>NC_092323.1:42720716-43936549 GCF_036785885.1 Coffea arabica
AGGTTTCTAATAATTTCACTTGGCTCTCTTAAGGTTTCAAAAATAACACCTACCTCCCTTGTCCATTAAAAATGATAATACAAACGTTAATATTTCAATAAAACTCTCTCGTTGCCATGTTTATACAAAGAATGTATTTTATAATTTTTTCCCTTTTTCCTTCATATTCATTTCTTTAATATTTCATTAGAATTATAGAAGAGCTATCAATGGTATCCATAATATCTATCTCGATCAAACGTTAAACGAGTAATTTTTTTTGATAACTTTTAATATAATCTAATTTTTAGTAGCTCTTTTTTTGTATCAAAATCAAGAATAATTAAAAATACATGGCCCTAAATCACTACCAAACTATGGCAGTTCTATCGCTAAAGTAGGTCATAAACTTTTATTAAAAAAAATAGTCCATAAACTTCTATTTTTAAAAAAAAAAAGATAGCACTTTTTTCTTTATCTTAAAAAGAATCTATATCCCTAATAAAGCACTATAAACAATAGCCTATTATATCAAAAGATTTATTATTATAGTTGATTATCAATTATCAATTATTGGCATGAAAAATTTGAGACTCTTTTTCTTTTTATAATTGTACCAAATTACTTTACAATTGTTTAGAAGAATAAATTAAACTTTATAAGATAAGGGTATTTTAGGGTATTCATTAAATTTTTGACCCTATTTTAAGGTTTGGTTACTAAAGTGTCAAATCAAGGGAGGTAAGCGTAATTTTTTAAACTTAAAGAAACTAAGTGAAATAGTCAAAATCCTCAGGCGAGGTTTCCGAAATTATCCCTTTGATCTATGCACTAATACACCTAATTCTCTTCATCATGTCTCTTAGCAATCCAAACCCATGCTATAGTTTTCGAATAATTGCACGTATACATACTACCAAACTTGCCTTTCTATATTTTTTATTACATAACCCCAAAAAAACAAAATAAACAACAGACAATTGGCTGTTCCTAAAGTTGAAGAGCGAAAACTACAGAGAAAGAAGTTCCATCAGGCGTCAAAAACTGGTCCTTCGTCTTCATTGAATGATAATGTTCCTCGTCATTATTGATGGTGCAATTATTGTATGTATTTACATTCATTATGATATAATATGCATCCAATCTTGATCGACTCCTCAACACGTCAAGGTGTTCGTTTCAAGGCAGCAAGATAAGTTTGTTTATTCACTAATTGCTTGCTTTAAGATGTAAGAGTATCACAAAAAGAAGCGTCAAACTATATCCCATATTTACCATTTTCCTTCTCAACTGAAGAAAAACGAAAACAGAAGAAGAAGAAGATATGCAGAATAGATTATCAGGAATTAAAATAAATTTGAAAGCAAGAAGATGAAATTACCGACTTTCTTTAAAATATACTTTAAAAAATCTTTTTGGGAAAGTTCAATTAAACTTGGTGTTGATTTTCTTGTGTTCACAAAGACAAAAGCTAGTGCAATTTTTTGCCTTCTTCTGCCTTTCCTCTGAGTTTGGGTCTTCGGTCTTCTCTGGAATCTTGATCAAGTGTCTGTCCAAACCATGGAGGATGACCACGACTACTTATCAGTGGCTAGGGTTCCAGTCATGATACTGATGTTTAAGTCTTTCCGTGACCAAACTTTGGTCTTTAGTGCGCATGATTTTGTTGAACGTAAAAAAGACCTTCGTCGTGGTTCCTTGAGAGTTCATACTGCACGATTATCGAGGTGCCCTATATAGACAAGGAGGAGCCAGAACCTTTTTTTTTTTTTTTTCCAACAATAGAGAGGAAGAAATTTTAAACCTAATTTTCAATCCAACTCAAAAGGCAATTGCTGACTTTCAAGTTGGACTAAGAGACTTAAACTCTCATCACTCAATCCTCACTGGACCGATGTGGGAGAAAGGGGAGAAGGAAACTCTTAGACTGACGCTAGCTATTACCACTCTCCATGACTCTTGTTTCTTTCCAATAATAGAGAGGAAGAAATTTTAAACCTAATTCTCAATCCAACTCAAAAGGCAATTGCTGACTTTCAAGTTAGACTAAGAGACTTAAACTCTCATCACTCAACTCTCACTGGACTGATGTGGGAGAAAGGGGAGAGGGAAACACTCAGACTGACGCTAGCTATTACCACTCTCCATGACTCTTGTTTCTTTCCAACAATAGAGAGGAAAAAATTTTAAACCTAATCCTCAATCCAACTCAAAAGGCAATTGCTGACTTTCAAATTGGACCAAGGGAGGAGCCAGAACCTGTTAGGTTAAATTTTTATTCCTGACTTATATATTAGGACTCTTTGGAAGCTTTTTTCTCTGAGTTAACAGCCTTTTTTTGGAGAAATTCTTCCTAATTTTGCGACAAAAGATAACAGCAATTGGGGTAAGGGCAGCCTTTGTTAATCAATATATTCTCTTGGCTATTCTGATCATGGAAAGGGGTATGTTGCTGATCTTATAAAATTTCTCACTGCGTTAAATTTAATTGTTCACCATTGAAGTTGCCTCACTTTCACTTATGTACTTTTCTTTCAGCTTCAATACCTTATTTCAACTTGCATGTATAATTGAGGTGAAATCACCCTCGCTGATTATGTAAGAGCAGATACGTATGGCATATGATGCAAGATAATTGACATAATATATGACGTAGGATCTACCAATATGATTCTGAGAGATATTGGGAAAAAATTAGCAATAAAACTGGTATAAATTCAACCCAACCCAACATAGAGAAGTGAACACTTTTCTGGTTATGATATGCTAGAAAAATGGTTTTACCAAAATAGGACTAGTATCATTGTAGCATAAAGGTGAGGACTAGTACCATTGTCAGGATTCAAACCTCTTCATCCACAATAAATGAATAAAATCCAAAAGATGTATAGTAGCACCCTTTTGATTTAGAAGTGAGAACGCTCCATCTAATTCTCTTTGATTCCAGATATTGGTTTTTCTCACAAATAGGTCACAATGGAAGTAAGAGTAGTATAGGAATTAATTAGAAAAAAAAAATATGATTATGGGTCATTGGCTGCTGATACAGTAGTGTAAAGAGTCTAGTATCGTTGCTAAAAAAAATAAAAAAAGGAAGATAGACTAATTTTTTTTTTTTATCGATCAATCATATCTAGACACCCACCGGAATACGAAGCCGCTAGTAAAGTTGTTAGTATTGACCCAAATTAAAAAGTTTCTTACCATTGAAAGTCAAGCACCACTTCATCTTTTCCCAATTTTAAACGAACTATTTATAAATTTATAATTAAATTTGTCGCCCTTTGTTTTTTTGGGACACGATAGATCTACACTTATTCTATATTAGGGGAAAAGAAGACCTGAAGAGACCCAAGGAGATGGGTGCCTACGCACCCACTGACGACATTTTCAAGAAAGTTTGGATTTTTAAAATGTAGGTAAGGGGATTTTGATTCCTTAACTTACACGCAAGTAGAGATTTAAAACTCTCTCGGTGACAGACTACTCTAGAAATAGTTGGTTGAGAGCAAACACTTACTGAGGGAGGCAAATTTAGTAGTGTTGAAATATATATATGATCAACGAGTAGCATATATCTTGAATAATTCATGACCATAACTAGGCCAATTCACCTATTTAATTACAAGCAAATCATAAGCCATTTTCTTTAATGCGTCGCATCACCATTTCAATGGGAAGGAATAAGGTGCTACCATCGGAATTACATATATATTACTTTAAGAAAGACTTTTAGCTACTTAATTTGAATACATATTTACTCTTGAAGAGTGTTGAAGATACAATTAATCCACTTACAACAAATTCTAACTACTAATGTTGTTAGAATTTTGGCTTCGGAAATATCTTCAACAAATGTTTGGACTGATTAAAAAATTACTATCAACACTGTAACACAAGTGCCATCAATACCAAAGTGGGAGACCAAAACACAAAAGCAATTCTCTTTTGGACCTAATTGTAAATGATTACTTAACCGCAATTATTTCTACCATAATGGGGTTTTTTTAAGTCACATAGGATCTTCAGTACCACTTTTCTAGTGACAAATCAGTGTCACTTATATATTTATACCAATCGTTCTGTGTATTTAATTTGTCATGTGTTGTTTATTTAAGATTCTTCTATTCTCATGTGATAAGTAAAATTGACACTGAATTTAGCACCGAATAGTGATACAGAGATTCCAACTATTTTTAAATCTATCATAATGGGTTTACTATTTAAGGTGCTACAATATATATACATGTCATAGAGGATAGTATGATACATATTGCACCAAAAGTTGCCTCTCGTTAGCAAAACTAGCCCAAATATTTCTTGAAGCTGTAGTATTATTCCCTCATGGCTTCTCTTTGCAGCTTGATGCGAAGAAACTTGTTAAACGTCCTCAGCTGCAAGCCTTATCGCGTTGGAAGTGTTATTGCGTAAGTGGCTTTCTTGTTTGAGTATTATTAGTTTCTTTTAAAAGTGAGCCCTTTTTGAGTATTGCTTCAACTGCATGCATGCATGCATTCACATTTCTGATTTTCTGTATGTTTGTTGATCCGGCTGCACTTGTCCTAAATTTTATTTTTTCGTTGTATGGTTGAGTAAATATTAATAGTCAGGTTCAACCAAGAAGATTCATTTGTCCATAATGACCTGTCTGATGGCTGTATAAACATTCACGGTCGATTCATGATCACTTAGATAATCTGTTATCCAGTCCCTTGTATCTTGAAAAAATATAAGCACAGAAAATGCAATGACATGTTTCAGATTTTAATTCATTTTCCGGTCCAATTCACAATGATTTTTTTTTTCATTTCCGGTCCTTTTAAACTTCAGAAGATCCTACACTGACGCAGTTGACAGGCCAAAGATCGAAACCAACCCTCCACAAACTGAAAATATACCAGCTTCAAGCAACGATAGAACCAACAACAGGACAGAGGCCACCAGTTTGAGCACAAGTGGAGACAACAGAGTTCGAGGAAATAAGAATGTTGCCGCAAGAGAAATCAAGCAGACAATGGCTAACTAGTTCTGAAGTTGAAGGAGAACTTCGTCCACAGTTCATCAGGAATGATTATATTATATGTGTGGCACTTACCAAGTAGTTGATAAGAGTATATTTACGTATTTTTAGTGTGTTTTATTAATTAGTTTTGGTGTGTTTTATTTAGTTTTATAAATAATTAACTAAGATTCTAGTGAAAATATGCATTTTGTGGCTAAAGTGTGAAAATTGCATTTCTATTGATTTTTATGATAAAAACTTCATATTTTGTAGGTTTAATGATTCAGTCATCAAATGAAGTGCATTGAGAAGATATTTGGATGATTGAAGATGGATTAAAGTGGTGAAAATAAAATATGAAGTGTAAAAGGAGAAATGCAATTTGAATCAAGAAAAGTCAGCTTTGACAACTCTGACATGTTTTGGTATTTTAACTATATCTGGAGCTACACAGATTTGATTGAGGTGATATTTATACCATTTTGAAGCTAAGAGATGTATCTACATTTGGTATGAAGACATCAAAGTCCAATTCAGCCGTTTTCATAGTCCAAAAGTTGAAATACCGAAATTCAACTTAGCTGAGAAATGCAATTTGAGAACAAAAGAATCAAACAAAAGTCAGTTTTGGCATCTGTTGGTATTTTAGCTATATCTTGGGCTACATACATTGGATTGAGATGATATTTATACCATTTTGAAGCTAAGAGACAGATCTACATTTGGTATGAAGACATCAAAGTCCAATTCGGCTGTTTTCCTAGTCAAAATGTCGAAATACAGAAGTAAAAGTCTGCTGCTGAGAGCTGAAAATGCGGAATTGACCAGTCTATGGTATTTCAACCATATCTTGGTCCTCAGAACTCCAAATTGGATGATTCTTGAAGCATTGGACAGATATTTCAGTGGAATACAACTTCTATGTTTTGAACAAGAGCCAATTCAACCGTAATCATAGAGAAAATAGCAGTTGAAGTATCCAGATTCTGGTCAGAAATAGCTGCTCTCCACTGGTACAACCTGTTTTCTTCTTCAATAATTTACAGCTATGGATGAACGTATGACAACCAATTAGCAGCTGTAAAAAAGATGTTTCAGGCCTCATTTCCTGATTGCATTCACCTATATATAGCCATGGATTTGCAAGATTCAAAATAACTTGGGAGAAGGCTAGAGAAACTCACCAGAAATGTAGTTTTCACTAGAGTTTCCTTAGTTCATTAGTATAGTATAGGTAGAGTAGTTTATCCATCTTGTATTTGTAGTTAGATTTGGATGAAGATTGGAGGAGCAAAGATGAAGAGGTTGATCTCATGTGACAAGGGTGATATCTCTTCTACTACTTTCTCTCTTGTATTGGATTTCATGTTTAATTATAATACAAGTTGGCTTTGTGTTTTTATTATGTTTAGTTAAAGTTTATGCCTAGAGTATGGATGAACTTTCTATATTTTGTTAGTAATGTTTATTTGGTTACTTGGTGATATTATTTTGAGCAAGTTATTTATCACTTTTGGTTATCTAATCATGATTAACTGGCCATTAATTATGATAATCTTAAGGTGTTAAGTTTGCAATGAAAATTGAAATTTAACACTAGTTCAAAGAAGTGATAAGCCTAGGGAGTACACTCACGAGAGTAGAGGTGCACCTATGTGGCTTAAGTGACTTGTTTCATGTAATTTCATAGAAGAAATGAACTTGTAGTTAATTTCATAACCACGAGAGTAGGTATGTCTTAATTACAAGTATAGTTGATTCACTACGAAAGTAGGTTTCACATACATTAGGAAATTACGCCATAACTAGTCAAGATAATAGCATTCATTTAACCGGTAATCTCATTTGCAAGAGTAGTAAGGAATTCCATATCTCTAGGAGCTTTTTAGTGTTAATTTTCATTACTTTCATATTTATGGTAGTCTAAATAATAAAGTAGTTTGAAAACACCGGTAATTGCAATCTTCCCTGTGGGATCGACCCTTAATACCCTATACTCGCTCACGATTCGTATACTTGCGATAAATCGCGTGTGAGGTATTTAAGAATTATAAATGTAAAACTTGATTGTGAAAGAACTTATTGTATAAGTATACCCCGCGTACGTCTTCTTTTTCTCTTTTTCTAGGTGATGTTTGGTGATGTATTGTTCTGTAACAAGATTATCATATTCATAATGCTACGAGTGTTCTGTATTGCTAAATTTTATTTGCAAGATGGCTTGACTTTGAGGCTGCTTCAGTTTCTATATATGCATGGAACTAAAATTTGGGATTAATCGAAATGAAGTTTGATAGTATTCGACAGTACTAAATTGAAAATGTTTAGCAAAACATACAAATAATACATCTCGTGTGATTACCAAATATTCACTTTCTTTCCATTGCACTAAATTATCGAACTATATACGGTTTCTCAAATTTATGGACTTTTACTAACTCTTGATTCACAAAACTCCCGAATAAATAACGTGGATTTGCTGTGCACTTTGTCAGTCGTCTAGTCTCCAAATTATAAGGAACAAAATAGCAATTTAAGGGGTTTAGAAGTATCTTTCTTGATACAATGGAGGAAGAACTAGGAGGGTGGAGCATTTGTTTTTCGTTCCTACAAGCCAGACATTATAACTTACCCATGCCAAGGGGTACCTGCACCCAGAGGTTTCCAAGTACTTTTCCAATGGGGAAATATGTGGTTTATTTCTTTTACTGTTTTCCCTATCCGCAGCAACCCTACCTACTTGCACACCTGATCTTTCATAATCATCTAGTCTCTAAGGTTGCGAGCAAATGAGTTGATTTTCTCTATACTCAACTCGAATTCGATAGCTTAGTTTGGTCGCCTCAAGTTTGAGTCGAGTTTTGACTGAGAGTATTTCTGAGTGCTCGCAAATGCCTTGATAAAATAATTATTTTATCATTTTTTATTAAGAAAATGAAATTTTATTCATTTTTAATAATAATCTAATAATTTATAAAAATGATATAATAATAATAATTATTATTTATTAAGAAAAATAAATATTTTATTCATTTTTAAAATTTTAAAATAATTATTTTTTTATTTTTTAAGTTTGAGTAGGCTCAAGTTCAAGATTGATAAAATTAAATGAAAATTCGACTCGATTAGATCAAAATTTGACTTGATTCAGCTCGTTTCCAGCTCCACTAGACTCTCATTTAGGCTGTTACTCATTCCCATGAAATTATGGTTAAGAATTTAAGTGGCCTTTTTAAATGTTTAAAGAAATTTAGATGCCAAAGCAGCAAGGATAATGTTTTAGTCGTCATGTTACACCTTGACCAATTACTTTCTTCTTCTTTATTTTTTCCTTTTCTCATGTTACACCTTAACCAAATCTTTATTTTTTCCTTACTCATCATGTTACACCTTAACCAATTACTTTCTTCTTCTTTTTTTTCTTCTTATGGCATCAATAATTAACATTCTAGAATCCAGACCCCACGATCCAATAATGCATGATAAAGTGAAAAGATAAAGTAGCTTGGATTAATATGATGGATTTTTCATTCTTTTTTTTTTCATTGTTACTTCATCAGTTGATTACTGGTCCTGTTCGCTTGTGGATCGAGAAGCTGCAGTATTAACAAGGTGAAAAGTCTACCTGTTACCAGTTTGATTAGTAGGAAAAGACAAAAAATTGCACGAAGATCATGATTACCATAAATCCTGTCATCTTTGAAAGCAAGAAACGGATCCTTAACAAGCCAACTCTAAACTAAAATCAAGAAAACAGGTTAATTAGAAAAACTGCAGGGGGATTTCGACCATACATCTGAAGATGTTTAAAACAGCAGCAATATAATAGCACTAGACAAGCGAATACTTTAACAAGGTATGCTTATGGAAACTGTTTGATGAATCAAATTGTACATATGTTTGTTCGGTAGGGAAAGCCATGGTTGATTGATGACATTGATTCTAGTTTCCCTCCTTATCCAAGAACTGGAACAACATCCACAAATTAATGATTCTTTAGATTTATTTCCCTTTCACTTTCTTGTATGAAGGCTGATTTCCCCACCACAACCAGTACTACAAAATGCATCATGTCTTTCACCCTGAACAATCCCTTTTTTTTTTTTTTGGTAAGCTCCACGAAATTATATTAGTGATTCCACAATCTCCAATATATGAGGGTACAAATGATCGTGGGTATAAGATCAGTTGTGTAATATGTTAATGGTGGAGAAAAATTATTTATAGTGTAAAAATAAAAATAATGTGTACATTTGCTTTTAACTCTGTAGACATCTGAATCAGTATGTTTCCGCATCTCTATGATTGATTTACACAGTCTCTGATAGTCCATCAAATTAACTCAAAAATTGGTGAGACACCGAACATCAGCAACCTTAGAAGTGACCACAATTTATATGTCTAGACCACAATCTAGTCCAGTGCTCTTATCTAGTGCACAACAGGAATTAATTTGATCTTTTTTTTTCCTCTCTCAAAAAGCATTCTTTACGAGAATGTTAGAGTAATAACTTTGCAAAAATTTTCCTCAAATAATGCATTAAAGATGGAGCAAGTGGAGGCAATGTAACCTTAGAAGAGATGTGGATGATAATAAATGTAGACATCTACCAAGTTTTGTTATTCTATTTTTTTTTTTTACGGAAACGTTAAAACTTGTTATCCTATTAAAAAGTGAAAATCTTTTCTTATTAATGAGTTTCCTGCTCTTAGCTCCAAGATAAACTGTTTCTACACAATTATGGCTCTTTTCTTTAGCTTCACACTTTCGAAAACCTTGCCAAGAGTTCTGAGTTGCTTGAAAGTGTATAGTTGCTTAGAATTATTGGCGGAATATATATATAGCTTCTTGAATGAGCCCATATATCCTTCTGGTTGGTACATTTACTTCATCGCTGATATCTTTCACTTCAATAATCTTTAACTAACTAAAAAGATACACAGATGGAGTGAAAGTTGTTCTCTTTTCTTTTTCCCCCCTCCTTGGGATATATGTTTCCACTGATTTTATGCCATGCAAACAATGGAAACGAAACAATTTACTTGTAGAAATGATGCACTATTTATGGTATCCCTTTTTCTTTTCTTTTTTTGGGGTCAATTTTGGGTTCAGAAGATGTGCAACACCAGGAAAGCCACCAATCAAGACAAAGCCACCACATAGTAATCAAGCGCAGGCTTCAAAAACGAAGAGTAGCAAAGAGGAAATTACTAGTTTGATGAGGACTAAGGATGACAGTAAATCTCTTAAGAGATGATAAAATAATTTGTTTCATAAATTTTAATCACCTTTTTATCTTTCCAATCATTTTTTTTATCTCACATACATCACATCACAAAAAATACTACAATAATTATCTCAAATAAATCGTTCAAATAAACTGTTATCCAAACAAACCCAATGATACCGCCAGAGAAATAAGAAGGAAACTAATTGTAATGTAGTTTTATTTCCCTCCTATTCTTAAACCCGATTTTGCCTTCTTTTGTTGGGATCATGTATCCCTCCTTGTCCAGGCACCCTTACAAGTAGCTCGACTAAATCATCAGAAACTAGTCATCCTCCTCTATTCCCAGAAAATTACACCCAAAGAAAAAAATGGTTCCATAGAAAAAATGTTATCCTGAGAGTTGTAATTTTGCTGAATGATCATATTTTGCCACCCTCTATTGTATCTGCTACTCCGAATGACTTGATTGAATGAAAATGCTTGTTCTTTTCTCCTTTGCAAAAAAAAAAAAGTCCTAACCCTCACAAAAGATCTGCCTGTTATAGAATTCTGTCAACATTATTCACCACGATCTGTGAAGTTCCTAATAAATATTTGAAAGGAGATCGTCCTTTTTCTCAATTTTCCTCTTAGTAGACAAAAAAAAGGGAATTAAATCTCGCTTTTTGCCACTTTTGTCTCACTTGTATACAGGGGATGAGGAGGGCATGGATGCATGACCAATGCCTGAGTCGTTAACCTGCTTTAGCATTAATATCTGTAATACATAAAGGTAATTATGTAAGGCATATTTCTTCTAAGAGTGACTATACATTGGGTTCAATGGAAATAGAATAAGCTGCAAACACAAATTTTATAAATCTAGGTAGTCTTGCCAAGATGCGCACTTGCAAGCCTTACTCAGCATTAGAGAGGAGACTACCATCATAGTGATACTTGCTGGATTTGTCCTACAACGTGTACATGAGGGCACTGTTGGTAGACTTGAATCGGACCAGCCGATCTGACCATAAACTAGTCTCTTCTCGAGTTATGATACTAGCTGGATAATTGATGATGAGGGAGGAGGAATGGAAGATGGGAAAGAGGGCACTAGGAAAAGGAAGAAGGTAGCACCGGAATGAGTTACAATTGACATCAAAGAAGTCTTTCTTTAAAGCAGATATCTGTCCATGAATAGAGAAATGACTACAAGAATTTGGATAAAAAAACAAAAAAAAGTCACCCGTAGTATAGTTATCCTGCAAAAAAGCCCATTGTGGTTTCAAATTATATGTGTTAGTATCTCATGGTTTGAAGTAATTTGAAACAATGATGGAAATCACTGAAAAAAAAAGGTTTTGAGTGAAATGACAGAAATACTGTAATAATATAAGCAAATAGTTGAAGAGATTCATCAGTTTCATTCACTAATAATATAAGCAAAAATGTCAATTTCTACAAGTTTGGAGCAAAGTTGAAGAAGATCCATGGTAGTTTTGTTAAGGTTTGAGGGGCAAAATAGATATATCAAGTGAAATTTTATCTTAGAAAACTAATTTTCGGAAGAACCTCTCGCAGTTCCAACGTGTTTACATCAAACGTGTTAGATTTAACAATTTTCGTCGATTTTTTACCTTACTTTAAACTATAAGGTACCGACGCGTATGATTTAAAACTACGGAGAATTTTTCTGTATGATATCTATGTCACTGGGGACTTTTTTTGTTTTTTACCTAAAGAATTTTAATAAAGTAGAAGACTCATCAAGTGCCAAAGCTTAATCCCTACTAGTTTGGTTTGCATTTTATGTTATCTTGTTCTATATGCATTATATGCTGTCTTGTTCTATATCTCTTATCCATTCAAACGGAATTGAAGCAAGCATACTCCTCTTGATCGAGATCCTACTTCTCTTACCGCAAGTCCCAATTCAAGAGCTGATAAAAATAGCGGTCTTCTCTTTAGATTCTATTCCATCTGCATTTGATACCACTAAGGGAAGAATAATTCGTACTTTGCCTTGTTATCTTACCTCTAGTAGAACCATTAAAACTTCATCAGAAAATGGCCTTATTAGGTTGGAATTTTTTCCTCATTAACATTCTGCTTAAGAACCATGTGGCCACTTGATTAGCAATAACAGAAAGAGAAATAATTAATAGTTAGGCAGTGTGTAGAATAACCGAAAATTCTTACCAATTCACACAAATAAAACGATAATCGATCTAAATTGAAATTTATACTAGTGTCACAATTAGCATGGCACCTTTGTTTTTGTTATAGATACTGGAGGTTTTTGTGACGATCCCACCTCCCCTTAGAGCGTACCCCAGAGTTTAGCGGATCGCCTGCCCAACTCTCACCAAGACTCGTTCATTCACTTCAAACAAAATAAGGTATAACCTCGAGAATAAGGAAATAACAGTTCCCAAACTTGGAACGTATACATACATACATTTCTATCTCAAATAGTAATACAATCCCAAATAGAACAAAAGTTTTAAGTTTTCAATACATTCAATTCTAACCAAGCACTAGCGCAAGTACAATCGCAAAATTCAAAAGAACTAGACTAGGCTAGTCTGTACCAGTCTCACGCCCTCGCTCGCATTTCCTGTAAGGAAAACAAAACTAACGGAATGAGCTAAAAGCCTAGTGAGGTTCCCATACACATAATCAAGTAGTTCAAACAAGGACATTAATCATTGAATAACATATAATCCAGAAAACATTTACAATATAAAAGCAATGGTAACATACTCATAAAAGGATACATGCTCACGCAGAGCCATTCGTTCATTCATTCGCCAACCATTTTTCTTATTCCTCCAACATTCAGGAAAAACATTTGCAAGTGAAAACCCCTCCATTGTTCTTGCCATTCGTTCATTCATTTCATTTCCCCCACTAGCCAATGCTCTGGCCAATCTCCACCAATCTTCGTGGTCATACTCGAGTATACCAAACATTATCCCAGGGTCACCAATCGCTCGACCGAGTCTGCTTCTGGCTCGAGTCGATTGACAACGAAAGGCAAGAGCTCAATTCAGCCAAAAGGCTTACATTCATGCACAAGTAGTATTTAATCATTTAATCATTGAAAATTTCACATTCATTTAGGTCGAATGCGATAAAATATACACTTGCCTAACAAAACTCATTTTTAGCAATCACTGAAAACATTTAATATATAATCAAACATTCACAACAATCCACAATGTCATTGGAAACATAACGTACAAAGAACACTCACCCGTTTAAGCAAAGTAACATCCAAATTTTCTTCCGGATAATACCCTCAATTGCCGACAAACCCTAAGAATAACCAAGAGAAAATATTACGGTTCAACCATCTAAAGTTTAGGTGAATCAAAGAAAATCCGAATAACTACTAGTACAATGTATAAAGATGACTTTTGGAGTGAAATAAGTACATTTAGACCAAAGGACTTGAGTAAAATATTTGTAAAACTTAGGCTCACTCTTAAAACTTTGAAATCTCCATTTAAGTCGAAGTGACGAAGAAAATGTATTTCTATTAGTCGTTACTTTCATTTTTCCAAGGGTACAAGTTTCGGCCGAACTCTAGCTTATACACCTCTACAAAAGAGGACTCGGATAACCTAAACAATTCGAGTTAGATTCGTCCTCAAATCCTTACTCAAGTTGCGAGTATATCTACCTAATCCTTGAGTGAAAATTTGGGCAGCACGCCCTTTGTGTTTACTTATTTTTCAGCCATTTATAGCTTCCTTATTTTTCTCAATTCAGCCCCAAAATCTTACACAAATAATCTTACCACAATTACAAAACAATGCTAGCAAATTGATCGGAACTAATGTTTAAGACAAATAACAAAATAACAGGTTTGATGTCTCTTAGCGGTTCGGTCACAACCGAAGTTACGCTTATCGGATTGGGGTGCACTTTATATCGTTTCGAAGCTAAACCAAAGAGTTACAACTTTCATGAAGACAACTCAACCCAATTCACAGTTGATCCAGGTTGAATTTGCAGATTACAGAACCAAAATTTCATTGCAGTCTAGTTATCAGCACTGGATTTAAATGGCAATAACTCAAACTATAAAATTCTGATTGAGGCATTTTCAGATGCATTGGAAAGCTGAAATATAGGGCTAAAATTTTGTGTTTTGGCCAAAGGCTGATTTGATACAGATCAAAGTGAAAAATGAAACCAAAAATGTGAAATCTCAAAACTGCCAGTGGAAAAGAACATTTGGCAGTTAGGGGTATTTCGATCATTTCACATGCTACAGTGCTCTGATCAAGCCAAAATTTTACAAGCAGCTATATAACACTATTTTCTACAACTTTCATGTTTTGATCTAAGCCTAATTCAGTCTCTAATGTGGACGAATGAAGCTGGTCAGAAGCAGGGCAGTTCAATCTTAAAACTGAAAATTTGATGGATTCAAGGTTTTAAATTCTCATTCATGTCTTGCACCACTATCCAACTCCCTATCCAAACTTATTTACATCATATGCTACATAATCAACAAGAAACACAACTGAAAAACCAAACCCTAGCTCAAAAATCTACCATATCCATCAAAAATATTTAAATAACCATCATTAGCCAAGAGTATGAGTTGCTAACCAAACTTAAACACGATTAAGGGAGAGAAATAGGAAAGACAGCCATCATACCTCACCAAGATACTTGCAAGAGAAATCCACAACCTTTCCTTCCAAAACCTTAGCACACAAAACTTCCAGGTTCCTAAGTAAGTGTTTAATCGGTAGTGAACGGTACACGTCGGTTCACACTATTTTTCCTTAACTCGCACGTACTAAGGTTTTCACTTACAATTTTTTCACTTATTATTATTACTTCTAATCACACACTTTTCTTATCTAAAAATCATTCCTAATCACCAAATTTAGTACACACTCCGTACCGATTACTTATACTACGAAAAGACGTAAAAATCCTAGTTTACCTTAACGATGAAAGTAAAGGGGAAACCCTTGGTTCTATGATTAATTGTAACTATTGGGGAAGTGAATGAGTAGTAAAGCTATTGTAAAGTAATAAATTCCAAATTAAAGGGAATTTTAAAAAAATAAGGGATTTTACAAGTCCTCACAATTTTCGGCTGTGCTAAGCACAGCCTAGGCCCCTTATAATCTGTTGTCATACATTTTCATATAAGATAAGATTAACAGTAATGTTTGTGAAATAACATTCTTAAAATCATAAATTACCAATCAAGCATGCGGTTAACAATATAAGACTAAACAAAACCAAAAAACCATCAGCATTGCAAAAGATAAGAGAAGATGACAAAAGATTGGCAAGTGATTTTACAAACAACTTGATATCTTCAAGTGCAAATTAGTTTTACAGACACGAGAGATGACATGCTGAATACTTAATATAAAGTGCAGCGATAGGCTGCAATTACAAAATATCACATAGTGGGATCCATTAAATTGCACAAAAGAACAATTTCTTAATGGATGTCAATATTGTGTCAAAAGATGCAAGATTAGCAATTCAGCTGTAAAGTGCTTCAAGATTAGCAAGATTAGCAATTCAAAAGGCTTCAAGCAAGTTCAGAGTTGATCATCATGTTGCTTCTTCAAGGGACTTCCAGGTACAAGATTAGTTGGAGCGAAAGTTGAGAGTGCATTGGTGGGCAGTGAGACAGGTGTATTAGCTTCAGTAGAATTCAAACCAATTTCAGAAGGCACAGTTCCACAAACCAAGGCCCTCTTTGCTGTGGTCACTGGAGGTGGCATTTTGTTTGCAGTAGCAGAAGATTCAGCGATGGTATCAAGCAATTTTTTGTTGATGGACTGAAAAATTCATTTTTCTTAGCAGACTGCAGGATAGTAGCATGAAGGTCTGGAATTTTTTTCATTAATTTCTGCAGTCATGATTGCCATTGGAATGTGAGCTGATTCCTCAGTGGAGTATGTCTTGACAATATTATATTTGTCTTCCTTCTGGCCTTGATAATCTGCCTCATAGTAGCGAATGAAACACACAATCGAATGATTTTCGATTGCAAATGCTAGTTCAGTAGAAAAGTTAAGCTCCAGCAATTTTTTGTTTTAAAGTATAAATAATTAGCAAGTGTATCCTGAAATATTAGCTATTTGTTTGGAAGTAAAAGTTCTTATTGTAGATTTTGACTTGGGCAATGATATTCAAATTGTGAGTAACTTCATCTTGTGCAAAAAGAATTGGATCTGTTATGGAAGGAAACAAAACATATTATACCCAAGACATTATGGAATTACTGTGGATAATGGCAAAACCAAATAATGTTTTGTTCCCTATAATCATTACACTTTTACATGGTGAGAGCAGTATTTATACCCAAGAAAAGAAGCATAAAAATCAGACTATTACGTAGTTATTCCTTGTTCTAATACTCAAACAATGATATAAGAATAGATAGTCGTACTTTGTTTATAAAGTTAGGCCAACGCTAGCATTTAGTTATGATTGTTTTATGTTTGATAATATTCATGAACACTGGAGCTCCGTCAATAATAAACTTTAAACTACTTATGACACTAAGAACTATCTTAGCTTCACCACAAGATATACAAGTATGGACAATTCACAAAGCACAATTGCAGATCAAGTAAAGACTAATCCAATTGGCCATCCATAGTGGATTCCTTACTTGTTTTATTTATTTATTATTTTGTCTACAAACCCATAATGTTTTCAATCAAGTACATAGTTATTGGCAAGAATTCATGCAACCTAACATGTAGTGCATAGTTATATCAACACAAATGAATAGGCTGTTTGATAAAGTATGATAAAAGGTCAGTAATCTAGTTTAACTTTTCTACTTTTCATGCAAATTAAATGCAAGTACAAACTTGGATGGCAAAGGGAGAAACTGGAAAAAGCTGAGACAGTGAACGAGATATAGGAAAGCCAAATTTCTAATAATCACATTTAGGCTCCTAATGGGTAGGACTTGTATAGGTATTGATAGTTCTAGATACAGATCCGATTAGCAATGTTGGTTCTGAGTCTGTTCTAATTATTTGACTCATTCTGGACATGTAGTTCCAATTCGATTGAGACTGGATCCAGATGTGGATACAATTGGGATATATTAAATCCTTAAAAGCTAATTGGACTGGAAGAGGCTGGAAGAGATAACTCAATATCCCGTTTATAGGGTAGCTCAATTGGACTCAAATCTCAGACCCTTATCCAGAAAAATGTACCCATTGACAGCTATCATTATTTTTTTTGAATACAACCACCCCCTCCTTTTGCTTTATGGGTTTTTTACAATTAAATTTCTAGTAAATTATCTTCAGAAAACAGCAAGAATTTGACAGTTTATAGCCTCAGCGACTAACAGAAAAGACTACAAGCATGAAAGTTCAAATCAGCAGGCAAACCAATTGCCTGAGTATCATACACAAAAACAACCCAAAAATGGAATACAAAAATGAAACTGGCAATTCCACCAGAAATATAGCCCACATGATATATAGGAAACTTTCAAGTTAGCAGAAATATAGGAAACTATAATGGCCAGCAGAAATATAGGCGTATGAAATTCATGATAGTTGAAGGGGAAAAGGATGAAGTCTATGAAGGGAAAAAGAATCGACAACATTAAGTAATATGTATTAAGCTGGTAGTTGTATTTTCATGCAAGAGTTAAACTTGTAGTAGAAATTTTTGTTGGCAAGATTGTTAGCTTACCTCATTATGAGTTTCCCAGAATTGAAGAGCTGTAAATAGGATAAGCTTTTTAGCATCAAGGCCAAAAATAACAGTGTTTATGGATCCTGTACCATCATTCACAGTAATTTCAATTTGGGTCCTATTACACATTGGAAACAAAACATTATATTCTAATTTTTCATCACAGGAGAGCGAAACTTAATTTGATAATTATCTTGCTACAACTTTGCTCTCTTCTTTGTAAGATTGGCATCTCATAACCCATCATACGTCAACATTGATAGCCTTTTGGTAGTTCTCACATGCTTCAAACCAGAATTTTTGTTGTCCAGGGGTCAAACTGATTTTTCCTGTTATCCAAGCTGTTTTCACGTAATAGATGTTTTTTGAACAGAAAGAAGAACACCTGAGTTTTGCATTATTTTGGATGGCTAAAAGATATAAATCAGGTTATAAACAAAAAAGAAAGTTACATCTTTAAGTGTGTTAAGTGTATTGGCTACACTGATCATATCATTAGCACTTAGAGGTGGTAGCAGCTTAGATGAATCTTTGTATGCCATTTGTTATATCAACTATGCAATTTCTTCTTTATTTGCATTATACCTATCCAAAAAATTAATGCAACAGACTATAATTTATCAAAGAGATCTGGAAAGATTTAACTAAAATGGTCGAAGAACATACGTACCATTCTTTAAGTGCATTTGCTTCAGAAGTGGGAGGATTAATCAGAAGGCCACTCCCAGGCTTGGTTGTCAGGGAGAAGTCTAATAATAAAAGCAATAGTTTTTGTTAAGTAATAGAGCAATTTAAAAGACATTGATTGGCTAAGTTATTCTAACTAGATGACTATCATAGAAGAATGAGGTGTTAAAAGTATATTAACTTCACTTACAATTAAAAGTTGTGATTTTCAGCTTCATGCCAACGATAACGTTGGCATTCCCAATGCTGTTTGCAAGTTGTGTTCCTTGATTTTGTTCAAATTCATTCCAAAGAGTAAGAAGCATTGGTTTTTTCCTTTATAAAGAAGAGGACAAATGGGGAAAAATATGAATGCAATAGTTTTATGCATTGAATAGAAATATTAAAAGTAAGGTCTATATTGTGACGGCCCCACCTTCCCCTAAGGCGAATCAAAGGGTTCGGCGGGTCGCCTGCCCAACTCTCGCCGGGACTCACTCGCTCGTATCTCAAAAATAGAACGTACATCCACAGGAATATACATAACAGCACAAACAATGTTTTTAAAACAAAACAAAAGCCATATATCGAAATTTTAAAAAAACACGGGGAAAAAAATATTGTCCTAAAATTAGGGGTATCACATATATAACTAACTCTTCATTCACAACAATGAAGTCTCTTGTTGTAGAGTCGTTATTCTGTTCCTTTGTCGCAAATACAGTGACAACAACAGCCTGTAAATCTTCGTACAAACCAAAAGAGAAGAGGTTAGCTGTGTTTCAATAATTAAAGGAAATATGAAAATGAATTTATATTTCAATTAGTAAAGCATAGATATAACTTACTCTGAACATTTTCCGTGTCTACGAATCTAAAGAGGTCTTCAAATTTGGTGAATTCAAAAGTACATGGTAGCATTGGTGGATTTGGCTCGACATACTCTTCAACTAATGTCTTGTTATGAATCACTCATGAGAAGTGATAGTCGCTAATTTTATATTTTGCATCCTGTTTTTTGACAGTCCCACCAGTGATGTAGTATCGCTTGAATGGCTGTAGCAGATTAGCAAACTAACGAATGTCATTTCCATAAAAGACAGTTGAAACCTTAGTCCCCTGTTCACAGAAAGAACCAAGGTGAGCAATATTAACCAAAAGGCTGAAGCAAAACATTCAAGGTAAGAAACATACAACAACAAGTATGTTGAGGTTTTTTTTTTTTTTGGAGGGAGAGGTGCTAGACCCCGGTTAGTCATTAATTTGGATATTATGTGATATTAAGAGCATTTTGTTCTATTTTGTACTAATTTATTAGAAAACCCTAATTTGGATTATTTGTAAAACCCTAGTTTTTGTATTAATCACAAGTTCGAGTTGTAGTTAAAAATTAGATATACTAGTGTGTGTTTTGGTACAGGTAAGTATAAGATTCGATTTAATTTTCAAAGGTTAAGTAGATTTTAAAAGGTTAGAAAACCCTAAACTAGCAAAACCTCAAGTGTTATAATTTATTAGAAGTTCTAAGTTAGGTTTAAAACCCTAATTTTGCCTAGGACAAAAAGGTTGTTGTTTAATTGCTTTTATGTAGCATAAAGTATGATTAAGTATAGGTGATTAATATAGGAGAGTGATTAGTGAAGCAAGTAGGTGTGGTTAAGTGTTTTTGACTAGATTAAGTTTGTATCCTATGGAGTTAATTGAAAGCTTTTCATATATTTAAGGGCAAGAGTGTAAGAAAGAGAAAGTGATGTTGTAGGGGCTAAGGAGCAAAATTCAAACTTTTGTGTGATTGGTTATAGTACAAAATATCTCTTATGAGCTTTGACTTATATGTATCATAGGAACTTGTAAGATAACCATAAGGCTTACAACAAAACAAAAATAAAGAGAAATAGAGAGAGAGAGCCGAGATTGAAGCTTGAAGAGGAGAAACAAATTTCTTCCAAGTTCAATCAAGTTTAGCTATCCATCTTGATCTTGGAGCTTAGGGCAACAACTTTGGCACTTGATTGTAGTAGTTCCATCACTTACAAAGCTTACTTGAAGGTAAATCATCTCACTTGGAAGTTAAAGTTTGGTGATTAAGTTTTGAAGCCATGAAAGTGATGTTTTTGTTGTAATTGTGAACTTGTATGGTTTATGTGGTGAATATTGAGTAGTTTAATGGTTTATTTTAGTGGTTTATTGCTGCATAAATTTCGGTCAAGGCTATGAAAAATTAGGGTTTCTTGCTTCATGGTTCTTTAAGTTGATTTGGTTGGTTGTTTGACTTGTAAATGGAATCTTTGGTGTGATAAGTTCACTTGTATGGTTGATTCTTAGCAAAATCAGATTTGGCCTTGAAACCCTAGCTTAAGGGGGAGTTAGTTTGGCTTAGCTAGGGCTTAGATGGTTAGGGTGTGCTTGGTTAGGCTTGGAGGTTAGTTGAACTTGTAAGATTAAAAGTATAGAATATGGTTAGTGTTTGTTAGATTTTGGAGTTAAATTGGGAAAGGAATTTCGGGCCTTTTATGGAGCAATTAGGAGCAGGTATATGTGTGTTTATTTGGTATGAAATTGGTTAGAAAACTGCATGAGAACCATAGAAACGGATCATGCGTTTACGTCGCGCGAAACCGTTCAAACTGGAAATCAGGGCAGCCCAGAACCCAAACTATGGCTCCATTTATTTTTGTGCTACGTATTGATTCAGGGTTTGCCCAAAACATGAAAGTTGTAGCTTCTTAAGTTCTCCTTGTACCTGCAAAATTTTAGCCTAATCCGATCAGGGTAGCCTGAGTTATGCCCAGAACAATGTAAGGTGCCAGAACTGCAGTTGAAGCCGGTCAGTTCTGAGCACAAACTTTGGACAGGTTTTTTCCTATGCTCTGTACTGATTCAGCTTTTGGTCAAAACACAAAAGTTATAGTCTTATAAATGATCTTTCCAACGCCTGTGGAATTTCTTGATTCTGATTTATGAGTCATGAGTTATGGTCGTTCAAACAGGGCCTGTTCGGTAACCTGAATTGAAACGGCTGGGACTGTCTTGTGCATTTTTGCCCTAGTTCTGTTGTGATCTGGACTACAAGGCCTTCATGAAAGTTGTAACTCGTTCTCCTAGCTTCGAAACGGTGACTCATAGACCTTAATTCGACATTCCTAACCTAACTTTTAGTCAAAACAGTTTGGGGCAGCAAATCTGCCCCTTTCCGTTTTGCCGGCCGTTTCCGTTTCCGTTTGCCGTTTCCGCGTATGCTTGTGTCCATGTTGCCGTTTTGTTTGATTTATACATTTTAGTAGTCGTTTGTGTAATAATATGGTGCAACCTTTTATTTCAGACGGTGACGGGCTAGACGGAGCCAGTGGGGCCTACTAGCTGTTATACGTGACTTGATTTTCGCATTTTTGCTATACTTGCTCTTTACGTAAGTATTCAAGCCGTTTTGATGTTTAAGTTGCTTATGTATTTTAATGGGAATGAAAGGGTAGTTAGGCGAGAGTGTACTTTATCACACTCGATCTAAACCTGAATTTGCATACATATTTGTACGTGACATGTGTATATTAACTGTTTTGGGACTGAACCCCTTGAGCTTGTAGCTCAGGGTGATTTTTTTGAGAATTGTGAAATATGATGAATTTGGGGCTCGATCTTAAGACCTTGACGGACTATTCGAGCCGGCCGGGGCTTGATCGAAGTCAGTCCAACCTAGTCTTGAGGTCACAAGTTTGTGAACCAAGTTTGTGAACCAAATTCAATTTCGTTTCCTTTGCTCGAGCCATTTTGTGAGGTGACTGGCCAGTGAGGGTGATACGGGATATGGTGGGAGTACAAGTGGAGTTCTACGGACTATTATTTGTGGTCGACAGAGTGTCGACAGAAGGTCACACGTGGCACATGATTTGGTTTTGGAGCCAACCTGTATCCTTAACTTGTGTTGTTACGTTTGTACTTTTGATTTAACATCTTGATGATATAATTGTTCGTCTTAATGTGCAATTTACGCTTTTTCCCCTGTTTATTTACTAAGCTTCTAGCTTACCCTTTCTCTTTGTTTTCCTTAACAGGGGACGACGCAGGGGACCCTTTATGCACTATCACTAATATAGCTAGTTTTCGTTTGTCATAGTGAGACAATTAAGATGTTTCTTCTTGTTTTGACGATCTGTATAAAAACCCTTCTTCGGGTCGACTTTCTGCTTTTGGTTATTAACATAAGATAATGTAGTAGTTTGGATATCTACTTTTGAAGATGTAAATAGAATTCTTTTGGGATTGTATATATTGTGAATAATACCCTTTTGGTTTATATAGTTTTTATTGCTTTGCTTTTTTGAGTCCAGGTGCGAGTTAGGCAGACGGTCCGCTAAGCCCTGCCACCCTCAGGTGTGGTACATTCCCCCACTCAGTACTTAAATAGTGCAAGCAAGACATTCGAGAAAACATTTCAAGTAAGTCACCACTCGAAAGGGCTAGTGCGATAAAGTACACACTGCCCACTTCGACGGATCAGGAAAACCACTTTCCAAATATCACATAATAAGTCAGGAAAGCACTTTAACAAGTTAATCATAGAACAAGCACGGACACTCACCAACAGTGAAGCTCAAAAGTCAAGCTGAGAATCGAAGTCCACGCCCTCGCTAAACCCTAGAAATCCAAGTTTTGAAAACTATAAGTTTTACTAAACAAATTCTTGGTTTATATATATAAAAGCTTATCTAATATAAAACTAGTTTAATTCCTTGAAACAAATCAATAAATCTCTTAGAATTAAGGCTAGTAAAGGAATAAAATATTTTGTGTGATTTCTTTAAAGCTACTTTCTAGAGGTACAACTGAAACCAATCTAATTCAAACAAGTTTTCTTGCCAAACAAGTTTTTTTCCAAGCCTTTTATTTGAAACTATTCAAATCTAGTGTTTTTAACAATTTTCCGCTAAAACAACTAGCCAGGAATAATTTTACGAAAAATTTAAAGTTTAGAAGTTAATACGATTATTTCCTAAAAGTAATAAAACTAGTTTAAGCAAAGAAAAGAATTAACTAGTTAGCAAGGTTTTAAAAGTCCCGATATCTAAATTTTAATATCAATATATATATAACTTGATATTAGGACAAAATGTACCCACAAGGCTTGTTTTAAAGGTACTTGAATTCAAAAGACTAAATCGGACTTCACGATCCCAACTCATTTGCACATTACATTACAAATTGCCATTATAGCTAAAATACAGTTCAAATATAAATTTCACTAGGGTTTCATCAATCATTAGCCCTAGGTCTCAACAGATTCCATTCCAAACAAAATTTAATAAAGGAAGTCCAAGGTATCACAACAATTCCAAATCACAAACCCTGGTCCTTCTAAGTACGTTTCAACCAACCACTTGAACAAATTCACCAAAAATTAAATTCTTGCAAAAACTACTCAAATGGCCAAGAGTTTCGTCAATCATTAGCTCTTGCCAACATACAAACACTTTCAATCACAATTCAACCAGAACAAAAGAAAAACCACAGCCAACCTGACTCCCAAATAATTCTAAAAATTCAGATTTTCTTTTCTTGTTTTGATAGTCAGGAAGATTCCAGCAAATTTCAGTTCAAGATGTCCAACTTTTATTTGCTAGAAACACTAAACGTATAGCTTATAATCTGTCCAAACCAAGCTGAAGTAATTAATACACAAATCCAGCAAATAAACTCACCAAGAGTCCCAACCAATTCGGCCAGCAACCTTGAACAATATCCAGCCATATAACAATTTAAATATAGAACTTTGTCCATAATTTTCTTCAATAATTGCTTCAGTTCATGTTTGAAACTCTCATGCATAATGAAGTTAAAGTTCTATACGATGTATTATAGATTATAACATAATTTTAGAACCCAAAATTCGCAAAAGAAATCTGGAAAATTCTTTTCTTCCTCACTCGGCTATACTGGAAAAATTCCAGCAGCTTAGTCGATCATTAATCCGGATTTTCCTTGGCTGGATCTCTGAATTATATAGTCAAAACTAACGTGCATGACTAATAAATGGAATTACTATCAATTCTAGTCCAAAACAAGGTCGGACACCAGCAACATCCATCCAAAATTCCAGAATTTGTTCAACTATTTT
Source organism: Coffea arabica (assembly GCF_036785885.1). NCBI lineage: Eukaryota > Viridiplantae > Streptophyta > Magnoliopsida > Gentianales > Rubiaceae > Coffea > Coffea arabica. The sequence continues at coordinate 42,745,405 of NC_092323.1, forward strand.
CGGATGACTTGCATGCAGCAGATTTTTGTTTCATTTTTTTTCTTTTCTTGATTAATCCGAACTGATTAACATCATGCATAGCATAATCATCTAGTTTCTAGTTAGCTAATCTCCTATTTAAGCTCAGATTATCACGATCAAGCAAATCAAAGCTGAAATTTCCAGCTCAAGCTCACGGTAAATTCCAAATTCTTCCGAAACCAATTTTCTGATAACTTAATTCTTCATCCAAACGCACAACCCTCACATGCATGCCTCTACACAGCTTTATCAACCCATGATCAACTAATTTAAGTCCAGAATTTACCTCAAATGAAGCTCACTCACGCAACCAAAAAGCTGAAATTTTTTTTTCTCTTCTCCCGGCTTGGCTCACGCACGCGAGGATGGTTGGTCTGAGTGTAGTAGTTGCAGCTATGGTGATTGTGATTATATTGATCACGGATGGTTGAAGGTGAAGAATGAAACGGCAGCTCTCGAGTGATGAAGGAAGTAATGAAGCTTGCACGGTTATCTCTTCTCTCACGCACTCTCGGACAGCTCAAGGTCCGCAACTCGCATAGCTCTCTCTCTGGTTTCCTCTCGTCGATGATACCAAGGCAGGGAGTGAAGTGAATTGGAATGGTGTTTGGAATGTCGGGGCTGCTGAAATGGAAAGCTAAGCCGCGGATGAGGGAGGTGGAATGTATATATATTGAGGTGTTGTGAGTGGAGTTGAGTCGGCAATGGTAATGGAAGGTGATGGATTGAGAAGTGGAAATGGAATCGGCAGAAATTGGAAGTGATTGAAATTGAGTTTATTCAAGAATTATTTCATGGCTGCATGGTGAATTTGAATTGGAGAAGGGCCAATTTGGTCTATTCACATTTCATCCGAATTTTCACTTAAGCCCTCAATCCTAAACTAACTCCAAAATTTATCCCAAATGTAAATCGAATGCCTGTTAGTATACTAACCTTGCAAAATTCAATTATCGAAATACAACGTCCTAAGTGTAATTATAAAAAGTTTTGACTTTAAACCGATTCGTCTTAATTCTAGTTTCCCCTTAACACCTAACGTTATTAATATTTAATATTAGCTATTGAAATCAAGAAATTAGAATAAAAACAATGACACACTTATTTAAGATCAAATAACATTTATTAAAAGTCTAAAATGCACATGCAACGCGTACATATATGTATATTTATAAATTCAAGGTTCTCACACATGAAGATGTTAAAACTGAAAAATTACCGTATGATTTAGAAATAAAAACCCCTATTACCAATAAGAGTTTAATTGCCAATGTGGTCTACAGGAGGTGTGAGGTTTGGATAGGAGAACGAAAATTGTTGGTGGACCTTATTGAGTTAGCTCTTAAGGGATACAATATCATTTTAGGGATGGACTGATTGGCCAAATATCATGCACGGTTGAATTGCCGTACTAAAAAAGGTTGACTTTCACATACCGGGTAAGCCTACATTACAATTAGATGTAAGAGGAAAGTTAACTTCCTCTACTTTTATCTTTGGAAATCGGGGTCGAAAATTACTATACAAGGGTGCACGAGGTTATTTGGCGATGTTAATGAATACTCCGGTGGATCAGTTGAAGGTAGAAAATGTACCGGTGGTATGTGAATTTCCTGAGATGTTTCTCGAAGAATTGACATCACTACCTCCGGAGAGGGAAGTAGAATTTAAGATTGATTTGCATCCTGGAGTAGAGCCAATATCAAAAACTCCTTATCGTATGGCTCCTACAGAACTTAAGGAGTTGAAAACACAGTTACAAGAATTGCTGGATCGAGAATTTATACAAGAAAGTGAATCACCGTGGGGAGCCCCGGTATTATTTGTGAAGAAAAAAGATGGAGGACTACAAATGTGCATTGACTACCGAGAGTTGAATAATCTCACCATTAAGAATAAATATCCCCTGCCACTTATTGATGAGTTGTTTGATCAACTGCAAGGCGCAGTTGTATTTTCTAAGTTGGATTTTCGGCAGGGATATTACCAGTTGAGGATACGAAAGGAGGATGTACCCAAAACCGCCTTTAATTCGCGGTATGGACATTTTGAATTTGTTGTCATGCCCTTCGGATTGATCAATGCTCCAGCCGCGTTCATGGATCTCATGTACCGTGTCTTTAAACCATATCTAGACCAATTTATTGTGGTATTTATTGATGATATTTTGGTCTACTCTAAAACTCGTGAGGACCATGAACAACACTTGAGACTAGTACTACAGACTCTTAAGAAACATCAATTATATGCCAAATTTAGCAAATGTGAGTTTTGGTTGGAGAAAGTATCCTTCTTAGATCATGTTATTTCAAAGGATGGTATAGCAGTAGATCCCGCTGAGGTAAAAGCGGCCACTGAATGGAAACGACCAGAAAATCCAACGGAAGTTAGGAGTTTCTTAGGGCTGGCAGGATATTATCGCCGCTTTATCAAGGATTTTTCCAAGATAGCTGGACCTCTAACGGATTTGACCAAAATTCATAATCAATTTGTCTGGACTTCAAAGTGTGAGGCCAGTTTTCAAGAGTTAAAAGGGCGATTAACTTCCGCACCAATTTTGACATTGCCCAATGAATAGGATGATTTTGTGGTATATACAGATGCGTCTCGGATGGGTTTAGGCTGTGTACTTATGCAGAATGGGCAGGTGATAGCGTACGCATCTCGAAAATTAAAATCTCATGAGCAAAACTACCCCACCCATGACTTGGAATTAGCAGCTGTAGTTTTTGCTCTTCAAAAGTGGCATCATTATCTGTATGGGATAACTTTTGAGGTATTCACCGACCACAAGAGTCTCAAGTATTTATTTTCGCAAAAAGAGTTGAATTTGAGACAACGTCGGTGGATGGAGTTCCTAGAGGATTATGATTGCACCATTAAGTATCACCCAGGAAAAGTTAATGTAGTAGCTGATGCTCTTAGCCGTAAAGCTCAGGTGTCCAGTTTACAGGTAAAAGAGTGGGAGCTATTAGAGAAAGTTGGGGAATGGAATCCTCAACTTAAGTCGTCAGCAGTGTTTCTTAGCAATATTACGATAACTTCTACTCTAATACCTCGTATAAAAGAAGCTCAGAAGAATGATTCTCAAGTGCAAAAATGGAAGGAGAAAGTTGGAAAATGGACGATACCTGACTTTAATGTGAACTCAGATGGGATATTAAGGTATCGCAATTGGTTGGTTGTACCACAGGACAAAGACATTAAAAGGAAGATATTGGAAGAAACTCACCGATCACTATATACTGTACATTCGGGTACGACAAAGATATACCAAGATTTGAAAAAGTTATACTGGTGGGATGGTATGAAGAAGGAGGTAACTCAGTTTGTACAAACATGTCTAACTTGTCAGCAGATTAAAGTTGAGCACCAAAAACCCTCAGGGTTACTCCAGCCCTTAGAAGTGCCAGAGTGGAAGTGGGAAAACATTACGATGGATTTTGTTTCAGGATTACGACGGACACAAAAAGGACATGATGCCATATGGGTAATTGTGAACCGTTTAACCAAATCAGCTCATTTCCTTCCCATGAACATGAAGTACTCCCTAGAAAAACTAGCTCAGCTGTATCTAGATGAAATTATACAGCTACATAGAGTACCGGTGAGTATTGTCTCAGACAAAAATCCTCGTTTTGTGTCACGATTCTGGCAAAGGATGCAAGAAGCCATGGGCTCTAAATTTCACTTAAGTACAGCTTACCATCCATAGACAGATGGACAATCGGAGAGATACAAACCCTTGAGGAATGCTCCGATCATGTGTTATGGATTTTGGAGGGAACTGGAGCCAACACCTCACTGTGATCGAGTTTGTCTACAACAATAGCTATCATTCCACCATACAAATGGCACCGTATGAAGCCTTATACCGGCGCAAGTGCCGCTCACCGATCTTTTGGGATGAAGTAGGTGAGAGAAAAGTATTGGATTTGACCACAGTACCATGGATTGAAGAACCAATAGAGAAAGTCAAAATCATTCGCCAGAAAATACAAACAGCTCAGAGTCGGCAGAAGAGCTATGCCGATCATCGAAGGAAAGACCTGGAGTTTGAGGTGGGAGACATGGTGTTTCTAAAGGTTACACCACTAAGAGGAACTATTTCGGCTAGAAAAGGAAAGAAATTGAAACCCCGATATATAGGACCGTATAAGATTCAACGACGAGTCGGGACGGTGGCATATCAGTTGGAATTGCCAACCAGTATGTCTCGAATTCACAATGTCTTTCATGTTTATTACTCAAGAAATATCACCCAGATCCCACTCACATTCTACACCCTGAGGATGTGGAGCTAGATGAAACCCTCACCTACGAAGAGCAACCAGTACAGATTTTGGATCGAAAGGTGAAAGAACTAAAGAATAAACGGATACCTTTGGTGAAGATTTTTTGGAAAAATCATGATATGGAGGAAGCCACCTAGGAAGTGGAGGAAGACATGCAAAAGAAGTATCCTTCTCTATTCACGAACAAAGGTATTAATTTCGAAAACGAAATTGTTCTAAGAGGGGAAGGTTGTGAGACCCCGGTTAGTCATTCATTTCGATATTATGTGATATTAAGAGCATTTTGTTCTATTTTGTACTAATTTATTAGAAAACCCTAATTTGAATTATTTGTAAAACCCTAGTTTTTGTATTAATCAAAAGTTTGAGTTGTAGTAAAAAATTAGATATACTAATGTGTGTTTTGGTACAGGTAAGTATAGGATTCGATTTATTTTTCAAAGGTTAAGTAGATTTTAAAAGGTTAGAAAACCTTAAACTAGCAAAACCTCAAGTGTTATAATTTATTAGAAGTCCTAAGTTGGGTTTAAAACTCTAATTTTGCTTAGGACAAAAAGGTTGTTGTTTAATTGATTTTATGTAGGATAAAATATAATTAAGTATAGGTGATTAATATAGGAGGGTGATTAGTGAAGCAAGTAGGTGTGGTTAAGTGTTTTTTATTAGATTAAGTTTGTATCCTATGGAATTAATTGAAAACTTTTCATATATTTAAGGGCAAGAGTGTAAGAAAGAGAAAGTGATGTTGTAGAGGCTAAGGAGCAAAATTCAAACTTTTGTGTGATTGGTTGTAGTACAAAATATCTCTTATGAGCTTTGACTTATATGTATCATAGGAACTTGTAAGATAACCATAAGGCTTAAAACAAAACAAAAATAAAGAGAAATAGAGAGAGAGAGCCGAGATTGAAGCTTGAAGAGGAGAAACAAATTTCTTCCAAGTTCATTCAAGTTTAGCTATCCATCTTGATCTTGGAGCTTAGGGCAACAACTTTGGCACTTGATTGTAGTAGTTCTATCACTTACAAAGCTTACTTGAAGGTAAATCATCTCACTTGGAAGTTAAAGTTTGGTGATTAAGTTTTGAAGCCATGAAAGTAATGTTTTTGTTGTAATTGTGAACTTGTATGGTTTATGTGGTGAATATTGAGTAGTTTAATGGTTTATTATAGTGGTTTATTGCTGCATAAATTTCGGTCAAGGCTATGAAAAATTAGGGTTTCTTGCTTCATGGTTCTTTAAGTTGATTTGGTTGGTTGTTTGACTTGTAAATGGAATCTTTGGTGTGATAAGTTCACTTGTATGGTTGATTCTTAGCAAAATCAGATTTGGCCTTGAAACCCTAGCTTAAGGGGGAGTTAGTTTGGCTTAGCTAGGGCTTAGATGGTTAGGGTGTGCTTGGTTAGGCTTGGAGGTTAGTTGAACTTGTAAGATTAAAAGTATAGAATATGGTTAGTGTTTGTTAGATTTTGGAGTTAAATTGGGAAAGGAATTTCGGGCCTTTATGGAGCAATTAGGAGCTGGTATATGTGTGTTTATTTGGTATGAAATTGGTTAGAAAACTGCATGAGAACCATAGAAACGGATCATGCGTTTGCGTCGCGCGAAACCGTTCAAACTGGAAATCAGGGCAGCCCAGAACCCGAACTATGGCTCCATTTATCTTTGTGCTACGTATTGATTCAGGGTTTGCCCAAAACATGAAAGTTGTTGCTTCTTAAGTTCTCGTTGTACCTACAAAATTTCAGCCTGATCCGATCAGGGTAGCCTGAATTATACCCAAAACAATGTAAGGTGCCAGAACTGCCGTTGAAGCCGGTCAGTTCTGAGCACAAACTTTGGACCCATTTTTCCCTATACTCTGTACTGATTCAACTTTTGATTAAAACACAAAAGTTATGGTCTTATAAATGATCTTTCCAATGCCTCTGGAATTTCTTGATTCCGATTTATGAGTCATGAGTTATGGTCGTTCAAACAGGGCCTGTTCGGTAACCTGAATTGAAACGGCTGGGACTGTCTTGTGCATTTTTGCCCTAGTTCTGTTGTGATCTGGATTACAGGGCCTTCATAAAAGTTGTAACTCATTCTCTTAGCTTCAAAACGGTGACTCATACACCTTAATCTGACATTCCTAACCTAACTTTTAGTCAAAACAGTTTGGGGCGGCAAATCTGCCCGTTTCCGTTTGCAGTTTCCGCTCGTGCGTGTGTCCGTGTTGCCGTTTTGTTTTATTTATACATTTTAGCAGTCGTTTGTATAATAATGTGGTACAACCTTTTATTTCAGACGGTGACGAGCTAGACGGAGCCAGTGGGGCCTACTAGCTGTTATACATGACGTGATCTTCACATTTTTGCTATACTTGCTCTTTACGTAAGTATTCAGACCATTTTGATGTTTAAGTTGCTTATATGTTTTAATGTGAATGAAAGGGTACTTAGGCGAGGGTATACTTTGTCACACTCGACCTAAACCTGAATTTGCATACATATTTGTACGTGACATGTGTATATGAACTGTTTTGGGACTGAACCCCTTGAGCTTGTAGCTCGGGGTGATTTTTTTGAGAATTGTGAAATATGATGAATTTGGGGCCTGATCCTAAGACCTAGACGGACTATTCAAGCCGGCCGGAACTTGGTCGAAATCAGTCCAACCTAGTCTTGGGGTCACAAGTTTGTGAATCAAGTTTGTGAACCAAGTTCAATTTCATTTCGTTTGCTCGAGCCATTTTGTGAGGTGACTGGCCAGTAAGGGTGATAAGGGGTACGGTGGGAGTACAAGTGGAGTTTTACGGACCATTATTTGTGGTCGATGGAGTGTCGACAGGAGGTCATACGTGGCGCATGATTTGGCTTTGGAGTCAACCTGTATCCTTAACTTGTGTTGTTACGTTTGTACTTTTGATTTGACATCTTGGTGATATAATTGTTCGTCTTAATGTGCAATTTACGCTTTTACCCCTGTTTACTTACAAAGATTCCAACTTACCTTTTCCCTTTGTTTTCCTTAACAGGGGACGACGCGGGGGACCCTTTTGGCACTATCACTAATATAGCTAGTTTTTGTTTGTCATAGTGGGACAATTAAGATGTTTCATCTTGTTTTGGTGATCTGTATAAGAACCCTTCTTCGGGTCGACTTTCTGCTTTTGGTTATTAATATAAGATAATGTAATAGTCTGGATATCTACTTTTGAAGATGTAAATAGAACTCTTTTGGGGTTGTATATATTGTGAATAGTACCCTTTTGGTTTATATAGTTTTTATTACTTTGCTTTTTTGAGTCCTGACGCGAGTTAGGCAGACGGTCCGCTAAGCCCTTTGGTACGTCTTTAGGTGCGGTGGGGTCATCACAAGAGGGGGAAGAAAACATATAACAGCAATGTTTGAGTTGCAAGAAGCCAACCAATAAGATAACCAGAGACATTAATAAAGAAAAATGGTAGAAAAAATCAATATTAAAAAGTAATTAGCCTGAAATTAAATTGCACAAAGGATAATTAACAATCTGGACATGTTGATGATTTAGGAAATGTTAAATTGCTAAGATTAGCTTCAGCTTATATTACCTCTGAATCTGTTAAGATGAGACGCTGAAATCTAACAGGCGGTGATCCATTACTGGTTAACATATGCGATTTCTTCACAACTTGCACAAGCATTTTCCACCTTGTTATCTTGTCCTGGACTTCATGCACTGAAAGACATCTTCTTGCCATTGTTATCTGTAATAATAAGAAAGACACATAATTAGTTTGTAAGTTAAAAGAGAAGAAATTTTGAAATATTCAGGAAAACTGAAACTAAATCATAGAACAACATATTTACTTGGTAGCTATGTGAGAAGTTTCAAGAACTTCCCTAAATATAATATTTTTTGTTTGATCTGTTCTAGATTTGTCAAAAAATGGAGGTTTTATGAGCACTTTGACTTGAGAAGCAGTTCTTGCTCGTGATAATGCAACATAGAGCTGCCTATGAAAAAACACTGGTTCTTTCAAGTAGATACCAACATAATCAAGTGTTTGTCCTTGAGCTTTGTTTATTGTCATGGCAAAGCACAAGTGAATTGGAAACTGAGTCCTTATATATGGAATAGGATATTGTTCATGAGTTGGAGGTTGTAAGGGAATTCTATGGATGAACACATCTTTTCCAGCAAAATCTCCCACAGCTATTTGAGCATGAATGACATGTTTGCTCAAACTTTTACAAATTAATCTTGTTCCATTGCAAAGGGTTGTCCATTGCAAAGACCCTCAGTAGGGTCTAGGTTTCTAAGCAATATCACAGGAACACCAGGTTTCAAGATTAGTCTATAGGGTGAAAGGCCACTGGGAGATAAGGAGTTTAAATAATCTTCATATTGAACTTGATTGTTTGAATTCAAAACTCAAACAAAACTCACATATTCTACTATTGTGCCTAGGAATTTTTCAATTAAGATGTCATTCACTTCATCCACAAAATGATTCTTTGTGGTGAGGATTGCTCAATTTAATGGTAAGACAGGATTTTCTGATCTATGTTGAATATAGGGCTAAACCATATCTATCAGATCATGAAATGATGCATTCTGTGAACCATTGCTAATCAAAATAGAAGAAGGCAGTTGTATGAGACTGTCACCTTCAACTTGTTCAGTCATCTTCAACTTGTTCAGTGCCATCAAACCCTTAATAAGAAATCAGTGAATAAGGGATCAAATCGAGCCCTCATGTTTTGTGTGAGCTCCAATTTTTCAAGAGCAAGCCAGATAGGGGAATTAATCAAAGGAGCAGCAATAGTTTCAGATTGGCTTCCCTTACGAACCACTAGTAAGGTTTGCCTGAAATCACCCCCAAGAACAATTACTTTCCCACCAAAGATCTTATCTGAATTCATAAGATCTCTTAGAAAATCATTTAAAATTATTTACTCCTACGATAAAGTGCTGACTCGCAGATCTCTTGCACATTGGAGCCTCATCCCAAATAATTAATTTGCATTCCGTAATCATACCTGCCAAACTGCTTTGTTTACTAATTTTGCATGCTCTACCCACTGAGGTATCAATTGGTATTTTAAATTGAGAATGATGTGGCTGTCGCTAATGCTATATAGCCCTTTGACCTAATATCAACTAACAACGCTCTATAAAGAAAAGATTTTCCAGTTCCACCAGGGCTATCAACAAAAAAGGCACCATTCTTATTTTCATAAACTCCTTAGATATAACTTTAAATGGATGCCTCTAGTTTTGATTAAGCAAAGAAATTGCATTTAAGTCCTCTTCAAGGACTTTTATGCTTTTTTCAGTCAATACCTCTCTTGTTTGGTTCTCTATATCTGAGAATGAGAAATTATTAGGAAGTAAGTCAAATGAAGCTATATTTTTTCCCATTAACTGTAGAAAATCATTTATTTGCTCTCAAACTTTTCTTTTGATTTCTCTAAGAGACAAATCAATATTTCTCATGAAATTTCTCATTTTTGGACAAATCAGTAAATCAGTATTTTTGGACATGAAAGCCTCAAATTTTGTCCATAGCTGTTTGGAGTCATTAGGACAGGAGTAAACTAACAGCGTAGCAAAAAGTCGTCTCATTTCATAAGGCATATGAAAAAGAGACGCTTCTTGTCGACAAATTTCCTGGCTATTATCATTCTCAAGTAGGCTGTGCAAAATAGTTGCCTCACGAAAGGTGCTAACTTGCACTCCATTGTGAGTCATTAAATCTTCAAAAGACTTTGGAGTACAGACTTTAGACAAAAGAAGCCTGAGGTAATAGCTTTCTTCCTCAGATAGATGAGCTGTATTTATTCAGCCTATAGAATCTCCCTTATCTCTAATTTTTTAGCATTTTTCATCAGCTAACCAGACAAAATGGTCTGAAAATTGAGCATATGTGCAATTTAGCTCTTGTGCAACTGCATCTATTCTATTCATATAGAAAAATTCAGTCAGCATTGTCTTCCTATTTTTTGGATTTTTGACTATGCTATTTAAATTTTCATGTTTCTTGAAATGAACTGGCTGAAAATTTGGAAGATGCAGTTGTAGGTGAATCACAGCTAGTTTAATTTCTCCCATGAAAAATGGAAATAGTCTCCAAACAACCTCAGGCAGCGAAACCCACCGAGCTGCCTGATATTGCTGAATTTCATCAATCTGATTGTTTGGATTATCAGAATTGATATGAAAACTGATTCGATCATGACCTTTGCAGATATACTTGTAAATATATTTGACAGCCTGAATTGTTGTGCAGATTTCAACATTAATGTGGCAATTGAACTTAGCAAGTAAATAAGCATTCTAAGGAACAACCCATCTATTATCAAGCTTTTGTTTTCTGACTTTAATTTTAACACCATTGTTCCTTTTTCGATATTTTGGATAGGAATCTAGTGTCTGAATTGTTTGCTTAGAGAACTCTTTTGGATAAGAATTTTTGCAGCAGCCATGCTTAGTCATGCAAACATTTGATGGGTTTAACACACTACAAGGGCCATACATCATGTGTTTTTTAACCATTCTGTACAGGTGTAGATATTTTGTTTTATCTGAAATTTCTGCATTGACAATTTTATCATATTCATCAAGGATGAACATTTTGTGCTGAGACTTTAAGATTAAAAGAAAATGAGCATGTGGCAAGTCTCTTTTTTGAAATTCTATCACATATGTATAGGCTGCCACTTCTCCAAAAATATTTTTCTCTAAAAGTTCATTCTTTAATTCTTTTAGTTTAGCACGAAAGACGCTTACAACCAAATCTAGTCGATTTTGGGCTTCCTCTATTGGCAGTAAATGTTCTTTTATTTCCAGCCAATTGGGATTGCAAGTCATGGTCAAGAAATATCCGGCTTGCCAAATTTTTGGACCAAAGTCATTGCATCTATGTATTTTCTTCTCATATTTCTTGGTCCTCCAATAAAGTTAGTTGGTAAAAATACTCTTTGACCAACATTTGTTGGCCGGACTTCACCAGCACTTATTGAGTCTACTATGCCTTGTAAGAACTCTTTTCTAAATTCTTCTTGCTGGGTTCTCAAATAATCTAATCATTGTGATTCAAGTTTAACATACATATCAACAACATATTGCTGAAATAGCCTACCAAAGTGCAATAAGAAATATTCATCGTCATTTTTCTTTTGCAATTTATAGACATAGTATTCATGAATGGAAATGAAATTAGGATCGCCATCTATTCCTACCATTACTGGTTGAAGGAATTTAGAAAGAGGGTTAATGAGACTGGCATGCTAAAGTTAATAGAACACAAATGGAAAAGATTTATTCTACTTACAGTCTTGTTCCATTTGTATTAACTCTTCAGCAATAGAAGCATTCATTGGAGAAATGGAAATTTGAGCATCTCTTTTCCTAGTCTTTTTTTGTGCAGCTTTTTCCTTATTTTTTAATCCCTTGATGTCAACCAGGTTCACCAAAAGGAAGCAAAAGAGGGTATTGCAGAGGGTTATAACAGCCATAGTAATATTTGATATTGTATGAATGACCACCATGGGTGTACACTCAAATATCTCGACGACTTGTTTCTCCATTTTCTTCTTCTTCTACCCATAAAGCAGCAACTTGAGACATTGTAGGCTTATTAAATACTCTTTGGTCCAAACCAAGGTGTGTTCATAAAACAATGTGATAAGTATCAAGGTTATGAACCTCCCTTAAGCTGTGGAAGAATCTAGCATAGGGATTTTGCTGCATGACATTCATGATTTTCTGGAGAATACTCTCAGTTAATCTTGGGTAGGCATCTAATCGATTTGCTAATTCATTTTCACTATCATGAAAATAGAATTGCAAAATTTTTGAGGTCTCTAAATCATTGATGAAATGATAAACCTGACCTTGCACTCTAAAAGTATAAATGCCTTTATTTCTCTTAGCCAAATTTTTATCATATTTTATTCCAAAGGAAGTGAAAGCAAAGATGTTATTAATTGTTCTAATACAGGTCCTAAACAGTTGAGCTTTCTTAGGCGATGAGGTTAGAAGTTCTTTTAGAACAACTGGGATTGAATTGCTAGATAAAACAACATCCCCATTAGAACAACAAAAATTTGTTGTTTCATCAGCAATTTTTTTTGCACCATAATGGGGACAGTTTGGTTGGCGAGGAAGTATATCGGCAATAGCAGGAATGTGATTTAAGACCTCCCAACCTATTTTTGGCGTTCTTGCTATAATCGACAAGAAAAAGATATTTACTTTTTCATTTTGTGTAGCACAAGCCAGTAGAAATTAAAAAATTGAAACTAGTAAGACATTAAAAAGTTTACAAAACCTGTATGCTTTCTCTTAGGCTTTACTTGGCTTGATTGGGGGTATGTCTCTATCTATTCCTTCAGTGTTTGCTACTGAAACTGGATAGAATATAGTATAAGTTAAAGACTAAGGTGTGGGAGGTTAAAGGTTTATGTTTATGTGAAAGGTTTATCTAAGGTTAAAGGTTTTCATACCATACTAAAGGTTTGGAAAACACTGTTTGTAAAAAGATAATCATTCTAGTAGCCAAGTGAATTGTTCTAAATGTTAAAAGGCATGAAAAATGTATAAAATTAATTTTATAGTTTATAAAATGATAAGTTAGAGTAATTGATTTAATTCTAAAATTGAAGTCATAGGAAACTGAAGTTTAGAAAAAATGGCTTTAAAAGACAAAATGAGTTTAAAATATAATTACATAATATTTTTTATGTTATGGACCTGTTTTGGTTCTTTTTTTTTTTTCCGGAAACGTTAGAAGGTTGTATTGATAAACTTTGTAAACTACAGAAGTATGGGCAAAGGCCCAATACACCTATACATCGTGTACACAGACACAGAGGAAGCTAGCGCTCCTCATCTAATGGAATGCTTGTAGCATATGAACTAATCTGTCTAAGTCTATCATGTTGTTCATCTGGAACCAGATAAAAGGAGCATTGTACAAACATGGAGCTTAGTCTATCAATCTCCTCCACCTGAGCGAACAACCTGATATCTTTAGCTTTTCCTGACCTGAGTTGTCTTAGCAACTGTTGGTCTGTGATTCCTACTCTTATATGGGACCACTGTTTTGCTCTTGCTTTCGCCATGGCCAGTTTTAAAGCTTCTGCATAATCCAGTAGCCATTGTCCCGCGCTCCGCTCTCTCATAGCCCATATAGCTTTTTCCTGACCATTGCTGTCATTTGCCATTACTCCAATCCCCACCACCTGTCTTTCCTTCTTGACAGTAACAGCTACTTGTACATCAATGCCCTCCCCCTCAACTGTGTTGTGTTCTGACTCGTCCACAGCATCAAAAGTTTCTGTAATGCTCTCTTTCCTGATCCCTTCCATAGCTTCCCGATGTTCCATCCATTCTTGCATTGCTTTTTGTATTACTTGTAAAGGTAGCTTGTTCTTTTCCTTGAAGACTCTTTCATTTCTCGCTTTCCACAGTTGCCATAAGATATTAGCAGTCAGGCATATGTGCTCCAACCCTCCTTGCCTAGCTCTTGCACCTAGCAGGGCACTCCACCATCTCCTAAAGCATCCCCTTTGGTCAGCTACCCCTTCCCACTGTACAGGTGATATGTTCCACACTTGTTCTGCATTCTTACAGTGGAAGAGTAGGTGTTCCACCGTTTCCTCTCCTTCTCCACAACCTGTACATATAGGCTCACCCAGCTTAGTTCTGTCATAGATAAGTTCTCTAACTGGTAACGCATTGTTCATGCATTTCCAGATAAAGACCTTAATCTTTTGTTTGACATTCAAGTTCCACAGATGTTTCCACCCCATTCTGCCCCCTAAACTCCCGTTTGGGTTCTCCAGACTTCCCCTGCTACTGGTATCCTGAACTTCCTTGTTTGCCATTTCCTTATATGCAGATCTCACAGTATATTGTCCACTCCCACTATGGATCCAAAAATTGCTACCCTCTCTCCCTGTCTAGCTTATAGGAATCTTCAGTATCTTCCCTGCATCTTCACTGTTGAAAGTGATAAAAACCACTGGTCTATTCCATCTGAAGTTGGAAATCAACTGGTCCACAGTGCTGATGTTGCACTTTTGTGGCCGTACTGTTGTTGGCTGCCCTTTTGGAGTTTCAGGTATCCATTTGTCGTCCCATACCTTTGTACTCCTCCCATTTCCTATCTTCCTCCTTATACCTTCCTCCACCTCCTCTCTTACTCCCATAATGCTCTGCCATATCCAGGAGGCTGTTTTAGGTACTTTGCTTCTGAGTAGTGACTCGTTGGGGTAATACTTAGTTTTGAGAACCTTACTCACTAAAAGATTTGGTTTGGTTAAGAGTCTCCACACCTGTTTCCCCAGCAATGCTCTGTTAAATCTCTGCAGGTCTTTGAAACCCAACCCTTCATTCTCCTTTTCCTGATCCAACTTCTTCCAAGAACACCAATGCAGTTTGCTTTTTCCATCTTTCTCACCCCACCAGAATCTAGCCATACTGGAACTAATGTATTTACACAGCTTAGAAGACAATTTAAAACATGACATAGCATAGGTGGGCATCGCCATAGTCACTGCCTTAAGTAGCACCTCCTTCCCAGCAGCACTCAGAAATTTGTTTTTCCAGGAGTTTATTCTTTTCTGGCAATTATCCTTCACAAAACCAAACACCTGTTCCTTAGTTCTAGTGACCACTATTGGTAGACCAAGGTACTTCCCTTGACTGACTTTTTGTATTTTCCCCAACTCTTTACATATATCATCTTGCTTAGCACTGGACATATTTTTACTAAAAAAGACAGATGATTTCTCTAAATTGATCATTTGACCTGAGCCTTCCTCGTATCTCTTCAGCAAGTACATTAGCTCCTTAGCCTGACTGGACTCAGCTTTACAAAATATTAGAGAATCATCAGCAAAAAATAAATGAGAGATTGACGGTCCTCTTCTGCTGATCGTCATTCCAGTGATTTTCTTGCCATCTTCAGCTCTCTTAAGTAGATTTGACAGCCCTTCAGAGCACAAAAGGAATAGATAAGGTGACAAGGGGTCACCTTGTCTTATCCCCCTTTGAGGAGTAACCAAGCCTCTGTGATCCCCATTTATATTGAAGGAATATGTAACTGTGGTGATACAGCTTATGATCCATTTGATCCACTTGTTGCAAAAAACCATTTTTTCCATGATTGCCTCCAAAAACCTCCATTCCACCCTGTCGTATGCTTTGGACATGTCCAACTTTAAAGCCATAAGTCCTGCATTTCCTTGCCTTTTGTTTTTCAGATGGTGCAAAAATTCATGTGAAAGAATCACATTGTCTAGTATCTGTCTTCCTGGAACAAAAGCAGCTTGATTTTTGCTTATACAGAGGTTCAAAACATTTTTCAGTCTATTGGCAAGGATTTTGGAAATCATTTTGTAAAGCACATTGCAAAGACTGATGGGTCTATATTGCTTCATATCAGTGGGATTATCAACTTTAGGAATTAGAGAGATGACTGTGTTATTTATAGCTTTAAGCATGAGGCTTGAATGAAAGAAACTTTGAATCGCCTGTACCACGTCATCTTTAATGAAATACTAGAATTTTTGAAAAAATAGGGGAGACATTCCATCTGGGCCAGGAGCTTTATTGGGGTGCATTGAGAACAAAGCTTTCTTAACTTCTTTTTCCTCTACAGGTTTGGTTAGGTTGTTATTCATTTGGTCAGTGATAGAGTGTGGAATTCCATGAAGTATTTCCTCTAAACACTGAGCACCAGAGCTAGTGAATAAACCTTGATAATACTCCTCCACTTCAACCCCTATTTCTTGTTCATTTAAGGTCCATGTCCCATGACCTCGTTGTAAATTCAGAATCTTGTTCCTTTTCCTTCTACCTTTGGTGCATGCATGGAAATATTGGGTATTCCTGTCTCCTTCTCTTAACCAACTCACTCTAGCCTTTTGGCTCCAATACACCTTCTCATCCTCATAGGCTTTTTTCAGTTGATTTTTCAAGTCCAGTGATCTCTCTCTTTTGTCCTGGTACGCCCCTTTTCTTAGCTCTTCCAATTGGTGTTTCAAATCCTCAATTCTCCTCCTCGAGTTTCCTTGGAACTTATTCCTCCACTTTAGAAGCTCTATCCTGCAGTTGACAATCTTCTTTTTAACTTTGAACATCCTGGATCCACCGCTGCCCAACCTCCAGGCTCTTTCCACCACTTGTTTCATGCCTTCCCTCTGAAGCCATCGTTTATCAAAAGAGAACCTTTTCTTCTTTTTTCCTTGGGGAGGGCATGAATCAATTAAAAGCATGCTATGGTCAGACCCTATGTTTTCCACATGCTTACACTGAGCTCTATCAAAAACATGGAACCAGCTTGCATTACACAAAGCCCTGTCCAGTCTCTCTTTGACTTCCCCATTCCTGTCCCAATTATTAGACCATGTCCAGGGGTTTCCAACAAAACCAATGTCCACCAGATTGTTGGATTCAATGAAGTTCCTAAAATCTCTAAAGGTCCATTCCTCTCTCACTCTACCACCCCACTTTTCATCATTAGAAGTGATATCATTGAAATCACCCGTGATAATCCACTTATCACCCCACAGTCTGCTGCGGTCCTTAACAACTCTCCATTGTTCCTTTCTGATCACAACATCACAACTAGCATACAGTCCTATAAACCACCAGTCATAGCATACAGTCTTGTTGGGACTCATTGTCCCTCAGATGAGCTTCTAGTGTGAAGGCTGACTCGAGAACTTGTATCATAGTAACTTCCTTTCTCCACATCAAGGTCATTCCTCCTGCCCTATTCATAGCTTCCACTACCTTGCTCTCCTCAAAACCTAGCTTCTGCCTAACACTCTCCATAAACTTAGCTTTATTCTTAGTCTCACTCAGGAACAAAATATTGGGGGAGAGGAGGTTGTTAGCCTCCTTCAGCTGGGGAATTGTCAAGGGGCTCCCTACACCTTGGCAATTCCACACCAGCACTCTCATTTGTCTTGGGGAGACCAGAGTTGGCTGGCCTCCACCCCCTCAAAAAGCGACATATTCCCTCCTATACCTTCACACTGCTTATACCTCTTCAAGCTTATTCCAGAAGGCTCTAAATCCTCCATTTCCACCTCTGTCTGACTACCTTTCCTCTTCCTAGGAGATTCATCTGTTGCCTTATTACCATCCAGTTCTCTTAGAGGACGCCTCCCTCTACCCTGTGGTTTAAAAAGCTTTTTACCTCCCCTTACTTGTCTAGTACTTCGAACCAGCTGTTGCTCACCTGAATCAGTTTCCATATGTACAGTTTCCTCTATATTTCCCCCCTCCTTGTTCTCCTGTACTGGCACTATATCCTTTTGGCTTTCCCCTCCTATTTGGATGGAGATGACCTTATCTATGATCTCCACTCTCGCTGGAAAGTTACTCTTAGCCAGTTCCTCAACCCCTTCTCCAACCCCCATAGGCCTCCCACCTACTCCTGGAGAAATAAGTACTGGTAGTTCCCTTGACGTGCTTCCTAGGTCTCCTTACTCATTGTCTTTCCCTTGGGTCTGATTCTGCCCATTCTGTGTTCCTTCTACTCCTACCCGGGAGCTTTTAACCATTCCTTGTTCATTATTTTCCTTGTTGGTGGCTATCTTGCACTCATCCCCACTTCTGACATCCATTACTTGCAAGTTCTCCCCCTCCTCTGTTTCCTTCAATCCTCCACCCCCTTTAGGAACTAACTCACCATTTCTGAAACCCCAGACACTCCTTCCAGATGTGAATCTTTTTTTCTGTATGGACTTTTTGTGGTGAACTTTTTCCCCAGCCTACTCTTATCCATGGTCCATACTAGTTGTCCGTTTTATCCTTCCCCACTCCCATCTCCTTTTTGCAGCTCCTTTCACTATGTCCCACTATCCCACACTTATAGCAAAATTCCGGACACCTTTCATATTTGAAGGATAACCACTTAGTGTGTCCATTAAGGTTGACTGTGGTACCCCTCAACAAAGGTTTAGAGATGTCTGCATTCACTAAAATTTTTAGGTGCCTCCCTTCCTTGCTGCCAGTTTGAGGAACTATTACTTCTCTTGCTCCTTTGAAGACCATCCCTATCTTCCTCCCTACGTCCTTTGATATCCAATGCACAGGTAAGTTCCATACTTGGATCCACAATGGTGCAATTCTGAAGGCCCTATCATCTTCCTCTATCCCTTCCGTCCATTTGTTCATCACCAGCACTTGGTTATCGAACATCCAAGGCCCTCCTCCTAAGATCCTTTCCCTCTCTTTTTCCGAAGGTAAGAAGAACTGAAACAGATTGGATCCAAGTTCCATAATCCTCAGTTCCTTTGGGTACCCCCAAGCAGTGTTAACAAAATTTTTTACTCCCACATAGTTAGCCACTTTCTCCCCCACAATCTTCCCAACCATACTTGTCTGACATTCTTTAATGGTTGTATCCACATCTCCAAGGTCTAGTGCAGCACCTCCTAACTCCTCTTCAGACAGCTCAAACTTCCTTAATATATCTGCCAACTCTTCCGCCATCGTTTCAGAGGAAATACTTATGGATTCTCACACTGAAAACCTAACCAAGGACTAAAAAACAACCCAAGAAAACAATATAGAAAAAAGAAAAGAAAAAGACGTTCCCACCAAAGCTGCTTGTAGGAAGCTAGGAACTAAAACCAGAATTAATGCACCATCATGTGCAAGAAACTGTGACAAAGGTTTTAAAGCTACCTGACCTCTGCATTTACTCCACTTAACTCTTCAGCTGGAGCATACGTTATGGATGCCTGGGCAGAGGATTCAACTCCAGAGCCTCCTGGTGCATGCTGGAATACGTACAAGAACCAGAATCTTCGTCAATAAACTTTGCAATTACTTTGTCCGAACTAGAGTCTGTGGGAATCAAGTTTGGATTTTAGCAATGGTGTTGAATTCCTGAGTTTTGCCGGGATTTGAGATTTTTGGAATTTGAAAACTTTTGAACTCCCACCAATGGGGGGAAAAGCTCTCAAAGAGAGAGAAAGGTGCTCTCAAAGAGAGAGAAAGGCCACCTGTTTTGGTTCTCATTAAATAGAAGTCATATACTTTTACAGAAATTAAAAATGGTTAACTTGGAAAATATGCAGAATTTAGTGAATATAATGATATGAAAAAAATGGTGGTATCAAATTGTATGAGTTGGTTTGACTTTAATAGCAGATTATTGGGGGTAATTAAGTGAAGAACCTGTAGATTCATATTGAATTGATTGTGGTTGCACAATACCCACTGCAGGGATGTCAACAATTATAGAAGGATGAAGTTGAGATTTGGCAGGCGCACTTTCAGATGCCTTTTTTTTGGCACCTTTTATGTTTTAGTATCACAAATCTCTGCCTTCTATTATTTGTTGCAATAGGATTTTTTGTTGCCAAGAGTTCAGATGGTGCATTGACAAATGAATGCACCATATTTGAACTTGTAAACAGCAAAGTAGATGGACTCACAGGTTGAGTCATACCAGACTCAATAGAGTGAGTCACAAACCTAGAGGAGCTAGCATTTTCAGCTTCTATTTAATCTGTTTCATGCATATAATGCATCTAAGATATTTGAGTTTCTAATATAAGATGGTCCTCTTTGTTACAGTCTATACTAGAAGACACAAGCGCTGCAAATCCAAATGATGCATTCATGGATGCTTCTGTGTCATTTAAATTGGCTGGTAGGATAGAATGGACATTCGGAGGTCTAAGAAGAAATGGCTGATGTGATTCCAGAGATATGGAATGAAGCAAGCTATCTCTTTGAGATTTTTTGCTTCTATATCTCATAACTTTTTGGCTTCTATTATTTCTTATAGTGAGAAATTGATTTTCTAGAAGTGGAGTGATCTGCTCATGGATAGCTGGCTGCTATTTGGGCCTACAAGAAGCAAATGAGGCACATTAATTACATTTGAGGTTCCCAGAACACGAAGCCGCGACAGCCTATCTAAGAAAAGAATAGAAAGATGCTAATCCATCAAGCTAATATATAAGAAAAGAAAGATGCTAATCCATCAAGCTAGACATGATAGAATAGCTAAAAGAACTTCTCTAAGATAATGACTGACCATCAGACATCTTGATCACTATTTAGCCAACCATATAATTGCTCTATATTTTACGGCTGTTTATATACTCTTATGCAAACAATATCAGACAATCAAATAAACAGAAAACAACTACAGAATAAAGGTAAAACCAACTGAACACATGACTAATTAACTTAAAGGAATTAAGCATAAAGAGCCACCAAAGTCTAATAACAAAAGCATAAAAAATCTTGAACTGAGGAGACATATAGCTAACTAAAGATTTTTTGTAAAAAGGAAAGCAAAACTTATTTATATAATATAAAAGTCAAACTGAAGCATTAGACATACCTAGCAACAGTAACAATAAATTAGAGAGGGAAACGTACAAAGCTCTGCGTCTAGGATGAAGTGTAGATTATCCAAGCAACAAAACACAAGGAAAAAGAGATATCAGGGAAAGAACAAGGACAAAAAGGAGCAAAGAAAAATAGTAAATAGTAATTCCTACATTAGTTTGCTATATGAACTGTTGCACTATAAAGTTGTAATCAGTGAACACATAGAAGTTCTAGTCATTGAATCTTGACAGCAAACTATATGGTTGTCTAAAGAATGTCAAAGATGCTAAATAGCTGCATACATAATTCGAACTTTAGAAGCAATACAACAAGAGCAATGACTCACTAATAAACAAAACAAAGTAATTTTAATAGGATATCATTAGACAGCTAAAACCACAACTGAGCCGAATGCCAAGTTAATAGCCTTCATTTTCCTTTAGAAATATTTATTACATTTCATGCCTTTGGAGCCCAGCTTTTGGCTAGACTACAACAAGTAGCACCATTCAAATCTCCGTTCTTAAGAAGTAATTTTCAGGCTTTTCATTATCCTAAGGTTGCGTCTAGATTAAACAAAATAGCAAGCATATCACATGCAACTTGGGATAAAACAGGCACAATAACCTAAGTTGCTTAACTGATGGTCATATAAAGGAGTGAACGAGCTTTGCCTAAAAGGGTTACAATGAATAACAACCGAAGAATGCTCTATATACAATATCCTTAAGAAGTAGCCATCAGGTTTTTCATTGCCCTAGACAAGTCTAGACTAAATGAAACAGCTAAAAATGCACACATTAAGTAATCAATTAGAAACAAGAAATACAAAGTCTTAAGTTGCTTAACCAATAGTCACTTAGATGACTAAACAAGCTTTGCCAATAACAACCTCTCTGCATTGACCTTAAAGTTCTCTAAAAAATAGATAATCACTCCTATTTCTCATTTAGAACAATAGCAGGTCACATATCTCATATATGTATATTGTAAGAAAAACTATCTTAGGTTCTGCACAACTTCTCATTTTTATGTGTTACCAAATTGTCCATTGTGATTAAAGAGAAAAGCACTAACAGCAAGAGGTTGAAATTAGTTAAAAAGGAACTTGTCATGTAATAATAACTTTAGCATAGCAGCCACAGCCCCAAAATCAGCACAAGCAAAAGTTTGTCTCACAAAATATATTGGAATAATGACTTTGGCTCACAAAATCTGTTATTGATGTCCATTACTACAATTTTTTTTCTAGTGTATATAGCAATTTGACTGTTTGATAGAACATTGATTATATGCAAACCAATAGGATAGCTCAGTTGGCCAGAATCATATCAGCAAATGGATCTCTTCTTTTTGTAGGTATGCCACTAATAATATATTGCTTCAGGAATTCACCAAATTTCAAAATAAGGATTATTGAATTGAATTGGGAGCTGGATTGATATCTTCACTTTTGACTTATTTTTTAGGTGAATGGGTAGCTGAATGGGTTGCAGCAGCACAATTCCAAGTGTATGGGTGAGCAACATTTGGACAGGCTCATTAGACTCTTAAAAATGTGATCAACCACTGGAGTGGATGATCAAGAATGTTTACATCTAGCTTTAAGGTTTTACCAATTTTCTCCTTTATTTATTATGCTTTATTTGCAAAAACAGCATGACTGTCAATATTAACACAATCACTTGCTCAAATAAACAACCATTTGTTTCACAAAAGATCACACAAAACAAATAGCACCAGTACACTTAAAATAAATGAAGCAAAAACTGAAGAAAAACTACTCAAAAGAAAAAGGAAAGGTGAAATTTCACTTATGAAAATATAGTCACATAAATGAAGAAAAGATGTTCATAGATTCAACAAAGACAACAAACTGACCTTCAAGTTAAAGGATTCCTTGACTGATGATATGAATCACAACAAAAAAAACCTATCAATTGAAGCATATGTGTATATTAGAATTTATTAAGCGGCGGCGGGGTCTTGCGAGATTCTTTAGGAAGGCCTATAGTGGCTTTCTCTGCGTGCTTTGGTAAGAGGTTGAGCTTCCACGCGGAGGCCCTTGCTTTGCTAACTAGACTTCAGTTGTGTGTGGAGAAGGGGTTCACCAGGGTGGAGATTCAATCAGATTCCTAGGTATTGGTGGGAATACTTCAGCGTCGGTTCAGATGCCCGTGGCGGATCCGGAACGAGGTGGATCAAATCTGGGAGCTGGTAGCAGACGTAGCTCGAATTTCTCATTGCTTCAGAGAAGCGAACCGAGTGGCAGATATTCTTGCCAATGTGGGTGTCTCTCATCAGCACCAGCCTTGTGTTATCTATGAACATATTCACACGTTCCCAAAGTTGGCAAGGGGGGAGGTTGGTCTAGACAGGTTGGGCATGTCATCAATTAGGAGGATAAGAGGGGCAAGTGTGCCAGTAAGGCGTGGTGGGCAAACTTTGTAGTTCTGGCTCTTTTGTTTGATGCATTAAATAAATAAAAACATTTATATTTAAAAAAAATTCTGTTTATTATTCATACGTGAAAAATTTGACAAAAAAAGGGAAAGATTTTTTCTCACCAAAGAGACTCCAAAGAAGAAGGTGTAAAGACCAGGATGCTTCTTTTTGCAGTTCATAAGGCACAGGAGCCAGCACCATGCACTGATAAATACCTCTATTCCATTTTTTGATTTCGTAATTCACTGAAAAAGCAACAGGCTAAATGAATAGGAAAGCAATTTCTTATCATAACCGAAATAAGGAAAATATCATATCTGAAAAGATATTTCTCATCATAATCGTACGGCTGATGAGAATTGAATAGAAAGCATGATTTGAGCCGAAAATTTAATGGCAAAGCTGATGAGAATAGAATGCCATACCTAATCTAATAAAAAGTTCCCAATTTCCCTCCTTTGAAGTACAATTATCACGTAAGTGCCCAACAATTCTTACAACATGAAATCAATATAGAGATGGGTTAATTTGATATTAGAGAAAGAGGAAAACACGGGAAATGTAAGCAAGAGTAGTTCACCTGCTCCCAATTTGCCTCCTTTGAAGTACAAACACCATGTGAGTGACCAACAATCCCTGCAATATGAAATCAAATGTCTGCAGGAGTAGCAGTTGACTACTAGCTAGAAGAAGGAACTCACAAAACTCATCTCCCAAATCATGTAAAAATCTAAACTTTTTGGTCAGAATAGACGTTTCGAATTGGGTTTAGTAGAATAGGCGCTTGGAATTGGATTTGCTCAGAATAGGCGCGACGAATTTTTGCTCAGAATAGCTATCTGGTAGAGAGAAAGGAAGAAAAGGCTTCAACAGCAATTTGAAAAAGACACGGTTCAATGCCAAAAGAAAGAAAAGGCTTCAGGCAATTTGCAAGAAATATTTGACTTTGCCACTTGTCAGAAAAATTAAGAAACCACGTGGCAAAAGAAAAGGAAAGCACTAATGAAAAAGAAACGATTCAATGCCAAAAGAAAGAGAAGGCTATGGACAATTTGCAAGAAATATTTGACCTTGCCACTTGTCAAATAATTAAGAAGTCACTTGGCAAAAGAAAAGGAAAGCACTAAATCTTAATCCTTTCTTACTAGAGGTTTTCTGGCAGTGCAAGGCACAGCCAATGCCCAATATATTGTGTCGAAAATATTGAAAAATTTCCTGGTATTCTCATTTCTCTGAACAATGATATGTAAATTCTTGCCAAGTTGTATGTAGTGTCCATGCAAATGCATAACTCGTAGAACTGAAGCATTGAAGTAATTGTTAACTTAATTGGTTTGCTAATTAAGCTGCTTAATGGGCGAGACCATAGTGGTAAAATTCACTAAAAATTTTATGAGGAAGACATTAATTTTTGCTCTTATATTTTAGACATCAATCAATTACTTCTCATATTGGCTGCCAAGAAAGGACCTTAAGAAGGGATGTAAATCTTATGTCATTCTGGACCATAATGAAGTGTTTGCATACTTCCACATAAACCACGAAGAGTCCGGACAAAGGAGCCCATATGCAATATGAAAAATAAACATGAATGAAGAACACAATAAACGTAAATTAATTAAGTCACAGCACACAGTCTTTCTTTCCCACATTTTTACAATAGTTTGTACAGCTCCAACAAGAATTAGGAGTGAAAAAAAAAATTCAAATCTTGGGCTAGTTCAACCATCTTGGACTTTAAATTATCTAATATGCATAATAAAGATAGCTAAACAACACCGCAACAAATTAACTGAATCGTAGAAGAATAGTTCATAACTTCACAAACACTTCGAAATCCCTTCCAACCCCAAATGTTTGATGCCAACACGTCACGTTCATTCCAGTCCCAAACGCTGCCATGCAGACAATGGTTTTTGTGTAGCACTTTGAAATTCCTTTAGAGAGTCCTAACAATGTCAGCATTGATATTAAAAGGTCATTTTTAGTCATTGCTAGTTTCCTAGGAACTCCAACAGGAATGATCACAAGACGCATGCAAGTGAGGGTATTTGTTGGGCAACACCAAAATACCAGTACCTTGCACACTGGTTTTACAAAACAGTAATGCTAACTTTAATATCACTTAATAATACTCTGCTAGTCAAGTGGCACACATGAAATTTTAAGATGTATCTCAATTAGCTAGGACTATCTACTTGAAATCAAGAAAAGAAATAACGTCAAAGAATCAATTCATTCACTCACCAACTAAAGGTAAATCAAACCATAATAAATAGCATTTTAAGAACCACAAACACAAATATTTAAATTGTAAAATATTACCTTCGAGCAAAACAAAATCACTTAACTTTAATCAAAGTTTTAACAAAGAACGAAATCTCAAGGTTAGCATGAAACTATCTTCGACCAAGCCTCGGCTGGCTCGAATAGTTCGTCTATCCTTGGAACCTAGCCGAAACCAAACCCTGAGATATCCAATCTCTCAATAGATGATATCTCTCAACAAAGTACTCACCCCAACAGCACACAACACAGGGGGTTCAACTCAAGTTGTGTAATCACCCCAACAGCACACTGCAAAAGGGTGTTACTCAGCACAAAGCATGTATTCTCACATATTGAGTCAACAACAGAGAATGGGCTTAAGTCGAGTGAGATAAAGTACACCCTCGCCTAAGTACCCATTCAACATATACAAATCACATCGACAATTCATCATATAAACAAATTCAATTACTCACTCAAAATAGTTAGCGCGCAAATCAAGGCACTTTATACGGGTCCACCGACTCCGTCCAGTTCGTCACTGCCTGTGACAGAAGATTATACTCAACAATTAGTCAACCGACCATCACAAATGGAAGTAAGGACTAAAACGGCCAAAACGGCAAAAACGGCAAAGAAATGCATGTGCGCGTGCGCGGAAATGAAAACTGTATAAAAATGGGTTACACGGTTTTGACAATAACCAGAGATGTGGTTATCTGATCAAGGTGTACGGGATAGCGTCTCGAAGCTAAGACAAAGGGTTACAACTTTCATGAAAACAACTCAACCCAGTTTTTAGTGGATCTAGGTCGAATTTGCAAATTACAGAACCAGAACTCCAAAGGCTGGTTTATACCTCTAGTGAAAATTTGGGCAGCATGTCCTTTGTGTTTACCTATTTTCCAGCCATTTATGCCTTCATTATTTTTCTCAATTCAGTCCCAAAATCCCACACAATCAATTTTACTACCATAGTCTTTCAATTAGGCTCCAAAATCATCCATTTATAACACAAGTCTAATAAAACAACCAAAAATCAATTTTTGAAGACAAAAGCTAAACATCAGATTTGACATCTTATAGAATTTTAGCCACAACTGGAGCTATGTTTATCGGATTGGGGTACACTTTATACCGTTGCAAAGCTAAGACAGAGAACTACAAGTCTCATGAAGACATCAACAACCAATTCATTCATTGTAAATATCAAAATGTGCAATCACCGAGAAGACAGAAAACTGTCCACAAAACAGGGCATTTGGCAGTCAGGGGTATTTCTATTGTTTCACATGATACAGTGCTCCGATTGAGTTGAAATTTTGCAAAAAGCTATATAACATCATTTCCTACAACTTTCATGTTTTGACCTAAGCCTAATTAGGCCTCTAGCATGGAACAATTAAACAGGTCAGAAGCTAAACAGGTTAGTTTCAATTTCTGGAATTTGAACTTTTCCTCTAGAATTTCATATCTAATAAGCATTCAATCATCAAAACCAACAATTACTAACTCTATAACATCCATTACTAGATAAATAACTATAATCAAGGCTGAAAATGTAAACCCTAGCTAATTATTCCACTATCTCATGCAAAACTCACTAATTAACCGTCATAACCCAAGATTAAGAGTTTCTATCCAAACTTAATCAAGATTAAGGAAGAGGGAAAGGATAAGCAGCCATGATACCTTCCTAGGATGCTTGTAGGAGAAGACCACAACCTTTCCTTCCAAAATTTTGCCACACAAAGCTTTAATCTTCCCCAAAGAGTAACTTATATGGAGTGGTTTGCAAGATTTATGGTTGGAGTTCAAGATTGAGCAAGAAAATTGATTAGTGAAGATGAAGTTTCCCCTCCCTTTTCTCCCTCTATGGTTCAGCCAGCCTTGAAGAAGAATGAAGATGATTCTAGTCCAAATTAGATATTTAGCAAAGGTAAGAAATTGGTCAAAGTCCAACTTCCATAGGTTCATGACACTTGGCTTTTCTTTTCTAGACTTTTCTCTTATTTCTTTTGGTCAAAAATTGTGGCTAATTTAAAAGATATTTTAAGGTTAATTAGCTGAAATGAAACAAGGCTATTAAGGTAATAAGGTAGTAGTCAAGTGGTGTACTCACTCGGTAACAAACGGTACCCGTCGGTTCCAACCGTTTTTCTTTAACTCGCACGTACTAGGGTTTTCATTTATAATTCACTATCTTATGATTATTACTTCTAATCACACACTTTTTATTATCTAAACGTTACTCTTAATCACCAAATTTAGTACACACCTCGTACCGATTACTCACGCTACGAAAAAACGTAAAAACCTTAGTTTACCCTAACGATGAATGAAAAGGGAAAACTCTTAATTCTATTCTTTATTCCAACCACTGGGGAGGTAAATGAATAGTATAGCTATTATAAAATAATTTAATCAAAATAAAAGGGTTGAAGAAAATATGAGGGATTTTACAACTCCATAGATCACCAACTTAATGTAATCCACAAGTTTAATTACACCTCATTAATTTACTAACCACCCAACCGTTATAGTTACCTATCCTCTTGCGTACCAATGATTAATTACCTAGCCAACCTCTAATTGTCTTCTAGTATCTTGTAATATAATATCCCTTAACACAGAACTCCAACTAGTTATCAAACATTATCGCACATACCGCACTAGCGGGTCCCACGTCCAATATACACTACCAATATCACACGAACTAACTTATATCGAGAAAATGTCTTGGAACTTAACTCCCTTCTAAAAATAGCTAAAAAAAATTCATTCTAGAAACTGTATGCACGGAATTAAAATAATGGCTAGAAAATAAGAAAACTTTCGGGTTCTCACACTCTCTCTTCTTACACAAAATCCGGGGTGTCACAGTTCTATTTTCTAGCAATCCTGTATGTGCTTTGAAAATGCACTCCTAAGTTCAATTTTAGTGGGAAATTTAATATTTTCAAAATGTAAGTGATAAATATGCATTTTGGAGTGATTTAAGTCTGTTTTATTTTTAGTTTTGGTTTTTTTACTTATTTTTATAGCTAATTAACTAGGATTCAAGTGAAAGTATGCATTTTGTGGTCTAAGTGTAACAATGATGAAAACTTCATATTTTTGTATGTTTCAATGATTCAATCATCAATTGGAGTGAATTAAGAAAATATTTGAATGAGTGTTGATGATTTGAAGTGATTTAAAGATGAGATGAAGTGCAAAGATAAAATGCAATCAAGTATAAAAGAAAGGGAGCTTGATAGTATTGATACCTGTTGGTATTTTGGCTATATCTCAAGTTACAAAGCTCCAAATTCAATGATTCTTGAAGCATTAGAAAGTTAACTCAAAAAGATATGATTTTGTCATGTTTTAAAAAAAATCTAGTTCAGCTTCCATCATCGAGAAAATATCAGTTGAAATTGGGATAAAAACAAAGCAAAGTTGAAGACTGGCCAGAAATGAGAAAAGCTGAAATAAGGCAAAACGTGGAGCAATACCCGAGCTCAAGCCCGTGATTTCTTGCTCACATATTCTTCAATTGCAGTTGCAACTTGCTCATTAACTTGTTCTACATTCAAACAGCTTTTCCAGCTATTCTCCAGCTCAGAATTTCAGCTGTAGCTATAAAGAAAAGTGTAGAGACTTCAAGAAATAATTTTTGGTGATTTCAAGAGACAACGTTGCCAACTAGAAACAACTCATCTTCAACTTGAATTCTTCTATAAATAGAGGCCTTGGAGAATATTTGCATAACTTTGGAAGGCTAGAGACACTACTAAAAATGTAGTCTTCACTAGTTTTTCTTAATTCATTAGTTTAGTTTATTAGTATAGTATAGTTAATGTAGTTTTTTCTTCTCGTACTTATAGTTAGATTCGGGGGAAGAATTAATGATCACGATTGAGAGCTTGTAACTTATGATAAGAGTGACTTCTCTCCTATCACTTTTTCTTTTGTATTTGAATTCATGTTTAACTATACGACAAGTATGATTTTTTCTTTCATTCTTTTCATGTTTGGCTAAAGTTTATGTCTAGCGTTATGGATGAACTTTCTATATCTTGTTTATGATATTTACTTGGTTATTCGATGATATTATTTTGAGCAAGTTATTTAGCATTTTTTGTTTATCTAATCATGATTAATTGACTAGTAATTATGATAATCTTAAGGTGTTAAGTTTGGAATGAGAGTTGAAATTTGACACTGGTTCAAAGAAGTGTTAAACCTAGGGAGTACACTCATAAGAGTAGAGGTGCACATTTGTGGCTTTAGTAACTTGCTTCATATAATTTCATAGAAGAATGAGCTTGTAGTTAATATCATAACCACGAGAGTAGGTATGAATTAGCTACAAGTATAATTGATTTACTATGAGAGTAGGTTTCATATACATTAAGAAATTACACCATAATTAGCCAAGATAATAATATTCAATTAACCGATAATTTCACTTGCAAGAGTAGTTAGGCATTTCATACTTCTAGGAGTTTTCTATTATTATTTATATTACTTTTATCTCATATTTATATTGTAGATTTAATTTTTTGCACTTCTGATAATCTAAAAATAAGAAAGGAGTTCGAAAACCATCGGTAATTGACAATATCAGTGCTAAGAACAACTTTATTAGTTCAGACATTTTTACTTGCTTTTTTGTTTTTGTTGTGTCAAGTGTCTTGTTTGTTATGTTTAGTGTTTTGTCAAGTCTTTTATTGTGTTTAGTGTCTTGTTTTTGATTTGTGTCTTTTAAGCTATTCTTCTTGACTAATCTTACTTTTGAGATTATTTAAAAGCATTTTTAGGTTATAAGGAGGATAGTAAACAAAAAAGGATAAAAGTTTGAGAGAAGGAAGTTCGGCAATGGACTATACTTTTCACAACTACAACTGTGGAGGTAACCAAAGGATGTCTGAAAGTATGCTTTTTGAAGATGGTTTAAGGTGTTTAAAGGCTAAACTTAATTATATAACGTTAAAAGTTCAATTATAAAATGTCTAAAAAAAATTAAGGTAGTAAAATAAAATAAAGAAAATACATGAAAAGGAATAGAATTAAACGATTTTAAATAAGGCAATTTTCTGGGTCCTCACAAGATCGCAACAACATACCTGTAAGTGGCCACTTCCTCCCAACTATGATGTCGAGATCTTCACTTCCAAGAACAATCAAGATTGGTTTGAGGAATGTGAGCACATCAAATTTATCTATGATATGCATATCACTTCGGAGATAGATGCCATATATCGTATTATGGATGCTTTTGAGCTATTGGGGTGGGCACCTATTCTTTCTCTCCCTCAGCATATATATCCTGATTTGGTTTGAGAATTCTACGCCAACATAGTCAATAAGAAGAGCCATAGTGAAGAAGAAATTCAATATTTTGTTCAATGGCGATAGACAATCATCACTTGAGATACAACTGCACGAATTTTGAGGTGCAATGATCAATGATCGGTTATAGATTTAAAGTAGAGGTTTACTTCACCGAACAAGCATTAGGACTCTTTACATGCCACAATAAGGTTTGGTCTCCAGTACCAACTATTTCGTTCATCTAGGAAAGAGAACATCCTTGCACGTGTGTTTGACTATCGACACCGCCTTATCATTTATATCATGGCACATAATGTGATTTCCAAGAAGAGCGGCCAAGACAAAGTTCAACATAGCGATATTTACTTCTTCGATCACATGTTCCATAATCGAGATTCTCCTTATACTCGTATCCCGCTCCCGAATATCATCATTGGTAATATAAGGACGATCACCTAAAAGAGTAAAACTTCCTATCGATTGGAATTTTCACATTTTCTGTCCTTAATCTTTGAGTGAGAAGGTGAAAATTTGGAGGTTATGCCATGAGTTTCGATGCGACCAATGGAGGAGTTGAATGTTACTACTCTTACCGGCATCAATATTCCTACGGATAATTTCCCTCCCCCACAAAAAGAGAGATCATGAAGAGCCGGTTGCTCTGAAC
This sequence comes from Coffea arabica, assembly GCF_036785885.1. Lineage (NCBI taxonomy): Eukaryota > Viridiplantae > Streptophyta > Magnoliopsida > Gentianales > Rubiaceae > Coffea > Coffea arabica. The sequence continues at coordinate 42,776,762 of NC_092323.1, forward strand.
AAGGCAAAACCGGTCCATCTACTTCTACCAATCCTTATACTTCTGGCCCACTCCTCTACCACAATCCAACTGGCAGCGCCTTTTCACCATGCTAGGTTGTTATCAAACTCAAGTCGTGGAATGACTTGATTGAATCAATTATTGTCTTTGATACTTTTGACATTCGGATGGCTTGTATGGAGGCATTTAATCATCACTCCTCCACAACATCCTACTCTTAGAGTTAGTGGTGATGATAAATGATTCGCTAGCGCTAGTAGGGGAGATGGCAGGCCAACATCTTGAGTTGCTCCTTTTGTCTTTGCTTCTATATTCTCTAAGCCTTTTCTTTTCTTTTACTATGTAGGATGATCATGACTTTCTCATTTGGAACTTGATCCTTTGGCAGTATTAGTAGATGCTTATGTATTCAATCACTCCTGATGTGAAGGTTCGTAAGTCATGGTTGAGTTGGATCTCAACCATTGAATTGGGGAGTATTTCTTTGTAGCTTTTGTTCTTTTTCTTTACCTACACATTGTGGACAATGTGAATTTTAAGTGTGAAGGAGGAAAACTTGTGCTTTATATTGTTTTAAATGACTTATACTTGAGGATGGAGTATGAATTGTACTTGAAATATGTCAATCTTGAGTTTTGCTGGCACGGAGTTCATCCATTTATAAGGGAAAACTCGGCTGAAATTTTTTCCAAACCTTGTCCAAAATTGCAAATTTTCACTTTAATCTATAGGGAAATGTGTGCCACACCATTAGTAATTCAAATTCCTTCTACTATTGAAATAAATTTATGTGACTTGGAAATTTCATTTCTCCTTTAACCTGAAAATAGCTATTATGCGATTAGAATTTTAACCTTTGTAGGAAAGTATATCTTGAAAAGTGAAGAAAATTATGTCTAAATTTTACAAGTTTGATGAAATTTCTTCTCTTTACTTGATTTTACAAAGTTGAGTGATAAATATGGTTAATAATTGCAATACTCTTCTCATGATTATTCTTTTGAGGGAATGGTTATTACTTTGTTTTCAAAAGGAAAAAAAAAAGAATAAGAGTTGTTCTACTCCAATGGTTCTTGTACTTAGTAACCGGGAGTCTTCATATATAAATGTCGACTTTCGCGTAAAACGATACTTGAATTAAGAGTATACAAAGCAACTTGAGAATGTAAAGTGTTGTTAATAACTGGTGAACTTCGTCTAAAAAATTCAATTTTCATGTCAAAAAGCACTTTCATAATTTAAATAAATATTTAGTTATGTTATATGAATAAATCACTCTTTAAATTTGAAAAAAAGATGATCATGGGTTTAGAAAGCATTTTTATTGACTATTGGAGTTACTTGCTTGTGAAGTTGAGGAAGGATGAGGAATTGCATGGAATTAGTTAAAATTATGACATAATTGACTCTCCTTGACTTTATATTACGAATACTTGAGCTTAATTGAGTGATTGCATAATGGTTATTTACCTTGTTTTAAGGAACTGAGTTTGAATTGTGCACATATGTTTTATTTCAAAATGTAGGATCATTGTTGGTTTGTAATTCTTAATTGTTTGAGCACAAGTAATGGTTCAAGTATGGGGAAATTTGATAAGTGTGCATTTTGGAGTGATTTAAGTGTGTTTTATTATTTATTTTTGGTGTGTTTTACTTATTTTTATAGCTAATTAACTCAGATTCTAGTGAAAGTATGCATTTTGTGGTCTAAGTGTAACAAATTGCATTTCTATGGCTTAAAATGGTGAAAACTTTATATTTTTGTAGGTTTCAATGATTCAATTATCAATTGGAGTGAATTAAGAAGATATTTGGATAAGTGTTGATGATTTGAAATAATTTAAAGAGGATATGAAGTGCAAAGATGAAATGCAATCAAGTATAAAAGAAAGGAAGTTTAATAGTTTTGACACTTGTTGGTATTTCGGCTATATCTCGAGCTACAAAACTCCAAATTTGATTATTTTTGAAGCATTGGAAAGCTAACTCAAAGAGATAGAACTTTCATGTTTTGCAAAGAATTAGTTCATCTTTCATCATTAAGAAAATATCAGTTGAAATTGGTGTAAAAACATAGCAAAGTTGAAGACTGACTAGAAATGAGAAAACCAGCAATAAGGTAAAACATGGGATAATACGTGACCTCAAACCTGCATTTTCTAGCCCGCGTATTCTTCAATTGCAGTTGCAAATTACTCATCTACTTGTTCTACATTCACACAACTTTTTCAGCTATTCCCCAACTCAAAATTTTTGTTGTAGTTGTAAAGAAAAGTGTAGAGACTTCAACAAACAACTTTTAGTGATTTCAAGAGACAACATTGCCAACTCGAAACAATTCATCATAAGTTTGAATTCATCTATAAATAAAGGCCTTGGACAACATTTGCATAACTTTAGAAGGCTAGAGACATTACCAAAAATGTAGCCTTCGCTAGTTTTTCTTCATTCATTAGTTTAGTTTATTAATATAGTATAGTTAGTGTAGTTTTTCGTTATTGTACTTATAGTTAGATTTAGATGAAGAGTTAAGGAGCAAGATAGAGAGCTTGTAACTCATGTGATAAGGGCGATTTCTTTCCTGTTACTGTCTCTTTTGTATTTGAGTTCATGTTTAGCTATAATACGAGTATGGTCATTTCTTTCATTCTTTTTATGTTTGGTTAAAGTTTATACCTAGAGTTATGGATAAACTTTCTATATCTTGTTTGTGATATTTACTTGGTTATTTGATGATATTATTTTGAGCAAGTTATTTCGCACTTTTATTTATCTAATCATGATTAATTGGTAAATAATTATGATAATCTTAAGGTGTTAAGTTTGCAATGAGAGTTGAAATTTGATAGTAGTTCAAAGAAGTGCTAAACCGAGGGAGTACATTCACAAGAGTAGAGGTATACCTTTCTGGCATTAGTGACTTTTTTATGTAATTTTATAAAAGAAATGATCTTGTAGTTAATATCATAACCACAAGAGTAGGTTAACTTAGCTACAAGTATAGTTGATTCACTATGAAAGTAGGTTTCACATACATTAGAAAATTACATCATAATTAACCAAGATAATAACATTCAATTAACAGGTAATTTTACTTTCAAGAGTAGTTAGGAATTCCACACCTCAAGGAATTTTTTATTGTTATTTATATTACTTTTATCACGTGTTTATTGTGTAGATTTAATTTCTTGCACTTCTGATATTCTAAATAACAAAGGAGTTTGAAAACCATCGGTAATTGTGTATTCTTCCTTGTGGATTCGACACTTAATACCCTATACTCAATCTCAACATACTTGCAGAAAATCGTGTGTGAGGTATTTAGGATTTTGTAAATATAAAACTTGATTATGAAATGAGCTTAATTGTTATATGTGTACCCCACGCTTATCAATAAGTTTAAAAATTATAGTTTTTGAGCCAAGGTAAGAACCTGACAAATAGCCAATTCATTCCTTATTCACAAGGGTCAAGTGAGATCGTTACAGCACCACTCTTATTTGAATATATTCTTTTAGAAATGATTGTAAATGCTTGTTTCTACTTATCATTCATCATGTAGACTATGTTTAAATCGTTCTCTTAAAAATTATATCTTTTTTTCTCACACGTCTCTTGTTGAGCTTGATATGTCATTGTATGACAATTCCATGGAAATTAAGTTGTAAGAGTAGATTTTTTTTCATAAATTGTAGAAAGCTATCTATCTGGTACAAAACTCTTTTCCTAATCTCCCCAACTATAAATGTAGGGCACTTGAGGAAATCTTCGAACATTTCACTCTCAAATTTCTGTCACAATTATTTAGAATCATTAGGAGCCGAATAAGCTAACAATATAGTAAAGAATCTTCTCATTTCATGAGGCATGTGAAACAGCGAAACTCTTCTAAACAGGGGTTTTGACTATTATCATTTTTTTAAACACATAAATCAATCAATGATGTGGTATATGCAATACTTTTGATCTTCGAATAAAATATGAAATATATGAGTAAATTTTTGGGCTTGCATTTTTTTAATTCAAACAGTACAACTAACCATTCATTTTTTTTTTTTGGCCAAAACCCCAAACACAGGGAGGTGCAGCACTCCCTTATTTATTCAATAAAACTAAAAATACAAATGATTAAAAGCAAGCTCACAACTTCTAATCCCAATTAACTAACTAGAGACCAATCTAACTGTTAGGAACTCCCTAGCATCTTGAGCCAAACATCCACAAATCCCCCTTGGCAATTGCTATAAAGATTCAAAAATTATACTTGAGAATTCTCGCGTGGCCGCTATCTGATCAGCAACAACAGTCGCTCCCGAAAAATTGAAACCTGTAATAAGAGCTTCCAAATACCTCTCAACAAATTGCAACATTTCCAACGTCCAAGCATTCCTGGTTGAATCAACGAAACCAGTACAGTATAATCAACCTCCACCTTAACACCCTGAAACTGCCTTGCTGCGCACAATTGCAACCCTTCCCATAATGCTAATGCCTCCACCTGCAAGACTCCAACATCCCCAAATTCCTTATAGAACGCGAAAATCAGCCTAACATTAGAGTCACATAGCACCCCCCCCCTCCAGTCGCCCTCCCAGTTGACACACTAGCATCCGTGTTTTATTTATACCGTAAGTTTGGAGGCATTTTGCATGACACTGACACTAGCCGCCTCTTACAGGGCACCACAGATATATAGCGTACCCAATGACAATCCAAGTCCCCATAAAATTGCTCCTTTGTAAACTTCCCAACTCGACCTAGATCATGTAAAAGACCTTCAACCTCAAAGATGACCTTCTAGACAGACAAAGCATGCCTTTCAAACCTTGCTGCATTTCTTCCTCTCCAAATAAACCAGCAAATTGCTAGCGGAATAATACATCTAATGTGACTCGTCAGAATATGCTCCAATGATGAAAACCATGCCATCCACATCATATGCAGGTCCTCAACCGCCAATGAGGGAAGATCGAACATGTTCACAAAATACCACCAAACCTTCTAGCAACTGGACCGCACACAAGAAGATGTCGCAGTGTTTCCTCCTCTTCCAAACAGCAGGAACATCTGCACACCAAGGCTTGCCCTTTTGGTCGAAGAGAATCATCTAGGGGAACAAAGTTGTTCACAAGTCTCCACGCAAACATCGAAACCTTCAAAGGGATACCATTATTCCACACCATGATACTAATCGGGAGCAACTTCTCCTTTGTCAACGCAGGTCCCATGCCGAGCTAAGTGAGAACTTTCCCACTGCCGTCTAGGCCCACAAGATTTGATCTTTCCCTTGAGGATCGAAATAGACCTCCAAAATCCTATCAAGTGCCCCGATGGCCAATGCTTCAGCCTACAACATCCCAACCATCGTGTCCAAGAAATTTTGCTACCAAAAAATGAGGTTTGTCCATGTTCGTCAGCACCATCTAAACCAAAGGGCCATTTCTGTACCATGTATCCAGCCAGAAGTCCATCATGCCAGCCCCTAAACTCCATTGAATCTGGGCATCAGCCATGTCTCGAATACCTAGCAACCGCTTCCAAGTCCCTGTTGGTCGATATGTTTGAGCAACCAATCGATGCCGACCCTTGACATACTTGGAGAACATGAACTCTGACCATATAGATTCATGTTGAGAATGCTCTGACTATTATCATCTTGCAATAATTCTCTGATTAAAGCATCTTCACAAAGGTATCAACTTAAACTCCATTTTAGGTTCTCAAATCTTGAAGAGAAGTTGGAGAACAAACCTCTGATAATAAAAGTCCTAAGTAATATATTTCACCCTCTAATGGATGTGCTGCAATTATTTTGCCGACAGAATTGTCCTTCTCTTATAATTTCTAGTATCTTGGGCTTCGTTTCCAAACAAATGATATGAAAATTCTGAGCAAGTGCAATTAAGATCTCGCATAACCTTATTTGTCTGGTCATGTAGAAAAACTTAGTAAGCATCTTTTTTCTCATATGACTGTTATTCATGAGGCTGTGCAAATTGGCCCTTTTTTTTAACTTATTGGCTAATAATTTTCAAGATGTAACTGCACATGGATCATTGTGGGCTTGATCTCATCATTGAGAATCTGCAGATTCTCCATGCTACCTTAGTGGGAGAGACCAATTTGGTTGAAATATATTGCTTTATCTCGTGAATTTTTGTGTTTGAATTATTTGTCACAATACAAAAACTAGTTCTGTCATGTCCTCTTTATATATATATATAGACACACACACATATATTTGATTGCTTTAATAGTCGATCATATCTCAACATTAATACTGCAGTCAAATTTGGCTAATAGGTAAGGATTATAAGGTACAATAATGCCTTGAAGAAATTCCCTCCTAATTTCTTCTTGTTGAGACTTGAAGATGTCTTTACATTTCAAGATTCACATGCTGGTTGACAATATATTGTTGGAAAGTTGAGCAAAATGTAATAGTCATGACTCATCATTATCTCGCATTTATAACTTTTTTGCATAGTGTTCTCTGAGAGATACGAAGTTAGGTCCTCTTCCATATTTGCCATCACTATAAAAAGTCAATGCATTTTGAAAAAGTAGGTTATTGGAAATTTAACAGAATGAAGAAGATAACAAGGCTATAATAATTGCACTAACTGTCTTCTTCATTCATGGTTGTTGCTTTCGCAACAGATATAGATCTTGTTGTAAGGAATCATACAAGTATATGTAGCAAAAATTTTAAAAATTTTTATCCCTTTAGTAAATCATCCTTTGATTAATTGCATACAATTAGTAGTTAGTTTAAGAAAATTACCTCAATCCATAAAGATCTTCTTAAACCAATGAAAATTTGATCCAAAAGATGACAAAGAGATCCACGTAACCATACATATGCCTGGCCTCTAATGATGATTTACATGAACCTCCTTAACTAGAACCTCCTAAGTTGAATTAATTTTATTTAGGTTAGTACCAACTATTACCAAGACACCACATATAATTTACACAAGACAAACGCTAGTTTTTCACTATGAAAAACTAACCCAAGTGAGAGAAATAAGAGATGCAGTTTTTTATTATTTTTTGGACAAATTTGGGCATTTTTCCCTAAAGATTTTTCTATAAATCTCACAAGATGATTTTTGCATTGATTAGTCTTACCAGCAAAAACTTAGAAAGTATTTATATATAAATAGGCAATCCAAATCCTTATGAAAGCCTGAACTAGTTTCCAATAAGATTTAGTTTTTCTATTCTAATATAATTCTTGTATTCGAAGACTCAACCTTATTTGCATCATAAGTCTCTCAAGTTTAATTTGTCTTACAAATCAGACTATAAGTTATAAAAACTTATCTTTAAGTCCTTACTAGAAATTCTTATAATCTAATTAAAGAGACTCTTTATTGTATGACCCATTAGATTCTCATATATGCTGGCAATGAGTATAAGTTGTAATTCTTAATAAAGAACTAAATAAATTAAACACTTTTAATTTATCATTGATTCAATTAATCAATTAACTTATTCATGTATATATCAATTAAGATTGGCATCTAGCAATGCTTTATGGCTACTCAAGTAATGAGAAAAATCAAGTGGATGACTTCATCTTTCAATGAACATTTTTCACATAATTAATATCTTTTTATCATACTAATCTCATATTAATCTTGGAGTACGTGCCTACTTCACATAGATCAATATTATTTTCTTGTATCAAAATATAACTCTAATGATGAAGTACTCTTTTTTTTTTTTTTTTTTAAATCTACGATTTTATTAGAATCAAGAAAATCAAAATATACAGGCTTCAGTGAGAAATAGCTCGAGTACGAATCGCAGGAATCTGCAACCTATCTAAACCTAAGGCCCCCCTTGCCACCCTTGGCAACTCAGACTGTGTCGTATACAAAATAATACCCTCAGAATGCACCCCAACCTTGGCTACTCAAAAACACTTTCTAATACATTTCCACTTAGCGCTAAGAATACTTTTATGAATACTTACAGGTATCCTTGCATGAGAGGTGGTAAATACTTATAAATTATTCACTATCTTTGCATGTTTGATACTATACCCAATCTCTAATGATTTGAACTACCCAGTTATGAGGAGTAATCGAATAGAGTAAAAGTATAGTAACTTACACTCAAAATATTATGATAATTTTAAATCTATGGATCATTTACACAAACATCACTTATAGATTAATCCTTTGAAACTTTAAGAATATTTTCATGCGGATCAATCTAGTGAATTTGATCATTTTATCAAGCATCCATATGTTAGTTTATATATCACACATCATAGTAGATGAGGTCTACTACTTCTAATATTGAAGCAACGTAATATATGCTAGTTTAACAATATTAATAGTGCCCTATCTTGTTAATAATTTAATTAGATATATTCAAAAATAAACCTTATGTATAATTAGATAAATTTTATGTTACATTAGAGATATTTAAGAATAAAGCTCATTAAAGAATAGCTCCCTCCAGTGTAATGGGCACTAAAGGTTGTAATTTTGGAAAGTCAAAGGAAAACAAAAAAGTAAAAAGTAGGCCAAAAAAAAGAAATCAGATTGAAAGTTGAGTTTTGAAAACAAGAAGAAATACAAAGGACAGAGAGAGAATCCAACAGATAAGGTGAAGATTGTTGTAGACCCTTGTCAGTACAAACCATGAGATTAATACTTGTTGGGCTCATGTGGGATTCAACAATCAGTCTTCACCATAGAGCATGGCCCACAACCCATTGTTATTATTGTTACTTCATGAATCCATTATCTTACGCACCTTTTGATATAGGAACTATCATAGTTATTTGTAAGATTTGGAGGATATATCTAGTCGGGGTCTCTAGGAGTCTCTTTGAGTGAAGTGATTGCTATTGTAAGACATGTTTTCTGTGTGGTCGTGATAACTGTGTCTGGACTATATTGCATGAGGAGGTTTATAAAGTAAGAAATCACCAAAATCCTAGTATTTTCCTCGAGCCACTACATCTATAAGTGGAGAAGTGGATCTAATTTACGACTTGAAACCAATTTCCCATTATTCATTACAAGTTTATATTTCTCTAATTTACACCAGCAATCTATGGATTAAAACATTCTCAAAACTGGTGGTGGCAAGTTTATTAAAGAAGTTGGCTCTCAACATTATGAAGTTGGATCAAGTTGATGGAGAAACTAGAGAGGATGCCAAAAAAGTTGTGTACAAACATGAAAATGTTTGTTATGCAAACATAGGACAATCATGTGTACATAGCATATTCAAAGGAATGTTAATCATTTTTAGATATGTGCCACATTGTTTCTTGTGCAGAAATTGTAAGGGGTCAAATTGATGATAGATTAATAAATGTCCCATAAGAGAAAATCTACAAGTAATAAGTTTTCAATGTTTTCATTTTCAATTATCGTAGTATAATTGATATGGTATCTATCTTGAATGACCAATTATGTAGTATGATTAATGTGAAGTCCATATTATGAAATGATATCTTGAATGTTAGAATGAAATCATCTATTTTGATTTCTCTTGGACCTAAATGAAAATTATTGTAGATTTTCAAATTTATTCAGCCATGACCCACGTCCGGATCCACCAAGGATCCACATTCAACGATCAAATTTTAGGACCAAAGGAATTTGCTTCTTCTAGGGTTTGAGCAAATCTATTTTGTTGGAGCTGGATCCATGATGCAGGCTCAATCCATAGAACTTGATGACATACTATCAAGTTGGATTCACGGGCGGATTTATGTTAACAGTAAAAAACATTTCAAATTGTGCTTGGCACCTTTTTCATACTAATGAGTAATTATTGATAGTGCACTTAATTGATATATACTTTGTATTGATACTACCTTTGTTTTAGTAGATTATTGTGTTATTATGTGGACTCTATTTATGATTTGTGTTTTAGGTGGTGTCTTTGGAATTTGGGATAAAAAAAACTTAAAAAGGAGCAAAGGCATTGCATAATTCAGAAGTTGCAGGACCCGAAATTAATTCCAGCAATTAAAGTAGATGATCAATTGATTATTTATGGCTTTGGAAAAAAGATCAGGAATCCTATTTCTTTTGAATTGTGGAAGATAATTAGTTAAGATTTTTATTCTAATTTTATCAAGAAAAGCATACTATTATTAGGAGAATTTTTATTAGATAATTTTTTTTGTTAGGAGAGATATCTTTTGAATGGAAGCATCAATATATTTCCAACTCTGATTCTCATTTGAGAACATCGTAGTTAGTTTTTCTTTTTGCTTCTCCCATGACAAAAACACTGAAATTTTCTTTTTCTTTTTCTCTTTAGTGGTGTTTCTCCCTGAGGATTGGCTAAACCTGTTTTTCTAGTCAAAGGATAATCAAAGACTCGGTTCTAAGGCCGATTGCCATAATTTTATAATAATTGTGTTGGACAAAGATTATTGCTATAGTTTCGAAAGCGATTGCCCATTTTAAACTTATATTTCTTGTCCATGATACAAGTGATAACTGATATAGCAATAATGTGTCATCGCTATAGCAAAGGTTGTATACTATTGCACCAAAAAAAAGCGGTTGTATACTATGCTTTGCTACTTGATTTATGGGTTTGTCTATTTGGTGTCTTTATGGCATCAAAGAAGAAGTGCATCTAGTATTATATTTTTGATAAAAAGATAAATTTTTTTGTATTAAAAAAACTTGCAATTTAGAAGGTGGGGGATATTTTGAAACATTAATAGTTCATCCACTTTTCTTTTTATAGTGTTTATTTGGTTCCATTGGGGCAGCAAATATAAAAACCTTGATTTATTCCTGTGCATCATATATATATATATATATATACACAAACACACACACATACGCACACACTAGTGCTATTCATATTTCTATTAACCATGAAAGTGGTGTGATCAACTTTGAAAAATTTTAACACAAATGACAACATAAGGATAATTTCATGCTTATGAATGAGAAAAATAAGCCTGGCTTTTTAGGCTTTTTTTTTGGGTAGTAAAAGTAAACATGGTTATAGTACTGTAACAATACATGTAGAAATTGAAACACTAAACTAGTGATAGAATGATAACATGACAAACAATTGAGGCAATAGGCGTCCAATGACTGCTATATGGTTTTGTGGCACCAATGTAGCTAGTTCCTGAAGGGTAATAGTAGTACAAAACTGATGGAAAAGTGTATCTGAGCATCTGAAACCTGTCAATAAGGCTATAAAAGTTAGGTTTTGATATGTTTAAATTAGGTCACATTAAATATCACTCTTTTGAGCTCAAACTCAGCTCAACTAGACTCACATTTTTATAGCTCATATTTGGCTTATAAGAATTGGGTTATTGGATCTAAATCTAGTAGGCCCAAAATCATTTTATGTATCTTTTACATTCATAAAATTTTGTTTAACCAAAAACTATTCAATTCATAGATATTCTATAACATCTACATAACATCCATAAACTTATCAACAAAGATAGAAATAGAATAATTTATTATAAAATTGGCCATCTAGATTGCAATTATTTGACTAGATTTAGATAAATAGATCTTCTTAATTCTCAAATAATTTGTAAAATAAACCCTAACATTTTAGTAGAGGGTACTCCAAAACAATTCTCTCTCTCTCTCTCTCTATATATATATATATATATTGAGTAGAGTATTAAGAGGGTTAAGTTTAGTACAATCCAAGCTCAACTTACATTCAAATCATGCAAAATATTTTGACCCATACTCAACTTCACTCATATTACACAAGGTTCAACCCACTAAATTTAAAGCCCAACGGGCTAAACTACGGCCAGTCCTGCCCCATTGACAAGTTTACTTTCTACGTACATATATAGGATCTTTGCTAGGAGGTAAAGGATGAGAGGGGGTTCAAACGGTTGCCAATACAATCATTCATGAATGATGCAATATTTTTGAACAAGTTATAATAAGTTATAAATTGTGACGCCCCCACTTCTCCCTAAGGCGAATCCAAGGATATCCACGGAACGCCTGCCTAACTCTCGTCATGACTCAATATAAGTCTAATTCAAACTTAAAGGATAATAATCAGAAATACATGTCGAAATGAAGAAAAGTCACTTCCTTACATAATTATTCCAATCTTATATCATAAGTTTTCAAAAGTACATCGACTATCCCAAAATACAACCACTATAAGTCGATTAGCCAATTACATCCCAAGATTCTAACCAAAAGTAGCCAAGTTGACTTCCTCAAAATTCTTTCTATTTCGAGCCCCTGTTAAGGAAAACAAACTAATGGGATGAGCGAACGGTCAGTGAGACTAAGAAAATCATGCAAACACATAATAGAGCAAGTAGAAGGGCATGGGAGAAAATCGAGTTAATAATAACCTAGAAATTGCAAGTAAGTAATATTTCAAGTTGGAAAGATAAACAGAAACAATTCAAGGATACTGTAGCTCTCAGGAGCTAGATTCCACGCAGCTGGGTCAAGGTCTTGATCCAAATTCCACGTTGACTCTCCGTCAACCAAGTAAGTACCAAATCCGTAGAATCTCCACTTTCCCCAGATTCCCGTCACCGGTACTCCCCCTATATCGGGCCCGCTCGTCAAAAGTTTGATATTACTCGAGTATATCGTGGCAATACCACGCGAGTATGCCGAGCAAAATCTCTCTAATAGATCAAGTTTCATGTTTTCTCATGGCTCACTGAACTTCTCGACCAAACCCATGCCGACTCGAGTCGCAAGGTCGGCCGATGAGCTTGGGCGTCCCCCACAAGTAAGAATGATTGATGAGACAACACTCCAATTGACGATTACAAATATAAGTCGATAAGATTCACTCCAATCAACATTGAATCAAATACAAGTAAAATTTCGAGTATGAGCAAGTAAATTGTAATCAAGTAAAAGAGAACGAGTGCGATAAAGTACACACTCAACTCAACAAATCCAATTCATATATTCAACTAGGAGCAATTCAAGTATTAGGCAACAAGTGATGCACTTGACACTCACCAAATCAAAAGTAAGTGATCAAGTAAAGTCCTTAGTGGTCCGCTCCGGGATTCCTTTCAACCCCTCTTGAGCACCTGAAGAAATAGGGACCAACTATTACTCACATAAACACACGACCACTTATCATCCAAGAAGAAAGCATGCTCGCTTGAGATTTAAGACAATGTCTTAAAAGAGCTTTAATCTCTCAAAAATCGAGATTCAAAAGAGAGGAATTAAAGTCACAAGGGAAACTAGTATCCTCCATGAAATCGAGTTTAAAATGATCTATTAATATCAAAAGACAGTGAAAAGTTCTCAAAAACTCATTTCCCAAGAAATCATGAATTTCAGCTTTGCGCGACAAACTTGGCAAAATCAGATCTTGAGTTTGGTACATTCAAAAATAGAAAAATTTACACCATTGAAAACTAGATTCAAAGTAATAAAAGTTCCCAGAATACATTTTTCCAAGATTCCAAACAAAATGTATTCAAATTTCAGCTCAAAGTTGCAGTTCCAAGAAGACAAGACAGAACCAGTCTTGGTTTTCAGCGATGTTTGGAAAATTGGCAAAATTCACAGGAAGTGAATAAGCCTCTGAAATTTATAATTTAAAACCATTCCAAACCAAGTTTCAAACACAACAAGCAGAACTAAATTTGGAGTTTTGAGCAACAAGATATAACAGTTTAAAGTTGATTGGTTTTTGTAACCTGATCAGTGAGTTTCTAGTTTTGAAGAGCAGTTTTTGGGGCATTGTTCGGGCATCGAAATCGCATTGAAATTACATAAAATTTGGTACACTTAAACTTTCATATATGGACTGCCACTCTATAAAAATTTAGACAAAAAATCATACGGAAAGGCAGTTAACGAAACAACCAAAATTTGTGAAATATTTCAAGGCTAATCTACCATCCTACTTATCTTTCTTTTTCAAAAGTTTTGTCCAATGAAATCAGCCCCAATTCGCTCCATTTTTAAAACCAAGATTCCAAAAACATTTAATGAGCAATTTACAAGCAATTGACGCTAAAATTCTTGAAATATAACATCCCAAAACAGACTTGATCATTCGGTCAACAAGGAAGGAAAAATCTTTCAATTTCCAGTTTTGTCACAGTTTCAAAATCAAACTATATCTATCTCTATACAACTCTTAATTGGGAATGGTTATGGCGTTGGAAATTAGGTTCAAAATGCTACAATTCATCAGAAAACATCGTTCTGAAAATCTTTTCACAAATGGGAAAAAATAGAGTCACAAGATACAGCTTCCAGTTTCATTCGAATAAACAGTTAAAACAGAACAGCCAACTTTGCCGACTCGCTACGGTTCACTCACAATGAACCAGCAGGAGATTTTTATACCGTTGGAAAGCTATGAATATAAAGTTTTGAATACCGCAAATGGAACTCAATTTTGACTTTTGTACAGAGAGTTACGTTCGAACAAAAAAGCACTATTCGAGTACCCTGCTATACTTTTTGCAGATTTGAATCTTTACCACTACTCAAGTTTTGTGCAACCATTAAATACGATTTTTGAAAGACACTTTGTACACACAATATACAACATATATCCATCAATTTAACAGCCAACCAAGCATCAAATTTCGAATTAAAAGCAGGACAACCAGAACAGAAATTTGGCCAGCTCACTCTCACGGTTTCTTCCAACTTTCTCTCATCTTTTCAAGCCAAAATCATCTCATTCATCACATAAACAACCATAATCAAACAATATAGCCGCAAGTCAGCTACCTACAAGTCTTCTCAAGACCGCTAGCCTAGAGATTAAAGTAAGGTAAATGGTTTTCTCAAGTCCTCTAACCTATTTTCTTGCTTAAGGTCGTAAACCCATGAAAACTAACCACTAATCTTTGAATAAATGGAAGGATGAAAGGAGATGAAGTGATTACCCTTTTAACCCTAGATGAATATTAGATTTTTCTGCCAAAGTTCTCTAAGAAACTCCACAAGATGTTGTCTTTCTTCAAGCTAGAGGTGATCTCCAAAGAGTTTGAAAGTTGGATTATGATTTGCAAGTGAAATTGAAGTTAGGAGATGAGGTTTCTTTCTTCCCTTTTCTTCTCTTGTTGTTGGCCGAAAATGGAGAGGAGAAAGAGAGTGTTTGAGTGTGAATCTTGTGTTGGAAGATTGGAGATAAAGTAGCCACTAAGTTTTGCCAAAAAGTCAACTTTCAATAGTGACTCGATAGGATTTCGTACTACCACTTTCTCTCTCATTTGGTATGCTTATACACTAATTCTCCTAGTTAATTCCTTTAACACTGTTATTACTCATACTTTCAAGTCAAGTATTAATTTTTCAAATCTCCAATTAGTTTGTACCGGCGCGACTTTCGGAAAACTATCGACGCGCGCGCGGTAAAAGCTTAACTTGAACTCACTTACTTCTAATCCCTCCATTAACTTTTCTTAGCCTACCATTGATCATTCTTAATTCTCCAATATTATTTCAATCTCGGATCGAATATTATCTCGAAAAATGTGTACTCGTTGTTCCTTACTAAATGAGCCTCCGAAAAATTAAATTTGCTAATGGGACGTTTTAAAAATATAAGTGAGATATTGTTTCATGTAAATTGATTTAAAATGGTTGAAATAAATTATTCAGAGAAAACGGGTAAATATATAATTAAATAAACTAGTAAAATAGAATTATAAGTGAGTAAAATTCGGGTTCTCACATCTTTCCCTCCTTAAAAGGAATTTCGTTCTCGAAATTCACACCTAGGATAACATTATACCTCTTAATAGTTAGGCTTATCAAATCGATCAACAACTTACACTCTCCAACCCATATTTCACAATTTCTATTCACCCAATTAGCAACTAAACTTTGATCTCCAAAGCGTTCAAACTTCCAAATCATAGGGTAATTTAATCGGGCTCACATCTACCCCACTCGTAAATCTAGAATTTACAAAAGAGTGTATCGTACTATGGTCACTTAGAACCTTAGCTAAGCAAATTCTACCAATGTCAAGTACTAACTTCAACTTTCTCCAAAATCCAAGATACCATTCTCAACACGTCCTCAAGAGTCTAAATTGTCCTCTCAGACTGTCCATCAATCTGTGAGTGGTAAGTAGTTCTAAAATTCAATTTAGTTCCTAGCATTTCCTGCATCTTTTGTCAGAACCGAGAAACAAACCGAGGGTCTCGGTTAGATACAATACTTACTGGTATCCCATGTAGTCTTATAATCTCATCCAAATATAGCTTAGCCAATTTCTCCAGTGAGTACTTCATACTAATCGGCAGAAAGTGAGCAGATTTGGTCAATCTATCTACTATCATCCAAACGGCATCGTGACTTCTTTCAACAAGTGTAATTCTTTGGTCATCAATCCTGTTACTTGCACTTGACGAAATAAAGCATTGGCTACCACATTAGCTTTCCTTGGGTGATAATTAATCGTGCAATCATAATCCTCTAAAAATTTCACCCACCTACGTTGTCTCAAATTCAACTCCTTTTGGGTAAACAAGTACTTAAGGCTGTTGTGGTCGGTAAAACCTTAAACGTCACTCCATATAGATAATGTCTCCACCCCTTCAATGCAAACACTATAGCTGTTCATGAGTTGGATAGTTTCTCTTGTGAGGTTTTAATTTCCTAGAGGCATATGCAATTACCTTATCATTTTGCATCAATATCTATCCCAAACCCTCTTTTGAAACATCTGCATAGACCACAAAGTTATCCTTTCCATTATGTAAAACTAACACAGGTGCCCTTGTCAAACGTCTCTTTAACTCCTGAAAACTTTCTTCACATTTAGAGTTTCATATAAATTTTTCACTTTTCTTAGTCAACTCAGTCATGGATCCCGCAATCTTAGAAAAGTCCTTGATAAATTAACGGTAATATTCGACTAACCCTAAGAAACTCCGAATTTCGGTAGGATTTTCTGGTCGCTTCCTCTTAAAACAACTTCCACTTTAGCTGAGTCCATAGTAATTCCTTTCTTAGATATTGTATAACCTAGAAAGGTTATTTCTTCCAACCAAAACTCACACTCATTGAACTTAACAAAAGTTGGATCTCTCTTGAAGTTTGTAAAACTATCCTCAAGTGCCGTTCAAAATCTTATTATAGTCTAAAGGTGTGGAACAAAGTTTAAATATACATATAAGTTATAAAATCAATTAAAAGCGAAGTAAATTTTCATATGTTATAAAAGATCATAATAGTTACATCAAGTTGAGATAGGTTTATCAAATCATTTCAAAAGGAGAAGGGAAACAACAAGATTATAATAGAAAGTGTCGAGTTGCCAAGATATAAAACAACGAAAGGACTTCCCCTATACAAAACATTACTACGTTCAAAAGGGCCAGTCTAGATCAGGGTAAAACTACAACCCCAATCGCTCGAGTGAGTCAGATCCATCCCTACTCGCAGAGTTTTTACTACTTGGATCCCTCTTACAGTCATTAGTATTAATCACTCCTTCTGGCACTCAACTGCTTTGAAGCAGACCTAACAGGCTGTTGGGTATTTCCTCTTTTTAGAGACACTAAGGCAAGTTGAAACCTGATGTTTGACAATACCGCACCTCAGACATTTTCCTTACTTTTTCCAGCACTCGATTTCAGCGTGGTTAAACTTGCCATAATATCCACAACTAGCTTGAGGAGTCGCTGCCTAACCAGCTTGAGAATTTTCTTTGTATTTCATCTCTAGTTCCACGTTATTGTGTAGCAATCCAATTTTCTCTGCATATTCTTGTTTCCACTGTCCTTCCCAGTAGTCAGCCAATTTTTTTTGAAATTCTATTTCCTTTCGAAGAATGTCCGTTTCCTTACGCATCCCTCCCAAATTTGTCATCTTACCGTTGGCTTAAGTCAAATGCTAGCCTGCAGGCAAATCAAAGGATCAAAATGAGTAACTATTCATAATGAAAACTCTGGCCATATTGCTATTTCATTCTTTTGCTTATAGGTTGTCCCAAAATATAAATCTTAACTATTCTCTACTTAATATGGACAAGCTTTTGAGTCTCCACACGATTACTATTATTACTTATAAATATAACAAAATACGGAGATTTTATTTCTTACTATAAAAGTTTCACACTTTAATTCACTCTCCAATACTCATCTACTAAGTTGCTCGAAAAGAAACCCTAACCTCTTACTCTCACTAGTACCTCATTTCATCCCCTTAAACCAATCTACTATTTCGAGGTTATACCCTCCGTGAAATTTAGATGGGCAAACTTCAAGAATCGTTCTATCCTCACACCTCTCTTGGTTCTTAGGTTGGTTGATTGGTTTAGAGCTTTGGTACTCAACTAACCGTGCTAAGATATCAATCATATGGTTAATAGTAGTAACTACTTGGTTAACTCTTTCATTCCTAGGGTTTTGGTTTGGTCCAGATGCCATTCTCTAGTCATTCCATTGAGTTTGGGGTTGCCTAACCCTTCGCCCTCAACCCCTTTCACTTCTTCGACCACCCATAAATTTGACATTTATAAAGGCATGACGTAATATTAGTACACATAAGTGAATTTTGAAAATTACACTTTGATCATGCAAAACCAAAATAATAAGGGAGACACCGAAATAATTGTAAATGTGTACAACCTATAACATAGATTTGAAATCATAAAACAATAAAGTCAAGCACCTCATAAATAACATTAATTGCTTCAAAATGTAGGAAGTATAGTTAAGTAAAATACAAAATGTAATGGTCTTTGAAGAAGTAACACCCTGACTATCCTTGACAAGAACTATTAACATGGACTAAATCACTAACTTAGTGATTGGCAGAGCCAGAAGTCTCTGCTACTTCAATGGGATCATTTCCATCTTCAGCACTAGGAGTTTCTACCTTATTTTTCCCGTCAAGTATCTTGCCATCCACCGCTTGTTCGACCAAAGTAACATACCCAACCATCGACTCATCCGTCTGGTCTCTAACTCCATGTACTACCCTAGCAAGTCGGCTCTTAGCTTTCTTAAATTACTCATGAAGAGCCTCAGCCTTTTTCCGCTCCTCAAGTACATCTGTCTCCAGTTCCTAGAATCTAGCAGTCTGGATATCCACGGTTGCCCTCAGTTCTTGATTATTCTCTTGAACTACCCTAGTTTCCTCGGATAACCGCCTCCGGTCATCGATTACCGCTAACACCACGTTGTTTGGGTACGCGTAAGTCCTTTGGCAGTCACGTGGAGTCCTAGTTCGGCGAGTTGGATTATATCTCCAACGAACTCCCCTAGACCCTTCTCGACAATGGACCACTGGAAGGCGCCCCGAGACGGCTCAATACTACCGTTACCTTCCATAACTTACAATTAAAATTAAAAGTTTAGATGGATTCAAGTATACTAAATAAACTAGATTTGATCATTTCGTACTATCCCACATATCTCTCACAAGACCAAAACTCCTAATTATCCACTAATTCAAATCTAGACTCTAATTTTCATCCCTACAAGCGATCACTTAACTTTCAAACCAATCCCACAGTCCGGCATCCTAAACTTTTAGCCTAAGATACACTATAGAGATCTGAAACCTAAGCTCTGATACCAACTGTGACGCCCCCACTTCTCCCTAGGGAGAACCCAAGGGTATTCACGGAACACCTACCTAGCTCTCGCAAGGACTCAATACAAGTCTAATTCAAACTTAAAGGATAATAACCAGAAATACAAGTCAAAATGAAGAAAAGTCTCTTTCTTACATAATTATTCAAATCTTATATCACAAGTTTTCAAAAGTACATCAACTATCCCAAAATACAACCACTATAAGTCGACTAGCCAATTACATCCCAAGATTCTAATCAAAAGTAGCCAAGTTGGCTTCCTCAAAATTCTTTCCATTCCGAACTCCTGTTAAGAAAAATAAACTAATGGGATGAGCGAACGCTCAGTGAGACCAAGAAAATCATGCAAATATGTAATAGAGCAAGTAGAAGAGCATGGGAGAAAATCGAGATAATAATAACCTAGAAATTGCAAGTAAGTAACATTTCATGTAGGGAAGACAAACAAAAACAATTCAAGGATACTGTAACTCTCAGAAGTTAGATTCCACATAGTTGGGTCGAGAACTTGATCCAAATTCCACGTTGACTTTCTGTCAACCAAGTAAATACTAAATCCGTAGAATCTCCACTTTCCCCAGATTCCCGTCACCATTACTCCCCCTATACCGAGCCCGCTCGTCAAAAGTTTGATATTACTCGAGTATATCATGCCAACACCACGCGAGTATGCCGAGCAAAATCTCTCTAATAGATCAAGTTTCATGTTTTCTCATGGCTCACCAAACTTCTCGACCAACCCCATGTCGGCTCGAGTCGCAAGGTCAGCCGATGAGTTTAGGCGTCCCCCACAAGTAAGAATGGTCGACGAGACAACGCTCCAATCGACGATTACAAATATAAGTCGATGAGATTCACTCTAATCAACATTGAATCAAATACAAGTAAAATTTCGAGTATGAGCAAGTAAATTGTAATCAAGTAAAAGAGAACGAGTGCGATAAAATACACACTCGACTCAACAAATCCAATTCATATATTCAACTAGAAGCAATTCAAGTATTAGGCAACAAGTGATGCACTTGACACTCACCAAATCAAAAGTAAGTGATCAAGTAAAGTCCTTAGTGGTCCGCTCCAGGATTCCCTTCAACCCCTCTTGAGCACCTAAAGAAATAGGAACCAACTATTACTCACATAAACACACAACCGCTTATCATCCAAGAAGAAAGTATACTAGCTTGAGACTTAAGATAATGTTTTAAAAGAGCTTTAATCTTTTGAAAATCGAGATTCAAAAGTGAGAATTTAAAGTCACAAGGGAAACTAGTATCCTCCATGAAATCGAGTTTAAAACGATATATTAATATCAAAAGACAGTGAAAAGTTCTCAAAAACTCATTTCCCAATAAATCATGAATTTCAGCTTTACGTGACAAACTTGATAAAATCAGATCTTGAGTTTGGTACATTCAAAAATAGAAAACTTTACACTATTGGAAACTAGATCCAAAGTACTAAAAGTTCTCAGAAGACACTTTTTCAAGATTTCAAACAGAAAGTATTCAAATTTCAGCTCAAATTTGCAGTTCCAAGAAGATAAGACAGAAACAGTCTTGGTTTTCAGCGATGTTTGGAAAATCGACAAAATTCACAAGAAGTGAATCAGCCTCTGAAATTTATAATATAATAAGTGTTCCAAACCAACAAGCAGAACTAAATTCGGAGTTTTGAACAACAAAATATAACAGTTTAAAGTTGGTTGGTTTTTGTAACCTGATCAGTGAGTTTCCAGTTTTGAAGAGCAGTCTTTGGGGCATTGTTTGGGCATCGAAATAGCATTGAAATTACACCAAATTTGGTACACTTAAACTTCCATATATGGATTATCTCTCTATAAAAATTTAGGCAAAAACTTACACGGGAAGGCAGTTAACGAAATGACCAAAGTTCGTGAAATATTTCACGGCTAATCTGCCATCCTACTTCTTTTTCTTTTTCAAAAGTTTTGTCCAATGAAATCAGCCCCAATTCACTCCATTTTTTAAACCAAGATTCCAAAAACATTTAATGAGAAATTTACAGGCAATTGACTCTAAAATTTTTGAAATATAACATCCCAAAACAGACTTGATCATTCGGTCAGCAAGGAAGGAAAAATCTTTCAATTTCCAGCTTTGTCACAGTTTCAAAATCAAACTATATCTATCTCTATACAACTCCAAATTAGGAATGGTTACGGCGTTGGAAACTAGGTTCAAAATTCTACAATTCATCAGAAGACATCATTTTGAAAATCTTTTCACAAATGGGACAAAATTGTGCCACAAGATTCAGCTTCCAGTTTCATTCGAATAAACAGTCAAAACAGAACAGCCGATTTTGCCGACTCACTACGGTTCACTCACAATGAACCAGTAGAAGATTTTTATACCATTGGAAAGATATGAACGTATAGTTTTGAATGCTGCAAACGGAACTCAATTTTGACTTTTGTACAGAGAGTTACGTTCGAACAAAGAAGCACTGTTCGAGTACCCTGCTATACGTTTTGCAGATTTGAATCTTTACCAATACTCAAGTTTTGTGCAACCATTCGGCACGATTTTTGAAAGACACTTTGTACACACAATATACAACATATATCCATCAATTTAATAGCCAACCAAGCATCAAAATTTCGAATTAAAAGTAGGGCAACCAGAATAGAAATTCGGCCAACTCACTCTCGCGGTTTCTTCCAACTTTCTCTCATCTTTTCAAGCCAAAATCATCTCATTCATCACATAAACAGCCATAATCAAACAATATAGCCTCAAGTCAGCTACCTACAAGCCTCCTTAAGACTGCTAGCCTAGAGATTAAAGCAAGGTAAATGGTTTCCTCAAATCCTCAAACCTATTTTCTTTCTTAGGATTGTAAATCCATGAAAACTAACCACTAATCTTTGAATAAATGGACGGATGAAAGGAGATGAAGTGATTACCCTTTTAACCCTAGATAAATATCAGATTTTTTTTGCCAAAGTTCTCCTAGAAACTCCACAAGATGTTGCCTTTCTTCAAACTAGAGTTGATCTCCAAAGAGTTTGAAAGTTGGATGATGATTTACAAGTGAAATTGAAGCTAGGAGATGAGGTTTTTTTCTTCCCTTTTCTTCTCTTGCTGTTGGCCGAAAATGGAGAGGAGAAAGAGAGTGTTTGAGTGTGAATCTTGTGTTAGAAGATTGGAGATAAAGTAGTCACTAAGTTTTGCCAAAAAATCAACTTTCAATAGTGACTCGATAGGGTTTCGTACTACCACTTTCTCTCTCGTTTGGTACGCTTATACACTAATTCTCCCAGTTAATTCCTTTAACACTGTTATTGCTCATACTTACAAGTCTAGTATTAATTCCTCAAATCTCCAATTAGTTTGTACCTGCGCGACTTTCGAGAAATTATCGACGCACGCGCGGTAAAAGTTTAACTTGAACTCACTCACCTCTAATCCCTCTATTAACTTTTCTTAGCCTACTATTGATCATTTTTAATTCTCCAAGATTATTGCACTCTCGAATTGAATATTATCTCGAAAAACGTGTACTCGTTGTTCCTTACTAAATGAGCCTCCAAAAAATTAAATTTGCTAACGGGACGTTTTAAAAATATAAGTGAGACATTATTCCATGTAAATGGATTTAAAATGGTTGAAATAAATTATTCAGAGAAAACGAGTGAATATATAATTAAATAAACCAGTAAAATAAAATTATAAGTGACTAAAATTTGGGTTCTCACATAAATTGTGCATGTTACATTAAAATACTATCCATGTGAACCTGTTTGTGACAATTACATCAGAATTACGTGGCATAATTTGAACTGTTCATTTTCAAGTACCATTTTAACAAATTGTAAGTTTGTTTACTCAACAATGTAAACATAGAATAAGTTATGAGGATCCTGCAAATAAGAGATTGTGAGCTTAGGTCCCATTTAGATTGTGAGCTCTTTTGGTTAAAAGGTCTATGTTGTCGTATTCATAGGAAAAGATATTTTCAGTTTTCTTTTATTATTATTTTTTAAATTTTGGGTTGACTAGGACAGCTGACTCGACACAAAATATATCTTTTCATTTTTAAATTTGTCAATTAGAGAAGGACCTGAGATAATCTTGAATATTTAAGGTCATGATAGATTCTCATACTTCATACTACTACTATCAACTGTAAGCACCTTAATTTATACTCATATTCGATTCAAATAGTATATATTTCCACTGTCTGCATAAGTAATATCGACATGTACAAAAAATAATAAAACAAAAACGTATCTCTTATTATTGCATATTTCTGCTTCACTTTTTTTAGTATAACTTAAACTTTTTCCTTTTAATGTCAAAAAAGTAGGTGTCATTACATAGAACACATACAAATCACATCAATATATTCTTGAATTGTTAAAATAGTTGTACTCTTCATCTCCTTATAATCTTATGTGCAATGATTTTTCCACAGTTATTTTTACGGAGAAATGTGGAATGGGCAATGCACGTGCTATTAACAAGTGTAATGAAAAAGTGATCAAATTTCATAACATAAATTAATCACTTTGCCTCCAAATTATTCATTTTGAATCCTATGCTAGTCAATTTACTGAATCTTATACAAAAAAAAAATTGAATTAACTTGGCAAGACCACTCAAAAGTCTAGAACAAAAACACAGGGGAATAGTGTAAAAGTAATTTCCATACAATTCCTTGAAAGTTTATTTTAGTATATGTTTTTTCTGAAAATGTCAAAGTTTCGAAAATGTGTTTACAGAAACAATTCTCTCATACTCGCTTTATTATTTGACTAGTGCTCAATGCACACCCAATGTGTGTGCAATCAAAAAAATACATAATATTTATGGTCATATATTTCAAATAAATTTTTTGTTACCAAAGCAAACTTTAATCTTTTAAATATTTTCATAAAATAATTTTATATTGGCAGTTATAATGTTTAGGGGTAGTTATGTTAAAAAGATCTACTTAAATAGTTAAAAGTAAAAATAGTCATGGATGGTTATAGGTAGTTAAAATAAAAGTAGTTTTTATAAGGGCTAAAAAAGAAGTTCATAAAATAACAATAAATGTTAACAACAAACCCCTTACTTAGGATTTATTATAGTATAGTATAGATATTTTCTTGGGTTTACTTGTTTTTGATAAGTCAACCTAAATTGATTGTGGCCAATGAAGGCAGAGTTGATATCACATTGTCTGTCCACAATTTGGATTGGTGTAATTTGAGATATTTACTATATCTTTTAATAAGTATACTTTTTAACAAATGGCCTTTGTCAAAATGTGACCAAAAACTTTTAGAGTACGTGCACTTATGTTGTTTTGCATTTTATGAAAGTAATACCTATTATTGCATCTACTCGATGTATTTGCAAGAGTGGAAAATTCATGGAAAGCAATTCTATTATTGGTGCTAATTAAAATTTTAATGCACCCTCAATTAAATAATTAATACAATGAAAACACCATAATCTTATATGAAGTCATACGTAGATATAGTCGAATGTGAAACTATACGAGGGTTAATAGAATACTATAATTTCAGCAAAAAATATTATATTTCATGATTCACACCTCTGCCTTAATAAATATTATACTTTGATATATTTTGTCCTCTATAATATTTCAAACTAAATATTCTTCAAGTCTTATACCCTATCAATATTTAGGTAACCATATTTTTTCGTGTGAATTAAAGATGGTGATTGGTTGCAAATATTACATGGCATGGGGGCCTCGGTCATGGATACAAAGTCAAAGAGTTTGGGGTTCAATTGATTTTGTTTAATTGATATTCTTAGCCTGGAGAAGCAAAATTGGGGTAAATTGATTAGCACGAAGTGTTAAAATCGGGATATGGTGCTGCAATGTGTCATGGACAAGGGAATCATCAAAAAATCAAGCTTCTGCTGATTAGCAATTATTAGATTGCATGAAGGCCTGTTGAAAAAATTTAAGCTGGGGGCAAGATTATTTCTATGGTTTTGAAGCAATTGCCCAGTTTTAAGCTTGTGTTACTTGTGTATGATATTCACTTGCAAGTGGTAACTGATATAACAATGATGAGTCATCACTACACCAAAGGTTGTGCAATTATGGGTTTGTCTATTTGCTACTTTAGGACACCAACTAAGAAGTGGAATCCAGCATTATAAATTTAACAAAAGGATAAATTTCCTTGTAGTTGATAATTTTAAAGCATTAGTAGTTGATACACTTTCTTATATGGTTATTTCAAATAGAAAAAAAAATCTTGATTTATTAGTGTTGAACATGAATATATATACCAGTAGTATTCATATTTCTATAACCATGAAAATTTTTGACACAAATGATAACTTAAGGCTAATTCTTATACTTGTGAATGAGAAAAATAAACTTGTTATCGTTAGGGAAAAAAAAAAGAATGAGAAAAATAAACATGGATTGTTTTCGGTAGAAAAAATAAACATGGTGATAGTAGAGTAACAATACATATAGAGATTCAACCACAACACTACTCACAGAATGATAACATAATAGATGGTTGCTGCAATGAGCTTTCTATGACTGGGTATATGGTTTTATTGCATTAATGTACCTAGTTTCTAACTAGCAATAACAGTACAAAGCTGTCTATACAAGCATTGCTTCATGTACATACATAGGCTCTTTGTTAGTGGGTTAAGATTGGAGAGGGACACAAACGGTAGCAGTGCAACCATTCATGAATCGTGCAATTTTTTTTGACCAAATTGCAAGTAATTTAAACTATTTGTACAATTTTGTAACAATCATATTACATTCAAGCGCCATTCGCATTAATTTGTGCATGCCAGTTATGTCAAAATTAAGTGATGTGATCTAAAACCAACAGTTTCAAAACAAAAAATCATTCAAAACATTCCTTACATTTTGCCAAATGAATTTTTTCTATCCTTCACTTTTAAAATGTTAACTTTATGTCCCTTACAAATTTAAGTAAATAAAATTTGGTCCCAACCTAATTTTTTGACCACTTTTTTAGCCTGAAATCATTTTGTGATCCACATACAATCATTTTTTATGGAAAAAAGGTCCGATCGCACTTTTTTAATGGCATATATTTATGTAGATTGGGTCCAATTACACCTTTTTAGGGAAAAATGAAAATGCTTAGGATTAGATTCTACTTTTGTATGGATAAAAATGGATGTGGATCAAGTCATTTATTTAACTACAAATGGAATCTAACCTTTTTAAACTTGAAAAATGACCATGTGTGGGTCACATTGTGACGACCCCACCTCCCCCTAGGCGTACCAAAGGGTTCGGCGGACCGCCTGCCCAACTCTCGCCAGGACTCACTCACTCGCATCACGTGCATATATCCATCGGCAATAAATAACATCGCAATTCACACTTACAATTTACATCGATGCACATTCAAGATACAAAGCCTCTACATACCCAAACTGGTTTAAAGTGTATACAATTCAAGAACAAATCATCCTAATCAAGTGATAGCGCGAGTACAAGTCAAAAGTCAAAAACAACTAGGCTACGCTAGTCTTTACACATCTCACGCCTCGCTCGTACCCCTGTAAGGAAAACAAATGGAGTGGAATGAGCTAAAAGCCCAGTGAGGTTCCAAATAAGAAGTTAACCCTTATTTAAAAGTGCAAGTATCACGTAGCAAAGTAATGACCATGAATAGTTCCTAAAAGTGAGCAATAATACTTCAAGTAGCAAATCTCAAAGTGAGCGAGTGTAAAAGTTTTCAGAAGAAACGATAATCCAATAAATAAGAATCATTCCAAAGTATAAGGATACGGATGGCTTTCAGGAGCCAAATTCCCATCGCGTCATCAGAGCTTGATCAAGTAATTGTTGACACTCCGTCAACCTTCAAGTAAGTAACCAATCCAGTAGAGTACCACTCAACGCCAATCTCCGTTCACCGATCAACCCCCTTACCAGGTCCGAACGCCAAACAAGAATGAAAGTGGTAATACTCGAGTATACCGATTAGTCGAGGAGATATCACTCCACTCGACAAAACAAGAGACCCCGGGTTCGTTACCCAATCGACCAAGCCCTTGCCGGCTCGACTTAAGTAACTAGCCACAAGGTTTCTGAAATTCCAGGAAGTGCGCACATCTTAAACATGTTTATCAAGTCAAGTGCAACAAGGAACAAGTATATATCACGTAAGGGCAAGTGCGATAAAGTACACTCTCGCCCTAACAATTCACGTATATAACATGTAATCATATTGGTCACGTATCAAATACAAGTATCAAGTTCAATTCGGTATTTGAAAACACTCACCAAAAGTAGTGCCTCTAGTGATCGTATCCGGGTTATACTCCGGGTTTAGAGTCCAAATCTGCGATAAAACTTGACTTAAGAACTTTGAAAATCGACTAAGGTTCGAAACTTAGACGTTTCGTTCAATAAGAATCAAGAAATTGAAATTCACTTGGAGAATAGGCGTGAAACACTTGCTCGCTTTTCAAACTATAAAACTTTGTAGCATGTATACTTGGAAATAACATTTGAGTCGAAAGTGCAAGTAAAACGGATTTTCAGGGATTATTACTGCATTTCCTAAGGGTACAAGCTCAGCTAGGTTCTAACGTATAACCCCCGATAAACAAAGTAGCAAAGGTCCTAGATGGTTCAAGGAGTAATCACTCTTAACCCTTACTCAAGTTGCAAGTATAGTTCTCTAGTTCTCGAGCGTAAATTTGGACAGCATGCCCTTTGTATTTTCCTATTTCCAGCCATTTATGGCTTCAATATTTTCCTCAAACAAACCAAAGTTTACACACAGCACAAATTCATTTCAATAGCCGTTCCATAGGCTCAAGACAATACAAGGACAAAAATCAACTAACAACAAGTGCGGAAATCAAATTTACAAAAGACAGATTTGACGGGTTTTTACGGAAAGAACACATCCGAGGCTACACTTATCAGATTGGTGTGAAAATTATACCATTTCGAAGCTAAGACATAGGGCTACAATTTTCATGAAGATCACTTAGTCAAATTTCCTGTGTAACCTAGTCAAATTCCCAGTTCACCAAACCAGGTTCCAACTAATCGGCTAATTAACCGTACTGCGCTAGAATGGTCATATCTCAGGCTACCAAGGTCCGTTTAAGGTGTTATTATAGGTGTTGAAAATTTAAGATAGAGTACTAAAACTTTCATGTTTTGGCAAATGGCTAAATCAGCACGGATCCTAGTGAATAAACATGATAAACTGGATGAACTGACTAAAACGGAACACTGGAAACATCCTAAAATAGTGAGGGTATTTTGGTCTTTTCACAAGCTACGTTGCTCCGATTGAGTTAAAATTTTTTAGGTACCTATAAAATACCATTCTCTACAACTTTCATGTTTTATTCCAAGCCTAATTCGGCCTCTAACATGGTGTAATAAAATCGGACAGAATAGAGCTGAAATTTTCCAGAAATCTGGAATTTTGGGATTCAATGTAACCTTTCTTGATTTCTTGCTCCAATCATCACCACAACCACTTATATAAGCTTAAATACAACATATATCATCCATATAGCAAGGATAGGCAGCAAATACCTCAAACCCTAACTCACATAAATCACCTTTAAATCATCATAACAACTTGTATCACCACTAATCCAACCAAAACAAGTATTATATAACAACTTAAACCAAAATAAAAGAACCAAAGCCATGGTTTAGCCTTATACCTCAACAAATGAAGCTTGTAAGAGTGATACTTCACCTCCTCTTGGAATTCTTGGTTCCCCTAGCTTCCCAAGGTTACAACTCACACTTTAATCGGTTTAGAATTTTGGTTCCTCACTTGGATGGTGCAAATCAAGATGAAATGGTGAAACTCTTGCTCTCTCTTTCTCTCTCTCTTGTCTCAGCCAAACCAAAAGAAAATGAGGAAGAATGAAGCTAAATGGAAGATAAAAAGGCAAGACAATTGGTTTGGTCAAAGAGCCATAGGTGTGTGACACTTGTCACCACCAAAGCCTTCCAAATTTCTCTTTCTTTTCCTTACATTTTGGGCCACATATTTTGGTCACATGGCTGAGGATGGGGGGGGGGATATTTTGCAAAAATATCAAGGGTATGTGGTAGTAAGAAAGTGATGGTCAAGTGGTGGGTTCAATCGGTAGTGATCGATACCCGTCGGTTCGCACCGTTTTTCCTTAAGTTACAAAGTTATATAGTTTGAAAAGCGAGCGAGTGTTTCACGCCTATTCTCCAAGTGAATTTCAATTTCTTGATTCTTATTGAACGAAACGTCTAAGTTTCGAACCTTAGTCGATTTTCAAAGATCTTAAGTCAAGTTTTATCGCAGATTTGGACTCCAAACCCGGAGTATAACCCGGACACGATCACTAGAGGCACTACTTTTGGTGAGTGTTTTCAAATACCGAATTGAACTTGATACTTGTATTTGATACGTGACCAATATGATTACATGTTATATACGTGAGTTGTTAGGGCGATAGTGTACTTTATCGCACTTGCCCTTACGTGATATATACTTGTTCCTTGTTGCACTTGACTTGATATACATGTTTAAGATGTGCGCACTTCCTGGAATTCCAGAAACCTTGTGGCGAGTTACTTAAGTCGAGCCGGCAATGGCTTGGTCGATTGGGTAACGAACCCGGGGTCTCTTGTTTTGTCGAGTGGAGTGATATCTCCTCGACTAATCGGTATACTCGAGTATTACCACTTTCATTCTTGTTTGGCATTCGGGTCCGGTAAGGGGGTTGATCGGTGAATGGAGATTGGCGTTAAGTGGTGCTCTACTGGATTGGTTACTTACTTGAAGGTTGACGGAGTGTCAACGATTACTTGATCAAGCTCTGATGACGCGATGGAAATTTGGCTCCTGAAAGCCATCCGTATCCTTATACTTTGGAATGATTCTTATTTATTGGATTATCGTTTCTTCTGAAAACTTTTACACTCGCTCATTTTGAGATTGCTACTTGACGTGTTATTGCTCACCTTTATGAACTCTTCATGCTCGTTACTTTGTTATATCAAAAACTTGTACTTATAAATAATGATCAATTTGCTATTTGGAACCTCACTGGGCTTTTAGCTCATTGCACTCCATTTATTTTCCTTACAGGGGTACGAGCGAGGCGTGAGATGTGTAAAGACTAGCGTAGCCTAATTGTTTTTGACTTTTGACTTGCACTCGCGCTATCACTTGATTAGGGTTTTTTACTTCCTATTCACTAACTTTATATCATTGTTTCTAATCACATATTATTTCTCACCTAAAAGTCACTCTTAAGCACCAAATTTGATCCTTGCTCCGTACCGGATAATTACACTACGGATACACGTGAAAACCCTAACTTGCTCCAACTTGAAAACGAAAAGTGAAACCCTACTTTCTAGGTTCATTTGCACTTATTGTGGAATAATTGGGTAGTAGGGCTATAATAAATGAATAATTTCCAAATAAAAGGGCATTTTTTGAGAAAACGCGAGGGATTTTACAATTCCATAAATTGAATTTAGGGTTTCGGTTGAAATATGAGAAATTTGAGAAAACGGTCAATCACAAGTGAAACTAGGGTTTCGCTTAGACTTTTAGGGTTTCTAGTCTTTTAAAACAAAACAAGGTTTTAAATCAAATCCTAAAGAAATAACTTTAGTATTTTCTTTAAAACAAAATAATAGTTTAAAATAAAATAAACTATAGAAACCGTAATATCCTCTTTGAGACTAAACAAAAGATGATCCGAAAAGTTGGGGTATCACACACATGATAGATTGAAAGTAAAATGTGATTGAAAACCTATGCTAGGACCAAATGTTATCAACTTTATTTTGTAAGAGATATAAAGTTACTATTTAAAAGTGAAAGACGAAAACAATCATGGCAAATGTGAGGGACGTTTTGATCTATTTTCCCTTTTAAAAATTTGCACTACTAGCAAAATCCGCATGGCAAACTGTCCCAACCCCTTTTCTGTTAACGATGGGGGTCCATTTGAATAAATTGTAAATTTGTCTATTGAAAAATGTGAATGTAGCATATTCTTTGAGGCTTCCATCTCAATTTCATATTTTTCGAATTTCAGGATTTGGCAGTCTTAACCTTGAACATTCTGGAACGATTGCATTCCCGCCCCTAATTCCTCTATTAATATGAGCACTTAGCTAGCTAATTGCGGAGGTAGTCCTCTAGTTAGCTAAGCTTTAAGCTTTTGTGGTGGATTACCAATCCAGTTAGCTTGCGAAGTGCTCGTACTAACAGAAAAATTAGGGGCAGAAATGCAACCATTTCGAAACGTTCAAGGCTAAGACTAGGGGTGTTTAAACTTAAAAAAAAAATCAAAAATTTGACCAATTCAATCTAAATTCGATTTCAGATTTTAATAAAAAGGACTTCGATAAACTCAAAGTATATCCAATAATAATCGAATTACTGATTACAGGCCATATATATATATATATATATATATATATATGATAGTTATATGCATAGATATTGCTAAATACTAATTAGTAATTCGTTAACTATTGATTACAAAATAGTAGTCTAGTACAAGTATAGTATTTACTAATTTACTACTCACGACTTAGAGATTTCCCACAAAAATTGGTCAATAGCAGAGACAGGAGCATACATATTCCCTTCCATGGGCTGGTTCTTTTATCATTCATGGTAAAATAGAGTGACGATTTCTAGATATGGCTAGAGGAAATGGTGTTTGATGGACCGACATTTCCGGTGCCTGATGCTCCAAATGCAAGAGCACTTGAATATCCATGTAAATTGATTGAATTTTGTTGGGAAAAAAACATATTGGATGTTATTTTGGTGCAACAATTTTTTTTAGAGAAAGTTGATAGATTTTAGTTGATTATTGACATTTAGGATCTTGAATATTACGAAATTGTTGATTCTCCAACCGAATCCAGTTAACAATATCCGATTTGTCAAACTAAAGTTTGGACGGTAATCGAATATTAGTTTTAAAAAACTATTTTTCAAATTTTAAAAATTTTTTTACTGAATTCCTAATTACCAGTCGATGAACACTATAGCTAAGACTGCCAAATCTTGAAACTCAAAAAATGTGAGGTTGAGATCACATGATATACATAGTTATCAACATCATGTGTGGCACCCTCAAAAAGTATACTATACTTACATTCTTGAATAGACAATTTTACAATTTGTTAAAATGGACATAACAGTCGCAGAATGGTTGTCCTGACAATAATCCCTATCTTTAACGAGACTGGAATGGGATGATTGTCAGATTCATCTGTCCCAAACAATTTGTGATCCAGAATTTGCCAACCGTGCAAATTTTGAAAATGTAAAGTTTAAATCACATCACTTAATTTTGGCATAACTAGCATGTACAGATCCACATAAATAGTACTTGAATATAACATGACTATTACAAAGTTGTACAACTAAATTTAAATGGCTAGCAATTTGTTTGAAAATTATTACATCATTCATGAATGGTTGCATTGGCAACTATTTGTGCTCATCTCCAATCCTTAACCTACTGACGAATAGCCTATGTATGTATATAAATTGATGGTCGTATAGAAAGCTTTGTACTGTTATACCCAATCAGAAACTAGCTACATTAGCTCACAATAAAACCATACACCAGTCACAGAAAGCTTGTGCCACAACCATCTGTCATTTTATCATTCTATCACTATAGTTTTGTGGTAGAATGTCTACATATATTGTTACTCTACTATCACCATGTTTTTTTTTTCTACCGAAAACAAACCATGTTTATTTTTCTCATTCGCAAGCATAAAAATTAGCCATAAGTTGTCACTTGTATCAAAATTTTCAAAGTCGATCACATCATTTTTTGTGGTTAATAGATATATGAATAGCATTGTATATATATCAGATGATTTTATTTACACTCCTATTGTGTTATTTGTACTCCTACTACCCCCATTTTTACTTTGATGAGATCATATCACCCCTATCCTAATTTCTTCTCCTACCCTAATTGGATGATAAAATTAGCTCACGGGCAAGAAAAAGAAATTAAATGAGGGATAATATGATCTTATTAAAATAAAAATGGAATGGTAAGAGCGCAAATAATATAATAGGAGTGTAAATAACATCACCCTATATATCTATGTTCAACACTAATAAATCAAGAGTTTTTCTATTTGAAATAAGTATGTTATACAAAAAACGGTATCAACTATTGATGCTTTAAATTTATCATCTAGGGTCCGTTTGTTTCGGGTGAAAATGTTTTCCAGGAAAATATTTTCCTAATTTCCCGTGTTTGGTTGTACAAAAGTTACTGAAAATATTTTCCTATGTAAAATATTTTCACCCATCTTATGGAAAACAACTTCCCTTCCAAACTTACTGAAGTTGTTTTCCGAAATGCATGCATCTCGCCTGTAGTATGTTCCAAACTTATTGAAAACATTTTATAGTATGTTCTTTTTTTTTTTAGTGTAAACAGGAGGACTCGAACCCAAGACCTCTTCCTTACACTCCCTCCCCCGTACCACCCAACCCAACCCAACCCTCCCCCTAGTATATTCAAAAAAAAAAAAAAACCTCATCATGCTCATCCTATGCTAGTAATTAATTATGTATAATAGAGACATTCTTTTCTAGAGAAACTTTCAGCAGTGAGAGTGCAAGATATATGTCACAATAAGCATTGCATGTGATTGATATTTGACACTAAATGGCCACCAATTTGTTTATTGCTTAAGGAGATATTTTTTATTCATATATACATTTCTCCAAGATTTTTTAAAGTTAAACAATGAGATAAATTTTCTTATTTTGCATGAGAAGAAGTATGTAGTTATAATGTGTAGAAAGTAAAGATAGAGATAAAAGTGAAAATATTTCAAAAAAGTTAAACAAACACCAGAAAAATGAAGTAAGAAAATATTTTTAATAAGCTAACCAAACACCTGAAAATAATGAAAGGGAAATGATTTTCACTAAATTAGTAAATTATGTTGGTGCATTAATCATCGTGTGTGCTGTGTAAATTAGTTTGACTGAGCTGAGAAACTCATGGCTCTCTCTTGCAGAATCATTTTGCTAAAGAACAGAAGATGGCAATTAATCTCAAATATATAGGTTGGTACCTTGAAATTTCCCCTTATATATGATAAAAATTACTACTAGTATATTCTGCTCTGAAGTCTGACCAAGTACTTCGCTGGATCTGTGACAGATCCCACATATATGATCCGAGCCATTCCTAGCAATGCATCAGACAACGTTTACTGCACTCTTCTGGCTCAAAGTGCTGTTCATGGAGCAATGGCAGGGTACACAGGCTTCACAGTAGGGCCTGTCAACGGCAGGCACTGTTACATACCATTCCATGTAAGTCATATTGTTGCATTAAAATGCTCATGATTCAAATAAATAATCATTAGGCTCAGGTTATAAACATTTTAGTTGTCCATATATAGTGATTTGACACCTGTTACATATGTTTGCTTATCCTCTAAAATCCATCTTATCATCATAGATGTAGTTATACAAACAGTGGCGCAAAGCAGCACTGCAAATCTGGTTGCTGCAAGCCCCTTAATATGGTTTTGCTTTTTAATCCTTGAAATCTGTCTGTTCTCCAAACCACAGGCCTAGACGTGCGTGCTTAGACACCACTTTAGCTTTCCTCATGTCTGATTCAGTAACTATTTACTCTTCGTACGAGAAATTTATCCTTTTGCTAAATCTATAACGCTGGATTCCACTTCTTAACTGGTGTCATAAAAGTATCAAATAAACAAACCCATAAATCAAGTACCAAAGCATAATTACACAACCTTTGCAGTAGTGATGACTCGTTATATCAGTTGCCACTACCAAGTGAATATCATACACAAGTAACACAAGTTTAAAAATGGGCAATTGCTTTCGAAACTATGGCAATAAACTGTGCCCCCGACTTGAAGTTTTGTCAACAGGCCTTGATGAAATCCAATCATTGCTAATTAGCTGCAGCTCGATTTTGCAGCATTGCGTCCAATTTAACACCTGCTAATCAAATTACCCCAACATTGTTTCTCTAGGTTGACAATATCAATGAAACAAAATCAATTGAACCCCAAACTCTTTGATTTTGTATCCATGACCTAGCCCCCCTGCCCTCTAATATTTGTAACCAGTCATCGTCTTCAGTTCAGTGCAACAAATATGGTTACTCAATATCGATAGGGTATAAGACTTCAAAGAATAGTCAGTTTCGAATATTAATTGTATCTTTTAGTATGAAACTAGTCATGCAGCACATGATTTGCACGTAAACATGATGTTTTTGGTTTTTTTTTTTGAGAAACTAAATTGTTTGAACAAAAGAAAAATGTTTGAACAAAATAAATGTAATTCAAACAATAAAAGAAGCGTAATATGGATATTTGATTTGCTTTTTTTTGTTTGCTCTAACTAGCACAAACTAAGCACAAGGAACAAGGCTTCCTTTGTCCTAAAACGATCTTTATTTTGTATTAGTATCAAAATTTTGTCTTTTGTCAGATTTGGGTGACTTAGAATGTTCTTGTTCATGTCATTTGACTTTTATTTGACTTTGTGTGCCACACTTAAGATGTTCAAGCTTACACTGAAGAATTTTCACATATGAAATTGGTCAAAAATGAAAGAGAGAAGTTATTTCTCCAAATGTGATTTATATAGTTAAGATTGGCCTATAGATAAATGTAGCTAGACTAGTTAATTTGCTCTGATTCGCTATTATCACTACTGTTTCAATCCATTTTTTAGATTAATTTTTCTAATGCCTTCGATTTTGCCGAAAATTTTTTGTTTACCTTACACTCTTTAGAGATAGATAAGAGATAAGAAGGTAGAAACTTTTTTGACAATAAATTTTTAATAACTTTTTATATATAATTAACTTTACTTGTATTCTTTATAAAACAATTTTCAGGCATTTTAGAAAAACCATAAATAATTCTTCTTCAAAAGATACCTTTAAATAACATATTCTCAAGCATTTGAACAAACATAGTAGTTTTATTTAATATTTACAAAATTTTATTTTTTAATTATACACGTGACAAGGGTTTATTTTACGTATTTTTAGTGTGTTTTATTAGTTAATTTTGGTTTGATTATTTAGTTTTATAACTAAAATAACTAAGGTTTTGGTAAAAATCTACATTTTATGTTAAATTGGCTAAATATTGCATTTGTTGGATTTTTATGGGAAAAACTTCATATTTTGTAGGTTTAATGATTCAATCATCAAATGAAGTGCATTGAGAAGATATTTGGATGATTGAAGATGGATTAAAGTGGGGAAAATAAAATATGAAGTGTAAAAGGAAGAAATGCAATTTGAGGACAAAAAATCAAGAAAAGTCAGCTTTGACAACTCAGACATATTTTCGTATTTTGACTATATCAGGAGCTACAATGATCGGATCAAGGTGATCTTGGTACCATTTTGAAGCTAAGAGATATATCTGCATTTGGTATGAAGACATCAAAGTCCAATTCAGCCGTTTTCCTGGTCAAAAGGTCGAAACACAGAAACTTATCTGGATGGTCGAAAGCTGAAACCCAGAATTGACCAGTCTATGGTATTTTGACCATATCTCCGTCCACCGATCTCCAAATTATATGATTCTTGAAGCATTGGAACTCTAATTCAAAGGGCTACAACTTTTGTGTTTTACACAAAAGCCAGTTCGGCCTTCATCATGGAGAAAAATGCAGTTGAAGTGAGGTCAAAAGTAAAAACGTGTCTGGCAGCCGAATTTCTGTAATTTGCTCAGCCATTTTTCTCATCTTCACACTACTTTCCAGCTAGAGTTGGAGAGAAAACGTAGGCTGCACATGCTTCAGAAGACATAAGGAAGAGATATAGCCAAGGTTCCAAGTCAAAAGCCATTATTTTTGACTCCCTTAACAAATTCAGATTTGGAGAATCATAGCAGAAATTTTTGACTGGTAAGGGAAGGACTTTTCATCAGCTTATATGCAGGACATTCATTAACATACGGGAGAAGCTTGGAAGTGCAGAAATGTAGTTTTTCCATTCTCTTAGTATTAGATTAGTGTAGTATAGTTTAGCTAGTTAGTTCATCCACTCTTGTACATTATCTAGATTAGGATGAAAATGGAGATGAAGAAGGCAAGGTGATGAGCTCAAGTGACATGGGTTACATTCCTTTCCAACTCTTTATCTTTTGTATTTGATTCCAAGTTTAGCTAATATACAAGTTCTGGATTTTATATTTAATATGTGTTTTTAAAGTTTATACCTTGGGTTTGGTTGAACTTCCTATGATTGTTAGTGTTTATTATTTGGCTATTTGATTGCTAGTATTTGAGCAAGTTATTTAGCACTTTGGCTCTTGAAATCATGATTAATCTGGTACCATTAATTCTGATTATCTAAGGTGTTATTTCTGCAATGAAAATTGAGATTTAACATTAGTTCAAGAAGTGCTAAACATAGGGAGTACACTCACGAAAGTAGAGGTGCACCTATGTGGTTTTTAGTGATTCATTTCATGTAATTTCACTGAAGAAATAAACTTGTAGCTAATTTCATAACCATGAGAATAGGTATGGATTAGTTATAAGTATAATTGATTCACTACGAAAGTAGGATTCAAATGCATAAGGAAATTACACCATAATTAGCCTAGATGTAGTATTCAATGATCCAAATATAACACTTGCATGAGTAGTTAGGGATACCACAACCTAAGGAGCTTTTATTTGTTAATTTCTTGTATAAGTGCAGTAGGTTAAATTTCTTATCATTCATTGATAGTCTAAATAATAGAGAAGCTTTAGTAATACCGGTAATTGTTCACTCTTCCTTGTGGGATCGACCCGATATATACCCTAAACTACTAGTTGATCTGTATACTTGCAGTGAACGGGTGTAATTCGGTATTTTTTAGCTTGCATGTATGTAAAATACCCGTCAAGTTTTTGGCGCCGTTGCCGGGGAAGATTTGGCAATATCGGTGTGAAGAGCAACTTTATTAATTTAGACAATTTTTCTTATTTTTGTTATTTTTGTTGTATCTTGTGTGTTTTATGTCATTTTTTTTTTAGTCAACTTTTATTATTATTATTATTTTTTTTTTCTGTTTTAGTTTGTGTCTTGGAATCTATCCTTCTTAACTAATCTTACTTTTGAGATTGTTTAAAAGTAATTTTAGATAATGAGGAGGGTAGGTGAACTGGGAGGACAAAGCTTGAGAAATGAAAGATTGGCAATGGATGGTTACCTAGTGCAAAGCTCCTTCAACAGAGGTAACCAAGAAAT
This sequence comes from Coffea arabica, assembly GCF_036785885.1. Classification (NCBI taxonomy): domain Eukaryota; kingdom Viridiplantae; phylum Streptophyta; class Magnoliopsida; order Gentianales; family Rubiaceae; genus Coffea; species Coffea arabica. Next base: position 42,815,605 of record NC_092323.1, read on the forward strand.
TACTGAAGGTATGTTTTTTGAAGATGGTATAAGGTGCTTAAAGGCTAAATTTGATGTTATGATGCTACAAGTTCAAATGGACAAAATTGTGCAGGAAATTGAACAAAGGAGGAATACAAATGTTTTTAATTCTTATCATGTGATTTGTGACTTGTGTGGAGATTATCATGCTTCTAATACATGTAGACAAGCACAAAATATGGATTATTATGATGAATTAGAGCATTACAATCCTTGTTTTGATCGATATAGTGCTAATTTGAGCAATTCTCCTGCTTATGGTTGGAATAATCAATGTACTTATAGTAATTCTTCATATTTTTATGATTACCAACCTGAATGTGTCCAATATGAATCAAAACCATCTTGGGAGTTGGCAATTGAAATGGTAGCTAATGATTCTAAGCCATCTTGGGAGTTAGCTTTAGAAAAATTAGCTAATGCAACTTCCAACCGTTTTGATAGGATTGAGGAAAGAATAGATGAATTAACTTCTCACTTTGGCAGAATAAATGAGCAATTGAATGCATTGTGTGAGGTTATTTCTTCTAATAAATTGCAAAATGATCCTAGCATGAATGGTAAGAATGTTGTATGTGAAAATGGATTGCATGTTGATGAAAATGATGAATCTCAATTGTGTTTCAATGAGCAAATGTCCATTTCACAAGATAATATCTTTGGAACTAACTTTGAGGCTCAAGAGGTGAGTTTTAATGACTCATTTTTCACCCCTCTTGAGGAGTGCATTGAAAGTGTAGGTTCTAAGGGTATTGCTGCCCAGGATACTCTCATGACATTTCCGTTGGTAAGTTCTCAAGTGGTGCATATTCAAGGTAATATTTATGAAACACTTGGGATAGGTAAGTCAATTCCATTTCTCCTATCATTAGATCATGTGACTTTTGCTATAAAGTCACCATTTAATGATCCACCACGACCAAAAATGGTGGATTATTCTTTAACTAAGCCTCCTTGAAAAATGAGGTGAAATAGTCAAGCTATTGACTTTAAAGAAGCGCTTATTGGGAGGCAACCCAATGTTTGTTTAAGTTTATGTTATTTTGGGGTGATTTTATGTTTAAAGTATATGTTTGAGTTATTTTGTTATTTTTCATTTGTAGGTATTGGAAATGGAAGCAAAAGTGACCAAATGAGGTGAAAAAAGCGAAATTTGATCAAGGAACTCAACCCCTCAATTTGAGTAATTGTTGTTTTTGATTTGTTAGAAGGGGTTAAAATGCATATTTTGATCATTTTACATGTGTGCATATTGATAAATTTTACAAACAAATGATTTATGATGCATTTTGAGTGATTGGGGTATCATTTGTAATTTTTCAAAGTTGGCTTTCTGCAAAAATTTCGCAGAAGAAAACGCATTTGGGCTGAAAACGCGCCTTAGAATCGCGTTTTCCATAATCGCGTTTTCGATTCTGCGCCTATACTGAAGAAAACGCGCCTCAAAACGCGACAGGAAGTCGCGTTTTCTACCAATTCGCGTTTTCCAGCCTGATCAAAAATTGAAAACGCGACTTAAAATACGCGACTCCAAGTCGCGTTTTTAAGCATAGTCGCGTTTTCGATCCTGCAAGATATGTGAAGAAACGCGACTTCATAAAACGCGGCTTGGTGGCGCGTTTTGATGAGTCGCGTTTTCGGAGCAAAAAAAAAAAAATGCAGATTCCTTGATTCTCTTTTTCTTCTTTTCCTCATATATATTTTCTTGTACCTTGAGTTGCTTATTGTGTATTTTTTTTAGGTACATCACGAAAACAAAGGATTGAAGTTACGGATCATCATTTTGTTTATTAAACCTTTGTTATCACTTTTGCTTCTCATTTTTTTTTTAGGATTACATCACTAATGGTTATCCAATGAAACTCATGAAGCGTTGGAGATACACGGACAATGGATTTTGAAGCTTCATATTCAATCGCAACAATAGGGGAGTATTACTTTTCTTTATCTTGATTTTCCTTTTTACACATTGAGGACAATGTGTATGTTAAGTGTGGGGGGAGAATTGAGATTATATACATTGTATGTGATTGAATTATTAGTTGCAAATATTGGACTTGTGTTAAAATTCAAAATTTTTCTAAAATCTTGTCCAAAATTGTAAACTTGCCCCAAAAAGTTTCATATTTTTTCGATTTTATCCAAGGGGTAACAAGTTCCATACCATTAGTAGTTCAAATTCCTTCTACATTTGAGATAAATATATATGATTTGGAAACTTCTTTTCTCATTTAACTTGGAAATGACTATTATGTGATTATAATTTTGCATTTGTAGGAAAATATATCTTGTGAAGTGGAGAAAATTATGCCTATATGTTTTTTGCATATTTGATGAAATTTCTTCTCTTTATTGGATTTTATAAGTTAAGTGATAAATATGGTCAATAAGTGCAATACTCTTCTCATGATTATTTTTTTTAGAAACTTATTATTCTCTTTGCTATAAAAAAAAAAAGAAAAAAAAATGATGAAAAATGAACCAAAAAAAGAAAAAAAATTCTTCTACTCCAATGATTCTTGTACTTAGTAACCGGGAGTCTTCATCTACAAATGTCGACTTTCGCGTAAAACGGTACTTGAATTAAGAGTATGCAAAGCAACTTGAGTATGTGAAGTGTTGAGTAACCGGTGATCTTCATCTAAAAATGTCGATCCTCGCGTCAAAAGGCATTCTCACGTCTTAAGTAATATTTAGATATGTAATATTAATAAATATCTTTTTAAACAGAATTAAAAGATGATCATGAGTTTAGGAAGCATTATTATTGACCATATGAGTTGCTTGCTTGTGAAATCAGGTAAGGATGAAAAATCGATTTGAATTTGTTATAATGATGGTATAATTGGCTCTCCTTTACTTGATATTATGAGTACTTGAACTTAATTGAATAATTGCATAATGGTTATTTACTCTGTTTTGAGGAAATGAAGTTGAAATGCTACATATATTTATTTTCAAATTTTGGATCATTGTTGGTTTGTATTTTTATTGCTTGAGGACAAGCAATGGTTCAAGTGTGGGGGTATTTGACAAGGGTTTATTTTACGTATTTTTAGTGTGTTTTATTAGTTAATTTTGGTTTGATTATTTAGTTTTATAACTAAAATAACTAAGGTTTTGGTAAAAATCTACATTTTATGTTAAATTGGCTAAATATTGCATTTGTTGGATTTTTATGGGAAAAACTTCATATTTTGTAGGTTTAATGATTCAATCATCAAATGAAGTGCATTGAGAAGATATTTGGATGATTGAAGATGGATTAAAGTGGGGAAAATAAAATATGAAGTGTAAAAGGAAGAAATGCAATTTGAGGACAAAAAATCAAGAAAAGTCAGCTTTGACAACTCAGACATATTTTCGTATTTTGACTATATCAGGAGCTACAATGATCGGATCAAGGTGATCTTGGTACCATTTTGAAGCTAAGAGATATATCTGCATTTGGTATGAAGACATCAAAGTCCAATTCAGCCGTTTTCCTGGTCAAAAGGTCGAAACACAGAAACTTATCTGGATGGTCGAAAGCTGAAACCCAGAATTGACCAGTCTATGGTATTTTGACCATATCTCCGTCCACCGATCTCCAAATTATATGATTCTTGAAGCATTGGAACTCTAATTCAAAGGGCTACAACTTTTGTGTTTTACACAAAAGCCAGTTCGGCCTTCATCATGGAGAAAAATGCAGTTGAAGTGAGGTCAAAAGTAAAAACGTGTCTGGCAGCCGAATTTCTGTAATTTGCTCAGCCATTTTTCTCATCTTCACACTACTTTCCAGCTAGAGTTGGAGAGAAAACGTAGGCTGCACATGCTTCAGAAGACATAAGGAAGAGATATAGCCAAGGTTCCAAGTCAAAAGCCATTATTTTTGACTCCCTTAACAAATTCAGATTTGGAGAATCATAGCAGAAATTTTTGACTGGTAAGGGAAGGACTTTTCATCAGCTTATATGCAGGACATTCATTAACATACGGGAGAAGCTTGGAAGTGCAGAAATGTAGTTTTTCCATTCTCTTAGTATTAGATTAGTGTAGTATAGTTTAGCTAGTTAGTTCATCCACTCTTGTACATTATCTAGATTAGGATGAAAATGGAGATGAAGAAGGCAAGGTGATGAGCTCAAGTGACATGGGTTACATTCCTTTCCAACTCTTTATCTTTTGTATTTGATTCCAAGTTTAGCTAATATACAAGTTCTGGATTTTATATTTAATATGTGTTTTTAAAGTTTATACCTTGGGTTTGGTTGAACTTCCTATGATTGTTAGTGTTTATTATTTGGCTATTTGATTGCTAGTATTTGAGCAAGTTATTTAGCACTTTGGCTCTTGAAATCATGATTAATCTGGTACCATTAATTCTGATTATCTAAGGTGTTATTTCTGCAATGAAAATTGAGATTTAACATTAGTTCAAGAAGTGCTAAACATAGGGAGTACACTCACGAAAGTAGAGGTGCACCTATGTGGTTTTTAGTGATTCATTTCATGTAATTTCACTGAAGAAATAAACTTGTAGCTAATTTCATAACCATGAGAATAGGTATGGATTAGTTATAAGTATAATTGATTCACTACGAAAGTAGGATTCAAATGCATAAGGAAATTACACCATAATTAGCCTAGATGTAGTATTCAATGATCCAAATATAACACTTGCATGAGTAGTTAGGGATACCACAACCTAAGGAGCTTTTATTTGTTAATTTCTTGTATAAGTGCAGTAGGTTAAATTTCTTATCATTCATTGATAGTCTAAATAATAGAGAAGCTTTAGTAATACCGGTAATTGTTCACTCTTCCTTGTGGGATCGACCCGATATATACCCTAAACTACTAGTTGATCTGTATACTTGCAGTGAACGGGTGTAATTCGGTATTTTTTAGCTTGCATGTATGTAAAATACCCGTCAACACGCATTAAAAGAAAGTATGAATCTTGCTCGTACATGCATTAAATATAAATATTGCCTTTCCAAATTAGTTGCAACGATAATATAGTTACCTTCATAGCATATCTTTAACCACTTTCTCAAATACAAATCTTACATATATATATATATATATATCTGCAACTGGCTAAGTATGATAGGTTTTTGCTATGTGTGAAGAGGAATTTATTTGATTTTTCATTGAAGAAAAAAACTATGACCGATTTTGTTACTATTTTAATCTGAGTTTGGAATTAAATGTAGATTTTCTTGTGTAGATAAATTTCAATCTTTTCTACAAAATAAGTTTTCCATTTATTGATATTAATTAATCGATTTTGAGCTTCATAATTTACCAATCTTCCATTGCTGTCCTTGCAACCTAATACTAAATATCATGTCAAACATTCTACAGTGGCATAAATATTTAAAATGAGTGTTGGCAACGACATTTATAGATAAAATTTAAGGATGTTAAAAAATGGGAGGAAAGAAAATATTGCTCTAAGAGTAATTTGACTATTGACACATAATACTAATGCAATAACTGAAAATTAGTAGCTCCCTCCAATGGAATATGCACTAAAGGTTGCAATTTGAAAAATCAAAGGAAGCAAAAAAAAGAGAGAGAAGTAGACAGTAGGCTAGAAAACGAAAAAAAGAACTCAAATTGAAAGTTGAGATTTTAAATCAAAAAGAAAACCAAAAGAGAGAGAATCCCACATATTAGGTGAATATTATTATAGACCCTTAACTACTGTGGACCATGAGAATAACAGCTATTGCAGCACATATTGGAATCAACTATCAGTGTTCGATGTAGAATGCGGCCCACCCTTAGCGATTAATGTTACTTCTAAGATTTGTCACCTTGTGTAACTTTGATTCAAATAAAAAGGGAACAAAAACACAAATTTAGCTTTGGAAGTTGGGATTTCAATTACTGCAAGATTTAGTAATGAGTTTTCTATTGTCATTGTAGTTATGCAGTGAGTAAAGGGTCAATCTTATTTTGCACCCTTCAATTATAGCCTGTCTTCCACTTTTGTTTTTAAACTCTACAGAGTAATACTTTAGCCCTAAACTATTCATTTTTTCACTTTGGTCTAAAGTTTAAATTGAGAAATTTTAATCCAATGGTAGATCTAGGTTGAAATTTTAACAAAGGCATGAGTAAAAGAAAATTATTTAGTTCAATAAATGAAGCAAAAAACATTTTTTAACCAATTATTGGAAATTATTCTCTTAGTGCAATTTTAAACCACTATTTCATCTCATATTACAAAAGTAATATAGTGAAACATACAAAAATTAATTTCCTATTTGTATTCAATCCATACGCACCAAATAATGTTCACATATATGTGTATTACATATATAATAGAAGAAATGCTAGGTAATCCATTAATATATACAATTTGTTAAATTATAAAATTTCTTGTATAAAAACTCATTAGTAGACGAAGCACCTTAAAGCATTGGACTTATACTAGTAACCACTATTAAAATAATTAATCATCTTGTACCTTGTGATTAACTATAAAAAAATTTATTTCTTCTTTTTGTTTGAAGTCTTTTACAACAAGTCTAGTTTTATTTTTATCTATTGTACCATCGGATTTAATTTTTTTCTTTAATATCTACTTACAACATATTATTTTACAACCTAGAGATAAATCAAGTAATTTTCATGTTTTATTAGACATTAAGGATTCCATTTCATCATCAATTGTTTCTCTCAAAAAATCAAAACCAGATGATGAAAAAGTTTCAAAAATAGCTATAAGATCTCCCTCTAAGTTGTTAGTTTGAAAATCAAGACCAAAGTTTTTGTGTGTTCTTTTCCTTTTACTAGTTCTCAATTTCTCTTTTTCTCTTGTTAAAATTAAATTATGGTTTATTTTACAAAAATATCCTACTGTACTTAAATGTTTTAGTGATATAAGTTGGAGTTCACACATGATGTGATTCATTGTCCACTACTGGTTATGTATTTGCATTTGATAGTGAACCCATATGTTGGTGATCTAAAAACAAATAATTGCAAAGTCTACCATGAAGGCTGAGCTAATTGCTCTTGCTTTTGCATATGAAGAAGTAGGTTGGTTACTTGCGTTACTATCTAAAATTCTAATGTGGGATCGATAAACTTGTACCACGTATTTTAATACATTGTGATAGTGCAACTGTTATTGATAGAATTCACAATAAATATTATAATGAAAATTCATTTTTATAAGGAGAAAATACGATAGTGTGAGATCATATTTAAACAATGATTTATTAACTAATGATTTTGTGAGATCAGGCAATAATCTTTCTAATTAGCTTACAAAAGCTTTAACTAGAGAAAAGATCTAGAAAGAAGCAAGAGAGATTGGACTAAAACTCAAAAATATAAAAGCTACCCATAAGGATGTAACTGTCTAGGGACTAGAAATCCTAAGAACAAGGTTTGAGACAAATAAACTATAGAATCACTTGTTGTGATACGTGCAAAATTTTTATTTTTAACTTATCTAACCATATGACGCATATCCAGGCTTCAAATCCTCTGTTCCCAAAGTAGTCTCTATTCCCTCTGTCTTTTATTTGTACAGCTGCCACGTGTCTCTAGCCTTTTGTTAACCCAAACTCAAATAAACCGATAATAATCGGTTTACAAGTTTTGTTAACCCAAACTCAAACAAAATAAAAAAGAGTTTAATTGATTTCTATGTTTATGATCAACAAGACATTTTTTGTTACAAAGAAAATAAAAAAAAGTTTTGAATTATCTGTTTTAATTGATTTTGAGTAAACTTGTCAACGGATTATTATCGGTTTGTTTGAGTTTGGATTAACAAAACTTGTAAACCGATTATTATCGGTTTATTTGAGTTTGAGTTAACAAAAGGCTAGAGACACGTGGCAGCTGTACAAATAAGGAACGGAGAGAACAGAGACTACTTTGGGGACAGAGGATTTGAAGCCGCATATCCATATGATTCCATGACAAATAGGAGAGTCGAGAAGTAATCTCTTAATGAGACCCTCATGGTGGGGATGTTTTAGTCGTAGAAGCATCATTGATAGACTCACTGAGTGTAAGGATTTGGTTGCTACTATGAGAATTTGGGCTAATTTTCTAAAGCACTCATGAAAATTAGGATAAAGCACATGGCCTTAATATGCTGGCTCGAAGAAATGTTTGAAACACCTTAAACATCATGTGTTAAATATTCTAAATACTTAAACATTTAAGTACATCACTATGGCTCTAATATTAGAAAATTGAAACATTAAGTGAAAGTTTAAAGGTATTGCCACTTTCATAAGGCATGATGCTCTCATTAAATGTCCAAGTTTTTTTTATTAAAATAAATGAGGGTTGTTGGATATATTAAATAAAAAGGCCACACGTTTGTTTTTTGAATTCAAACACTTAAATTTATAAATTCTTTAATGAATTTTTAACTACAAATTGAACTATTCAAAGTATAACTTAAGTCTCTAAAATGTTATTTATATCTATAATTGTGTAACCTATGTAACGATGGGTTTTATGAATTCATTTAGTGATTTTTTACTATTATATAATGAAACTAGACTTTTTCATATTATAGCTGAAAAATGAAATATTTATTCTCTTTATTGTTGGCATTTGTAAATCAAAATTTCTTAATCTATAAATAGAGAGTTCTACCAACCAAGTCTTATATACTTTGGCTAACTCTAACTATCTTCTATTTCTCTTCTTCCCACTATGATATTGCGCATTAGTTAGATGTTGTGAAAATGTTTAATTCTCTAGATTGTATGGGTTTAGTAGAAACAACATTGAAGGATGGCTTTTGTATCCCAGAGACGACGTGTCACCAACCTTCTACACTAAATATAATTCTAAAATAGTCGCAAATCATATCAAAAGAGCAATCTAGTCCACGTCTCACCTAGGCAAAATATTGTACTTATTTCTTTCCTTAACCTATGTTTTGCAAGTTGGTCATGTAGTTTAAGTTTTCAAGGGAACAACATTTCTTATATGAGTGATGCAAGAAACACCAACTACGATAGTGGATTCAATAAACAAAGGCTAGCTCATACGTATCTATATCACTTTTCTCTGTATATATATTTGCAGAAGTAAATGTGTACAATTCTCTAAATATGTAGACTCATCAACTCTAGTTTCGCCATGTGATATTTACCAAATTTAATATCCTACTTTAGTTTAAAAGCCTTTAGTTGTTTGAAACCCATTACTCCAACTTCTTTGCTAAGAAAGAGAGCTTGGCCCAATTCGCTAATGTATAATTATATTCCTTACCATCATCCATCAGTAATTGCTCATGAAAGATTGAAAATCCAAAAGTAGAATTCAAGGAGGTTGAAGCAAGATATGTAGTGAGTAGGAAATTCCTAGGCTACAAATTTTAGTAATACTTCATTATTGGCTCAAGATAGAAGCTTCTCAATCCATCCTTAAACTTTTTGACATATTCTCTTATTGATGGAAGAAAAAACATAATTTTTCTTAATGACCAATGATTGAAGGGAGACCAAGATTGGCAAGAACTTCCTTGATATTCAAAAAACAACAAATGTCTTCCGTAACTGCTGGATTTTTATTGCTAATGAAAACAATGGTAGACTTTTCCAAATTTATGTTCTCGCCTAAGGCTAATCTATATAATTTAAGAATGGTATGAATGGTTTGGACTCCTTGCAAAGATGTCTTGTCAAAAGAATCATATGTCATCCACAAATTTTTCTATACAATTTGGATGAGATAGGACCATCTTGACTATGTCATTCAAATTGAGCTTGGTATGTTGCATATAAATGGACTTTATATAACTTATTAATTATTTTAAAATTTTGAAAATAGCTATGTATTCCTGACAAATAACCCACAATCAAATTCCAAATGCAGCATAAGACCTAAGACCTATTCCTCAATTTCAGCTTTTTTTTACTCAAAAATTTAAAATCAGAATAGAAAAGGGAGTAGAGAACATAATAAAGTACATTCTAAAAATCAACATTTCAAACCCGGCCTTCAAAGTCAATTGAAGATGCGAAATGGAAAATTAGCAACACCCTTCATGTGTCAATCGAAGTTGAAGCTTTAAGGTGCTTTAATCTGAGTCTTTGATTCAAGTGAAGAAGTTTGAGAGCTAGCTCGAGTTCTTGAAGTTCAAAGTTAGTTGGTTTAATTGTTTAACAAGATAGGTCGTTTATTTACTGTTGTTAAGTAAGGGTATAATTGTCAATTTTCCTTGCTAATTTAGTTGTTTATTGTAGCTAAATAATTCAGTCAAGTTTTGTTCGTAAGTGGCCGAATTTCTAGTTGCTAGTTTTAGGAAAATAAGTGATTCCAAATCACATTATGATTTCTAGATAACTCCAAAGCACATTAGGGTTTTGACTCTGTGTAAGGCTATAAATAGCCTAGTCCTTCCAACATTTTTAGAAAAAATCAGATTTACATAAAAAATTGTGAGTTTTATTCACTTCTCTTGTCCAAGAGAGCTTTTCTTGAATACTTGAGAGTTTTTTTTTTTTTAAGTTATTCAATTTGAACTTACCAATCAAGTACATACCTTGGTTGTGGCGTTCTTCTACCAACAATATTGGTTCGCTAAATCATTCGATTGTGGGTTGAGATTCAATTCAAGGTTCGCAATCTTAGGGTTTTAGAAGGGTCAAGTGTTATTCCGTACTCCAACTTGATTTCTTCATCTAGATCCAGGGTTTGGTGGGATATGAGTTCATACCTTCGAGCGGGTTCGTATCAGTTGAGAGTAAGGCTATTATTTGCGATTAGTTGACCAGGAGTTCACTGGTAGGGGAAATGTAGCTAAGTCTGTTTGTTAAAATGTTCGATACTAGTTTACAAACAACTTTATACACAAACTAATAGGACAAAATTGGGTAATATTGAGTGGACCAAAATATCTATCAAAGAGAACTACAAAGGTAAATTAAGAGATTAATCAAAGTAGTACTCATTGAGAAAATATAAAACATAATTAATAGTAACATTATTGCTTACAATGGGTCAAAACTTTTATTAACAAAAGGGGCATGCCATGAGAATCAAGGAATTTAAACAAATACAAGATGAGGTTTTTCATATTTATTACCTTATTACCAGTGTAAGTTCTCAAAAAGTGGCTTATTCATTTGGTTGGTTATTTTATTTTGGACTCTTCTAATGACAATATTGACTTTCTTAAGAGATGGATAAACAGAAGAAAAGATATTAACAGGATGTTCAAAAAGAATATTCTCCAAATACCTTTGGTATAACACCACAATCTCTCTTTGTCACAAGGACCATTGATATAAATCTGCCTTTTCCTCTTAGATGCTTTAACCCGGGGATAAGTTGTATTTCAATCATCATCATGTAACCAATTCATTGTTCCCACATCAGTTTTAAGTGGTGTCAATTGTGGTTGGAAATGAAATGATGTCTTTCTATTGCATGATTGGTGGCACACAAAAGGACCTCTGTTATCAACTTATTTTGAGCAAATTATGAAATTGTTTACGAGTCGACCTGATACCAAAGTTGATTCAATTATTCATGATTGGGACTGGTTATAGCCTTTTGGTAGAAAATGAAGAGATGTAGATACTAATCTTGTTCAACCAACTTTTCACCTTTTGGTGCCTATTGTTTTCTTTTCTTTTTTCAAGTACGAGAGGGGTGAGATTTAAGAAATAAGAACGGAAAAGAAGGATTAGAATCTAGGGCCACTAAATCCTGAAGACACAATTGTCTGGTTAGCTGATCTGTCAAGTAAATATACAACTGAGATTGGTATCTAGATTTGTACTATGTATAAAAATGTTTAGGGTAAAAAATACACACCAAAACACGTTTTTATACTATAGCTAGCATGCATAGAAAAATTAAATACAAAAGATAGGCTGATCTGTTTGATATTGATCCCCAATGTCTCTTCTTTGTCTAATTAAACACTTGAGCATTTGTTTCTCTCATGATGTCCATATAAATTTGTGACTTCAGAATCTGTTTAAAGGAGATGGCTTGCATTTATATAGTTGCTCAAAAATTGGCATGCGGAAAGTGGGTGGTAAAGCAGCATTGTATTGAAAAACCAATGATGTTATCAATGATTAGTTTCACCTGTGTAATTTATTATATTCTAGCACTTATCAGGTTATCATACTCGACTGAGTTTTTCTGTGGAACCATTGTGTAGGATGCTAGAGGAGTAGTTAATGGTTGAAATAATGAACAAAGATTAGAGAAAAAATTATGTTTTGTGTAGAGAATTAGGAGTTTCATTTTCTATTTTTGATCCTCAAAAGTATGCATATAGGGTCTGTTTTGTCTATTTGAACTGGAGTATTGCCTTGGAAAGAAAAAAGAATGTAAAGTTATAAATTAGTATATCAGTTTTCATGACATCAATCAATAGTCTATTTTATAGATTCAATTTTCTTTCTGATCATTTAAGCGTTAGATTCAAAATTTCCGAATCTTGACTTGCTCTAGTAAAAAAATCCTCTCTCTAGTAGAGACTTTTTTCTCTCTATTGGGAAGAGAGCTCCCCCCCCCTCCCTAAAAAAATTATGGGAGAGTGAAAATTTCAAAACTTTCCAAACTCTCACACAAATTCAATCCCAAGTTTCCTCTTTTCAAAACCAAGCACATTAATCTGCCCAAACAAAGCAACATTAAATTACCAACCATCAGGATACTAACCATTTTTCACATTTAATAGCCACTATAACCACCAAATATTTGATACAAGTACGAAGAGAGAATCCGTAACAAGCTTGTATCAGATGTAGGGAAGAACTATAACAAATTAGGAAGAAATGAAAACCCGATACAACTAGGAAATAAGAAACTGCTGAAATAGCATAGACAGGTAAGAAAGCAGTAGACAACTTTCAAACTACAACTAGGCAAAGTAGATAAATGGTGTAATAAAGGAAGCTCAGATAGGTAACTTCCAGCCTAACCTCTTGACCTTGCCTATTCTTTCTTAGTAGTTAGGATTTGCATTTGTAACTTGAACTCTTTGCCTACTAGGTCTACATTTACCTAGAAAACATTGTGGTCTTTCTAACCTTCTGGCAACTTTAGTTAAATTTTCGACATAACCTATGCATAGAGCGTGGCATACCATTTGGTAGTACTTTCAAGCATGGCTATAGACACCAAAATTTTGGTGTAATTTCATTTACTATTTAGTTTTTATTTGTTGTGTTAGTTTTATTCACTTTTTAGTTTTAGTTTGTTAGTTTTTATTTTATTATTTTTATTTGTAAGTTTTTAGCATAGAATTTCTCGAAAAAGAAAAAAAAAAGAGAAAGAAAGAAAAGAAAAAAGGAAAAGCATTCAAAAATATATATATATATATATATATGATTTAGTTGTTTTTTAATTCAATGTTTTCGTGGAAAAATGATGAAAATGAAAAATGAAGAAAAAAGAAAAGGGAAAATGGAAATTGCACTTTGTTGCTTCTAGTTTATTTATTTTTATCCAATGTTAATTAAATTATTTTTGTTATTTATTTTTATTGTCAATTTTGTTTTAATTAATTTCAAAAAAAAAAAAAAAAAAGGATACGCGACATGCAAGCTGCGTTTTTTCGCAGCTTGCAAAGGAGGGCTCGGTGAGCCCTTTGGCTGCAAATATAAAAGAAGTGGTTGAGGGTTTAGGGTAGAGGCCCGGTATAAAAAGGAAGAGATGCAAGAGGTGAAAGGGGCGGCTGCATAAGGGATGAAGTTGGCGGCTGGAAAAAAGGGAACGAGGGGGGCTAGCAAACAGGGGGGAGGCTTCGGCGAGCTAAAGGGAAAAAACTGAGAGGTCTAGGAAGGGTTGGCGGCTGAGTTAGAAGGACGGAAAGAAAAGCCAGGGGAGAGAGCCGAGAGAGAGAGAGGAGAAAAGAAACAACGGCTGCTGAAAAGAAAGGAAAAACAGAAATCAGAGAGTGACGGCGGAACAGAAAACCAGAGGGGAGGGTTTGAGAGAAAAAGAGAAAACAACCGAGAGCAAGGAAGAAAAGAAATCTGGGGCTGTTTCCTCAAGGAACGAAGGCGTTATCGAGATTGCTAACCTTCATGAGAAGTTGTCACCAGTCGGGGATCTTCACCAATGGAGAGCATAATCACTGTAAGTTGTATTTTCCTTCCTTTAAATCCAGAATCTTGTCCTTCGTTTGTAAGCTAGAAAACCCAAATCTTATGGTTGTATGCTGGGCATGATCGGGTAGATAAGCTAAAACTTCAGTGACTATGTTTGGAATGTGTGTATGATTGAAAATGGCGAACCTGACCTTTGTTAGCTTCTTGTGTTCTCTTCTCCGTCATAAAAATGGAACGACCGCCATCCCACCTGTGGTTGGTTCCTCATGGTTCTACGATGTGATGTTATTGTATATGTTGGGCATAGTAGGATCTGAAATGGGTTTGGCGTTGATTATATTTTGTTCCTAGGCTTTAGTTTAGTAGCAAGATCCCAGCTTTGAAAGATATTTACTTGGCCGGCCGTTTGAAATACTGGATATGTTATGGAGACGTGGCCTGTTCCATTTCCTGTTTGAATCTGTCTCGGTTTGCTTGATGTTTTGTTGTTGTCCGCTGTTTCGTTCTGAGACGCCATGGGCAATATCAGTATTGAAGCTTGCGTTTAGGAGAGCCATGTTTTGTCTCATTTTTTGTTCCTCTGTGGCTAGTTTTCTTCTCGGCTAGATAGGATTCTTGTCATGAAAACCTGTTTCTTTCCTTGAGGTTGGGTTGACTTCACTGATGTTCTTGGGAATCCTACCTAGAATGTTGGATTTTGTTTTTTTTTGGGGGTACTCTGTCGGCTGTTTTCCTTTCCCTTGTCGCTATGCAAACAGCTCCAATAGCCAAGAGTTGATGTTGTTTAATTAGGTTCACCGTAAGCCTTCTCCCTTTTTCCTTTTGCTGCATTTTTTTTGTATAGCTAGCTGCCTTTTTGACGCTGTTGGAAATGTGTACATTCTTTTTGGTTAGTGGTAGCAATGGACTGAGGTTGTTGCGCCTGAGTTGAGTTTGAATCATTTCTGTATGAGTCTGTTTGGCTGAATGGGTAAGTTTCATAGCAAATTTGACTGATTTGTAGCTGCAGAAGTGTTACCCCTTTCCCTGGTAGGATATTTGCATGCCTTTGTTCCAGAAGTTTTGTTTATGAACAACAAAAAAAAACAAACAAAAGAAGCTAGATGGATCAGTTGATGTCTTGGCAGTTATGTTAGAAGATTGGGATAATTGTACTTATCAACATTGCCAACCGTGAGAGCATGAAAGTTGCAGACGCATGTTCTTCGGTTGCAGAAATTTTCCTTGTAACATTTGCATAAAGATTGCTGGAATTTTCATTACCTCATTTTTAGTTGTTGGTTTGCTGAATTCTGTGGTGGTCTTCAGTTAGGATTGCATTGGTTTTGATTGGATGACATGTTAGTTGCTTTAGGATTGCATCTAAGAAACCCGTTATATTGCAGCAGAAATGGGATGAAGCAAACTGACTTCATTCGGCCGAAAGTCACCAATGCATGCATGCAAATACTAAAAAAAATTGCCTTTTAACCCCTCCAAGCTTCCCTTTATGCTACAAAGGCCCAAGTACATTCCAATATCTTGCAATTAGGTCCTAAATTAATTGCAACTTGAGCCATTACTTGATTTTTTTTGCTCTTAGATCTTTGAGGTTCCTAAAATGCTTCAATTGGCCTAGATTGGTTGGTTAATGGTTGCTATTGGGTCCTTAGCCATTTTTTTTCCCTACTTTTGAAATTTGATCAATGATTCACTTTTGCTTGGAAATTCCGCATTATTTGATCATTTTTAAGTTGTAATTGAGGGAGGGATTCGACGACTTGGGGGAATTCAAATTGGCTCATTTATGTCTTTATTCACCATTAAAGTGGTACCTTGACCTTTTTATTGATTTGAAGCCATTTTCCCTTCATTTGACTACCATCGCGAGGGAGGTATAATTTCTTTTATCCTTTTTCGTCTCTCCTTTATGTGATCCAACGTGCTAAGTGACAATTGCATGTCTACTTTGCTTTCCTTGCCTTTCTTTAATTCCTTTCACTTATTTCATTTACTTTTGCTTTTATTAAGTTATTCCTTTATGGGGTATGTGTACACCTCTTGGCTTGTAATAGTTAGGGCTTGGAGAGCAATTTTGTCCATTTTTCCCTTTCCCCTTTTGTTTTAGTTAGCAAATGTAATAGGTTCATTGCTTGCCTTTGTTGCTATGCGTTAATTTGCTTTATTAGGCTCTTGCATTTAGTCGAGCATGCTAACTGTTATGTGCTATGTGTTTATATGTGATTGGCATGTCTACTTGCTTTTTTATAGTCATAGATAAATATGATGGATGAATGCACGTCACCACACTAGTCCAACGCTAGTTGTGGCTCATTATCCCGTTTTCCGCTAGTCCAACGCTAGTAGAAATTCATAGAAAGGGCTAGTCCAATGCTAGACCCAATAGGCCATCCCCTCTCGTTAGTACATACTTGCATGTTTCACTACATTTCATGCATTTTTTCTTAGTTTCCTAGCATTTGGCATGATCCTCCAATCCGTTCCCCTTCATTTTAGGTTTTTGCATTCTCATGCTAGTTATAGGGTACATTTGCTTAAGGGTCCCCTTTCGATAAGGGAAACGAGCGAGTGTGGCTACCCAATAGCCTTAGCACGCTAGTCTTTCCTTCCAATCAAAGGGAAAATTAAAGTCGTGAAATTAGGAGTCATTCCCGTACCCGACTTGATGCATTCCTCTAGGTTCATGCACTCTCATTCTTATCATATCACTTCCCCACTCTTTTATCCACATTTTCTCACAACTTATATTTTTCTCACTCCACATGCCATGTTCACGCACTTTTTTCCTATCACTTATTTATTTTCTACCTCACGAATTGCACCCGATTGCACTTGTATGTATCTACTATCATATTTTCATCCACTAGCACACAAACACCTTTATTTGCTCAATTTGCACACATGCACTTGTCTTACATTTTCACACTTGCACTCATATTTGGGTCTTCATTTGCATCATTCGCGATCTCTATGAGGACTTTCCTTATTGGCCACCACAACTCATGTGGTTGGGACCAAAAAGCCTCGTAAGAGATATTTTAGATTTAGGATTGCATTTCTTTTTCATATCCATTAGTCACATCCAACATGCAACGCATATTTTGGGTAGAAGAATTAGGAAAAGAAGGGTTAAGTCACGCAACTAGCTTTGGCTAGGGTAAGGGAGTGCCTTAGGCTTTGCCTTTGCCTTCTCCCTTATTAAATGTGACCCCCGATCCCTCACTTTGGTTACGTAGACCTAAAGTTCTTAAAAAGGGGTTTGTTCACTTTGCTTTCCAAAAAATCGCTTTTTGGGTGACTTGGTACACCCTAACTCTATACCAAGTGGCGACTCCATTTTCCATTCAAAAACCCTTTTTGAACTTTGTTTGGCCAAATCGTCGCATTTTCAAGTCCCATGGCCTTTTATTTTCACTTTCACACATGTTCACATACATATCCACACACTACTTTCACACATCATCAAAAAGTGGGGCGCGACAGTTGGCGACTCCACTGGGACTTCCTAAGTGGGTCCAAGCATTTGATTTGGCTATTCTTTTCTCTTTTCTACCTTTTTTATGCATAGCATTTGGATATTAGGGTTGCATTTTTCATTCTAGGGCCTTTTGCCTCGCGCGCGTATCAAACTATTCTCTCACTTGCGTATGTGTGATTGGTTGTTTGGATGGATGTTGTACTTGTTTTATTCCGCGCTTTGCATTGCATTTGGGTGGGGGACATACCCTAGAGCCTCGCGATGGTTCTCGATCCCTCCCCTCCAAACGAGCACTAGCATACGTGCATACGCTTTAATTATTTATCTCTCCTTTATTTTTCTTTTAGTGGCTTGTCACGCCACTCCACCCTGTTAGGATTTTAGGCGACCCACTTGGACGTGTGATCGTGACACGACGTGTGCGTAGCACGATCCGAGGGGTCACTTGATCTTCCGCTTTAAGCTTTGGGTCAATAGCCTTTAGCTTTTAGTCGAAGATTGAGGATTTTTGATAGATTCACTCAGACATGTGGCCGTGACACGACGTGTGCGTAGCAATGTCTGGGGAATCGCTCGAGCCACCGACAAAGAACCTTGGGATTGATGACCTTTGGTTTCTAAGTCTGAAGGCTCGGGGACCTAAAACCTATCGAGTCTAGATGCATTAGTGAGCCCCAACCTCATGCATCCATGATAGTTTTGCCTAGGATAGCGTCTGCCTTACCCTATTAGGGACACTATTCACGAGGGGAGGGGTCCAACCCCTTTCTCCCTTTTATTGCTTTATTTCTTTGTGTTGATTTCGCTGCTACAATGTGTTGTGTGTATTTATCTGGCTGAACTAACCTTTCTTGGTTTTGTCCCCATTGCATTCACAAACCCTAGCAAATAAGAGGTCTGGCATGGCCTTCTTTTAGAACCTACCCTCGTAGATAGGTTATTGCACGTTTAAAGATTTTGGTATATTGCATTCATAGATTAATAATTGCATAGCATTCTAAGCCTACCTTGGCGTATAAAAGGTCCTTTTAGGTCATGATTCCATTTCAAATTGCATGTTTGACTGCTTTAATAAAATGGCATCATGCATAAACCCTAGAAAGGGAATGCTATTTAGGCGATCTCGTGCTAGGAATAAACCGCCCTGTGTCTCAGATATATAATCCAATGAGACTTGCACGTTTATATTTCCTGTACCATCCAAAGGGGTAGTGCACAGGGTAAGGTGGGATCCGATCATTTTCATGGAGCGATCTTTGGAATATGAGCGTCTAATAATCACTTTTTGGCCCTTTTATCAAGATTGGTAAAAATCCCTTGCATGAAGGACATTAATTTGAAGAAAATCACAAACAATTCCTTGCTATTGAGACGATAAATAAACTGAGGCCAAAATTTGATTTTAGAAGGCTCATAGACTAATGCATCAAGCCATTCAGTCCATTGGATCATTTGATTCATCAATTTCATCCAGTCCATTTTATCAATTTATCCATTTTAGGGCAATCTAATCGATTTTTGAATAAGATCACCAATTTTATTCAATTCATTTGATTAGTTTACCCATTCTTAGGTCAATTCAATCCATTTTGAATAAATTCAAATCATCAGAGTCGTTCGATTTCATTTGACTAGTTTACCCTTTTTAGGGTGATCTAATCAATTTTGCATAAGTCATCCGATCCATTTGACCGATTTGCCTAGTTTTAAGGCAATTTGGTCGGTTTTGAATAAATCATCATTTCACTCGACCTGTTTGATCAATTGACTTCATTCAATTCATTTGATTAGTTTAATTCATTTTTAGGGTTACCCATTCAATTTTGAATAAATAATCAAATTTCATTCAATGCATTTGACCATTTTACCCTTTTTTAAGGTGATTCGGTCAATTTTTTAATAAATCATCAATTTCATCCAACCCAGTCAACTAATTAGGGTTTTAATTTCAGATTGAAGCGCCTAGTTGTTCACCTATTGCATTTTTATTTGATTTGGATAAATTAGGGTTTTGATCTGTGTTAGGAAATTTCAAATTTCTTCAAACTAGTCAAAAGTAAATTAATTCTTGTGCCAATCAAAACTAATCATTCATTCGGAGTTGTCCTCATTTTGTTAGAGAGCTCCCGCTGTTCAATTGGTCCAAAATTTCCAAGTTACTTTCTAATCAAATGTCGACAAGTTGATCGGATCTATCAGGTATGGTATAGTGCCTACCTTAGAGGATTGCATTTTCATACTAGGCCTACCCTTGGCATAAAAAGGGTTCCCCCATAGGACATGCATACCGATTTTTTATTCTTACTTACTGATTCTGGGTATTTTTCCTTTTGTTTTTCCCCTCCCCCCTGCATTCATAAAAATATTTCAATAAGAGGAAAATACTTTTCTGTATCTTATAACAATTTTGATCTGATAAAGTTTGAAAATTACAAGTATTACTGGATTCTTAGGCAGGCCCTACAACGTGAATTCGAAAATTCATTTGAAAGCGCTCGTGCAAGAACATCTAAGAGATTTCATTGCTCAAAGAAAAGGGGTTATTAAGAGAGAAAATGTGTATACATGTGCAAAGGAATTTTGTAGAATGTTTCTCATATGTATTGCTTTTAAAATTTTTCAAACATTGGCAATAATGAAGCTTTTGTTCAGACAATTTATTTGTTTTGTATAATACTCGTGTACATTTCATTCTTTATTGAGCTCATTGGAGGTTTCATGATGAATTCGAAGAAATAGGACTAAATTGAGATTTTTTCAACCTCTTGCCTGAAATGTATACTAGATTGGTGACTCGAGCTACAAGGAGGCCACTCACAAGGCCCTATGAGATACCTTTTCTTCTTCATTTAATCCCAAAATAAAATCAGTCACATTGATTGATAAATTACAAATTGGGGCAACTTTTGCTTGAAAATGTCCGCGGTGTCTAATCCGATTCAATCACATCTAAGTGAAAGCAAAAATGTGCATTATTCTTGTTTGTTTTGAAAATTTGGAATGATACTTCGAGCATTCTTTTCTCTACCTATACACGTTTTATCATTTGCTCTCCCATTTGAGCCTTTGAAAGAATAATTTCGTTTCAAATATGAGCCTTAATGATCACTACCCTACATTGGGAAGATTTTCAAAAGGGAATGGATTCTCAACGAGCAATTCGTCTACTTGGTTGTCATGATACTTTGGCCATCGTTTCTACAACCTAAACATCATTTATCCCTTGCATCCTCATTTGAGCCAAAAAATTGGTGGTTCTTTTCGAGTGCACATATGATCGCACCCCACATTGGGGAAGGAGATTTGAGGATTTTTCAAAAGAAGGAAAAAGAAAAGGGGGCAAAGATGCTAAAATTCAAGAAGAAGGAGGGAACCGCAAATTGGGGAAATTTGATTCCACTTGGGTTCCAATTTTGAAAAAAAGAAAAGGAAGAGATTTGTCCGCGTGGATCGCCTATGTTTCACAAATATGGATGAACAAGGGTCTTCCTCAATTAGTTAATTCAGATACATGCCAGAAGTTTCGCATTAACGAAAGCTTCCTTTCAGAGTTATTGTAAGGAACGGAATACAAGTCAGGCCATCTTCTTTTCCAATCAAACATTCTATCCCTAGTTATCCCTTTTGAGCCTTCAGAATAAAATACTTCGTTTGGCAACCCCTGAGAATCGCCAACCCCACACTGGGGCAAGTTTGAGTTGGAAAAGGAAAATTTCAAGAAGTGGAAAAAGTGAAAAGCCACAAAATCAAAAGACAAAGGAAGAAAAGAGAACCTCAGTTCAAAAATAAACTGGGGCAAATTTTGTGAAAAGTTCAAAAATGGCAAAAGGCCGAAAAATCAAAAGAAGAAAGAAAATGAAAGAAAAAGCCTCAGTTGAGCATAAATTGGGGCAAATTCTGATTTAACCCTAAAATAGGGTTGGTGCGCAACAACGCGATCTCGGATTCTTCAAACCGCTTTTGAAATCCGCTTTCAAGCCTTAACTTTTCTAAGCACCCCACCTGACCCCATTACAAAGCCGAAAGTCCTGACTTCTGTTCTTTGCAACGGCCTTGTCAAGGAAATTTCTGATGCCGGAAGTTTTAGCTGTATTTCTGAATTGCTTGGGTATGAGGTTGACACTGCTCTTCATGTGAAAACCCGCGGAGGCACTTTTGAAAAAGGGAAAAGGAAAAGAAAAAAAGCGAATGCAAAAGACTTGATACTGAAGTCCCTGGTGAATGATGAGAAAAATGCAAACAAAGTCTGAGATCTTTGAGTCCAAAATAGGGGCAACTTTGGAAAAATGCAATCTTCGATGCAATGTCCTTGAAAGACTTATCCTTTAACTATCGTTTTCAAGCCACATTACAAGCTCATAAAGTCCAGCGTTGACTTATTCCTTCATGACAACCCAAAGTGAGGATTATGTTCATAAGAAATCCATCGATCACTCATGATCATAAGGGTATAACCAGTTTTTCGCATGTTTAGCTATCGTTTCTACCCATACGTTGCAAGCTTCTAAAGCTTATGCGTTGACTAAGTTTTCTTAAGAAATAAGGGTGACAAACTCTTTGCTTTCACTAAGATGTGATGTTGAATGCATTACAATTTTGGGCACAAGAACCAGACAAATCTTGACCTCTCATCAGAAATAAAGTCACTCGATTGGCCCTGAAAGATGAACCAACTGGAAATGGTAACCAATTACCCTTAGCACCGATGCTAAAAGTGAGGAAGAAATCTTCTGTAATTTGGTGTTATTCTGAGAGATTCATCATGAAATTTCTGCATGAACTCAACATTCAAATTTCTTCACGTTGTATATGATTACTTTCTACATTTTGGAAATAAATGGAAAGTCATCCAAACAAGTTTTTTGCATTTAAATGGCCCATACTGGGGCAAAATTTTTGTTTATAAGATTTCGTGAAAACAAGTCCACACAGGGGCAAATATTTGTGTAGTCCAATTGAGGATTTCGTCCAAGAATCAAATAATGCATTTTTCAAATCAATCACGCTGCTCTTTTCATGAAAATTTGGGTGCATGTCATATTTTGGTAAGCCCCCTGTGCAGGTATTCATAGTTGAAATCGACGAAAGAGCATCTGGTGATGTGGAAGGCCGATGCCGAAGAAAGAGAAGAAAGAAGGGAAAAGGGCCCTACACTGGGGCAAATTATTTTTGGAAAAAAGATTCTCTCGAAAAATCAGAAAAATTCAAAAGTCAAAAATCAAAAATCAAGTTCAAATTCTTGTTTCTTGGAAAATCAAATTTAATTTCTGGTTTTTTGACAAATCAAATTCAATGTCTTGACCAATTGGATGACAGGACTGGGTCTTATCCCACTGACCATTCACAAACATCACAAAAATCACGTTGGAACTGAGTTTTATCCCGCCAACCTCGGCAGAACTGGGTTCTATCCCGCTGGCCGCTTATATCACGTTGGAGCTGGGTTTTATCCCGCCAACCTCGGCAGAATTGGGTTCTATCCCGCTGACCATTCACAAAAATCACGTTGGGCCTGGATTTCGTGCCGCCAACGTCGCAAAGTTCACGTTGGTCCTGGATTTCGTGCCGCCAACTCCACAAAAATCACGTTGGGCCTGGATTTCGTGCCGCCAACATCGCAAAGATCACGTTGGGCCTGGACTTGGTGCCGCCAACATCACTTTATCACATTAGGCCTGGGTTTAGTGCCGCCAACTTCACAAGGATCACGTTGGGCCTGGATTTTGTGCCGCCAACATCACAAAGTTCACGTTGGGCTTGGATTTTGTACCACCAACTAAGGCAGGCTCGAGTTTAATCCCACTGGTCAATTCATCGCACTGGGGCAAATCTTTGGATAACTCTTTTTCGAGTAAATCTTATACAATTTTTTCATACATGCCACTAGTCGTTGGGTCAGTCCCACTAGTGCGCATTTCTTTCATTCGGCCACTAGCCGTTGGGTCAGTCCCACTAGTGAGCCCTTTCTTTTATTCTGCCACTAGCCATTGGGTCAGCCCCACTAGTGCGCATTTCTTTCATTCGGCCACTAGCCGTTGGGTCAGTCCCACTAGTGAGCCCTTTCTTTTATTCTGCCACTAGCCGTTGGGTCAGTCCCACTAGTGCGCGTTTCTTTCATTCGGCCACTAGCCGTTGGGTCAATCCCACTAGTGAGCCCTTTCTTTTATTTACACCGCCACTAGCCGTGGGTCAGTCCCACTAGTGAGCCCTTTCTTTTATTTACACCGCCACTAGCCATGGGTCAGTCCCACTAGTGAGCGTTTCACTTTCATCGCCACTAGACGTGGGTCAGTCCCACTAGTGTGCATTTCATTTTCATCGCCACTAGCCGTGGGTCAGTCCCACTAGTGAGCGTTTCACTTTCATCGCCACTAGCCGTGGGTCAGTCCCACTAGTGAGCGTTTCACTTTTATTGCCACTAGCCGTTGGGTTTGTCCCACTAGTGTGCAGTCCCATGCTTAATATCCCGTGGGTCTATCCCGTTTACATTTCTGTCCGGGTCTATCCCGTGGGTCTATCCCATTTACATTTCTGTCTGGGTCTATCCCATTTACATTTCTGTCCGGGTCTATCCCCTGGGTCTATCCCATTTACATTTATGTCCGGGTCTATCCCATTTACATTTCTGTCCGGGTCTATCCCCTGGGTCTATCCCATTTACATTTCTGTCCGGGTCTATCCCATTTAAATTCCTATTCGGGTCAGTCCCGTTTTAAATTTCTTGTTCGGGTCAGTCCCGTTTTAAATTTCTGTTCGGGTCAGTCCCATTTTAAATTCTTGTTCGGGTCAGTCCCGTTTTAAATTCCTGTTCGGGCCAGTCCCGTTTTAAATTTTTGTTCGGGTCAGTCCCGTTTTAAATTTCTTGTTCAGATCAGTCCATTATAAATTTCTCGTCCCAATCAATCTCATCAAAAGGGGTCAGTCCCCATCGTTCGAGTCGTTCACAGCCGAATAACACAGGTAGGTATTTGGTGTCTACTTCTTTGTCTCAAGTTTTTCCAAAACTCAGACAAAGAGGGGCAAACTGTAGACACCAAAATTTTGGTGTAATTTCATTTACTATTTAGTTTTTATTTGTCGTGTTAGTTTTATTCACTTTTTAGTTTTAGTTTGTTAGTTTTTATTTTATTATTTTTATTTGTAAGTTTTTAGCATAGAATTTCTCGAAAAAGAAAAAAAAGAGAAAGAAAGAAAAGAAAAAAGGAAAAGCATTCAAAAAAATATATATATATATATATATGATTTAGTTGTTTTTTAATTCAATGTTTTCGTGGAAAAATGATGAAAATGAAAAATGAAGAAAAAAGAAAAGGGAAAATGGAAATTGCACTTTGTTGCTTCTAGTTTATTTATTTTTATCCAATGTTAATTAAATTATTTTTGTTATTTATTTTTATTGTCAATTTTGTTTTAATTAATTTCAAAAAAAAAAAAAAAGGATACGCGACATGCAAGCTGCGTTTTTTCGTAGCTTGCAAAGGAGGGCTCGGTGAGCCCTTTGGCTGCAAATATAAAAGAAGTGGTTGAGGGTTTAGGGTAGAGGCCCGGTATAAAAAGGAAGAGATGCAAGAGGTGAAAGGGGCGGCTGCATAAGGGATGAAGTTGGCGGCTGGCAAAAAAGGAACGAGGGGGGCTAGCAAACAGGGGGGAGGCTTCGGCGAGCTAAAGGGAAAAAACTGAGAGGTCTAGGAAGGGTTGGCGGCTGAGTTAGAAGGACGGAAAGAAAAGCCAGGGGAGAGAGCCGAGAGAGAGAGAGGAGAAAAGAAACAACGGCTGCTGAAAAGAAAGGAAAAACAGAAATCAGAGAGTGACGGCGGAACAGAAAACCAGAGGGGAGGGTTTGAGAGAAAAAGAGAAAACAACCGAGAGCAAGGAAGAAAAGAAATCTGGGGCTGTTTCCTCATGGAACGAAGGCGTTATCGAGATTGCTAACCTTCATGAGAAGTTGTCACCAGTCGGGGATCTTCACCAAGGGAGAGCATAATCACTGTAAGTTGTATTTTCCTTCCTTTAAATCCAGAATCTTGTCCTTCGTTTGTAAGCTAGAAAACCCAAATCTTATGGTTGTATGCTGGGCATGATCGGGTAGATAAGCTAAAACTTCAGTGACTATGTTTGGAATGTGTGTATGATTGGAAATGGCGAACCTGACCTTTGTTAGCTTCTTGTGTTCTCTTCTCCGTCATAAAAATGGAACGACCGCCATCCCACCTGTGGTTGGTTCCTCATGGTTCTACGATGTGATGTTATTGTATATGTTAGGCATAGTAGGATCTGAAATGGGTTTGGCGTTGATTATATTTTGTTCCTAGGCTTTAGTTTAGTAGCAAGATCCCAGCTTTGAAAGATATTTACTTGGCCGGCCGTTTGAAATACTGGATATGTTATGGAGACGTGGCCTGTTACATTTCCTGTTTGAATCTGTCTCGGTTTGCTTGATGTTTTGTTGTTGTCCGCTGTTTCGTTCTGAGACGCCATGGGCAATATCAGTATTGAAGCTTGCGTTTAGGAGAGCCATGTTTTGTCTCATTTTTTGTTCCTCTGTGGCTAGTTTTCTTCTCGGCTAGATAGGATTCTTGTCATGAAAACCTGTTTCTTTCCTTGAGGTTGGGTTGACTTCACTGATGTTCTTGGGAATCCTACCTAGAATGTTGGATTTTGTTTTTTTTTTGGGGGTACTCTGTCGGCTGTTTTCCTTTCCCTTGTCGCTATGCAAACAGCTCCAATAGCCAAGAGTTGATGTTGTTTAATTAGGTTCACCGTAAGCCTTCTCCCTTTTTCCTTTTGCTGCATTTTTTTTGTATAGCTAGCTGCCTTTTTGACGCTGTTGGAAATGTGTACATTCTTTTTGGTTAGTGGTAGCAATGGACTGAGGTTGTTGCGCCTGAGTTGAGTTTGAATCATTTCTGTATGAGTCTGTTTGGCTGAATGGGTAAGTTTCATAGCAAATTTGACTGATTTGTAGCTGCAGAAGTGTTACCCCTTTCCCTGGTAGGATATTTGCATGCCTTTGTTCCAGAAGTTTTGTTTATGAACAACAAAAAAAAACAAACAAAAGAAGCTAGATGGATCAGTTGATGTCTTGGCAGTTATGTTAGAAGATTGGGATAATTGTACTTATCAACATTGCCAACCGTGAGAGCATGAAAGTTGCAGACGCATGTTCTTCGGTTGCAGAAATTTTCCTTGTAACATTTGCATAAAGATTGCTGGAATTTTCATTACCTCATTTTTAGTTGTTGGTTTGCTGAATTCTGTGGTGGTCTTCAGTTTAGGATTGCATTGGTTTTGATTGGATGACATGTTAGTTGCTTTAGGATTGCATCTAAGAAACCCGTTATATTGCAGCAGAAATGGGATGAAGCAAACTGACTTCATTCGGCCGAAAGTCACCAATGCATGCATGCAAATACTAAAAAAAATTGCCTTTTAACCCCCCCAAGCTTCCCTTTATGCTACAAAGGCCCAAGTACATTCCAATATCTTGCAATTAGGTCCTAAATTAATTGCAACTTGAGCCATTACTTGATTTTTTTTGCTCTTAGATCTTTGAGGTTCCTAAAATGCTTCAATTGGCCTAGATTGGTTGGTTAATGGTTGCTATTGGGTCCTTAGCCATTTTTTTTCCCTACTTTTGAAATTTGATCAATGATTCACTTTTGCTTGGAAATTCCGCATTATTTGATCATTTTTAAGTTGTAATTGATGGAGGGATTCGACGACTTGGGGGAATTCAAATTGGCTCATTTATGTCTTTATTCACCATTAAAGTGGTACCTTGACCTTTTTATTGATTTGAAGCCATTTTCCCTTCATTTGACTACCATCGCGAGGGAGGTATAATTTCTTTTATCCTTTTTCGTCTCTCCTTTATGTGATCCAACGTGCTAAGTGACAATTGCATGTCTACTTTGCTTTCCTTGCCTTTCTTTAATTCCTCTCACTTATTTCATTTACTTTTACTTTTATTAAGTTATTCCTTTATGGGGTATGTGTACACCTCTTGGCTTGTAATAGTTAGGGCTTGTAGAGCAATTTTGTCCATTTTTCCCTTTCCCCTTTTGTTTTAGTTAGCAAATGTAATAGGTTCATTGCTTGCCTTTGTTGCTATGCGTTAATTTGCTTTATTAGGCTCTTGCATTTAGTCGAGCATGCTAACTGTTATGTGCTATGTGTTTATATGTGATTGGCATGTCTACTTGCTTTTTTATAGTCATAGATAAATATGATGGATGAATGCACGTCACCACACTAGTCCAACGCTAGTTGTGGCTCATTATCCCGTTTTCCACTAGTCCAACGCTAGTAGAAATTCATAGAAAGGGCTAGTCCAATGCTAGACCCAATCTTTTATCCACATTTTCTCACAACTTATATTTTTCTCACTCCACATGCCATGTTCACGCACTTTTTTCCTATCACGTATTTATTTTCTACCTCACGAATTGCACCCGATTGCACTTGTATGTATCTACTATCATATTTTCATCCACTAGCACACAAACACCTTTATTTGCTCAATTTGCACACATGCACTTGTCTTACATTTTCACACTTGCACTCATATTTGGGTCTTCATTTGCATCATTCGCGACCTTTATGAGGACTTTCCTTATTGGCTACCACAACTCATGTGGTTGGGACCAAAAAGCCTCGTAAGAGACATTTTAGATTTAGGATTGCATTTGTTTTTCATATCCATTAGTCATATCCAACATGCAACGCATATTTTGGGTAGAAGAATTAGGAAAAGACGGGTTAAGTCACGCAACTAGCTTTGGCTAGGGTAAGGGAGTGCCTTAGGCTTTGCCTTTGCCTTCTCCCTTATTAAATGTGACCCCCGATCCCTCACTTTGGTTACGTAGACCTAAAGTTCTTAAAAAGGGGTTTGTTCACTTTGCTTTCCAAAAAATCGCTTTTTGGGTGACTTGGTACACCCTAACTCTATACCAAGTGGCGACTCCATTTTCCATTCAAAAACCCTTTTTGAAATTTGTTTGGCCAAATCGTCGCATTTTCAAGTCCCATGGCCTTTTATTTTCACTTTCACACATGTTCACATACATATCCACACACTACTTTCACACATCATCAAAAAGTGGGGCGCGACAATGGCAAAAGAGCTAGCAGAGATTCCACAAAAATTTACTTTATCAACTAAAAAGATAGGAGAAATAGACTTGGATAGGATTGATGTTGATTTGGGCATCAGAGAATGTTGGAATAGCCTCTCAGGAAAGATCAAGAGTGAAAAGACGGTCAACTACACTCGGGTGAAAAACTCTGTCAAAACAGCTTTGAATTACTATCATGGACTTCAAGTGATAGAACTTGGCCCCAACTCCTTCCAGTTTACAATTCCAATGAAAAAGGACAGGGAAAGGATATTCAACGGTGGTCCTTGGATTCTGGATAATCAGATTCTAATAATAAGCAAATGGTATGAGGGGATAGAAGAGGATGAGATAACTTTCAACTTGGCTCCTATGTGGGTTCAAATCTAGAACTTGCCAATGCACCGGATTTCTAAGGATGTGGGAAGGAAAATTGGCTCAATATCTCAAGAGATCAAAGAAGTGATAATCCCTCAAACTGGAGGAAAGAAAGGAAGACATCTCAAAATCTTGGTGATGACAAACATCTCACAACTATTGCTCAGCTGTACAACTGTTAGTGTGGAAGGTCCTGTGAAATAGGTCAATTTCAAATATGAGAGATGCCCAAATTTTTGCTACAAATGTGGAATAATAGGGCATAGTGAGAGAAGTTGTAAAGCTCAAATAATAGTAAGGAACAAATGGAAAACTAATATGGAGCTTGGCTAAGAGCAAGAGTTGGGAGAAGTTCTCTCCAAATGAAGGCAACAATAAGAGCTTACACCACTGACAAGCACCACTAGAGAATCCAAAAGTAGGAAGCAGATTGAAGTGGGGTAAACAAGGGAAGAGCTACAGTAAGAAAAGACAAGTGACCAACCAACCAAACAAGGTGTAGAAGGTGATAAGATGACCAAAGGCATGGTAACACCAAAAAGAATCCCCCAAACACAAGCAAGCAGTACCCAAATACCATGAAGGGAATCATAAATCCTGGAATAGATAAATGACACAACAAGCATACAGTAGAGTAATAGGAGTAAAACTAAGCGAAAAGAAAAAAGAGAGAGAAAGAACAGGCTCAGCTAAATCGAACAAAGGAAAAGAGCAAAATAGTCAAGGATGGGAGTTCACAAAAATCGAAAAAAGATCAAATAAGTAAAGCAACATCAGCAACACAAATAAATATAAAGAAGGAGTAAATATTAACCATAGAATTCATGTAAATTGAGTCAACTCTAATAGTGAAGAAACAAGAAGCACTACAGAAGCAAGATAGAAAAATAAAAAGACTGGTGAAATTTCTAGTGAGATCAAGACAACCACTGAAACAAATCAATACAGAAACAAACAAATAGATTTCACAAACTAGATGATGAATTAAAGTGAATGTATGTGGTCCTCCCCTTCAAGAATCCCAGCAGTTAAATAAGGATATTGGTGTAGAATTGTCAAGGAGTGGGGAGCCCTTTGATAATTCTCTATGTAAGAGAGGTCAACAACCTCCTTCCTCCAAAGATGATGTTCATGAAAGAGACAAAGAATAAAGGTACTTAGATAAGGTTAAGAAAATCCTAAGGTCCGATGAATGCTCAGTATTTGAAACTATGAATAGAGCTGGTGGTATGGCACTACTATGAAAGGAAGAAGTGAAGTTGATAGAGGTGCTTCAAATAGCATTTACTATTGAAGCACACATTCAGGACCTTGAACCAAGTGTAATTGTGGTTCATAGGCATTTATGCCTACTGTAAGGATCAATTAAGAAGAAAGAAGTGGAGTGTAATCATGGAAAGAAAAAAAATTGTGGGGACAAAGATAGACAATAGCAGGAGATTATATGCAATGAAAAAACAATAGGGGGAAAAGCAAAGGGATGAAAGGAGCTTTGATGATTTTAGGTATTTAATCAATGATAATCAGATGATTGATATAAGATTTAAAGGGCAGCCATCGACATGGTACAATAATTGAGTCCAAGAGTGAGAAGTAAGGTAGAGATTGGATAGAAGCTTGTGCAGCCTAGAATGGCACCAATTATTTGATAAGGTAACATGCAAACACACTAACTCATATGCATCTAATCACAATACACTGCTTATTCACACTTCACCAGATAAAAGAAAAATGAAGAAGATATTCTTTTTTGACAAAAGATGGCTCCATAAGGAAAAGGTATCTAATGTGAATAGAAAACCACAAGTGCAAGAAGTAGTAGGATCTAGGATGTTTAAAGTAACACTGAAGGTGAAGAATTGAAGAGTGACATTGTTCAAGCAAAAAAAATAGCTTTCAAGCAAATTCTAAAAAGGAAATAGAAAAATCAAATAGCAAATGGAGGAAATGAAACAAAATCAGACAAAAAATAGAAAAGAAAAAATGAGAAGTCTGAAAGTGCAGCTTAAGAAGACTTATAGAGGAGAAGAGGAATATTGAAGCCACAAAATCAAGATTTAATTGGCTCAAGAATAGGGATAAAAACACAAAAAATTTTCATACTACTATCAAGGACAAAAGAAGAAGGAACAAGATACTGAATCTACAGAGGGAAAATGGGACTTAGACTGCAAATAAAGACGAGGTAAGCAAGAATATATCCAACTACTACCAGAATTTGTTTACTAGCTCAAATTATAGTGAGTTGGATAAGATATGGGATGGTATACCACACTCTATAATAGAAGTTATGAATGAACATCTGACAAAAACTATAGAGGAAAAAGGCATCAAGACAGCATTATTCTCTATGAATCTTAATAAAGCACCTAGATTTGATGGGTTGACCCCTAACTTTTTCCAGAAATTTTGGGATATCATTAGATAGGATGTGGTAAATGCAATCCAAGCTTACTTTTATTCTAGTCATATGTTTAAAATCTCTCAATCATACTATCATCTCCCTTATTCCCAAAATTCTGTGTCCCAAAATTTTGTACCCCAAAGCATTATAGAACTATTAGTTTGTGCAATGTCCTATATAAGATCATAGCAAAATTTCTAACTAATAGGCTCAAAACTGTCCTTAATAACTACAATAGTAAAAACCAATATGCATTTATTCCTGGTAGGCAAATTCTTGACAATGTCATCATTTCTCATGAATTCTTGCATTACCTTAAAAACAAAAGGCAAGGTAAAGATGGTTATATGGCTATGAAGTTGGATATGTCAAAAGTTTATGATATGATGGAATGGCATTTCCTCAAAGCCATAATATAGAAAATGAGCTCAATGAAAAATTGATAGGATGGACAATGGGGTGTGTGGAGTCTATTTCCTACTCTTTCAACATAAATGGGTAAGTTAAAGAATATTGATCCCAGACAAAGGAATTAGGCAAAGTGACCCATTCTTACTTTACCTTTTTCTCTTGTGCTTAGAAGAACTCTCCAACCTACTATAAGGAGCAATAGAAGAGAAAAAGATCATAGGCATGAAAATCAACAGGAAGGGGCCAAGCATAATATATCTTTTCTTTATAGATAATTCCCTCATTTCTTGCAAAGTTGATCCTAAGCAAGCAGCAAAACTTAAGAGAAGTGCTTAAAGTGTATGGATGGGCTCTAGACAAGTGATTAATCTGGACAAGTCATCTATGCTTTTTATCGGAATATACCACAAGAGAGGAAAGAAGAGTTATACCATAACTTGGGGAACATTCAAATGGTGAACCAAGGAAATATTTAGGCCTCCCTATGGTGGTGACAAGAACCAAAGAGCAAGTATTTGGCTTTATTAAGGACAACTTCAAGAAAAGAATGGAGAGCTAAAAGAGTAAGCTACTAAGTATAACTCATGCTCAAAGCAATGACAATGGCAATGCCCACATGTACTATGTCATGCTTTAAGATATCTAAGAAGTTATGCAAGAATCTCTCTGCCTTAATGGCCAACTTTTGGTAGGGTGAAGGAAATGGGCAAGAACAAAATGCACTGGCAATCATTGAAGAGGCTATCTCAAAGGAGAAACTAGGAAGGATTGGGCTTCAAGGACTTAGAGGCCTCCAACAAAGCATTACTTGGTAAGCAAATATGGACTATGATAACCAATCTAATTTTACTGATCAATAAAGTCTTGATAGATACTTTCCTAGAGGATATCTTCAAGTGCAAAATCCCCAACAATGCATTCTGGATATACAAAGGATTAATGGAAGCAAGGAAACTGGTGAAACAAGGTCCAAGGAAGAGTATAGATAATGGTAAAAGCACAAAAATTTGGGAGGACAGGTGGTTACCAAATAGCCTCCATGGGACTCCAACAACACCAAGACATGAAGACTGTTGTTTATGGAAAGTGAAAGATCTAATAAACAACCAATGCTGGAACAGGGTCTTAATTTTCAGGCACTTTAACTATGAAGATGTAGAGAGAATCATGAGCATTCCACTGAACTTATTAGGAAGAGAAGACAATTATTGCTTGATACACAATCCAAGGGGTGTATACACTGTCAGCTCAAGATACAAGCTGCCAGACGAAGAAAGCAAGGAGGACTGCAAAAAGAAGTAGGTGAGGGAAAGGGTTCTAGTTGGGTAGAAGATAGCAAGCAAATGTGGAGCTACTTATGGAAAATGAATACTAAGCACAAGATCAAGGTGTTCATCTGGAAATGTTTAAACAATGTTTTCCCAGTTAAAGAACTAATCCATAGAAGAACAAGAAATGGGGACCCTATATGTAAAGGATGTGAGAAAGATGTGGAAACAGTAGAATATGCAATGATGGAATGTAACAGAGTAAAAGAAATCTAGAGAATGGCCCCAATGCAGTGAGATGGAGCCCAGGAATAGCAGGGAAACTTCAAGAAGTGGTGGACAATAATTCTTAAGGCTAGATATAGGCAAGAAGAAAATAGACATCTGGCCTTAACAACAAATATCTTATGGCACATCTGGAAGAGCAAAAATGATAGGGATTTGAATGACAAACACCATCACCCCATGAAAACCATCCACAAAACTCAGAAAGAATGGTTTGAGTATGAAGAAACCACGAGCAAGCATGGAAGATTGAGCACAAAAGAAACAATAGCATCTTAAAGAACAGAACAAGAAGTTGTAGAAAACTCAACAGGGAGAATGAGGCTGAGAGTGGTAGTCCAAATACAACAAGAAAATAGCTTCATAGGCATAGGAGTGGCTACTATGGATGACCAAAATAAAATGATAGTGGAGTGGGATTTAAAAGAGAGAAGGTCAGGAGTAGCAGAAGTGTGAATGAAGCTACAGCCATCAAAGTGGCAATAAGTAAAGTTGCAATGAAACAATGGAGAAGGATTGAAGTCCAGATACATCAATAACAGCTACTTAAACAGATTACTTCTATGACAGCCAAGGACATCACAATGGCAACTCTTGTGGAGGATATT
The DNA here is from genome assembly GCF_036785885.1 of Coffea arabica. Lineage (NCBI taxonomy): Eukaryota > Viridiplantae > Streptophyta > Magnoliopsida > Gentianales > Rubiaceae > Coffea > Coffea arabica. The sequence continues at coordinate 42,849,626 of NC_092323.1, forward strand.
ATTAACCTCACACTATTATTTCACATGTGCACCTTTTGTCCAATTAGTGAAGATACTAATCATGTTAGCTATAAGCTTAGTTTATATGCCTTAGGCACAATTAAAGATGAGAGACTCATCCTCACTTAGCGTCATGGTACACTAGTGTACAGAATTTTAAAGCCTTTGCTCTTACTTGTAAAGTTTATATCATTAATGAAATATTATTATCATTTCGGGGAAAAAAAGGCTTGCTCTAAAAATGTTTTGTCTTGACTTAAGATTTCCATGTTTCTTATGTACAAATTATTTTTCTTCATGTATACACTTACATAGTCATAGAGTTTCAATTTGAGAATACAAATTTTCTCTTTTATCCTTGTTGTCAAATTCAAATTCCTTTAACTATTATCTAATCTATTCAAGTTTTTTTCCCATCATGAAAGCATATATCAAGTTTTGTATCTAATTTAAGCATTTTGCCTTACCATTGTGTAAATAAAAGGGAAATCAACCAATAGCCAAAGGATTTGAACATTGGATATCCAATTCCTTTTCTAGATATATTTTGTGATTTTTAAAAAGAAGATAAATCCTTTGCAAGGGAAGGGTGGGATTTGAGAAGCGAAGAAGGTAAGCAGGAAATTTTAACCCAAACATCTAAGTTATTTTCCACATATTAAAACTCCATAATTAAATAATTAGCTCAACCTAAAATCAAATAATAATGTTGTAGAAACGGACAGTAAGGACCAAAGGTTGCACGTCTCAATATGCAAACTTACTGTGATTTTCACATCAAAATATGTCTACTTGCTTAAAACTACAAAAATTTGGAACAATCTGTAGTAAAATATGGGAGAGAATTGTAGTTTTGGTCCCAAATATTTGAGATATGAACACTTTTAGTCTCTCAAGTTTGGATGAAAGCAAATGTAGTCCAAAATGTTTCACTTTCTTTGCACATTTAATCCTAATGACTGATTTTTACCAATTACTATCGAAATCAATTCATGCGTCAGCAATTAATTATTAAAAATATTTTTCAAAATTAATAAAATATTTCTAGCCACAAACTTTAATATAAGATGACTAAATACTCATATCCTGGCCACATGAGTAATTAATCTTCAACCTAAATTCTTTTTTTTGTCAACTAAATTTTTGTATTTCTGAACTAAAGATTAATTACTCACGCGATCACCATGCAAGTAACTAGTTCTCTTTTACTACGAATTATGGCCACAACATTTTTTTACAAATTTTTTTCCATTTCAAAAAATAAATTGTCTGTACGTAATAGCACATAATCGGATTCCGATAATAATTAGTAAAAATCAATCAATCAGACTAAACATGCTTAAAAATTAAACATTCAGAACTACAATTGATTTCTCCCAAACTTTAGGGACTAGAAATGCTTATATCCCAAATATTTGGGATCAAAACTACAATTCTTTTTAGAATATGTGTTATCACTTGTAGTAAAATGAGGATTATTTTGGTTACAAAAGCCAAAAAAAAAAATCAGGTTTTATTTTTCTTTTGTGTGACAAGATGAACAAATATATATAGCTTTGATTGAGCAAAAATTATGACCAAATAAATTCCAGTATGGTAAATCTGGAACAAATTCATTGGGGACTAAACTTGGGTAAATTTTGCACCCAAGAATCAAAGTTCAAGCACGGACATCAAACTTAATTCATCAGCTTCAATGGTATTAGTGAGACTAATTTTCATCGAGCTGGAGGAAGAAGTTTTGTGTTGGGAAGAGAGAGGAGAAAGGGTTTATTTGTCACCTAAGTCCCTAATGAAATTAGGCATCAATAAAAGGCGTATAAAAGCCCAGACAGAATCAAATGTGCCACAAAATCTTCCCATGTTGTTCCCCAGTAACAGGTCGATGAAGATATGATCTATTTACATGATTAATAAGTTGACAACTGTTAACACAAACGGTATGCATTGGAACTAACATTACCATGTTTAATAGTTTATTGATTCAATTATTAGCAAAGATATTGAACCTGATCACAGAATCATAAATAAAGCACTTAATTTCAATGCATTTTACCGAAAAACCTATGCTTGGATTCGTTGCTGCAAAACTGTCGACTTAAATTCAATGTTTTAACAAGTCTTTCCCCAAATGCCAAATCTCTATACAACATATACCTGTTGAGACTGCAAGGGAAAGATACAGAAGAATTACATGTACAATTGAGCTGTTGACTTATTAGGCAGATCGCTTGCTAATGATTGCTTCCCTAAGTTTCCTTCCTAATGCATATGCTAAAGGAGGAGGAACAGCATTACCAATCTGCCTATGTTTGTGTAGAATATTACCAGCGAACTTATAGCTGTCTGAAAAGCCCTGCATGGACAAATTAAAAATATTGTGAACATTTACCATGATTTAAAATTTCATTGAAAAACCAAAGATTAATTAATAACTCTAAGCTTTAAGAAATCATACTTGAATCGCTCAAAGTTCTCCACAGAGCATGTAATTTTCCATTGAGCAAAAACTTTTTTTTTTGAGGTTAACTTCAAGAGTAAAAAATAAAAGGGTAAATTACACTTTAACTCCCTGCAGTTTAGGGTTTTTTCGTATAACTTTCTTGTGTTTTCAAAAGTTATACATAATCTCCTCATAATTTGAACTAAAATGTCAAAATCACAGAATTTGCATTCCTTAACCAAATCAACTAAAATGTCAAAAATACCCCTATTTAAATTTAAAAATCACTTATTAATCACGAGAGGGTTATTAATATATTTTGAAAATCATAAAGGAATTATGTAATAAAATACTAAACTATAAGAGAGTTATGTGATAAAACACAAAACCATAAGAGGTTAAAGTGTTATGGATATTATATTTATATATTTTGATCATTTCAATCATTTTAGTTTTTAAACAAATATAATTTCAACATTTTTGTAGATTCCGCTATGGAGTATCATTTCCATCACTTTGACACTTCAGTCCAAATCATGAATGTTATGTACAGCTTTTGAAGTTATGGAGAAGTTGTGTAACAAAATTGTTAAACCAGAGGAGTGTAAAGTGTATTTTACCCAAAAGAAAAATGCAGCCAACTTTACTAAGTTAATATGAAGATGCAAATTCTATTAGCCTGCCATAAAATTAAAATTTGGTAATGCTGAAAAATTTTACTGTAAAGATGCAAAAAGTTAAAAAGATATTTTGCTACTGGACTTACTTGAGAACGAGCACATTCACGAACAGTAACAATTCTGTCTTGCTCAGGGTGGAAGCACATTCCAACTTTACCCATAGGTTGTGGATCTGTTACAGAAGTCGGAAAGTTGCCCTCCCAGTCCAACCTCCCAAATAAGCCCTTCCACTGATTGTGCCTTTTAGCTGTATTTGGCAAGCACCATGGTATCAAATCGACCACTTGCCCAGTAGATAATTTGACCTGCATATTTCCAAACAAAAGTTCAGCCACAGGATACAGATATTTGCAATTTTTTATGTTTTTATTCTTTAATTTCATTTTGCTTTTTTTTCCAACTCCCAAAAGCATAATATCTTATTTCCATAAAAGACATTTAAACACCTTTTCATCTGGAAGGTCTCGCCAATCAGCACCTGGACGCCTGGGAATTCTCTGACACCTGATAAGGTTAAGTTCATTCATTTCTTTCGATATGTGATCAGACAAAACCACTGAATCCCCGCGAATTCTTTGCTGGAACCATGACACAGGGTCACCTTTATACTGCATTAACAAGAAAAGTAGATGCAAAACATGTCAACGAGAACACATATCTACCAGATGTGATCTTTGGAAGAAGGCAGTGAACTCACTAATTGGCCAGTTGCCACCCCAGCTTTCATCTTAAACAAAAAACCAAAAGAAAAAAAAAAAGAAGGAATCTTTATGCCTTTTCCTTCAACTAATCCTTTTGAAAGCAGCCTAAAACTAATTCATCGACTGAGAATGTCTCTTCAACTTAGTTTCAAAGCAGGAAAATGCATAAGCATTTTGAGTACCTCCATATTTGTTTTGGATGCCCCATTCACAACAGGAGGAAGATCACCAATAGTATCTCTGACAGTTATCGAACGGAAAGCAGCTCCATTTGCAGTGCTCCTCACAGCTGCGTATTGCGAATTTGCTGATAATGCGATTTTCAATTCTGGTGCAGCAAATACATGCATTGGCTCTGGCCAGTCTGGAAGGACCTCCTCTGGGGATGCTGCCCATATAAATGCTCGCTTCCTAGACTGTGGCACCCCATATGCCCCAGCTTCAAGGATACCAAACCTCACCTGATTATAAGCAACATGATTGTTAGATACAAGTATACAACAAAGCTCTTCAGTTAAACTGTGAATTTCCTTGAGGCAATTACCAATGAAAGAAGCAACATGTACCTGATAACCCATTTCAAGAAGTGAAGCTACAGTCAAACGAAAAGTCTGGCCTTGGTTGAAAGACACAAAATTTCTCACATTCTCCAGGAGAAAATACTTTGGTCTATAGTAGTCAGCAAATGATAAAAATGCTAGAATCATCTCACACTGGACTTTACTCCAGGTGCTATGATTAAACCGATTCATTCCAGAAAAGCCCTACAGAAAGAAAAGTACCTTAAGTCAAGCAAAATGGTTGTTTATTTATCAAGTGACTTGAGCCGTTGGGCTTAACAAACCTGACAAGGAGGCCCGCCATTGATGAAATCCACTTGTCCAGGCAGTGCCAAATTCTCTACTTCCTTTTCATCCAATTTCATAGCTAACTCACCAGCCTCTGGAGTTGATATGCAGTCATCTGCATCCCCACATTTCTGCATAACAGCCCTGTGTTACAAGCCAACAGACTTTGTCATTGCCAATTATTGTTTTTATAGTACCGTTTCCTGAATGTGTTATGGGTGCAGGAGAGAGATACTTTCTGTTGCACTCATGCACACACACATCAGGGGGGAGGGGGGGGGGGTTACCTTAGTATCACATTGCAGTTGTTGATGAACACTAAAGACTCTGGATGGTTAAGCTTAAATGCATCTCCAGCAGCTTCTTCATACTCAATTGCCCACTTAGTGATTGAAACACCTGAAAGAAGATAAGCACCATCTGTCATGGCCTGTTCATGATGATTATTCCCTAAAGAGAACAAATCTTATTCTTAAAACAATAATTGCCTGATTGCTGCAGTCCCTCAGACAAGCCACCACATCCAGCAAAAATATCTAGAGTTGCTAAGTAGTTTTCTTGAGAAGTTCGTTTTACTCTTTCAACTCCAACATCGTATTCCCCTTCTTTGCACTTCCCCTTTTTCTTCCTACAAGCATCATCATCACTATAATTCCTCGGACTATATCTCAATTTGATATGAGAAGGCATCTGCATAAAGATAAAGAATTTAGTAGAATTTATGCTATATAAAAGTAGAATTTTCAAGTAATACACACTCAAACTGAAAGCTAATGGCACTTCTGACAGAAGTTAGAAACTATTCCTCAAAAACAAACTTATAGGGAGTGGGAGCAGAAATTACCTGCTTGAGAGATCCTTTGGAAGGATCATAGAGATGTTCACAGAAGAAAACATGATCAAAGATAGCAGGGACTTCTTCAGATGGAAGATCTTGCTTCTTTCTAACTTCACATTTCCCTTCAATTGTCTCAACAGGTAGAGTATGGGTTTCCTGGCTATAATAGATCTGAGAAGGATACCAACTAAGTCTCATAAGAGTTGACATAAGGTAAAAAAATAGCAATTCAAAGTTCCTAACATGCTAGGTTATTCATATTTCTGAGTATCATTAATTAGAAGTAGAAAGTGTACATTCATATCACTAGAACTGAAAAAGCTACTACCTCTCGAACATCAGAGCAGTATGCTTTCTCCTCAGATATGTCTTCAGGTCTGAAAAATCTCCTGAGTTTCAACTGGGTAGAATCCAATTCAGCTTTTCTACTTGCATTGCTTGTCAATATCTCAAGCAGTTGACATACAACATAAGCCTTCAATCCTACATTTCTCCCACCTTTATAGGTTTCACTTTCAGACTTTCTTGCTGCAAATTGATGGGGTTCCACATAAACATAGTCGTAAACAGAATATTCAGTCCCTAGGTAGACAAAACTGGTCTTAGATGTGTCTATCTCAAAAATTGCCTTCTCGGAATCAGTTTTCTTTAATTCGCAAGAGTGACAGACACCAGACCCAAGACCCATTTCATTAATAGGTACACTAAAGAAAGCACCTTTCTCCGGACAGTACAAGCTTTTGCAATAATACTCGGGTGGTAGACCCTTCTTTTTTCTTTCCTCCGCTCTTGTTCTATCTGTTTTATCAGCAATTGCATTCTCTTTCCTGTGCTGATGTCCCCAAGACCTTTTTCTTATTTCCAATTTCACTATTTGTTTGGTATCTTCCAGTTTGAAATCACTACAATCATTTGTCAAAAACAATTCTCTTTCAGTAGCTGCATTTCCTAGCATGGTTTGAGATCCTCTTTTCATCATCCGTCCATGGAACATTTTGCTTCCATCCAACTTTTCATACATATATTCTACAAAATACATATCAGAATCTTCATCTGATTCATCACCCTCTACAAGAATGACGCTACCAACTGCAATCTCATCTTCTAGAACAATGGCCGATTTGTACAAGGCCTCAGCAGAAGATGTTTTACCCACAGATTCTCCAACCCATTTTATCTCCATCGTTGAGCAGAACTTAGTTCGTCGTGATGATGAGAAAGTGGTGTGGGTTTTCATGGGGAAAACTTTTTCCTCCTCTAGATTATTGTCCTCTTCATTTTCTTCTACTTCTTCATCCTCCTTCACGTCAGAATTGACACCATCATTCAACTCCTCTGGTGAATAATTTGAATAGTATTCCCCCCAGATTCGGTTGATCAGCCTGGTTGTTGTTGCCTGCATAGCCTTCCGCTTGGAAATTATAGGTGCCATTGCTGCTCTGGGATTCAAATTTGATTCATTCCTCTGCACAACTTTCTTCTTCTTAACTAACCACTTAGTATGGTGCCTCTCTTCCATTTTCTGAGTAAGACCAACAACAAAAGCACATTTTTTTATCTTCTCATCTGGAAATTCAGAGAACTGTTGCAGAATAATCTGACCATGTACAACCACATATCTTTCCACATCATCCACTTTAGAAGATATATAGGCAGGATGATCTTTCTCATATTCTGACACTCTCTTGATGACATCTGAAAAAGAAAGCCGTGCAACACGGGTCTGTTCCTTCAACAAAGTAATTATACTGATAGCTAGCCTTGCTGTTTTGAGGATGGGTTGATACCAAGGAGCATATTGCTTCAACGGTTTCCCAAGTCTGTACCTGGAGAAGAGTACATAAGATATTACCAGTTATAGATGAGAGAAGTTAGTTATAACATATGCTAAGAATTAATGAACAGAAGTTCAAAGGTCTCAAGAATAGGATAAGCAAGCAGACAAGCAACTTAAACTTTTCTTAAAGGGACTCCATATTGTACAGGTATATTTGCCTTCCAGGTTATATTAATGAAAATTGTACACTTTTGAATTGATAAATAGCAAATAGCCACAGCAACATTGAAGACATAGAGAAGGCATACCAAGCCATATCAGTTCGTATTGATATGAAGATCATTGAGGATCCAAACTCAATCATCCATTCTTTTATTGCACTCAAAAATATCGGAATTCCATCAATTTCAGAAGTCCCAGAACTGCTTGAGGAGGATTGATTAGGATCAGTATCCAATTGATATCCAGATCCATCATCAGAGGCCATCACCCCTGACCCGTATATTGACACATCAATTTCAGCACATGGTTTCATTGGAAGTAGCTCCAACGATATCATTCTAGAGTCTGAATTGTACAATGCCCAGTTGTGGAGCATACTTCTCGGCAAATCATCCATGTAGTATGTATCAGCTCCACTGTCAAATACTACATATTCATCTGTTTCCTGATTAGAAGTGTTGTAATATGCTGGCAAAGGATAATCGTTAGCGATCTCATCCTCATTGATCTTGATGTAATATTTGCCTGAAAGGGAGGATGAACCTTGACTTTTTTTTGGCTTCATTGAGCGCCAGAGTTCTTCTTCATGTAAAAGTCTTGCCAACTTCAGATCTTCATCCTCTTCTAAAGGGCAATTTGATGAGCCAGATTGGGGATTCATGTGATCTCCATCTTTTTCTTCGCAGCCTATTCTTAAACTTCCACCTGAGGATCCAGCTTCCACTTGTGCAAGATTTGCTAGCTTGCTGCATTCATCTCTGAGAGCAGCAAGAACAGGCAGCTCAAGAAATGATTGATCAGTCTTCTTGGATGTCTCATCCAAACCTATAAGTTGATTGTGAACGAACTCCCCTTGAGAAACTATAAAATCCCTGATAGAAGCTACACCAGAGAAGCACTTCATTCCACTCATTGCACGTACAACCCCCGCAAGCAACTCATCAAGACTCAAGTCAGGATTTCCTCCGGAAGATTTTGACAATTTTTTATAGACCTCAATACAGGCACTTGCCTTGGCAAAGAACTGATCATAGTGCTTCTTGTAGACACCTGAAGGCTTAAGACAGTCATAATCAGCAATATCAGTAGACACCCATATAACTGGGGATCCATCTTCATAACCAGAGATTGCCCATTCTTCAATGCGCCCAAAGCCTTCACATCTGACTCCTTTAGCTTTTTCTTTGTCAATACAATCGTCAAGAGGTAAGATAAGACCAGATATGAAAACATCATCAACTTCCAACATTTCGAACGGTTGTGGAGTCCCATCTGAATTATGGAAAATGTAATCTACAAGTCTTCTGCAAGGGCGACCATCATCTTGTCCAGCAGTCAACCCAATGGCTACAGCTTCTTCCTCTACAGTTTGGTCCTTTTTCATTTCAATGATATCTGACTTTTTAGACATCTGAAGAGGCTTCTCTTTGAAATCCAAACAAGCAGCAGCTCGCTTTGGCATTTTTCGTGAAGCAGGTTCCTCAGTAATAGTGGAACTAGATCTCTTCTTTTCCTTTTTTTCAACCACAGAAGCCCTTTTCTTTGATGCAAGACGTGATTTGGTTTTGTTCTTTTTGACACCTGTAATGCATGAGAGACAAGAAAACAATAAACATACAAGAAAACAGAGAGCCGGCAAAGGCCAATTCCAAGTCCAAGGTTCAGAGTGAGATATGCAGATGACAAATATTTTTGCAGGCAAAATCAAAGATTGACAGAGCAGGGCAAGTTCTTTTATCATATCTTCACAGAGCAAGGCAAGTTTTTTAATATCCTTTTCCAGAGAGAGATCTTTCACTTGGATTGAAACAGGTTCAAAAGCATAACTGATAACAAGCATTTGTACGAACTCAAACAAAATTGACATCAAAAATAGCAAAAAAGTTGAATGCATTGAGCAGTCATAATTCATATTACTTATATGTTGAAAAAGGAAAAGTTGAGAAAAGCAAAAAGATAATCCAGAAAATGTTGCAATTAGGGACAATTTTTATCAAGAATACCAAAAATCACCACATCAGTCATCTAAAGATCCCAGCTAACCAGATGCAGATATCAGAATTTCTATTTTTGTACTTCAAGAATAAATTGCTTTAGACCTAGCAAACCAAAAAAGCATGTTTTCTGATTACATGCTATTAGAATCTACAATGAAACATAAATCCACGGTACACTGTTCATTTTTAAATTTTAGAATGAAAATCAATATGCAAGATGACAGAAGCATATCAATATACACTAGAATCTTAAAAAGTCACATTCCATTGCAGAAAAGGATGGTTGAAAAGCAATCAGTCTTTGCCCAACTATGCGTTTTATCAAAACACAATGGAACAATGACTGCAAGCTTTAAGAAAGCAATCCTTCTTTGAATTTGATAATTTCTTTTTATCCTTGAGGTCAAAGATGTCAACCACCATCTCTAGTGATCAAAAAGTTTACTAGACAGGCAAAAAAAGAGGCTCAACTAAAGTTTTCGGTTTTACATATGAATATGCTAACTTGTCAGAACTTCAATGGACTTTACCAAGAATGGTATTTCAATTGCAATATGAGGGTGCACCAGTCTTAATTCCACTGGTACTGTTAATTAGATGTAGGTGTGTACTAAGCATCCGATACATGTCAATCCCTAATGCCATATACGGCCATGGATTAGTCTCATGGGTGATAATTAATGAAACTTCAACACTGTCCAAATTAAAGCTCTGGTACTGTTTTTAAATGATTATAAACAAGAAATACCTACTAGACAATGAAAACTGAGGCATATATCTATTCACTGATAACTTATATCTCTTTTATTGCCATGGATAGTATATTGCAAGCAAGGTGCATTGCAGTGCAGCAACCAAAAGCCATGAAATTAGAGCCATTAAAGCATAGAACTTTCCCTAAAGTGATTCACTTAACCTTCTTGCTTTTTCCAAACACAAGGTATTAAAGGCAAACAAATTTAAACCAACTAGGCTCAAGACTTTCCATATATCCATTTTACCATAATCACCGCCTAAAAGCAAAAGTTAATATTTGAAATATCTCATATTAGACACTCCATAAGAACTCTTAAAAACTTAAAAAAGCAGGTCCATCTTAAGTGCCAAACTCAGGATGTGTCAAAGAGTTCCCATTCTTCCTCGTTATAGTACTCATCTCAACTTCCCCCTAGTACCATAATTTCAATAATGGTTACTATTGTGAATGTAACGATTTAGCAGTTTTATGAATTTCCCTCATAAAGATACCAAACCATTGCATTGACTATTTGCTCTTTCTTTTCCCATCACTTAAATTATCAAACAAAACCAGTAAAACTAAAGAATAAAAAAAAAAAAAAGAAGAATTTTTATCCATTTCAAGTCCTGATCCAAGCTCAAGCATGATTTAATTAGTCCCCCGCAGCCTATCCCAAAAAATCACCAATATACAAACATAAAAATGCTCAATTTTTTATTAATTAGTCCCAATCACACTCAGCTACCAGTGAAAAAGTCAACAAAACGCAAAAGCAACAAACGCACAATCCCAAACTCACCAACCAAAAGAATAACAAAAAATAAAAACACCTCTACAACCCTACATTTTCCGATAATTCGCCGATATAGCAAGAACATCAACAGTACAAAAAAATCTCCTTAAAAACCCTACATTTTCCGATACTTCGCCAAAATAACAAGAACTCCAAAGCTCAAAAACAAACAAAAAAAGCGCACAAGATTAAAAATACAGAGTAAAGGTGAAAAAACATACCATCGTCATCAAGGCCAGCTGGATCCAAGACCGCTGCGGAACCCATTTTTCGTGAATTTTTTTCCCTTGAAAAATTAAAAAAATAATAATAGAAAAACCCCTCGTTTTCTCTTCTCTCTTACTTACGAGAAACAAATTTAGGGCTTTTCAATGAATGAGAGAAGGGGAGGGAAAATGAGTGGGTAGTGTGGCGGGGAGTGGGTGTATATATTACGGAATAAATTATTGAATAAAATATAAATATAAACGAAAACGCGTTTGAAAAAACAGGGAAGCGGGAAGCCGAAAAAGTTCAAGAGATTTTTTGAGGTTTTTGGGCGCCAACGCAATGCTGCCCGCCAGACCAGACATGTCGAGTATTTACCTAGAAAATGATTTATGCTTATTAATTGTTACATTTTTTTAATTTCTTGTGTGGAAATTGGAATATTACTAGTAGTATGATGGGAATTTTTCTTTCTTCAAGTTGTTGCCGTTGCTTTCACTTTTTTTTATGAGTGATGTTGGGGCTTATTTGTTTTATCATGGTCTTTGTTATATAAGTATCAGACAAAAAAAATTTTGTTTGCTCATATGTGAGATTTGAGCATTGAAAGAGTACTAATTTTGATCTTGGTTGATGTATGGTGACATATTTATACTATACATTGAACAAATCTTGAATGATTACTCTTAATCGGTTTGTGCAGAATACTAAGACCTTGTTTGGATTGCCGGTTTCCGTCAAAAAATTACGTCGTTTTCCGTGATCACATTTCCCTATTACCTTTTTCCCTTACATACAGCAAATCGCTACAGTAATTTTTCCATGAAAAATCACGGAAAATGCAATTCAAATACAACCTAATTTTCTTGAGGAAATGTTGGCAAATATGATAATGACAAGCATGTGAGTCAGCTCATATGTTAGACACATAATGATTGATTGCTAGTGATTTAAATTCAACGTACTTTTGTATTGGCCAAAATTTATAGTATATAGTTCAAGCTTTTAATCAAAATGTTCTTTATTCATTTATTTGAAGATAAGTCCTACATCTACAGAGGGGGAAGGTTGGATTGGGTGGTACGGGGGAGGATAAGCAAGAAGTTTCGGATTCAAATTTTCCCACTTACACTAAAATAAAAAAAAAAGTCCTACATCTACAATTAAAGTTAGAGTACAAAATTATCAAGAGTGGGGCTAAATACACACCCCCTCAATCTAAATTCACATCCCTAGCATTAAGATGACAAAATAGTGTATAGAAATTTAATAGAACTTTTTTTAATACAAAAACATGTCTTTCATATGACAAAAGCTGTTTACAAAAATCAGTTACAAATTTTAATTAATTGAAATTGTTTGATACTATCATCCTAATTATTGATCTGCTTGTGTTTTCTAAATTTATACTTCAATCAACTTTGAAGTGCAATGTGCCAACAAGATAAAAATACTTTCTTAACACAATTTATAAAAGAATCCCTCATCTCCTCTTACATGATAAAAAGAAATAAAAACATTTTCGCCACCAAATAAGAGGAAAAAATAAATGCCATCAAAGTGAATGAAAAAATGTCAAAATTCTAAAACTATTCATAATGATGTAAATTTTAAATCCAAATTAGCACCATCTATTTTCACAAAAAAAAGGTATTTTTTTATTAAAAAAGTTCCTACCGAACCCCATAAATGCTATGGATTTTTTTGTCAACTTGGTTATAAGGGTGTAACTTTAAATTATGGATGTGTGGATTTAACCCCAACCAAATAACAATGGAGTTATCTTCTCTTTATTTCATTGTTTTAATCTCTTTATTTCATTGTTTTACTTTGATTTAAGTGTAAGATTTGTTGCTAAAAATATATGTACAATTAAGGAAAAAATAGTTACTGCATGATTGACCTAAAAGGAGTCCGTTTACTTAATCTGGCAAATTACTTTAAATGGTCATTTAATATATTTATGGAATTAGGAACAAATATGTGCTAGTTATGCCATGAACAAATAACAAATGTTATTCTAAATGTTGAGTGGGAATGCAGTAGTATGTTGTTATTTTATCTTTAAATTTAAAAATGATACATAAATAGCCAAAACATACACATATATTTATCTATATTCAACTGCTACAAAAAATAAATGTAGTAAATAGAGAAAGTAGTTAAGTAATTGGCATAATTATTTATGTCACGAACAAATAACAAATGGTATTCTAAATATTGAGTGGGAATCCATTAGTATGTTGTTATGTATATGCTTAAATTTAGAAATGATACATAAATAGCTAAACATGCACTTATTTTTATCCATATTCAATTGCTACAAACTATACATATGGTAAATAGAGAAAGTAATTAAGTAATTGGCATAATTGGCACAGCATGAGCATCTAATTTTAGATAAACATACTAAGCACCTAATTTTAGATAAGTACCTTTATTAATATAGTAACTAAATATTGTGAACATAATATACTTAATAGATGGCACAAATGCTATCATGATATTACTCTAAACTATTTTTTTTAAATGGGAGGTCTTCAACTCAAGATCTTCTATTTACAATATCTCTTCCTTCCTTACTTTAAGCTATTTATTTGCTCATATATTTGTACTGGCTCTTTTTATCTTCAAGATTCTGTTTTTAGAAGAATATGGATATAAAAGAACAAAAATAACAAATTTATTAAATTTGAAAATACTACATATAAGACAAACATTGAGACTAAGGTCTTGTTTGATAATTCAATTCAGTACTTTGATTTAATGAATTCAGATCTTAATATGTTCAAACTGTTTGATAACAAAAAATTGAACATCTGAATTAATTAAGTGGAACTGAATTTTTTAGGCAAAACTTGTTCTCAAAAATAAGTGATGAGCTATTCACTTATCACTTAATGTAATATAGACTCAAATGTATCATATTAGTACTTAACAATTCAATAATTTAATGGATTCATACTTCATATTTCAGATTTTAGATTTTAGATATCAGTTTTTAGGCTTCAATTTTATCAAACACACCCTAAATGATATAAAAATAGTTAATCCTACACAATATGTTGATTAGTTCTCAATAAATCTTACCTCGATGGTGATAAAGTATCGTGTGAGAAAAGTAAATATGGTCGAGAGTATATCAATATTTGATTACTTTTTAAAAAATGTAAAGGAAAGAAATTAATAAGTTTATTAATAAAAAGATTTAGTAAGACATAATTAGTACAAATGCATATAAGGCAAAAATTAATAAATTGATTAAACTTCAAAATGAATGGAATTAATTGTTACCCAAAAATAAAAAGAATAAAAAAGTAAGAGATTGATATGTTGATTGAAATTTATCATAAATACGAAAGTAATGAATTATAGGAAAAATTTTCCAAAATATAGTAATAGTAACTTTTAATATATAACTAGGCTAAATAATAAATTACAAAATGTGATTGCAGAGAAATAAAAAATTATATGTTGATTGATAAAAAAAGGTTTGGTAAGGCATAATAAATACAAACGTATATAATGTGGAAACTAATAAATTGATTGAAAGTTGTTACAAATAAGGATGTGAAAAAAGAAAGGAATTAAAAACTCTAAAAAACACTGACATATATGTATGTATTATACATAGGCATGTATATAGGAACATAGACGCATATATTAGACACATATATTTACTCACTAACACAAATATTTTATGTCTTCTTTTTTTTTCACGCATCAAGGTATGTAAAGCCTAGTTTATGTGCCCAGAATATTAAAAAAAAAAAGAAGAAAAAAAAAGTTTTGGTTAATAATATAAGAGAAGAGAAAAGATGGAAACACTTATTCACATTGTTTGCGAGTAATGGAAGAGGAAATAAGGGAAAAGATTAACAATGTGTCTATTTTACACATTTACTCTCAAACTTAAATTTTGGAGTATGTTTTGAAGGGCAAATGTGACAATTCACTATCTTTAGGTATCTAAATTCATTACCTTGTTTTTAATCCTTCCACTCCTTCTCACACTTAACTGTCAGGATTCAAACCCTAAATTTTATAATGATGAAGACTCTAAGAGCCATCCTCTGGCCACTGGGTCGATCTTAGTGGTTTTGAATTCACTACCTTTAAATACCGGGTAAAAAACAAAAAAAACCCCCTTGTGGTAAGGCTAATACACAGAAAAGCCCCCTATGGTTTCAAAATGTACAACACAACACCTCATGCTTTGAACTGAATTGTAAAGGTGACTGAATCTGTTAAACTTAACGAAAATAACTTATTGGAACCAAAAAAAAAAAAAAACCTAATTTTTATAAAATATACCTATTCTACCCCTTAACCCTCAATTCTCTCTATTTAGAGAATAAAACAAATAATTTTTTTGAGCTGTCTTTTGCTTATTTATATTAGGGCATTTTGGTTATTTCATCCATTTCCGTTAAGTTTAACGAATTCCGTCACCTTTACAATTTATTTCAAAGCATGAGGGGTCATGTTGTATATTTTAAAACCATGGGGGGTTTTTCTGTGTATTAGGTTTACCACAAGGGGTTTTTTTGTTTTTCACCCTTAAATACCTGAATTTCATATTCTTTCCATTTGTCACCATTCTTGGAGAGAGATCTCTTAGGCGATTGACATATCCTACGGGGCCATTATTTTAACAACATTGCTATACTAAGCGAAATATGGATTCCAGATTCTAAAGCAAATAGTATGGACCCTAGAATTAACTTCATCTGTAGAATAGTGGAGAAATAGGGGATGGGTATAAAGTGGGATATTTTTCTTTTTATCTTTATCACTTAATTCGCTTAGTTGTAGTCATATTTTATATCTTTTTCCTTATTTTAATGTCTTGTATGCTAATGTTAAATGGTTTCCCCAAGCATCTTCTTTCTTCCAACTATTCTCTTTCATCCCCTTCCTCAACTGGTTGATTGTTTATACCAATTTCAACTGTATCCTATACATAAATACATATATGTGCGTGTGTGTGTGTGCGTGTCTGTATATATATATGTATAAAGGAATTTGTAGGCGACTACTATAATATTTTCATTCGCCATCTTTAGGGTTATTTTAAGCAAGGAAAAATGCAAATGCAAGTAGTTGAGTAGCTAAGTAGGGTTTGACTATTGTGTCCTCCTATATGCAATTGGTTTGTGTTACCCGTGATTATAAGGCTTTTAAGTGGTGCTTATAGTGCAAAATGATCAACTTATCCTTTAAACTAAACTAACCATTAACTTTAGCATCAATACAAATAGTAAGTTCATTAGATTGCAAAACCATTGAGAATCATTAGATATGCAATTGAGCTTCTGTAATCATTGGGACTTATTTAAATTTTGTAATTAAGTCATCTTTAAGGCAGTTTTAATGCATAATAGGTGAAAAATTAGTATTGCAACCATTTTCAAGTATAATTGCAATGCCTCTTCCTCTTCATCTATAATTGTTGGGTAGTTTTTTTAAGTGCATTAACGGAGGCTTTTAATGTTGAAGATGATTGGTTCAAAAAGCTCTTAATACTCAAGACTCTTGGTTCAGCTAGTTCTATTTCATATTTTGGTGTGGCTATTTGGAGAGGTATATTCATTCAAGTTAGCAATTGATTTATGTCTAAGAGAATTTTAATGTGCAATAAGTGAAGAATAATTACCAATCCGTTACAAGTATTTGCAGATTATAATCTCTTAAAGTTCCTATCAATAATGGAGGCTTTAATATTGATGAATGTTGATTTAGGTGTTTGTGCTCCATATTTCTTTACAGGTGTTTTGATAGGTACGCTTATTGACTTTCTCTCTTTCTACAATTTTTCATGTTTAGTTGGTACAGTAGAAGCTATAAGTTTTCTACTGTAATATTTTCTCAAGAACTATTGTATGAATCTAGATATTTTATTATAGAATATATGATACCTATTAATAATCACAGAACCTTCTTATATATTCTAACTATATTTGTAAAATCTGATGTTTGTAATTGCAAGTGATTAAACTGTGAACAAAGGTTATCTGTTGATTGCAATTTTAAGATCAAGATAGGATCTAAATTTGGCCTCACAGTTGATATATATATTTTTTCACACTTGATATATGTTGATTGTTGTTTGAGGAAATTTTTGACTGTTTCAATAGTAGAAAAATATTTTGTTGTAAATTTGGCTTGCGCAAAAAAATTGGAATTCAATTCGGTTTTAAATTTTAATAGATTTATTTGCAGATATCTTCGTTAAATTTGTTTGAATGGTATAAAAAACATCAATGTTTTTATTTGATGAATACATAGTTAGATTAATCTATGATAGCACGTGTAGATCAAGAGTTAATCTTCCATATACTGATAGTGTGTACACTATCAGCATTAGATGAATAATAACTATGTAAAATTTGAATTTAAAATTCAACTTTTACACGTGTGCCATGGATCCAATGGTAATAGTGTATACACTGTCAGTGTATATAAGATTAATCCATAGATCAATAGATAAACTAGTTTTTACTACAAGAACACATATTTTGATATGGACATATGCAAATTGTACATCAATGATTACTATGTTTGTACGTGCCTTATTTTTTTTGTTATGCTTAATTCACTCTACTTGACAAAACTATTTATTTGGTAAATTGCTTTCTTGCTATTCGTTTGAACTTGCATTTATTTATTGGAATTGTTGTTGGTTAAGGATACTTTAAATGGTTGAATCATCATGTATAAATTTGTTGATTTGATCAATTTTCTTATAAATCCATGTACTTTAATTGATTCAATGAAACTTGTTACTATGTAATTCTAATTTTACTACCTCTTTTATAAATTCATTTGAATAAATATTTCACCACACAGGTTAAAACTTCGGTGCTAAGCATAGGCTTCCTTCCTAATTATTAGTTTAAAAAGTATGGTGTTCACCACTTTTCTACTTCTTTTCCTCCGTCCAATCTGTGATGCCCCCACTTCTCCCTAGAGCGAACCCAAGGGTATCGGCGGAACGCCTGCCTAGCTCTCGCCAAGGCTCAATACGAGTCAAATTTAAACTTAAAGGTAATCAACCAATAATAAAAGTTAATGTAAAGAAAAGTCGCTTCCTTATATAATCATTCCAGTATTACATTACAAGTTTCCAAAAGGTACTTCAAAATTTTCCAAAAATACAACCATCCAACGTTGACTAAACCATTTACATCCAAATTCTAATCAAAAGGTAATCAAGTCGGTTTCTTAAAAAATCTTTCCATTTCGAGCTCCTATTAAGGAAAACAAACTACAGGGGTGAGCTAACGCTCAGTGAGGCTAAGAAAAGCATGCAAACAAATAGTTTAAATAACAATAACGCTTGTATAAGAAATATAGCTAGAAAATTCATGTAATTCACAAATAATAGTAAAACACAATCAATAAGGATACGGGAGCTCTCAGGAACTAAATTCCCATTGCTTTGCCAAGGTTTGATCCAATACCTCCACGTGGTGACACTCCGTCAACCGAGTAGGTAGCAAGTCCGTAGAAACCCCGCTTACTTCCTCCATCCACCATTTCACCCTCTCGGATCCGGAACCAAACACACACGAAAGGGCAATGCTATTCGAGTATACCAAGCAAGATCTCAAAAGATCAAACTTTATAATTTCCCATGGTTCACCAAGCTTCTCGACCAAGCCCATGCCGACTCGAGTTACAAGGCTAGCCAATAGGATTTGGGTGTTCCCAGATGTACAAGTACAATTTGCCAAGTTCACGTAATTCAATTGTCAAGTCACGTTCACGCAAGTCATTTGTCTAGTCAGGTAAAAGAGAACGAGTGCGATAAAATACACACTCGTCTCGACAAGTCCAAATCACTTAATTAACAAGAAACAATTCAAGTATTTAGCAACAAGTCATGCACTTGACACTCACCAATTCAAAAGCAAGTGAGCAAATAAAATCCTTCAGTTGTCTGCACCAGGATTCCTTTCGAAACCCTCTTGAGCACCTAAAAAAATAGTGACCAACCATCACTCACATATACTCTAGACCACTTAACATTCAAGGAAGAAAATGCACTTGCTTAAAATTTAAGTCAACGCCTTAAAAGAGTTTTACTCATCGAAAATCGAGATTCAAAAATGAGAATTTAAAGCCTCAAGTGAACTCGTATCATTTATGAAATCGAGTTTAAAATGAACCATTAATCTCAAAAGGAAGTTGGAAGTTCATAAAAGTTCATTTCTTAAGAAATCAGAAATTTCCAGCTTTACTCGACAATACTTGAGAAATCATATCTTGAGTTTGGCAAGTCCAAAAATGGGAAACATTATACCGTTGGAAACTAGATTCAAAGTACTAAAAATTTTCTGAAGATACTTTTCCCAGATTCCAACCAGAAATCATTCGAATTTCAGCTCAAATTTACTATTTCATGAAGACAAGGTAGAACCAGTCTTGTTTTTCAGCGAAGTTTGAAAATTCAGCAAAATTCATAGGTATTGAATTACCCTCTGAAATTTATAACACAGCAAGCGTTTCAAGTCAAGTTTCAAACACAATAAGCAAAACTAAATTTGGATTTTGAACAGCAAGATACGACAGTTTGAAGATGGCTGGATTTCGCAACCTGTTCAGCATTTTTCCAGTCACCAGCTTTGATATAGTTTTGAAATCAGGTCATATCTAACTCTACACAAGTCCAAATTGAGAATGGTTTATGGCGTTAGAAACTAGATTCAAAATGCTATAATTTATCAGAAGAAATCATTTCCAAACTCCTTTCACAAGAGGGAAGAAATTGAGCCATAAGATGCAGCTACACAGTTTCTCTCGGACAAACAGGTAAAATAGGTCAGTCCACTTTGCCGATTCGTTACGGCTGACTCAAAACAAATTAGCAGGGGAATCTTATACCATTCAAAAGCTCTTGATATCTAGTTTCAAATGCCACAAACAGCACTCAATTTTGACTTTTGTACAAAGATTTATGCTCAGACAAAGTACCCTTGGTCGGCTGACCTGACAGCTATTTTCCAGATTTCTTTCTTTCTACAAAACCCTAGTTTTACGTAATCGGTTGAAATGATTTTTGAAAGACAATTTCCACACACATAACACAACATATAACAAGCATTTTAGCAGCCATATAAGCAACAAAAATTCAAAATCCAAGCAAGGCAACAAGGCAGCAGTTTTGGCCGGCTCTTCCCATGAGTTTCTTCCAACTATCTCCCCTCTTACCAAGCCAATACCAAGTCACTCATCACACACACAACAACAATCAAGCAAGAACCTCAAGTCAGCTACCTAAAAGGTCACCTCAAGACCACTACCTAGGATGTATAGCAAGAAATAAAAGTTCCTCAAGTCCTCTAGCCTAACTCCTTGATTAGGGTTTCAAACTCATGAAATTCAACCTCTAATCTTGGTAAAATTGAAAGATTAAAGAAGGATGAAGTGGTTACCTCTTCAAGCTCCTAAACCCTAGTTGAAAGCAAGACTTTCCACCAACACTTCACCAAGAATCACCACAAGGTTGTACCTTCCTTCTAGCTAGAGCAAGAATCCAAAAGTTGTGTGGTTTGGATGATGATTTTCAAGCAAGATTGAAGCTAAAAGATGAAGTTTTTTCTTCCCCCTTTTGAGCTTGAGGTTCGGCCGAAAGAGAGAGAGAGTGAGGAAGTGTATGGATTTTGATTTTTATGGTGGAAAGATGAAGGAAAGCTAGCCTTAAGTTTTTGTAAAAGTCAACTTTCAATAGTGGCACAATAGTGTCTTGCACTACCACTTTCTCCCTTGTTGGCTACACTTAAACACTAATCCTCCAAGGTAATTCCTCTAACATTGCAATTACTCATACTTACTAGTCTAGTATTAAATCCTCAAATCTCCAATTAGTCGCGCCGTTGCGACTTTCGAGAAACTTTCGAGGCGAACGCGATAAAAGCTTAATTTAAGGGAAATTCATGCAATAATAGTATAATTAAATAACACTAGGGCAACTAATTATAAAAGAGACTAAATTAAGAATAAAAAACATGAGTCCTCACACAATCGAACTCCCACACCGTGTTTGAGTATTAAGTCCCTAACTCTACTCTCCATTTTTATGTCCTACGTAGGAAACCATGTGATTTCTATTTAATTAATTTATTCTTTTTCAACATGCTTTCATCTGGTGAATTTTTCTTCAATAAAAGACATCATAAATTCATTAATAAAATCTATACTAATAGCAAAAATCACATGCAATATATATATCCAAATATGATAGGATTTGAAGAATGACAAATACTACATATCCAAAATATTAATAAAACTTTTCAATGTAAAACTCCCACATATTTAAACATCATACTCCCTTTTTCCCCATTATTTTATTATATTTTAGGAATCCAACTTTTTAAAAATAGTGGTTTGATTGTGATATTTGTGTTTCTTTTTCCAATCTTACTGTCACAAGTTTGTAATATGCATATGATTAAAGGGAGGGACTATATTGGAAGTAAAGACTAAAAAATTCTTTGACTTTCTCAATGTAACAAATATTTTGGAATATCCCAAAATGGAAAGTATAATACTTTCAATGGGATGAAGGGAGTATAAAATATTATAGCCCTAACAACATTTGTGAATGTTTCCAACCACAAATCTACTAATTAACTACTTCAAGTTCAAATATAATTGTGAGATCTGACAAAATAAATCTAAAAAATTCCAGATGTGATAGACAAATTTCAAATCTAACAAAAGAAATAAAAAAACTATTTAAAAAAATCTCACTATGAATCCCTAGAAAGAACAATACTCTCATTGGGTAATCCTAAGAGAGGAGAATACTTTTACTAAGAAACTCTAGCAGAGACTTATTAGACAAAAGATAAAGAAATAAAATCATGGGACGAAAGAAAATCAACAGACCATTTAGTCTTCCTTCGAGAAGGAAGATGTTCAATATGCAATGGAAAGTTAGAAAGAAGAAGTGAATTCAGATTTAGGGCGAGTAGTAGGTCATTAGGTTTTACATTAATTAAGTAATACTACATGAGAATTGAGATATTTGTGGAGGATATAATTATAAACTATGACAACTTAAGCAGTTAATCTATAATTTCACATACCCTTGGAAGTTCATATGACAATCATATAAAATGAGACTTGAAACTAATCGCATGGTCTCCAACCTTGTTGGATTGTGGTTGCTCATTAAGCATTAAGACATTCCTAAATTTTATGCAAGAATATACATACATATATATATGTATCTGTATATGTATATCCTATAGAAAAACTCAACCCTTCTACTCCCACTTTGAGCCATGTGACAGGCTATGAGAGAGCTTTCACTGTATGAAGCAAAACTTTGCCCTTAATGCCCTTCAGGTTTTGACCCCTATTTGAATAGCCAAGCACTATAAAGGGGCTTTTTTGACTTTTAGCTTCTAATTACAAATTTTCCTTGTAACAAATAACAGACCCTTAAAATAGTGACTAACTATTGAGGGTTGATTTTGAACTTTCGCTTAGTATTCTTCTTCTCCGTTTCTCTTTGTTTCTCATTTTTTCCCCTGTTTCTCTTAGATGAAGAAAAGAAGTAGTTGAACTGCTTTTGTAGGGCATGGCTCGACTATTCTTCTTCATTCAATGTCAAATCAACCCATTTTGCTCTAATTTCTTACTACATAATTTGGTCACCCACATGATGATTGTACTTGGAAGGACGAAAATGGAAAAATTTTGGTTAGATTAGGTTTACTCCTTCAACAAAAAATTAGTGATTTTGCTCCCCAAATTATGCCTCGCCATTCGATTCTCCTTAGTTGTACAATGTCTCATCTCACAATTGTGGGATTTTTGCATAAAAAATGCATTTTTAGGTATGATTTTTCCCTTTTTCTGGTTATGATGAGAAATAGGTTTCCTAACAATCTAGGCTTTTGCTTTTCTAGGGAAATATGAAGTCAAGAATGGAACAGAGGCATTTGTCGATGCATCAAGTTGTTTCCTCTGTCTAATAATCTGAGCTTTCCAATTGGGAAGAAATAGTTGCAATAAGAAGTATCATACTTTTCACATCTCCTTCTCTATATTCTTCTTTGATGAGAGTAAATATTTCACTTTTTTGCTAAGTTTTGTACACAAAAATAGTAGACTAATTAACTGATTAATATACATATGCTCCGATTGCTAATGTCCTTTTGGATTTTATTTTGGTTGACAAATTTTTTTAGAGCTTTACTTGCTATTGATAACATTTGTGCACCCTACTCTTCACTTTTTCTTCTCCGGAGGCTTCTTTGGTAAGAGTAAATTTTCCTCTTCTTTTTATTAAAATTTTCACCTAACACTAGGAGATAGATCAGAGATTAATATATATCGACACACATACACATACACACACACACACACACACACACACACACACACACACACACATATATATATATGCTCTGATTGGTTTTTTGTTGATCTTTATTTTGGTAAGAAATTTTTCTTGACCCTTATTTACCTTCAAAAAATTTGTGAAGCAATTGTTCCACTTAAAGGTCAGTTCCTTATATTTCTTCAATATATGAGCACATTTGGATGACTAGCTTTTTTTGTGATTGATTCTAATGTTTTGATAAGAATATTGGTTTCTAATGTGACTATCTTCATAAGCAAAATTGCAGCTTTCCCTTTGTTTTTGATCATATTTTTTCAATTGCTGCTTCATTCTCTTTAGCTTTAGTTCTATTGTCTGTTTTGTGTGCCTACTTGTGGAACAAATGCTGTCTATTTTAGCAGCTGATTCTTGGTGGTCAATGGTTGTGATAATTTGAATGTTAACATTCCTACTATTTAAGTTTTCTTCTTATATTTTTTAGCTCATTCTATATATTATGCGATTGTATTTGAGCAGTTGATTCTCAGCTTCCAATCATTCTGATTATCTAAATACGAATGCTTTAAGTATTTAGTTTGTGGTTTTATATTCACTGGTTAGTTACTTGCTTCCATTACATTTGACTTCATTCATATAGTTTAAATTTATCTTTTTGGTTGTTTGTTATTAGTTAGAATAATTTGAAGTATTTAGTTTGTAGTTTTATATTCATTGGTTAGTTGCTTGCTTCCATTACATTTGACTTCATCCATATAGCTTAAATTTATCTTTTTGGTTGTTTGTTATTAGTTAGAATAATTTGATATTACTTTGATTAGTATGAAATAAAAGAAAGTCAAAGCAGAACTTTTGTTTAATATTTAAGACAAATAAAGAGGCTATAGTCATCAACTTTTATTAAAAAAATAAATAAGTATCATACATTCAAGTAGTATAAAGAAGTATCACTAAATCTGGTGCTTTCTAAAATAGAGACTATTTGTCTGATGCAATAGTGCATGTGTAGAAACTGGGGTTTCATGAAACAATATATTTACATAATAATAGCAGACAAACAAAGATATTAATATACATATGTTATTGTTCATACTTTTTTTTTTTTAGATTTGATGTTGGCTAGCTACTGTTTTAAGACCTTTAGTTTTGGTTTAGAAAGGTTGTAAACGAATGCTTTCCCTTACAGGTTGATTGCTTCTATTCCTTCAATATATAACCTAATTTGACTGGCTAACTTTTGTTCTAATTAATTCTTATATCTATACTTTCATAAGTATAGTTACGAATTTTTCTTTTCTTTTAGTTGGTCTTTCCTAATAACTACTTCATTTTGGTTAACTTTAGTTCTGCTGTTTCTTTTGTATGTTTGCTTTGAGCCACATGTTTGTCTATCTATGAATACTTCTTATTTCTTCAACATATAAACAAATTTAACCAACTAATTTGTATTGTGATTAATTGTGATATTCTTATCAAAATATTGGATTTTTATGTTAATTAATTTCAGGAGTGGATTTATCTTTTTCAGTGAACCTGACTTTATGTACATAGGCATAATTTCAGTTTTTCATTTTGTTTTAGTAATATTCTTTCAATAAGTGTTTTGTTAGCTTAAGTTTAGTCGTATTGCATGTTTCGCATCTTTGAATTTGAGATAAATGTTAGGTTATTTAAGTAGCAAGTTGTTGATATTTAGTCACTGTGATCATTTGAATTCCTTAAGTTTTGCACTTATATTTAATTGTGGGTGTTCAATTACTTGTATCTAGTACTCTTTACTTTAACAGTTAGCAATGGAAATTACTAACACTTGACCTCACTGAGATCAATTTTTCGTTAACCAACTAGACTGCAGTAGTACAAGTGATCAAAGCAACACATGTTCTCACTACAAATAGATTGCTAATGTGAAAAGATATCGCAGGTTCTTGCTTTCTAACTCTCAGGTATTGATATAGTATTACTAATGAAAGATTTTTATTACATGTGCACAATATTTGTTGTAGTTTGAATCATGAATACTTCTATGTTAAAACAATTATGTAAGAAATCAAAGTCCAAACAATTGTTGGTGATAATGTTATTCCACTTGTTCATGACCTTCTATTTCCATTTAAAAAGTATGCGATATTAAATGAAATAGTTAAGTTGAACCGACAAGCATGCTCACTAGGAGACTATCCACATTATTGGATTCTTGCTCCTACAACTTCCATTAAAGAGATTCCTGAATTGGAAGATCTAAAGATCCCACCTTACTTGCCCCTGGACAGCTGTGCTACCATCTATTTTTTTCAACAAACGTTAATATCATTATATATATTAACACTTGAAAATACAAGGATTAATTACAAAAAGGGGTCTCAACCCTCCAATCATTATTGGCTGCTTCTACTAGCCAAATCGAGAAGTTGTTTTCTCAATCTATGTCATTAACTAGTTTTGTTACAAAATGTGCTAGCTTATAACTTCCTACATTAGCTGATCTAGGTACAAAAGAGATAGTGTATTGCTTAAAACCTTTAATTAGGTCCAGAATGTCTTTCAGGATGGTTGCTATATGACTATCCTGCACAATGTTGCTTTTGATCTAATCGATTGCTATTTTGCAGTTTGACAGCACTTCTATTTTTCTCCAACCTGCTTGTCGATTGCTATGCTACCATCTCGAACCATGTAAATTCTGTTAGATTCATGAGTACATTTTGCATTACTACTTTCCCTTTACTATTTTTCATTCATATTTAGAAACTATATTAAACAACCCATTTGAATAGATATATTTGGAATAGTCATCTATGCCTTTCCAAGAAGAGCAATAAGATTCGACCAACAAAGAATTATATTACAATATTATGTTATCATTAACCAAGTAAGTCGTGCTAACTATTAGGAAAATAAATCATTTCACTTTGAATAGAGTATTTGTTTATCAAGCATGATTTTTTACCACCCAAATAGGAGCAAACCAATGTTGATGACATTATATTAGCGAAATAATTTAGATAGCAAGAAGAGGAGAGCCATCTATTGTTTTAGCTATAAGAATGAGAGCAACCACAAACAATTGTAAGATTTTTTCATCTTTAAATATTTTCTCACTTTTTATAGTTTAGTTTTGAACTTATACATTATTCTCTTCTCATGACAAAACATATAGATCTCTGTATCAGAAGACAACTATCTTCTATTATCATGATAGAACCACAAGCTTGACAAACCATGGAGCTGATTTATTGGTATGCGTATCATAGGATCATCTCTTTTGTTTGAAAATTACCCACATTTGTCTATCAAGAATTAATCTTTTGTTGTATTAACTAATCATAGGTTTCATAACAATGTAGAAGACCTAACTCACATGATTGATGAGAGCACATTTACTAATCCAAAAATTCTTCTTTCTTTAGTCAACGATGATCAACTAATTCAAATTGACACACTACACTGCTATCTAACATTTGTAAGAATCTTTTTAACTAATATTCAGCTCCTCTACTAAGTACGCCTACTTAAGAACTAGATGAATCACTATCTAGACATGTAAATAGAAACAAATGGTTTGAATCAAAGGACAAGTTCAAATCAATTACTATCAATCAGCATTTTGGTATGCTGCTTGTCCTCATTGCCAGGAAACTGATGACTTCACAACAACATGGGGATTGAGATATCAATCTTGCCAAGAAGAAATGAAAATCATCCCTAAACAAATAAACTCCATCCTTGCTAAATTTACAACCATGGATTTAGAAATAACGTTTTGACATCACATTTATTATTATATATAGTGCCAGCATTCCACTGGTCATTATTGACAAAACTAGCCACCTGTATGCTATCGCCTTAGAAGAAGTTGGAAAACTAATGTCCATGACTACCACAAAACTTCAGGAAATTGATAGCCAAGTAAATTGTTCAAAAAATATAATACAATCATACCTCATACATGTCTACTCATATGTTCTCATGTCACATAAACAGGATATGGAACTCTTCCATCATATAATTCAAACTGCTCAAGGCAAAACACTACTTTGCTATGTCAAGAGATCAACTCCATGCATCAATGCAACTAAGAGAGCAAATCACATTATAGCGGCAACTTATATTACTAACGAATTGAATAACAATTAACCCAACTGACATACACTCTTCATAAATTAAGAGGCATCTGTTATCCATCTTTTTTGTCATCTTATATGTAAAATTATCATGACATTTTTCTATTCTCATGCTATTCTTAATTTCAAACTAGTTAAGCAATATTTACTTGGTATTAGAATCCATTCCTCAAATATGTTTTTCATTATT
Organism: Coffea arabica; assembly: GCF_036785885.1. Classification (NCBI taxonomy): domain Eukaryota; kingdom Viridiplantae; phylum Streptophyta; class Magnoliopsida; order Gentianales; family Rubiaceae; genus Coffea; species Coffea arabica. Next base: position 42,877,540 of record NC_092323.1, read on the forward strand.
ATTGAAATCTTAACCAAGGCTTTTTAGTGTATAGCTTATGTTTTTCAAATATGGATTTGATAGATTTTGAAGACTATTTTTTTTGCTCTGTATATGCTTGGACATACGAACATGTTTGGAGTTTATTCTGTGAAGGATTGACAAGTTAGTTATATGATACAAGGACAACAAAAGGAAAAAAATCCCTACTACCAAGAAGTATTGCTTGCTATTGTTTTTCTCTCATTCACTAATCTTCCTTCAGTCTTTTGAGGATTTTAGTTATTAGCTCTTTACCTTAATTTCATTCAACTATGATGTGTTATCAAACTTTTTGTTCATTCTATGGTATCAATGTGATTTTATGGAATTCTGTTCCTGTCTATAAAGCAAAGAGATCCTAACTAGAGTTTCTACTTATTTCATGTATGAGCAACATGTTATTAGAGAATTGTACTTTAAATAGTATCGATTAGACTATTTCCTTGTACATCAAGTTTGTCTTAGTTAATCATTGATGTTAATTATATTTTGTTTACTATTGACCTGTATAAGTTGTTCAAGTGTTCTTAATGCTGCTACTTCTTTCGTCATAGGGTCACATTTGTCTAAAAGATTAACTTTATGATGCATTTATTCTTTTTTTGCTCATGTCAAATCATTTAACCTTCATTATGTCTATCATAATACTTTTTATTCAGCAATATGAATTAATTGGGAATATGATATTCTGTATTGTCAAAGATTGTATGACTTTTATCAACAGCATAAAGGATTCTAATAAATGGTTTTAAGTGGAGGGTGTGAAGCATTTATCCGAAAATAATCTCCATTATGAATGTCATACACATGGCATACTAAGACTGGTTTCAGTGCAAAAAATGCAACAATAGGTACTGATTACTTTCTCTATACTAAGCTATGTCTTCTGCTATATTTTCTTTCAATTAATGTTTGAATCGAGATTAATGTTAAGGTCAACAAAGTTAATATTCTCATATTTAGATAGCCTAGATAATTTGTTTTCTATTAGGTCCAGGGTTCAGATGTACATCTGGTGAAATTTGATTAAAAGAATATTTAAAGTGGTGATTTAGTTAAGAATTATTTTGTGATTTGAGTGCACTAGAATATTCCTAGCTTTCATCATCTCTATGGTACCACAAAACAACATAGAAAGTACTATAAAGTTTCTGCTAATTCAAGAAATATGCTTTATTTGTAGTTTTGCATGATAAATGAAAAATTTATAGTGTCATTTTCTGCTTTAGATTGCTTAAGATCTACAATTACTATGATTTTTTTAAGTTCTCCATATTGGTTTGGTGATTGTTTCTAATAGCCTCTTATATTTGTTAGTATGGTTAACCATAATTATTCTAAAATTGTATTTGTGATCAATATTTTAATACGGGTATTCACTGGCTCATTGCTTGTTTCCATACTTCTATTAGCTTATTATTGATGTTGCTTTATTCTTTTGTCAAGTCATAGAGGAGATGTACCTTATTTTCTAAATCTGGGCAATGATCTTCTGCAATCCGTCAATGTGTTTTATGAGCACATAACCATTCACTTTTCCTTCAAAGTATAAGTTAGCAGTGCAATTATTTTTTATGTTCTAGCAGCTGCTTTGGTGTTCATTGATGTTTTGCTCCCTTGAACCTCAAATGGCTTGCTGAACATCTCACAACCATAGAACTTTGTTACTCAAATGGCCACTTGAGTATCTCACAACCACAGAACCATTTCATAGCTAAGAATAGAAGCTTCATGACTGGACCAAGTGGTGCAAAATGAACTCTCAAGTTTATTGAAACAAACACTAAACAGATGGCCCTCATAAGAGCTATATCACAGAGCAACAAAATACTGGAAGAGGCTACTGTCATGCCTTGCTCCAATAGTCCTTTGCCTAAAAAAACTAGTGAAAGCATGCCAAAGAGGCCTAAGTAGCAAAAAGAAGACAATTAAACACCCATCAAATGTGGCTAGAATATTTTCTTTTTGCTATAGAACACTATGCTACTTAAATATATATCATGTTTTGAATATAGTATTAGAATCCATTGCTCCAATATATTTTGATAAAGTAATGCATTCTAATACTTAAGTGTAATAGAACTTTGGTTAGCAACCTTAATGTATGACTTAATATAAACAACTTTATTACTATATTAGCATCTATTGTTTCAATATATTTTGATAAAACAATGGATGCCAATAATTAGAACTATTTCCTACTACAATATTATGTCTAGAAAGCATCTTACTACATTATATATATATCCAAATATAAATTGTCATCACTTATTTATAATTTAGATACTTTGAATTATATTTTTTATACAATAGATTGGGTATTAGCACAGCCACAAAATTTCTAGTATATATGTATATATTTGAAAATGAATTTTGACCTGAACCTCTCATTGAGCCTCTAACTCCTCATCCTATTTTTCTAGAATTTTGAATTATTTTATTCATAATAAATTCTTTTCAACATTTGAATAGATACTACCATAATTGTATCACTTAAATTTGGAAAGCTCTTACCTATCATGTAGCAATCCTATTTAAATGTACTCATCTTACATAATATAAACATAAGAGAACTATAATGTACCACTTAAAAATGGACACAGATACAAGTCTTAAAAGGAAACATAAAAAATTTTACGTTATAATATTTTAATTTCAATTTAAATATGCAAAATGTATCACTTAAACTTGTACAGTTTCTACCTAACATATGGTAATGATAATCTAACCTAATATAATTAATATACTGCTCTCATGGTTCCTTAGAAAAGATACAAGTTTAACAAGGACAACATGTTTCAATATGCAAATATTATGTAAAATGGAAACAATATAACCTAACTGCTGACCATTTAGTAGTTATGATTTACAATTCTCTTAGGAAAAATGTATATTACATTAATGAATTTATCATTTTGCTTTTTACTTTTTTGATGCCCAAACTTTGACATATCAGAATCTATCCTTTCCATATAAGAGAAAATATTTTCATTCTAAAGTTTCAAATGATACTCTGAACTTTCATTAATTTCCTAATTGAAATAAATGAATTATGCTTTTCCATGTTAAATAATATGTCTTGTGTTCAATGAATGTTTCAAAATTTGGTCCTCAACTTTATTTGTCACTTGATGAAATGAACAAAAATTAAAAAATACATCTAAAATATTTTTTCCAAACAACTAATATTCAATTTTATCAATCCTCTTTGTTGTAATTGAATTCTCAAAAGCATATATTTATATTTTTTTCTTCTAATTCCAAATGCGTTGCAAATATAAAATAAAAATCTAAAATGGGGACTCAAATATGTGAGTGGTCACGAGAAGAAAACATAAGTTGTATTATTGTTAAATTCCTACATGTATAACTTCAATTAAAATAGCTTATAAAATAGCTAGATTAGTAAATAAGGACAACAATTTAGAACTTTTTTTCCATAAGCATATAACACATTAAGTTAGACCATTATTTCCCCTATTTGCATCGAAAGCTAGAAGTGTTTTACATGTGAAATGTTAGAAGAATGTCAAATTTGACTTTGAACGAGGTGTTAATTGCTTTTCATTTTATATATTTACTTTGTAAAAACTCTTTTTATTGGCTAATCCTGAGTTCGAGGACGGATGCCATCCTAGAATTTATTCATAGACCCAACAATTACAATAAAAAGAGAGGGACTAGGCCCTTCCATTCCAAACAAATGTCTTAACCGACCTTAAATCTCCTAATAGAAGACACTCCTAATCTGTTCAACCGGATTTCCCCTCGAGCCAATAGAGGTATCATGTGCAAACTATCATAAACTCTAACATCGTCTTGGGGATGAAAAACACCTACATTGGATAATATATCTGCAACCTTGTTCGACTCTCTAAAACAATGTGAGAATCTAGAAGCATCCGCCACCATTTGCCATATTTGTTCCACCTCTCTCAGAATATGCCAAGGACAATGAAAGCGTCGGTGAAAAATACCAACTAAGATCAAAGAATCAGATTGCACAAAAACACAATCAAATCCCTTCTTGAAACACAACCGAAGACCTAGCAGGAGCGCCAAAGCTTCTACACATAAGCTGGAGGTCTTACCAAGGAATGCTGAGAATGCTACTACTAGGTGTCCGTTGGAATCCCTTACCGCACCACCTCCACCACACACTCCAGGATTCCCCTTGAAGCACCCATCAGTATTAAGCGTCAACTAACCAACTGCACCTGCCTTCCAACCCACAATTTTGAAATCATATATGCAAGGTGATTGAGAAATTGCTTCACAAAATTGAGGAAAAGTCTGGACTTCAATCACTTGCTTAAACTGAATCTCGAAGGCCGCTTTAACATCTTGAAAAATCGCTTGACAAATAACTTGACTTTGCAGCTTAACACCTTCAAAAACTGCTATATTTCTTGCCTTCAAAATATTTCAGCATATAAAGCTCGAAAGAATTGTAAACACAAACCGCCTTTTGTGTTTACAAAAAACCACCAGGTAACCAAGCGTGCTCTTAAATTGGAAGCTGGAAAAACTACACTGCACATGTAATAAAAATAGCTCCAAACCTCCACCGCAACTTGTCTAGTGGAAAAGACATGTTCAATGGACTCCTCCGCAGCTATCAAACGACAAAAATACTTGGAAGGCAAGTGGAAACCCATCTTGCACAAAACATTATCTAAAGGCAGCCTTCTCTTCAACAATCGTAACATGAAAAATGATACTTTTAATGGGATACGCAAATGCCAAAGTTGGGAAAAGACAATAGAGCTATTGCGAGCTTGCCTGACCTCTTGATACGCTAAAAATAAAGTAAACTTTCTAGACTTCATCGGCATCCAAACAACCTCATCCACTCGTCCATCTTCCGATACTGGCAGTTGCAAAACAAATGATACAATTTTTGGAGGCAATACTTGAGATAGTAGCTAAACATCCCAATTCCCATTAACCCTAAAATCTGTAAAGGAAAGACTCAGTACAATAGGAACTCTAAGGAACAAAGCTCCACTTCCCAACCAGTTATCATATCAAAAATTGCACGCCCCCTCATGGATCAACCACAATATAGAAAATTCAACTTGTTGACTGACATTTACCATGCATCGCCAAGTTGCCAAAGCATAGGGGTTAATGTCTGCTTGACAAGGATGAATCCTACTATAATACTTTGAACACACAAAATCTGACCAAAGGATGAATTTGTTCATAAACTCCATCATAGCTTGCAAAAAATGCTGTATATACATCCCTAACTTTTCGAAAACCAACTCCTCCCTTCTCGATTAAGTAACATAACTGAGACCAACAAATCCAATGAAACTTAGAGTCCTCATTGGAAGAACCCTACAAAAAGTTTGAGCAGAATTTTTTGACAACTTTGAATACAGAGATTGGAAACACAGTAGCAGATAGGAGGTGAATTAGAATAAAAGAGAGCACATGGTAAATTAAAACCATCTTACCCCCAGAAGAGAGAAACTTAGACTTCCAGGAGTTCTTCCAGTAATAACTTGACACGTCTCCCCAAAATAAGGACTGCGTTTGGATTCCCTGTTTTTGGACCTGTTTTTCAAATATTTCACTGTAGCAGTTTTTGAAATACTACTATTGTCGTTTGAATTGTTGTTTTTGAAAAACTCTTTGTATTTTAAAAACACATGCGTTTGGATTGAACAGTATTTGAAATACACCTACATAATAAATCTGTGTACGGTTCAATCATGCAATTGGCACCTTACTTTAGGTCATTGCAAATGTGATACAGCTTAAATGAAAAGCAGTTTCCAAAAGTAGCCCTTCGAAGTAGCTCGCTCACTATGGCCGTAACCCCTGTCAACAATGTGCAGAACTTAAGTTGAAAACGGCTTTTTGGTACAATACCTTAAATAAACACATGAACTGATTTGATGAATTGAATATATGGTCCAACAAATGGCTAAATAGAGTCAGCAAATGAAAAGGCAAAGTACAACATCCATGGTCGACCCTTCGATATAAATACACCCAAATTCAAAATGATACGGAAAGTACAACATTTGATCGAAGAAGACTAATAAACTTGTGCCTTGTTCGACCTATCGGTCCAAGGCCTTACAGTTGTAGCTAGTTATGCGCATTCCAATACATGTGAGCCGCTATTGCCCGCCGATCTTCGTTCTAGTTATCTATGCCCTGTTGCGACATATCGATAGGTTGACCCAGTGCACTTCATCCCCTGCTATCTGTGCATCTGCAAAGGCTTCGAGGGCAGTTTCTTCGTTGAAATACTCATTATTTGGCACATAATCGCGCATAAAATTGTGCAAAGTACAACATGCAAGCACAATATTATTTTGAATTGCTATTAGGTAGTTCTGCATTGGACCTTTGAGTATTGGAAAACGCTTTTTAAGAACTCCAAATGTTCGCTCAATAATATTTCCAACCGATGCATGCTGCCTGTTGAACAGAGTTTTAGCTACTGGCTCATGATGTGTGCCCTGTGCACCCCTAAATGGTACCATAAACCCCGACATATTAGTGTAAACAGCATCTACCACATAATATTTCCTTGTCGATGATGTCATAGAATGGATGTCAAGGTATTGATTATAGATATGGAAACAACTTTACAGTTTTTCAATTAAATGCCAAGATATTTGCTAATGCCATCACTGCTAAGCAATTTCTTATCGAGCATCTTGAAAAATAGCAAGTTGTGCAAATACCTTGCGGTGGCATTGAAAAACTCGAATTCGGATCTAGCAAGGTTTCTTGGAGAATTCGGGCATCATGAGCATTACCTTCCCAACCGACCCGAACATAGACAAAGCACATATCATGATTGCAGGCAGCAAGCACATTCTGGGATAAGTCCCCATGCTGATTTTTGAACCTCTCTCTTATCTCTGCTCTGCACCAAGCGGAGACGTGGATCCCATCTAAGGTTCCTACACAATCCTATAGAAGTTCGATGGTTTTAAAATCATTCTAAAGTGCATAAGAAACCAGAAAAATATGAGTCTATAAAATGGTTACATACCTGGAACCACGGCATGAGCAATGCATTGTTCAAAATCCTGAGATGAGTGTTATCGAAATTTCTTGGCCTAACGAGATCACGACCGAGCTGAACCAAGGCTCGTAAGACACGGCGAACATGTCGATCAATCGTTTCCGTTGAATGCTGAAACTGCTCGGCTAGAACCCGGTGCCGCTCATCATGGCTCAGGCACATTAGTGTTAAAGCAACGAACTTATGAACCCCCACCCTATGAGAAGGATTTGCATGCCAGTAACCACGCTGAACCAATAAATCGCACAACAGCAGGAACTGAGGAACTTCCAAGCGCTTATTTTCAATAATTCTGTCTTTATGTCCATTTATCAGCTCAAATACATAATCCCTCCCCGAAAGTGCACTATCTCATACTTTTTTTCTTCTTAGGACCCGACTAATATATAGGTCAAAAAACATGACACCTAATAGTACGACTGCCATGAGGATGTTGTCGAGATTAACATCATCCATCTCATCATCCAGGTGTCCTCCCTAAATGTGCCCCTGGTTATCCATTCCGCATCAACCACTTTGAAATCTGTAGATGCCCAAGCGATACCCTGCACATTAAGGATCGAATAGGTTAACAATAGTTGTCAATACCACAAGAACATAGAATGAAAATTACCAGAGATAGTACTAACAAACTTGCCACTAAATAAGCATGGAAGCGGAAGAACAAGTTGAAATTGTAACCAATAGCGAAGGTCCCAACTAGTCTAAATAACAAGTTCACGAGTTTCTAAAACGCAAATATGATCATATTAAACTACTTAAATGCGGATATTTATGATAGGTATGCAACAAAACCCTATTAAGCTGTAGTTACATGACAATTTACGTAGTAAACTGAAGAAATAAGAACTGGCAAACTTAGGTGCACAGACAAAGTACTAAAAATGTCAAGATATTGTCGCCTGTCTGTCAATACTAGTACGTTTATGCAACTCCTGAAAAAATAAGCATGGGAGTACTAAATTAACAGCCCAAGTACCAAGTTCAAGTTGCCTTTGTATACACAATGAAATTATTAAATATCCTCAATAAAAAAAAGAAGTTTGTTCCGGGGTACAGTGAAAAAATCACTGGCAAAGTTAACAAACTCATACTACATAAAAAGCAGTCCCAACAATGAAATTTTAACTCATGGGACACACACACACTCTAAAGTAGGCTACCGCAACCGCAACTCGTGATAAAATGAGTATCTATACAGGGGGAAGGAACCCCCGATGTCTCACAAATGCAAGACGATCAGCGTTGGTCAAGCAGGTGAACCAAATGAGACGCTTCGCAGGATTTTGGAGGAGATTGGTCATCTTCAGGTGCACATTTATGTTTAGGTGAAGAGCGAAGATGTCAGCCAAGGTAGCCTTTAGCTTCTCATCATCATCTACTAGAGGCTTTTTACTCTTAGCGAGTGAAGAGACCTACTGCTCTTTTACAACTCAAATGTGTTTCAATGATATCTAGAGCTCAGACGTACTGCTGGAATTGGGGGATGGATGGCGAGAAGAATGAATTAGTTGACATGTCACTCGATTTGCGCTTTCCTTTGCCCTTCTTCACTTTCTCTTTCCCTTTCCGAGTCACCGGCATGGCAACTTTTTCGTCTGATGAATCGACATCCACAACCCCCTTTCCCCTCGAACGTCTAGCAGCATTTTTCATTTCCAACTCGTCGATCGAATTGGGGGGTGATACTCCAATTCCAGCGCTAAAATCCCCAGTAGCCCTCTGATTCAGGAAAACTTCTTCAAGCAAATGGAACACAAGGCACAAGCAGTCGTAAAATCTATTGTACCCCTTGTTCACCTACACAAGACCAAAACAGTTTTTACAATTAATAATCATAGAAAGGAAATAAACTGCTTTTGAAAATAAAAAAAAGTAAAAAAAAAACAATCAGACCTGAAGTAGATGCCTCCATCGATCATCGTGCATCATGAAGGTGTAGTTGGTTGACTCCCAACCCATACCAGTGCCACGCTTCTTGAACGGAATGTAAAGCCTAGTTAGGTTCTGAAGGGCATAGTACTTCGACCGAATAGTGTCGCCGGGAAATGAAGCCCTGAATGTCTCATTGGGCATCCTAGTAATTTCGGGGACAACATGACTCCCGATGTTATGAGATGATATTTCCCCATTCCTATGCATATTCACAAGATGTTGTGCAAAAACAATTTCCATATCCGGTGTGAAAGTGTTACGTTCCGGGTACTTCGCTCGTGGTCGAGTCATCTTTGTTTTCTTTAGGATGGAGAAACCAGAAAAAATGTTTAGGGTGACCTTAAGTTGATCTATATCACATTCTAAGGCAATCTTGGGACACATGGTTAAGTTAATAACAGCCTAGCCACTTATAACTCACCTTGAAATAGTTAGTGATACAAAGATGCAAATCGTTCTCTCCCTGAGCCGACTTCGAAAAACAATTGCTAAATCCCCTACTCCTTTGCAAAGCTGTAAAGTAACAGTTCAAAATACGACTCCTAAAGTTCTTCCAATCAAAATTTGATAGAATTAATTCAAACATAAGTTACTCCTTACCCTTCCAAGCACTCCGAGTCAGAGGGGGCATGTAGCTCCTAAAAATATGTACAAAGTGTGAGAACCCTGAAAATGGAAATATAAGCTAGTGCATATTTCATTTGCATTTCTTTTATTCCTTAATAAATTCTAGCATTACTTTTACTTGTTCGCATTTGAGTACGTAAAAATAGGTTTATGTGGAAAATAATATATATTTCTTACATTATGAAATTTCTTGGTCTTATTAGACTAAATTAATATCTTTAGGGTTAGATTAATTTTTTTTTGCCTTAACATAAAAACTTAGAATACTTAAATTCCTTTATGCTAAATTAATGGTACTTGAGTCGATAGACTTACTATCTTAAAATAAATTGTTTAAATCCCTATGATTAATTCCAATTAGTTGCTAATGTTAAATGTTAATAAGAATTTCCGCGTTAAGATAAAAACCAATGAATTTTAGATAAATATGATACTAATATACTAAACATACTTAAGGCGTGAAAATTTCGATAAATATATCCTTATCTTTCTTTGTTTTCACAATAAGTGCGTAAAAATAATTTTTATGTGCAAATTGACACCCTTGGATTAAATTATTATTCCACTTGACTTTATATTATTAAATCGATAAATTTCGAGTTAGACTAACTCTACTCCTTGAGAAATAATAATTGGAAATTCTAATAACTAATTTAATCGCTAAATAATATAAGAATTACTAGGAACCTTAATATTAAGGTTTAATCGATAATTAGTCGATAAAAATGGTTTAGGTATATTAGGGTATAATTAGGCGTTTAAATCACGCTTGGGGATAATTTTTAGAATTAAATTAGAATTGAAAAATTAAGTTGAGGTTAGGGAGCAAAGTGAAAAGACTAAAATGCCCTTACAATTTCATGCAAACCAAACGAAACCTCTGACCGCAAGTTAAATCACTGCAACTATCACCAATTCTATACGCAATCGATTCTTACACGAAACCTCTGCTCCTTAAACCACGGCACCACAATACCATTCTCTTTATTTCACCTCTAAAACCACAATTCCAATTCCTTCTCTGCACAAACAAATCGCAAACCATTTCCTTCCTTCTTAATACCGAGATACCGCCTCTTCATCATCTCATTTCCTTTGCACAATTTCACCGCAGCTGCTACTCTTCCTCTCCACAACCACACCTCACCTCTTCTTCTACCTTAGACCGAGAGCATCCGAGAGAGAGGGTTACCTGGTGAGCTGCATCCGAGAGCAAGGGAGGAGGGATCGCAAGCTGCCATTTCTTCCTTTCTGTTCTGACCGTAAGCTGAGGGAAAATACCAGGAACCATCGCACCTTTTCTCTACTAGCTGTGGCCAATTCCAACTCCACTCAACCGAGCTCAACCTCACCACAACACCACTCCAGCCGCAACTCAGGAACCAGGACAACCGACTGCACTTGAAGCCGAGAGCAAGGAAGGAAAATTCTGGAATTTTCGTGTGCAAGATTAGCTGTTATCTGAGGTAATTTCCGGACCAATTAGGTTGATTACTAGTAGAGGAAGCTATATCTGAGCTTGCATGTAAGGATTGTGCAGTCGGATGTTGAAATCAAACCATTAGAAAAATTTCTGTTCGGTTAAAATGTTGCTGCCGAGAAACTGAAGTGATATTGCAACTCCATTTTTGTTATCCGTGGCAATCTGAACACCTAAGTGTCATTAGCTGAGTGAAAACTTGAAGATTAAGACCATGCATGTTGATTTGTGCATTCGGATGATGTGGTTAAAGCAGAGAAAAATTTCTGTTGTGGTTAAAAATTTCTGCCGAGGAGCTGACTTGGGATTGTAGTTTTATTTCTGACTTCCTGCGATAATCTGAGCTCAATTAAGTGTTTAACCAACTAATAACAATAAGGTTAAGTCATCTAAGAACTTGCATGTTAATGATAGGCAGCCGGATGAGAGTTTTAAGAAAAGAATTTCTGTTATGTGCAAATTTTGGAGCTGCCGAGAGCTTAGCTTGATTTTTACAGCCTGATTTGGTTCAATTTTTGTTGTTTGAGCTTATAACCATAATTAGATAGTTAATCACAAGTTAATTAGGCTCTGCATGTAGCTAATTAGTGAGTTTAAAACCAGAAAAATAAAATCAAAGTGCAATCTGCCATGCATGTTCATCCGAGCCAAGTTGGAAAATTTTAGAAAATCTTGATGTTCATGGTTGTTGTTTGAACTCGATTTCTGAACTGGAAATGTTTATTTTCTAGCTAAGTAATTGCATGAGGGAGTTGAGAGTTTAAAAGCATGTTTTAACCCATAAAATAAAATGAAAACAGAACATCTCTTCATGCATGTTCATCCATGGCTGATGGACAAAATTTCTGGATTTTTCTGGATGATTTTAGTTGCTGAATGAATCTAGTTTTGAAGTGGAAATTTTTACTAGCTAGCTAAGTGTTAAATGCTGAATTTGAGTACCTAACACCATGTTTAAACCAAAGGAAAATTTGATCTAAAGTATATTAGTTGCTGGAATTTCTTATGTGATAGTCAAAGGTTGAGTTGGAATCTTAGCTTGGTTTGTAATTTTTCCTTGAATCATGATGGATGGAAATGCCTGGAATATGTTGTTTTGGAGTTCTATAAGAAATGTATGGATGGTTTGAATAAAAACATTTTGGTGTTAAAAGAGAAAAAGGAGTTTTCACAAGTGAAAAATTGAAATTTCAGATTTTCGGATGTCCCTGACCAGTCTCAATAAAATGCTTATATCTTGGTGTAGGAAAATCCGTTTAAGGCGCCGTCAGTGGAATTTGAAACTAGAATCATAGGCCTTTGTCCTGTAGAAATTTCGTATTTTTCCTCCATGTGTACTGCTGTCTGTGAATCCTCAAAGTAGACTGTTTTGTATGAATGTCTTGTTTCTTCGTGAAACTGAATTTGGATTTGGATTGAGATTTTAGCTTACTTGTGGTTTAAATTCTTGATTGAATTGTGGTTGGAAGTAATTGGTGTTGTCAAGGGCTAATGATTGATGAAGCCCTTGGCCATTTGAATGATTTTATAAGTATTACTGGGTGATGAAATTTAATTGCTAGAATTTCTTGGAGGCCTTGCTTTTATTTTTATTTGTTTAAGCTGAGCTTGCTGAAATCAAGTGCTAATGATTGATGAAGCCTTGGTCATTCATTTTATTTTTATCAGAAATGCAATTGTTGAAATCTAGGGCTAATGATTGACGAAACCCTAGTGATTTGCTATGTGATTTTGCCATATTTGATCCATAATATGATTTCGAAACGGAATCGGAGCTGTGGAAGTCGTTTCTACCTTGCGAACTCGAGTAACTGTGATCAAATTAATCAAAAATATTTTCCATCTAGTATTAAATTATAAAAACTCAATATTTAGTGTTTTGCCTAAATTTTCCAACCCGATACTTCCTTTAGCTCAAACTAGCCTTGGTAGCTATAGTAAAGAAATTCTCTAGCTTCTGAAAATCCTAAGTCTTATTTTAATTCCTTTTCTTTCATTAAGTTTTTGCACTTGGATAGTTATCGGTAGGAAAAGTTCCGAAATAAGAATTTTAATAATTTTAGTTAAAAAGCATAGAAACTTGCTCGGCAAGAAACCTTATTTTAGGTAAAATAGTTTTTAGTGATAATTTTTGCTGGAACCCTAGTTTTAAAGAAATTTTCAAATATATCTTTCTAGCTTTGATATTAAGAGGTTTGTCGACTTATTTCAAGGAAATAATTCTAGTTACCCTTTTATAAGGAAAAGTATCTCAAGGAAAACTATAAGAAACATTTTTTCTACTTTTGTCAAGTTTCATCCTAAGTGGATTCTTAATTTTTCTAAGGGAAGTAAACTAGTAGTATATTAGGTATATCTCGATGTGTATAAGCTTAAAAAAAAACTGAATAGAAACTTATAGTTTCAAAATTTGGTTTTTAGGATATTGCGAGGACGCGGAATTCGATTTCCAACTTGATATCTGAACTCCACTCTAGGTGAGTGTCCCTGCCTGTTCTATGCTTACCTGTTTAAAGTACTTTCTTGACTCGATATGTGATAATTTGCAAAACTGGTTTTTGATCCATCGAAGTGAGCTGTGTGTACTTTATCGCACTAGCCGATCGAGTGGTGACTTGTGCAAAAACATTTTTCTCCTGAATCCTTGAATCTAAATGTAGTTGCGTCGTTGGGTGAATCCCTCGACTTCTGAATCCAACTACCATGAATCTAAATGTAGTTACGTCGTTGGGTGAATCCCTCGGCGCATGAATCTAACTACAATAACGTCGTTGGGTGAATCCCTCGACCAATCATCTATGGGTATATCTCGAGTATACTGCGTCCTTAGTCGGTGAGCGGGCCCGGGACAGGGGTATGAATGGTGACGGGTTAGGTATCAAAATAAGACGCTCTACATGGATTATAAGTAGCGAGAGTTGATGGAGGGTCAACTACGATAAATGATGATCAAGCGAGGAAAATGGCTCCTGAGAGCCCACGTATCCTACCTTGTGCTGTTATCCGCTTTCCTAACTGTTTAAATTTGCTATGTTATTAACCGCTGTTTGTTATTACGTGATTGCATGTTTTGGGGCACCACTGAGCTTTAGCTCACCCCACGTTTATTGTTTTCCTTAACAGGTTCTGGAAATTGAAAGCTTGGATACTTACTTATGTTTTCCTTTTGGAGTGTATTCGAATACTATGACTTATTTGTGGGCTGTAAGGCGTTAATTGGGATAATGTACTTTCCTTATGGATTGCCACTTGAAGCTGGAAAATGTGTAAACCCTAATTTGATTGCTTGGCTTGTAAGTTTGTATTAATGATGTATGTAATTATCTATCCGGATTGGTACGACTTTATACCTTGGTGCGTAGCACGTGGGACGTCTAAGAGCCTCGACTGGCTAATTTATCACTGCTATCTCTGAAGTTAATGTGGATATAGGGATGATATTATTCGGAAAAATTTGTTTTGTAATAGATTAGATTATTATTCGAAAGGATTTGGGTTAGAATGCTTGCGTGAGCCCTGGCGAGAGCTGGACAGACGGCCCGCCAACCCTTTGGTTCGCCTAAGGGGGAAGTGGGGTCGCCACACAAAGGACCAAATGGTAATAGCTGCTATTAGCAGGCCAAACGCATAAAATGGTAACAGATAAGCGCTATTTTTCTGTTCCAATCTAAAAAAACTGCTCAACCATTTTCTCATTTCAGAAGTTTTTACAATATATGAGGAAACCAGAAACCCTCAAAATAATGTCAAAAATAACCAGTAAAAATCTCCCAAAAAGGTTGGCCCTGGGGCACTTGTATCGATAAATCAGTACTAGCATGGTGCAATCTTGTATGGGTGCTCAACAAAAAAAATGAGATCACGACCTTTTCAGCAAAAAATTGGACTAAATATGAACATGAGGCAACCGGCCAATCAAGCAAGTACTAAATATTTATCCTAGCAAATGGTTAAAGGCAACTCAGATGAACATGAGGAGGAGATTAATGAACAGAGGGCAAACCATGCCACTATTTTAAAGCAAGAACCGAAGCTGCTAGGACTCATGTCATTTATTTAACCAATACGTTCAAACTTATGTCCAATTAAAAAAGGCAGAACTGTAGTGCATTTCCACCTTCGGCCAGTACGTTTGAATTGCAAAGCGCCAAATGCAATCATATTTGCTTAATAATAGCAGCAACACAGACACAAACGAGACACATTTTCTATGGTTCTAAATTGCAAGGAAACACTCTCACAGAACATAAACAGCGTCACATAAATGGCTAAATAGTATTCAACTACATGTTGTCTTTCAATCAAAACGAAACACCAGGGATAATGCATCAGCAAATTTCCAGCATGCAAGCTAGCCAAAATAAAAGTTCACAAGAACACCCCAATAAAATTGAGGGCCAAGAAGGATCATTGGCTCTTACAATAAGAAGTAAACAAATAGTTAATCCAAATGCAAGCATCAATATCCACCCAATTAACACAACACGCATATTCTTTGATGTCAGCAAAACTCTCATGTGCATGACAAACAAGCAAATGCAAGAACATCCGAGGGCAGCCCCTGTCAACAGTTGTAGCAGGGCTCCAAACGAGAATTCGGCCTAACATTTTTTCCTTCGTTCTTATGCACAATAGCAACTAAAGTGTGAAAGCCAGTGTGATAATCAAAATTGAGGTGCATATTCAGAAGGAGAATTCATAAGTGAAAATACCGTTGTTCTTTCTCGGACTTTTGGGCACATGAATTCTAGCTGTGTGCAAATGAAATACAATTCGAAGGTCAGCCCAACTTCATCCAAGTACTCAATGTCTGTACTTATACTACCAGGACAAGGCAATTCAAAGTACGAGATTGAACACTAATTTATCTTTATTATTACTATAGCCCTAATTCGTACACATTGCCCCCAAATAAGTAAGAGAGGATGAACCTCGCACAATCGACAAAATTGCAGCGGCGGTATTTTGGCTTAGCTCAGCAAGTAATCGCGACCTCCAAATCGAACTTGGAAACTGATTCTACTATGTAGATGCCTCTTATCTGGTTTAGCCGCTTCTCTTGGAAGGCTGCTACAGCTGAAACTCAGCTCAGGTTCGGTGGTTTGCTATGCTACAGACGCTCACAAATTTTGGGGAGGAGACTAAAGAAAAATTATGGAGACGCGAAGCAACTAATTTCTGTGGCGGCTAACAGATGAGACTGAAGTTCGATGGTTTTTTGACAGAGGAATTGCAGCTCAGTTTTTGCTGCTTAGCTGCGAGAAGTTTTTAGCTCGGCTGTTACAAGAGAAAAGGTAGTAGTAAGACGTTCTACACACAACGGCTCCACAAAAAACTTGTTTTAGTCAAAGTAATGCTAAACGGTACCGTTTGTCATTAGGGGGACTGTAGCATTTCAAAATCCTTTAGTTGACTGAAGTTTGTATTTTGAATACAAAAACAGTATTTACTAAAAACAGTGGATCCAAACACTACAAAGATGATTTACATCTTCCAATATACAAAAGAAATCCTAAATACCGAACTGGGAAGTGCTATCTAGAAAAACCAGCTATGCGTTCAATCACCCTTCGGCAAGCTGGTGACGTTGATGGTTGCACTAAATATCCACACTTCTGAGTATTCACTAATTGACCAGATATTTTCTGATATAACTCCAACACCTGCATAATGTTCTTTAAGGAAGCAGAAGAACCATTAACAAAAATAATCACATCATCAGCAAAGGCTAGGTGAGTTACAGGAGGACACCCTCTTGGTACTTTGAACCCCATAAAGCTAGACTATGAAATACGACTATTGAGTCCTCTCAAAAGGACCTCAGCTCCAATAACAAACAAAGCTGGGGATAACAAATCACCTTGACGAAAACCTCTACTAGATTTTAAAAAATCATATGATACTCCATTAATAATGATCGAGAACCAAACATTAGAAACCAATCTTCACACCATGTCAATGAACCGTTCCCCAAACCCAATTTTACGCAAAACATTGACAATGAATAACTAGGATACCCGATCATACGCCTTTGATATGTCCAACTTTAAACCTACATTGCCCCCTCTAGATTTTTTCCCAATCCTCAACATAATTTCCTGGGTGAGGAAATAATTTTTTGTTACTCTGTAAATACTTAAAATCTTGTTTGACTAACTAAAATAACAACATCAACTTATAATGATTTAATAAATTTGAGGTAAAATGGTGATTGAAAAATATGTTCATGAAGAACATAAAAATTTTTATGAAGAAAATCCAAAATTTTGGTAATACATCAAAATTTTTATAAAGAAAAAAAATTAGAATATAAATATAAAAAAGTAAAAACTGCTAGCCTTATATACGTATTATTCTTTTAATAGAAGCAACTTTCATTAACGAATTGTTGGAAATCATCCAGCATGATTTTTTTTACATTATTGTCTTAATAGCAAATTGAACATAAACTAGAAATAATAGACTGCAAAATATTTATAATTTTAACTTCAGGTACTCATCTTCTGAAAACGTTGCAAAATCAATTCATTATCAATTTTGTTAAATACATCTTTTTCAATGTAAGTAAGTAAAGCTCTTGATTTTTTCTTTTCAATGCTTTGCAAACTACCATCAACTTGATCTTTTGCAGGTTTCTTTTAAGAAAATTATCTATAGCCTGTTATAAATAAAAATCATAATACTTAATTTTGTATTATAAATAAAAAATTTAGCATCCACTTGAAAAATTATTGAGTTTGCTTGGATGGGAAGATTTGCAAACAAAATTTTAAATTTTTTCTACTTACCTCATAAATACAATTTCCAACCACATTTTTATCTCACATATATTACATCACAAAAAGTGCTACAGTAATTATCTCAAATAAATATTTCAAATAACCTCCTATCTAAACAAACTCATTGTTTTTGGAAACTTTGAAGTTCAAAAGAATTGATTTTCCCACTCCACTCAAGAAAGCTCGTCTCTTGTTTTTGGAAACTATGGAAGAATTTATTCTTGAAATTACTTCCATAAATAACTTGAAATAAATTCAAAATTCTTGTCATGGTAACAATTAAGAATTTTCAATCATTTGGTGGTCAATTTATATAAAAAGGGAATTTGTTAAAATTTAGTGAGGTCAAATAATATGCAATTTTAAAATTTTATAAATTTTCTATATCTAAAAAGAAATTTTTTCAATGATGAGTGGGGTCAATTGACCCCACTTGCTTTCATGTGGCTCCACCACTGCGGTGGACTCAAGTTTATGGACATAACATTTCCTTAAATTTAATTTCATTGAAAATAAGATATTAAAAAATGAATGAACCACATAATAAATATAAAAATATTATAACAAATTTTTCTGAGATAGAAGCAAATTTTGTTTGAGAAAAAAACAAAATTTAGTACAATTTTGAATAGTTCATTTTGCTCTCTTATTTACATCCATGGATACAGTAAAAAATTATTTTCCCACAATAAAATTAATAAATCTTGCATTTGCATTAAGTGATAAGTGATCAATTTATCACTTATTTTTTTTGGAAGCAATTCAGAGTCCCTTAATTAATTAAAAGTATTCTATTTTATGTTATCAAACACGTCTAAACATATTAATTTTGAAGCCATTAAATTTAAGCATTGAATTAATTTAACAAATAAGGCCTTAATTTTTGTTAAATCTAACATTGTTAGTAGCGAATACACTTATAACTTCATATATTGTTTTCCTCCCACTCCTCTCCACACTTTTTCCAACCCCAACGGCTACCTATAACTTTATAATTTATTAATCATTAGCATCAAATGCCTTTATGGTAAAAGTAAAAAATGTAAACAAATAATTTATCAGGGGTTATCACCGTCATCAAACTATGCTAATATATGGTAACGTTCTTTTATTCTCATTTATAAATGTAATAAAGCACTATTCATCGGTAAATACAATGACTTACACGAGTCTTTTTGTTTTTGTTTTTTTTATTGTGGATCCCTGAGATAATGATGGTAGGGTGTTTTAAAACACAAGTTCATAGTTAATAAGAGACAAGTTCATAGTTTAAACATAACAATGACTTACACAAGTTGATATTATACCAAATGAAAACTCTCACTATTTGCCGTGTGGACTACTATAACTTTAATTCCTCATTTGGTACGCATGATTACTTATGAATGGATAGATCTTTTAGACATATTCATTTCATTCTCATAATTGGTATGAGCTTTTTAAATTGGAAAGGCCTTTTTTCCTAGAAAACTCATTCCAAGTTTTTCAGAAACCCCATACTTCACAAAATCTAAGCAAAACTCTTTCTAACTTTATTCTAAAATGTCCAAAATTATTGGGGTCAAGTTTATCCTTATACATCTCTTCATTCTATTACCAAATATTAGAGTTTTTGTTAGATTAATCAATAATGGATCATAATTTGTTTCACCAAACAATACTAGCTTTTTTTAAATATATATATTTTTATCTTTGCTAATTTTAAGACATTATCTTTCTAAACTTTTGTGCAAATGCATAAGGATTTCATTTGCACTTGATATAGACAGTGAAAGCATAATAAAGAGAGCATATAAATGCTGGATATCATGTGATTTAATTTTTTATAAGCTAGTAATTATATTGTTAATGAAGGCAAAAATTAAAAATATTCATATTTTAGACAAGTAGACAAGTTATTCTTAATGTACAAAAATAGTCACAATTTGTCTTATAAGGAAAACATGAATAAACAAAAAAAATTAAAAACATGTAATGTTCTATTTGAGATTTTTAGGTAATTACATCAAATTTGTACATATTTTATTCCATTCTGACATTTAAAAATTGATTCCACCAAAAATTTATAATGGATCGAACAGACATTCTATTTTGACTTGTTTGTTAGATATTGGAGTAATAAAGTTTTTACCATTTCCATCTAGATAGAAAGATATTTCGAATGGAAAGATCTTTCCATTCTGAGTATTTTGGCATATCAAATGAGAGATAATGGAAAATAAGAAAAAGGCAATGAAAAGATTCAATGTTATGAAAAGGTTGTAGCTTTCCCTTATTGCTAACAAAATGGAAGTGGGAATTATTCATGGGATTTAAAAAAAATAGAGATTAAGTTAAATCCAAATTGCCTATTGCCAAATCAAATGTAGGTAAGACAAGTGAGTACTACATTAGCTGGATCTCACTGACACATGGCACGATACTGATGGACAAGTAGGACCTCTTGTACCCATAAGTCAATAAAGAGGTGTAAATAGGTTGATATCCAAAATTAACCATATTTTGAACTTGAACAAATTTAACTAAAACAAATTGATTAAATCAGATTCTAACATAAACTTAATACCCTAAAACAGATTTTTTTTCACAAACAATTCAAATATAACAACTCACTCTAGTATGCAACAAAAGCAATAAGAAACAAAATTATGGAACAACAAGAGAATTCATAGTGAATTGGTTTAAAAGTCTACGTTCATTGCTAAAAGTCTTTCATCCCTTAGAAAACCAATGGATTAATTGATTGGGCCATTTTTTGAGGGAAGCAAAACTCTAACCACACTGAAGTCAAGATTATTTTGCACCAACAAGACTTCTATTTTTAGAGCGGCATTTCAATCCACTCTAAACCTTTTAAAAGGTGCTATATATGAAGTTGTTGTCAATTTTCACCGACAACCAACAAGCCTATTATGGAAGTTTCATTTGAATTACCTTTCTCAAATCCTCAGAAAATTGATCAAAACACCACAAGAGTTATACTGGATAGTTTTATATTAAAGCAAACACCAAAGACTTCTATAAATTCAAAGATACTTGATGAAGTTTAACTTGCAAAAAGTTCAATTCAACACCCAAAAAAATTCAAAGATGGCTATTTGAATTCTGCGAAACTGTCTATTGAAAAAATAAAGGGAAAGCAGTTGGTAGTTTCTTTGAGCTTTTGTCAAAATAAATTTTGAAAAATGATGAATGAATCTAGACAAGAAGGAGCACTTTGGGAAGGATTACAAATCATCAATTCATTTGAGAAACATGTTTGTCATAAAATATAGGGCAAAAAGTCCCAGTGGCCCTCAAACTATTAGCCAGATGAACTTTTGATCCCCAAACAATTAAAAGTGAATTTTTGGCCCTCGATCTATCCAAAGTACAAAATGTTAGACCTTCTGTCAAATTTAGCAGTTAATACCAACGGAAACTACAATCACGTAAGACGCATACTGAAATACGAAGGGCATTTTTGTCCATAATAAACTGTGTTTCACTCGGTAAAATGGGACTTCTTCCCGAACAGAGTTGAACAAATAAAAACTCCATTGCAGCGGGAAATTCATGCGGTTTTGTGAACCATATCGAAAGAAAAGACTAAAATAGAAAATCCGAAAGGATTAGTAAGCTTGCAGAACTAGCCTCTTACTGTGCCTCTTAATTTCTCTATCCATTTGACCAGTAAGCCAATCTAAACATCTTGAAATCACACAAAAGGGACCAAAAATGATGCCCAAAAGTTGCAGGAACATTTCCTTCCACAAAAAAATGGCTATACATGCCAAGTCATATCCCAACAAGGGCACAAGGATCACAAACCACCAGTTGAAAAGCATTGAATATATCAAGCAAATAATGCTACAAAGCGTGCCCACAAAATGCCAACACCTAGTGGCTGGTTTCGAGTGTTGATTCATGTAAAATAGCCAAAACTCCTCCACGCTTCGGAAATTCATACCTCAAATGCAGTCAGAGATCAGCCCGGATCAAAACTGTGGGGAAAAAGGGATCAATCTTTCCGATGGAAGAGATGGAAAGAAGCTCACAACAGACCCAAATCAGAAAGTATATTTTATTGTAGTATACTCGATAAAACTGTTTTGCAATGGAAATTCCAATCTCAGCTGGAAGTTTGATTCAATTCCAGTGTGAAAGATCAACAAGTTTTGGGAGTTGCTGAAATGCCTAAAAAAGTTGATAATATTCAACTAAAATTGGGTTAGGGGCTGGGATGCAAGATGATATTTTGGATCGATACGGACGAAGAGCAAATAGGGTTTGACCGATATTTTGTAGAATAGAATTTGGCAAGATGATGCTGGAGAGGGAATCCTTCCACCCACTGATTACAAGTAGTTTGACCGTTTGTTTGGGATGTTCGAGAAATTAAGCTACCCAAAATATAAATAGGAAAGGTGGGTGAGGTTAGGGGTTTCAAGGGTGGATGGTAGCTCACTCAATTTCATCTGAAAGAATTTAGGGGCAATAATCTATGAAGAGAACAAAGGAGGTTCGAAGGCTCATCCCGATCCCATCTGCAACAGGGATCAACATTGTTTATATCACTCCTTCAAAGACGTGTGATTGCACGCACACCCGACACAGCAGAAATTCCAAGTGATTGGTCCTTGGGCCTTTGGTCACTCTTTGCTCTCCACTCCATTTTGCATCACCGTCTACTTCCACGGTGTTGATAGCTGGGAAGTTGCAGCAATCGCCAACAATGGTAGAGGAAGAGATATTGGTAAAAGTAAACGATTTGGTCAAAATTATTTTTCACTCCATTTTATCGAGTGGAACACAGCTCATTATGGACAAAAATGCCCTTCAAATTTCGGCATGCGCCTCACGTGGTCATAGTTTCGGTCAATATCAACCGCTGAATTTGACAGAAGGTCTAACATTTTGTACTTTGAATAGATTGGGGGCCAAAAGTTTACTTTTAATTATTTGGGGATCAAAAGTTCGTCCGGCTAATAGTTTGAGGGCCACTGGGACTTTTTGCCCTAAAATATATAGCATGTTTTCCTACATTTGTATGATTCATTTTTGGGTAAAATACACTTTATCCCCTACAGTTTAGTGCTTTTTCATGCAACTCCCTTGTGGTTTGAAAAGTTGAATATAACTAACTTATATCCTAGATTAAAGTGTCAAAGTGACGAAATTTGTATTCCATGACTGTGTCAACTAAAATATCAAAAGTACCCCTCTGTAAAGTAGGAAATTAATAATTAATCACAGGAGGATTATGTATATATTTTGAAAATTATAAGGAAGTTATGTGGTAAAACGCAAAACCATAAGGGGTTAAAGAATCGTGTATCTTATGTTTATATATTTTGGTCATTTCACTCATTTTAATTTTTAAACAAGAATATTCTCGACAATTTTTTGAGTTCTATTACAGTGGATCATATTACAGAACCCAAAAACCTAAAATTGCATTGAAGTCAACATTCAAGATTTTTGTAGACCGTTGAAGCTGATCAAATCAAAAGTTTATTCTCAAAGGCCAGGGGCCATCCTAATTGAGTGCATAATTTCGCTCCTAGAAGTGATGGTTTGACTCTGCAGTGTAATTCTCCTACATTAAAAAATAGAGAGAATGATCTAAGCAAGATAATTCCAAGGATCCTAAAGCTTTAGAATTGAAAGGAAAAGGACAGGAAGACATTATTGCAGTGGCTAACATAGAGAAAGCCAAGGAATTGAGGGAATTATCTGCTAGTGGAACTCAACCATTATCATTGAATACTCCTGTAGCAACCAAGTATCCAATGGAAGGAATGAAGGATGACAATGTGGCTGAACTAGTGACTATATAAAGTTACAGGCACGAACAAAGGAACTGAATAAGCCGTATAGATGCAGATAGATGACAATGGACAACTACATCTAGATCAGAGCACTAAAAAAGATAGGAAAATTAAGAAATACTGCAAAAGCTTCATCCTTTGTTAGGAGACTGCTTGATAACAACAAAGGTCCAGAACATTATGACTAAAAGAATGTTCAAGCTCAAGGATGAAAACGTGGCTGTGGAAGTGGTCTAAACAATCTATCGACTGGGGATTTTCAGCTTTAGATTCCAAAAGATATCATTCTGAACCTTGTATATATACTAGGGACTTTACTATCTACTCATGAGTTATAACTAAGTTAGGATCGCCTCTATTAGATTTCTCTCCATTGTTCTCTCTATTTATTTAAATTTAAAATTTTATAACTTCATAAATGCAACCAATTGTGTCATTACTTTTCTTGTAACCTTTAGATCAACTTATTAAAAATAATATTCTTTTGTAGATACTTTGGCATTCAATTTCTATGAAATATTTAACAATGAAAAATAAGTAAAAATTGCAACAAAATTTGTAATGATTAATCAAAGGGTAATACTTAGTCAACTTCATATGAAATTTCATGTATAACAAGTGATGAAATGTCTTATGAATGGTGTCGATTTTCAAAAATAATTTAAATAAATTTTATTGGGGTGTGATGGAGAGAAATTTTCTCCAATGTAACGGAAATGAGCATAATCCATTATAACCCATTAAACGTGCTAATGACAATATGAATAGTATTGTTAAAGTTTTTTTCTTCTTTTTATTTTTGTTTTAGAAATTCATATTAGTGAACCTATTTTTAGATTTTGGGGCTCTCAAACATTGATTTATGTTTAAACTTGAATGTTGACTTCATCGCAATTTTATACGTAATGATTTTGGATATTTTAGTTTGCATAAATTTGGTCTTAATCACTATTTGAAGATGCCTTATTGTCCAAATATCTGTGGTCTAGACCTCAAGATGACTAATCCCTTTTGCTCAAAGTCTTGGTTATATTTTTATTAACCCAATCCTTCTCCCAGGTATGAGACCCCGAAATTTTACCTTTCTTTATAACCTTTATGTGAACTCACTTACGTTTAATTTTTGGATGCTTTAATGGTTGAATTTGAGTCAATGGAGTGAATTTTGTTAAGAAAAGTTTCATAATCTCAAATTGTTAGAAAATCTAGAATTTTCGCAGGAGGCTCTGCGCAGTTTTGGGAAATTGGCTATAACTTCGTATAGGAAAGTTGGAATTGAATTCTGTTTATTGCGTTTGAAACTAGACTCAGAGGACTTCCTATGGTGTAAAATTTAGAGTTTGATTCAATGTTTATAAATTCTAGAAAATTGGCAAAGTTGACTGAAAATTTTACCCTGCGCAAGTAAACATAGGAATGTTGTAGTAACTTATGGCTCAATTTGGACCAACTTATGAACTAAATCTCTTTGAGGTGTCTTCTAAAGATTCTTAGTATTTGAAGTCTAGTTTTAACAAGCCAAGTTATATAAATTTTTTATATTTATAACTCAAGTTATAATTTTTCTAAAGTTAGGGTTTTGTGCATACTAGGGTTTTGTTGTGTGTTTTTGTGTGCATTTTGGTAGTGTGATTGTGAGAACTTGTAAAATACCTCATATTTTCTTAAAAATTCCCTTTTATTTGGAATCCATTATTTTACAATAGCTTTACTACTCATTCACTTCCTTAATAGTTACAATTAATCATAGAACCAAGGGTTTTCCCTTTTCTTTCATCATTAAGGTAAATTAGGGTTTTTACATCTTTTGGTAGTGTGATTAATCGGTGTGGAGTGTGTACTCAATTTGGTGATTAAGAGTGAGTTTTAGATAAGAGAAAGTGTGTGATTAGAAGTGATAATAATAAGTTAGTAAATCATAAGTTAAAACCCTAGTACGCGCGATTTAAGGAAAATCGGTTTGAACCGACGTGCACCGTTTGCTACCGAATGAGTGCACCACTTGAACACTACTTTATTACTTTAATCTCCTTGTTATTAATTGAGCAAAATCAGCCCTAAAATATCTCCTAAAGCAGCCGAAATTTTGGACTAAAGAAAAGGGAGAAAAGAAAAAAAAATAAGAAGCCATCTTGAGTTGACACTTGTTGGCAATCCATGGAACTTTAACCAAATGAGTTTCTTTCCTTTTTATCTTCTTCTTGGCTCCATTTTCTTCAATCTTTCTTGAGTTTGGCCGAAATTTTAGGGGAGAAAAACAAGAGGAGAGAACCTCATTTCATCTTGGGATTTTAGCTTCTTTGAGTGAAAAATCAAGAATATAAACCGATTAATCATTTCTTTGAGCACTTGGAAAGTTTGGTGTGCTAAAAGTTTACAAGGAGAGGTGGTGGATATTTCTTGCAAACATCTTAGTGAGGTGTTATGGTTGTCCATCCTATTTTTTTCCCTTTATCTTACTTAAGTTGTGTAGTAACTCATATTTTTGGTTAATGATAGCTATGTAAGTACTTTTGATGATTATGGTGGATTTGTGAGTTAGGGTTTTGTATTGTTCAGCTGTATTTCTTCTTGTTTAGATAGAATATGGTGTGAATAAGCTTAGATAAGGAGTTGAAGTACTGGTTCAAGCTAGAAATGTGAAGTTTATACCTTGAATGCATTAAATTCCAGATTTAAGGATTTCAAATGCTCTGTTCTGACCAGTTCTATTCGTGTATGATAGAGGCCGAATTGGGCTTATATTAAAACATAAAAGTTGTAGGAAATGATGTTTTATAGTTGCTTATAAAATTTCAGCTGAATATGAGCATTGTATCATGTGAAATGATAAAAATACCCCTGACCGCCATAAGTATAGTTTTGCGGGCAGTTTTGACATTTCATCATTCTGGCTGCATTTTTTCACCTTGATCCGTATCAAATCAGCCTTTGGCTAAAACACAAAACTTTTATCCCTATGTTTCAGATTTTCAACGCATCTGAAAACACCTCAAACGGAATTGTGTAACCTGAGTTATTGTCATTTGAATTCAGTACTGACAACCGTACTGACAAGGACCTTCTGGTTCTGTAATCTGTACTTTTGACCTAGATCAATTGTGAACTGGATTGAGTAGTTTTCATGAAAGTTGTAGCCCTTTGTCTTAGTTTCGAAACGGTATAAAGTTCACACCAATCCGATAAATGTAACTCTAGTTGTGACTAAAATGTTATAAGATGTCGAATCTGCCATTTAGCCTTTTGCCTTCAAAACTTGATTTCCGATTGGATTATTATACTTGTGTTGTACTTGGATGATTTTGAGCCATTGAACAGCTATTGTGATGAGATTGATTATTTGTATGTGTTTTGGGGCTGAATTAAGAAAAATAATGAAGTCATGAATGGCTGGAAAATAAGTAAACACAAAGGGCGTATTGCCCAAATTTTCACTTAAGGGTTAGGTAGATATATTTGCGACTTGAGTAAGGATTTGAGGTCAAGTTGGACTTGGATTGCTTATGGTATTTGAGTTTTCTTTAATAAGGGTATATAAGCTAAAATTTTACCGGAACTCGTACCCTTGAAAAGTGAAAGTAGCGACCTTTTCAAAATACGATTTTTCCCGACCTTTGATACCAAGTGTAACTTCTAAAGTCGAAACCACTTCTTGATCATAACTACATGAGCGAGCATGAATTTTTTGAACTTTGATAAGTATCTTGAATACTATTTAAACGAGTTGCATTTACTTGATTTTCTTGAAGCGAAACTCCTATGTTTCGAATTCTAGAGAGTTTTACATTCGTAAATGATATTTTATCGCAGATATTGGACTCCAACCAAGGAGTTAGACCTGAACGTGACTTTTGAGAGGCACTAGATCTTTGGTGAGTGCTTCCAAATACCTGATTGAACTGGATACTTGTTTTCAATACTTGACCAATGTGATTTAATGATGTGTAATTTGTTTGATCGGGCAAGAGTGTACTTTATCGCACTTGCCCTAATATGATATATACTTGTTTATTGTTGCAATTGACTTGATATACTTGTACTTGACTTATAAGCGCTGAGCGGCAGCATGTACCATACTCAATATGAGTGATAGGTGCCTCTCATTTCCGTCTCTGTACTTTTATTTTGATTCAGTCGATTGGAAATGTTATCTCATCAACTTCTTGGGGACCCAAATCCCACTGGTTAGTTAATCGAGTCGAGCCGGCAAGGGTTTGGTCGATTAGATAACGAACCATGGGTATCTAGTGTTGTCGAGTGGAGTGTTATCTCCTCGACTAATCGGTATACTCGAGTATTACCACCAATGTTTATCTTGGAGTTCGGGCCCGGCAAGGGGTTTGGATGGTGGACGGAGAGTAGTTTAAGTGATGTTCTATTGGACTGGTTACTTTACTTGAAAGTTGACGGAGTGTCAACTACTACTTGATCAAGTTCTGGTGAAACAATGGGAACTTGGCTCCTGAAAGCCATCCGTATTCTTATACTTTGAAATGATTATTGCTTATCGGGTTATTGTTTCTTTTGAAAAACTTTACACTCGCTCATTTTGAGATTTGCTACTTGAAGTGTTATCGCTCATTTTTATGAACTTATTCTGCTCGCTATTTTGCTACGTTGATACTTGTACTTTTAAATAATGGTCAACTTGCTATTTGGAATCTCACTGGACTTTTAGCTCATTTCACACCATTTGTTTTCCTTACAGGGGGTACGAACGAGGCGTGAGGCTGGTATAGGCTAGCATAGTCTAATTTTTGAAATTTTGCGATTGTACTCGCGCTAGTTCTCGGTTAGGGTTGAATGTATGTGGAATTCACAACTTTTGTTATATTTGGAATTGTATGAATGTTTGGGAAAGATATGAATGTAAGTACATGTTCCAAGTTTGGGAACTGTTATTTCACTTATTCTTGAGGTTATATTTTATTTTATTTGTTAAGAGTGAACGAGTCCTGGCGAGAGTTGGGCAGGCGGTCCGCCAAACCCTAGGGTATGCCCTAGGGGGAGGTGGGGCCGTCACACCAAGAGTCTTGGTGCTTTTCTAGTCAAAGGAAAATAGAAGTCTTTTTATGAAATCTTGTCTGTCAAAAGCTTTATACACAATTCCCGACAACTTCAATCTTTTAGGCTTATTTACAACAATGTGTATTAATTTTCCAAGATAACATTTTTGGATAAGAAAACTGACCCCAAAATTCAAAAAAATAGGAAACACCAATTGCTGCATTTGTGTTAAAAATTTGGGTAAAAAATGAAAAAGTCTCCTGGGATATAGCTCTTATGTAGAAAAACCCCCTACGATTTTAAATCATACGTGTCGATACCTCACGGTTTGAAGGAAGATGAAAAATTGACGGAGATCATTAGATTTAACGCGTTTGATGTAAATGCGCTAAATTGCGAATGAGAGATTGAGAAAATAGTTTTTTAAAACAAAAGTTGACCTGATATATCTGTTGTGCCTCTTAGACCTTAATAAAACTGCCATGGCTCTTCTCCAATTTCACCCAAACTTGTAGAAAACAAATCAAGCAGAAATTGATGAAGATCAAAGGCAAACCAACTGGGCTTCCAAGTGAGGAAAGGTAAAACCTTTAAATTTTGGAATTTGCAGTTGCAATATATTCTTAAAGGGTCTATTGCAAGGATTTAAAGTAAAAATGTGAACTCACAATTTTTTTGTTTATATAGTGAAGGGAAATTAAGGAACTATTTTAGGGCTAATGACAATTTGTTCCCTTGAACTTGACCCTTTATAACACTTTGTCCCCTTGAACTTTAAATATACACACTTTGCCCCCTTCATTGATTAAGTCAAATGTTAATGATGAATTTTCCATCCAAAATTTTAACAAAGTGACATTAATGCTCTTACATAATAGTTCTAGAATAATGCTATACTTTTAATCTGAATATGAAACATTTTATTGGAAAAAAACATAAAGTCATATGATTTTAAAAAATTTAAAAATAAAAGATGGTATAATACCAAAGAATTGAAAATTTTAATTGTGGAGAAAAAAAGAATTTAAAAATTCATAAAACATCAACATAAGTTTTCCATCGCTTATCTTTCTTCCTTAATTTGTAAATGGATTAGTTTTAATAATTTCCATTTATTTTGTAGCTTTCACAAAGTCAATAAGATGCTATTTGGTAATTTTATACCACATTCATACCTTGCTTTGTATTTTGTTTACATTTTACATTTAAAAAAATTAAAAATTCTCTAAATATGTTTTTCAATACATTTTATTTTTAATCATGTTTTTATCTCGTATAAAACACATTAAAAAGTGCTAAAATAAAAAATATAAGCAAATAATTTTCATTCTAAATGCACTATTTAATATTATTTTATTTATAACAAGAATTGCTACGGTATTGAGATAAATACATTGAGTTACTTAGACTTCTTTTTAGTGAATTATCTAATTCATTTTAGTGTTAAAACGTCAAAATGCATAGTGTAATTGTGTTTAAATGCATTTGTTAACTATTAAATAAATATATATTTATTATGTTACAATTATTATGTGTGTTTAAGAATTAGTTAGGGATATTTTGGTCATAAAAAATATAACTCCATTTTCATCCCATCAAAAAGTTGACCACAAGGGGTAAAGTGTATATATTTGGAGTTTAAGGGGGCAAAGTATTATAAGGGTCCAAGTTCGGGAAGGCAAAGTGTAATTAACCCACTATTTTATGATGTCTTTTTCAAGCTCTCGAGGGACCAGCGGGGGATGTGGAGCTAGAGATCTTCGGTACTGGTACAAGATGTGTAGTTATCGAAGGAAGATAGAGGTAAAGATTATTGAGTCAAAAAAGTCGTCGAAGGGAATTTTATATTTTGTGTGTGAAAGGGATGAATGTGGGTTCTTTTCATGGTGTAATCCCATTTATAGAGATCATCCAAACTAAGACAACTATTTGTGAGCTAACCTGTTGATGAACAAGCCAGTTTGGATGGCATGCTCTCAAAATTGGAAAATTTGGATAATGAGATGAAGAACGTGAAATTGCTAGTTGGAGATGGTCTTATGGTCTCTATTTTTTCTATTTTGTTGTTGATGATGTCTAGTAAATAAGACAATGGAATTTGGTAGGCTACTATGTGTAGTAATCTTGCAATGAAATGGAATTTGGTAGGCTATTGTATGTAGTTATCTTGCAATGAAATGGAAGCAAGTTAGTCATTAGCATTGCTATCGTTGTTCTGGTGTTTGCCAAAAATATCTTAAAGAAAATCTAGTTCTACTTCGGATAGTTTATCACTTGGTGTATATCACTTGCTAGAAATTGAACAGCAAGTGATTTAGTAGACCAAAAATGCTTTATCATTTGGATATCACTTACTGAAAATTGAACCACTGTAGATATGGCAGACCAAAAATACAAAAAAAGAAGGAGCGTATTTGGCCGTTAGCTGGAAAGTTTCACATAACATTAACCTGATTACCAAGAGAACTTCATTCAAAAAACATGAACAAAGTAGACAAATTTCCAACTATCCCTCTTAATCCTCCATTCATTACAACAAAAACAGTGTCAACTATAGCAAAGTGTATCAAAAAGTAGACAAATGTTTCCATCAACAACCAATTATGATGTAGTAAAGCAAGTTTTAGGCATCATTACAACCAAAAGTAATCTTTCAAAATGAATATCTAAGTACGAAAAGGTAGAAATTGGACAAGTAATTGAAGCTGGCCAAATTTTAATCTCTTTAGCCTTAACTTTTGCAGTACATAAGTAACAGTAGGAGCTCTGACTCTTTTTGCTGGTACAGTGGTGCCATCATCCTTGTTACCTCCTTTCTTTGTACCATCCAAGGCTAGAATTAAAATAGAAAGAGAACTTCAATCGCATGAACACAATTTTGGCCAAACCAGCAATTGTAAAACTCATACTTGAAATACAGATTGGTTAGTATGCATAGTTTTGGCCAACTAGCAATTGTTGATTAAATCTACACCTTCTTATGCTTGAAGCTTTTCTTTGTAGTAAATCCGATAGCAACAGTTCCTTCAACAGTTGACGAGTTATTGGATGGTCTTGATGCAGCTGCACTAGCTTCGGGTGCCTACTACAAAAATAAGTTAACATTAGTTGTAAATATAGATTTTGTAATAAAGTTATTTAAATGTACAAGGATGGATTACCATGTTAAATTTGGAATCAGAATGAATGGGATTCTTGTAGGTCCTTGAGTTATGGTTTGGCCGAAAACGTTTCTTGCAATGCACCACAAGACCTTTTTTAGTTGATACTTGACCATTTTTAGACTTATCTAGTGCTCTTTGGCACACTTTCTTCAGTTTATCAGGTATTCTCCTAACTGTAGTGGGGTTTAGGACCTCTCTTCACATGGTATCTAGTAAATATCACTTGGAACAGGAGTGATAGTATGTGCATATGTTTTTAGATATTCAGCTCTAGTGGAGCAAGCATGCACATAATCTTTTATAGGTAATCTACATACTCCTATTGCAGCACATGCATGAGCACAAGGATAACTGATTAGTTGATGATAACCATAGGTACATGTCTATTCTTGCAAATCAACCAGTGCATATTTTCTCGAATCACAGTCAACCTCACACTTGTGATCACCATCCCATGTCGCAACGAAGGTCTTGCTCAGGAACCAACGTTAAGAAATGGATAAAATTTTATCTTCAAGAAAGAGCCATTGAAAGCCTGATAATTCTTGATAGTTGTTGCTAATAAATAGGAACAATGGAATCAAACTTATTTGTTAGTCTTGCAGATAAAAACATTATTTTTGGAAAGTTGAGTTTTCTGTAATAAAACAATGGATAATTTTCTAACGTTTAGGTGGTCAACAACCACGAAAACATTGAGGAAATCCTGGAGCATTGCCATCTTTTAGAAAAATCCGTTTGTTGCTAATCTTTAGCAAACGTGAAAACTTTATGTGATGGCAAATAAAAGTTTGCTGAAGTCAAATTTTATCCATTCGGTTAGCAATCAAAGGTTTTATGTTTGTCATAGATAATAGGATAAAAGTCATGTTTCTTTAAGTAAAACCTTTTGCTTTGAAAGAGTCCAACTTAAGCGACAAGACAAAATCT
Organism: Coffea arabica; assembly: GCF_036785885.1. NCBI lineage: Eukaryota > Viridiplantae > Streptophyta > Magnoliopsida > Gentianales > Rubiaceae > Coffea > Coffea arabica. The sequence continues at coordinate 42,910,347 of NC_092323.1, forward strand.
TTTGAAATACCTATTATATTACAATAATATAAGACCAAATCATAACACCATTTCAAGTAAACTACTTCTGTATCATATGGATGGAAACATACAAGTGTGAATGTAGAACAATGATGATATGCATTAGTGTCAATTGCAATATCTTCATTAGCAATTACATGCTGCAAACACCAGTGTTGAAAACCATAGTCCTCTATTTTTTTTTTTTTTACAACGGCACATCGACCCTAGTTTCGCCTACTCCTAATGGGGGGCAACCTACTCTAAGGAGCAGCTCAATTGAGTCGAGGAGAATCTGATGGGGACTGAATCACCATCAGACCAAAACGGTGCACCATGCACAAGATTTGAACCATTGACCTCCTATCCTACAATTAATGTGGTGGCCAACTCCTAGGGGAGTTGGTTGAAAACCATAGTCCTCAAGTGCCCATATTTTGAAATGTGAAAATTGTTGGGCTCTGAGAGAGTCAAATTCGGGGAGAATTTAACCATGAGCTAGAATGGGAACCACAACCATGGACTTGACACCACATCCAACCCAAAACCTTAAGGCATTGGGTCTATGGATCATTCCCCACTTATATGTTCCTCATTCTACTCATCTCTTTCCGATGTGGAATATTGATTCACACTTGATATCCCAACAATCTCCCCCTCAATTGTGAATCTCTTCCACATCGGACCTCTCTCCCCCTTCATGAGTAACCCCCACATTAAACCCAAATTTACAAGCTCTTGTTTTTTGGAGCCCACTTTAATACTCAACACAAGCCCACCATATCATTTAAGGTCATCTCTTCTTCCAAACATGGATCCACTCTTCTTCAACATCCAAACTATATTTTTGGACCCCTACCAACCCTTGGCTTCTTGGTGTAACACCAACCAAACTCGGCATTTCGGTCCACCATCAAGAAGAGAATTTTTCACCATTCCAATTCCGAAAAGAATCCACTTGCCCATGAGTAACCCAGTTTTGCAACCTGAAACTCTGATACCACTTGTTGGGCTCTGAGAGAGCCAAACTCGGGGAGAATTTAACCATGAGCTAGAATGGGAACCACAACCATGTGCTTGACACCACATCCAACCCAAAACCTTAAGGCATTGGATCTATGGATCATTCCCCACTTATATGTTCCTCATTCTACTTATCTCTTTTCGATGTGAGATATTGATTTACACTTGATATCCCAACAAAAATCCACTTGGTGGATGACATGGACAGGTAACTCCAAAATACTCGAGGCATCCTTGAAGCACACTAGACATGCTGGAAACCAAACCATATGTTCATTTGGTATGTTCCCTGTATACATCTTTTGGAACTTCAATAAGATGGAACTTATTAGAACTGTTGTAAGGATCATAGATTATAACTCACAAGGTCATAATCCTCCCAATGCAAATTCCCATTCAGAAGTACAGGCTTCTTGCTACACGAAACTTCAATTGGCATTGTAGTCAACTACATATTCTACCCATTCTCTAGTTTCAGAAAAATATGCGTCAAATTTGATGAAATTTCATTTTAGGGGAGAGTAATGAATCAGCACTAGTTTATAACTTTTCAAAATTTTGAAAGGGTTAATAACTACAATTGAATCCCTGATTATAACAACAAATTATAATTGTAACACCAAACGGAAATCTTCATAAGCATTAGGATAAACAAATACTTGAATCCAATGAAATTGTTTTATTTTTTTAATAATGCTATTTATTTTTTCCCTCTTGCAACTACAGCCATATTTCAACATGTATATGTGGAAGTGAAATAATCGCCCAATTTGATTTTACCAAGATCCATATTCAAGTTTCCTGATGAGTGGTCATTCTCCATAAACATCAATCCATATCAACCAAAGAGCAAAGCTCTAAATGCAGCAAGTTATCATGACAAAGATCGAAATGTAGAATCAAAATCGAAGATTGACTACCAAACTTTATCACTAAAACATGCACTCTAGTCATTTATGTACCATTACATAGCCATATCAACCTCAAATTTAAATGTAGCCTCCGGTATAGCATTGTCTAGGAAAGGCATTAAAAGAGAAAAGTTACAGTGTAAGTATAATCTTCTCTCTCAACATATGTTCGTCTATTGAATTCCTTACCGCATAGTATGACACACAATAAGGAATCATGCATTTGATGGTAAAAAACTACAGTTGTTATGAGTCTATTTTATAAGATAAGCTGATTACCATGAAGGTCTCGAATGATAGTACCAAGTCCAACATAATATGCACTTTGAGCATTCTATGAATTAAAATGCAATTTACTCTACATATGACCTATACCAAAATTATTCATGTTTGACTAAAACTCAGCCAACTAACTAGCTCAAGTAATCGGAAATTCAAACAAGTCAATCTTAGGTTGCTTATCTCAGTCAACTAGTCATTTTTATCTTATCATAACTAGTTCCACAACCATAAATTCAATAAAATGATGTGTTAGATTAGAGGTATCAACGGATCCGATAAATTTTACCAGGTTTGGGTTGAAAAATTATTCTGATACCTGGATCTAGACCCGTACCCGTTTATTTTAACAAAAAAGTGGATTGGATACGGAATATAGGATTCCGACCCGTATTCGAATAATATATTAATAATTATAAAATATAAATATTTCTAAACATATTTTTTTACCAAATTAACAATTTAGTAATGACATTGTAGATTGATTTGTGATTAGTTTTGGATTGACTATTGCGAGTTATTTGTAATTTGATTTGTTTAAGTTTGGAGATTTGAGTTGTGATTAGTTTTGGATTTAATTTTGGAATGTTTAAATTTGGACCTTTTCTTTCCGGGTAGGTTCGGATCCGACCCGAAATCGGTCGGTCTTGGTTTCGGGACTCTAAGGTCAAGACCCATCGAGTATACGGATAGGTTTCGAGTCCACTACATAAAAACGGGTTTGGGTTCGAAATTTTCAATTTCGGCCCAACCCCGACCCCGTTGACACCCGTATGTTAGATGGCATAAAATTTTCATTTTCTTTACAAGAGGCTAATCATCTTAAAAATGTTAGTCCTAGACCTAGATATTCACAATTATTTAGAATAATTTCTCCAATTAAATTTCACAAGAAAAATGAACAAGATTCTCTTATCTCAATAGTGCATGAAAAATACAACTAATTTGTACTATTAAAATATGTTTAGCATGACTTGAGATTCGAACTAGGTCATTCTTTTTTAAAACAATTTGCGTCCTTATGGAGTATCCTCTAGTACAGTGTAGTAGATCTCAACATGTCACCTTCAAAATATAACAACCCAACTTATTTTCACTGTAGTCCACTCCAGTCTATACTGTTGGAGTAAAACAAAAGTCTCACACAATACTATTATTTGTCCCATATTAAATACTTTAATAATACATTTTTCTAAAATTTTATATTTGTAGTAACAAAAAGGATGGTGGAAGAATCACCCTTAAGGATATATAGAGTTATAAAAATATATGTAAAAAACATGTTTCATCCTTTATTTATACTTAGAAGAGTATAGGAGTTAAACCTAGATAGTAAACCAAATAATTATACAATTTCAGCTATAAAATACCCTAGTAGAATGTATAATGGTCAAGTTATTATCAATATAGCCATTATGGCCGTTATAAAAATTTTCTCATTTATATTGTCGAAATGTAATTGAAAATATCATTTAATTAAGTTTGAGATATTTGATTTTTTTTTAAAATTAGTATACCAACACCATAAATTATAATGGTCAAAATTGAGCCACAATTTAAAATTAATTGAGAGAAGAAAGAAGAAAAAATAAAAATAAAAATTTAGCATGATAAACGGGCAGTTTTATCTCTTAGGAAATTAAGTGAGAAAAGATATTGCAAATGTGACGTTATAAGAGGTCTAAATGTATGTTGCACATGCACCCGAATCACAAAAGGAAACCCTTAAATTAAAGTAAGGGAAATTTGCCAATTTGGCCTTTCACATTTTTGAAAATTTTTTTTTTAGTCTCTTACATTTAAAATTAGTCAAAATAATTCCTTAGATTTAAAAATGTCCCCCGTTTAGTTCCAAAACTTATTTTGTATATCTAAAGAATTATTTTGGCTAATTTTAAATGTGAGGAACTCAAAATGTTTTTCAAAAAATGTGAAGGATGAAATTGGCAAATTCCCCTTAAAGCAAATTTAAAGAAAAAGATAAAAGGAAAAAACCGAGGAAAAATCGAAGTGAAAGAAAACTTTTCCTTTGCTTCTGCTTTGACTTGTCCTCCCCAAGCAAAACTGCAAAAGAAGAACCCTAATGATTGTGTATTCCCTGGTCAATAATCAACTGGGCCCTCTCCATTTTTCCTTCAATAATTATTCTTTAAATAATTCTCTCTCTCTTTCTGTCTCTGTTAATTCAACGGCGGAAGAAAGAAAGGCAAAGAAAAGCTTTTATGGATTTGAGATGCAAATTCCCTTCTCAATCATCATCTCCATCTCCATCTTCATCCTGGGCTGTAATCCTCTACGCACCGTCGCTAACCGTGATCTTACCACCGTCGTCCGAGCAGTTGACTCCTTGGATACGAGATTTTCGTCGTATTACTGAAATACCTTAGTGCTAATTGCATTCTGATTTCGCCAAGTCAAGCAAAGCATATTTAGCAGGTATTTCTTTTTCTTTTCCTGTTCAATTTTCTTCTTGTAATTAGTTTATAATTAGTTTTTTTTCATCGGTGATTTTTCGATGAGTAATTAGCTTATGATTGTGTATTAAATGTTTACGTGTTTTATCTGACTAATTTTTAGTTAGTTCACTAATTTAATGTACCTTATAATAGTATAATTAATGATTACGTGTCTAATCAGATTATAATTTTCTAGGTAAAAAGCTAAAAACTGAAAAACTAAGCTAACGCAACCTTAGTGGAAGGATCAGTTTCTGAACGGTTATTACAATTTCAATGCAGACATTGAAATAATGATTTTTTTTCAAATTTTCCATTTTTATTCTTTTACCGTTTGATTGGAGGATTCAATTTTTTCACAGCCTCCAATTTTTTCACAGCAATTATTTTTCGTCTTTCTTTTTTGTCTATGGGTTGAAAAAAATTATTGCTTTATTGTCATTTGTATCAATTAGTTGATCAAAAGCTTCATTTTGTGTTATTGGAACTTCTTTTGTCTGGATTAATATCTTCAGATACAACAGTGACAAAGACGTGAATTTTGCCTTCTTGAGAGTTCTGAACAATTGCATAAACTTTGGGACAAAAAAGGGAAGATAGTGCAGGAAGGGGGAGGGGGGGCTGTTGCATGTGTGTGATAGGATGGTTTTGAGAATTTCTGTCATCTAAGATGACTATTTCTGCAAGTGCACGACCTCTGGATGCGAAGATGTCGTGGAGGAGAGGTAAAACATCCGGTTGGACTGCATTTGACCTCGAACATCGTCGTAAGCAGGGTCTTGAACCTGAAGCAAAGGGTGAATCTTTTCCAGAAATATCAAGCTCAATGAACCAAGATCAGAAAGCCTTGACAAACACAGCAAATAAAACTGCATTGGAGAAGCCTTTTGCATCTCTACTACAGGGTGCTGTCAATTTTCCGATTAAGCAGAAATGCAGTGATATGGATGAACAGAAATTCCAGGGTGGCAGCTCTAGTGCATCTGCTGACTATTTAAATGCAATGAATGGTGTCGAAGATGCTTTTGAGGCAAATGAAATGCTTAAGGAGCTCCATCCTTGGGCAGACCAAAGCTTGATTGAGGATGTTTTGGCTGGTGTAAACTATGATGTTGATAAGGCCTCATCCTTATTGAAAATGATGGTTTCCTATGAGCAAAGTTACAATGATGCTAAAGTTATTGGAACTGAAGAATTAAGGTTCAATCATAAGGAGTCTCTTGTGAATGAAAATAAGTCATTAGCCGAAAAGGACACAAAACTTGCTCAAGTGAGCTGCTTTCTTGAGGGTCATGTGTATAAGAATAATCAAGATTTGACAGATGAAGCCAAAAAGGACATAAATCTTGCTCAAATGAGCCGTCTTCTTGAGGGTCTTGAGTGTAAGAATAATCAAGATTTGACAGATGAACGTACTTCTTCCAGGAAAATGCTTCTGCATGATGTCTCTGCTACAAAAATGATTCTGAATTCTATCAAATATTTACCCATTGAGCCTGAGTGGGAAGAAGATGATGTTTACTTGGTTCAAAGAAAAGACGCACGAAAGATGATGAGGTTTGTCATAGCTGATACTTTTATTCTTCTGGTATAAATTTAGCTGCCATCTGCACTATCAACCTGATTTTTGTTTTTACTTCAATCATTTGTAGTACTTGTAATAAGAATGCTTCTTTCCTTACTCTTGTGCTCATATAAAAATTTCAGGGAAAAAGGGTATAGAAATCCTGGTAAAAAAAACGTATAATTGAAATGCTCAATTATGGCAAATTGCTCATCAGAACCATTATCTTGCTAAAATTTTGCTGTTGCACTTTGGATGGCACCTTTTAAACTTATCTTGCAACTTATGGTGCTGTGGAATATTAGATATGTTATGAATATGATGGAGATTGCAGGTGCGGAAGATAATTGGTAGCCTAGTTTTGTAGTTCCTGCTATCTGAATATGTTTTGTGTTGAATTTCTAATATTTGTTCTTTGACCCTTCTGTAGTTGTATGAAGGGCAGGGAGATTACGTTTGTTTGATTCATTTCCTTTGGTCCTTAACGTGATATCATGACATCTAGAGTCATTTTGTTGTTTAATTTAGTTTCATATTCATCACTGAAGTTTAAAGAACATGAATAAGCAACTTGAATCACATTAGAACTCTTGATTATACAATGGGTAAGTGTGTGTCATACTTGAAATTCTTGCCTATGGATATGTATGTACATCTTGCTATTTCTCTGATATAGGTTTCCATGGCCAAGAACTTGCCTTGCCATTCATAGTTTTACTGAATCAGCTTTGTTTAGATCATATTCTTTTGTTTGAGACAGTGTTGTGATATTCTTTTACGTTTCTAAAATCCTGCTTTTAAACTCCCAAAGAATGTTACATGACAAGCAATTTATTTATATATTTATTTTTTCTGGTGTGATAGCCCTCTTTTATCAGAATGTTCTTTGCAGTTGTCATATTCCACCTTATGCTGTTCTTAGATGCTAATTTGTTTTGCTTTTAGTTTTCTTATGCTTGTATTTCACAAGAGTCCTGTGCTATTTCTTTTATGATTTTGTTATCTAGGTTTTCAACTTGAAATCTTTTGCATGTGAAACAGTTTGCAATATTTTTAATTTGCGAGGATATTCAAGAATTTATGTAAAGAGGCATTTTAGAAACAGAAGTTAACACGAAAACCTTAGATAACTAATAAAAGGGTGAGCGAGAGTATATCTATACAATATACAAAGGAAGAGCAACACTGTGTGATGCAAAAACACACGTTGTCATTTTTTAAAAATTTCTAATCTACCCTTAACTATAAGGGTAAATTCGTCCCAATATATTTCAGAAAAAAAAAAACTCCCCACAATTAGCAAATAGTTATCCCTTTGAGATCAAATTACAACTTTCTCACACTGGCTCCCTCACATTCCCACTTTTTTCTCTATGGCTTTTTAAATACAATAACTTCCTCTAAGGTAGTAACTATAGATTTTTCAGATAAATACGTGCATGTCTACAATGATATGTAACTGAATGTGAAAAAAATAATTATGCATTTTCTTATAAGCACATACCTAGGGTGTGCCAAAAGCACTAGTATCAATAAAATGATAATTTAAGTTTTATTGTTAATGTTAGTAGCAAGTATGCCAAAATTGGAAGATTGTGTCTTGTGTTTGACAATTAAGGGTGCACATAAACAGTAAAAAAATGAATTATCAACCAATTTCATAACGAATTAGGAAATGTGAATTGGTAGTTAGGTGTGTGTGTGTGTGTGTGTATCCAAAAGGTACCGAAATGGATTTGGGTTTTTTTAAGTTTGAAATTATCAATTTCAAACTAGGAGGAGAGAGCCCGTGCAATGCGCGGGAGTTGGGTGCCTGTGATTGAAGGTAGTGAATAATTATGGTATGGAGATAGTTTTATAAATTATTGTTTGATGATTTGTAGTATATCTCCACTTTAATAGGATATATAAGTAAAATTGTGCAGAAACCGTGCATCATTGTTTAATGAATCATTTGAGTTGATGTTTTAAAATGGAACTATGAATGAACTATAAATGTAGTTCATGACGCAATAAAGCAGTCATTCACTGTTGACCATGATATTAAGATGGTAACCAACAAGGATTTCACCTAATTTTGTAAAATGTTTTCTCAGCAACACATATATCAAAAAAGGATATTATGATCAGTCTAGTACTTCATGTCCAGTTATTCAATAGGCAGGAAAAGTAAAGTTAGTTGAAAAAGAATCCTAAAACACATACCTTAAGTTTCATTCCATCATGTAGGGTAGAATTCTATAGTAGAGGAGTATAGCTCCTTTGTGCCTAGTTTCATAAGTTTCAGCTATAGATTATATGCTTTGCAGTTGCTAAAATTTATATATATATTTTTTAACAAACAGCTTTGCATTTAATCTATTGTAGAAATTTTTTTTAGCAGATACCAATATTTACATATATATATAGAAGATGAAGAAAATCTAACAGAAGAATATAGAGAAGTAGCCATTAGAATAAGTCTGCATAACTGTCGAAAACTGTTACTCGGAAATGATGAGATATTAATTCAATCACAAAAATCCCTACCACACCAAATGCTCAAATGGCAAGAAAGGCATTACTCTTACATTTAATGGTGAAAACAACATTTAAGTAATTACAACAAAATGAGAGCTAGAATGACTTGTACCCAATGCTCCAATCATAGTCCAGACATTCTCATATTTCTCAACTTCCCTTGACCTTAAATGTCTGAAAGGTCATCTAAGTAATTACAACAAATTCAAAGCTGTCATGACTTGTACCCAATGCTTTAATGATATTCCAAGTATTCTTATATTCCTAAACTCTCCCTAGCCTTGTGGTTGAAATTCAAGCACAACCGTTGACCACAACGCATTCTTATATAGTATAAGGATTCATTAGTCATTAGGGATTCATTAAAGTTGGTGGCCACATTTGGTACCATATATTAGTAAAAGTATATACGTATGTGTGCACAAATACACACAGACATGTATATGTATATATATATATGCATAGATATGTATATATGCATGTATATAAATATGTCACACAGACTGTCAGACAGCCTAATTCTATTCCCGTTTATATCGCTGCTGATACAGTTGTGTTCTCTGTCTCCCTTAAACTCAAAGCTCACCCATGGCAACTCACAGCATGCACTCAAAGCTCATGGCCTTACACTTACCTAACAGCTCTTTCCTTCTTGTCTGCTGTCCTCTGCATAAATTTGCTGTCCATTCTCTTGCCAACTTGCCACTGCCGTCATTCATTGACCTCGTCTGACTCTGCCATGTTGCACTTCCTGGTTTCTGGAAGGTAGACTTCTGTACCAGTAGATGTACTTGTGCTCGTTTCTTGATGGCTGCTCTTTCTATTCATCTCTCGATGGTCAACGTGTAATGATAAGTCATTCTAGTTTGGTTTAATAAGAATCTGGTTTCTGAGCCCCCAATCTGTGTAAACTTGACAGCTTATCAATAAAAGTATGAAGCTTAAAAAAAATGGAATCTGGTTTTGGTAGTATTTCCTTTTTTTATTGCACTGATCTTGTAGTGGTTCTTTTGAAGCTGAACTGGCATTGGCAATTATTTTGTAACTTCTGTTGTTGATTAATGGGTTACAAGGAGGTTTTCCTGAATGGAAATTATTCTGTTGAATTGCATTGGCATTGGCAATTATTTTGTGAACTCAGTTCTTTTGGTTTCTGTTTTTGTAGATACCTTGTAGTGTTAAAGTTTGTACCCTCCTAACATATATTGAGCTATGCTGAAGTTTAAGTTTCTGTTTTCAAGATTATTTAGCTCACTGTCCATGTCTATGTACTTTTCTTATTAAAAAACAGTTCAGCATCCCGGAATTCTAAGGCTGCCAATGAAGCCTATCTGAGAGGAGATCACTTATCTGCTCAACTCTATTCACGAAAAGCTCGTGAAGAATGGCTGACTGCTGAACGATTAAATGCCAAGGCAGCAAAAGAAATTCTGAGCATCAGGAATTCGAAGAATGATGAGTGGACATTAGATTTGCATGGTCTTCATGCTGCAGAAGCAGTCCAAGCCTTGCAAGAACATGTGCAGAGGATTGAATCTCAGATGCCTACAAAACAGCTTGCTTGTGCTAGTAGAGTCAATGCAACAACAGGCATTGTACTTTCCACAGTTCCTGAGGTTGCAATTTTTAGGGATTTGGATAAGTGTGGTAGCCAGATTCCATCATCTAGGACAAGACCAACATCAGTACAAGTAATAACAGGTACTGCTTCTGCTTTAAATCAATGCATATGTTGAGTGTGTTTAATATTCTGGTTTTATGCATGTGCTTGCTCTTCCAATATACTATGTAAACAATGCACCTGAATTTCCTTATGAAGCATGCGGACCTCTTAATGAAGTTTGAGTGGTTTAAGCCATTTGTTTTAGTTAGAAAGGATGATACTAAGTAATGCAATATGATACTTGTGATTAACCTTTTCAGGAAAAGGCAATCATAGCCGGGGTGAAGCGGCACTTCCTGCAGCCATTAGGAGCTTCCTTAATGAAAATGGGTAATTCTTTGTTTCTTCAAAATGAGGGTTAGGAGAAAGTCATTAGGTTCTTTTGTTTCTTGTTTGTTTTACGGAACCTGCAGATAGCATCAAATATTCTTAGGATGTGTTCCTTCAAGTGCAAGTTTGGGTTTTGGAAGAGGGGGGTGGGGGTGGGGGTTGGCAGTTCAAAAAATTAAATTTTGCGTTACTTTGCAGATATCACTATAGTGAAGCACGACCTGGGGTGATTGAAGTGCAAGTCAAAATCCGGCGACGATGAGCATTGTGCATTGCACAATCTTGCAACATGGGATTTCTCCTCCTCACCTGATATGTACCATAGATTGGTCTTAGGTATTCTGCATTAATTAGCCTTCTCTTGTATATACTGCTTTATGCACTATTCTGTTCTTTAAGCTAAATAGTTGCTAATTGTACCGTTCAGATTGATTTCAATGAACTTTTACAGGGAGAAGTAGGCAGCATTTTTCTTCTTCATATTGCATTTCTGTTGTTTGCATACCAATGTGGCTAAGAAGCTCCTTCAGACCTAAGTACCTAGCCCGAGTGGTGGCCACATGTAGTATATGCTTGTGGAACTATAACAAAATTGATAGTGTACAGAAAGAAGGATAGTAGTTGCAATGAAGATTTTTCTGGATCTTTCTTCGGTTTGTGGATCTTCCTTGATGAAGTTTGTTTTTGCTCGTGCTAACTACTGCACACCTGTGTATTCGACGAACACATGGAGTCTCTTGCCTCCCTTAACGCACCCTCTGTGCAAAGTAACTGTCTTAGAAATGGCTGCCATTGCATAATGGCTCCTTAACTTGGCAACGTGAAGTAAACTAATATCATCTTGGCATAAGTTCCCTAAATTAGAGGATTAGACTAATTCTCTTGATCTCACGGGAAACGCTTAAATAAAAATTGTCTTGGCAGAAGTACCCTGAATGAGAGAGGGTTAACAAAAATGTTTTGGCTGAGTATCCTAAATGAGAGGATTCGATGCTACTTTTCTTGACAGACGGGAAATTAACTTTGACACCCTCTTCCAATGCGTCCCTTGGTGTCCGTTGATGTCTAGGACCTTACCAAGTCTCGGATATTGTGTATATATATATATATATATATATTTATTTATTTATATTTACCAAATACGATATATTTACACTACCTTATATTGGGGGAGGGGGGATCTGAAGAAGTCCAACGACAATCCGGAGAGAACTGAACCATCATCGATCTAGACGGGTGCCTATGCACCTGCTGGCAAAGTCTGGATTTTTACAATGTAGGTAAGAGGTTTTGAACTCTTGACCTACACCGAAATAGAGTTTTAAAACTCTCTTAGTGGCCAACTACTCTAGGAGCCGTTTGTTTATTGTAAATATCATTGAGCCATTGTTGGCAAATTAAGTGTCATGACCTGTTGTTAGGGTATGTTCGACAAAATTGAAGTCTAAAAATTAAAATTTGAAATTTGAAATCTGAAATCTAAATTTATCAAGTAACTAAATTGTTACGATTGAGTGTATATTGCATTATTTTTTTGGAGCAAATTTTGCTTAGAAAATTTTGTGTCATTTAATTACTTCTAAACTCATTAAATTTAAATGTTGAATAGAATTATCAAACAAGACCTTAATTAACCTAGGGGGATGGCAAACCTCCCTTGTTTAACGCTCTTGTCGACCACTCCTGCTTCTGTTTCCTCCGATAGCTACTAATTTGGTCCTCGAATTACCACAAAAGTTATGCCCCACTCCCAAATAGTGTCAACCTGACTGCCCCTTTGGAGAGCAACTGTCTACAGGAAATAAATACAGATATATAAAGAGAAAAGAAGAGTTCACCACCTACTCATCAGGTACACATGCTCTCAAGGTTCCAGCGGCTTCGCATAAATATGAGCTTTAGGGAGAACTGTACCATTTCCAAGAATTCAATAGGGTGTTGTGGCTACGAGTTGAAATATTTCCACCAGAGCAGAGGTCACCTTTGGATTTACTTCCAAACTTTCACAAGTGCCTGCTTTCATTTAGAGGAGGAACAGAAACTTAACAAAATATAGGAAGTAAACTAGTTTATGGAGAGGAAGTGCATGGAGAAGGTAAAAGTTCGATTAAGATGAAAGCTTAGATGGCAAGTGTAGCAAGGTACTCGAAATCATTACGGGCTTACTTTCGACTCTTGTAAGTCTCTGGCTAGTCATTATGAGAATGCCCTTAGAACTCCTGAGGTAAAACGAAAATCTTCCATCTCTACTGCTCTGGTGATCATTATGAGAATATCCTTAGGATTCCAAGCTAAATATCTTCCATCTCTACTGCAATGGTGATTTCGTCCGCTCTCATGTTGACTTGGCCACTTTATCAACAGAGATCTATCACAGTAAAGAAAAAAGAGAGTTGTGATCATCAGACCAACAATGCAATACCTAAAGAAGATGTAACAGGGTTGATAAGACTAACAATCTGTTCGATATCATTCTCTATATTCATTTCTTCATCACTTATATTCCTTCACAGGGCATGTATATTAAGCTCAATACTCTTCAGCAATGTCCACATTGTAATTTAAGTTCTCCAACAGAAACTTTACTCATGACCGTGGAAAACAGAGCTAAATTTCCAAAGAAACAGTACAAATTTCCATAATGACTTGACCTGCTTTGTTCTCCATTGATCCCAAGACATTGGAAAAAAATTGCAACTTTCTAATATTTCCAATCTTGCAGAAACAAAAATTGGCAGCCATGGAAACTGGCATGACCATCTCTTCACACCAATATTTGTAGTTGTACCTCTATTTCCTAGCACTCCTATATTTTTAATAAAAGATATAATAACACCATTTTTTTGAGGATAAAATTGTCAAACATTAAGTATTTGAAGGCATGACCGTCTTTATGGCACTTCTCATACGCATAAGATCTAACACACGTTTGATTGTTTCTTTGCAGGGGCAACTCGTATGTTTTCCGACTATAGGAATCAATTTGCTACTCATCGGACACTGCATGGTGGCAGCATGTGATTAAGCCATGATTTTATTAGTTTGTTAATTTTCACTTATACAATAACACCGACAAATACCCAATAGGTGTTAAAATCCATTTGGTCTCAAGCATGTTTCTTTACCATACAGTCACTAAAATTTGAATTTGGTTTTGACTCTATGTAAATTGCATGATTCTGGAGTTGGATTTAGTGGTTATAACTTAGTACCCTGATCTTATATGTCCCATATTGCGTGAACTTTACCATATATACATATTGTAGTTTCTGCCTGGCATACCGTCAAAATTGGATTTTTTACCACTCTAGCCATCACCACCTCGAACGCCCAACACTAGATTGCTACCTGTATCTGGTTGTTTTGTATTAATGATGTGACTCACAATTAGATTGCAACTTGGTTGAGTATTTTTTTTTATTTGCTAATGACAATAAAAATGAAACACTTGCATAAAACTATTATTAGACTAAAACTCAAAAACTTGTAAGGTTTGAATCCAAGATCTTAACTATCTGATTACGCATTGTATTTTTTTGAGTAATTACATATTACCCTCATGTGGTTTCACTTTCGACCACATAAACCCCTCTATGGTTATATGGAGTGTGAAAAGTGGATGGAAACATCCCTCTGTCACGTGGAGTGGCAAACATGCGCACAAAAAGTATTACAACTAAATAAAATAATGAATATATTTGGAAAATTCCCCTATTTTAGCCAGAATTACCCCCAATACTCACTATCATTAGTATAAGAGGAAGCAAGCCCTAAAATAATCTCTCGTCGTTCTTCCATCTCAACAAATTCCCTTTGTCAACTACATTTTCTAACACATTAATCAAAAGCCCTTGAAGAGAAGAGATGGCTTCCTCAAACACTTGCAATGAAGGCAACAAAAATCTACCGTGCCAATATCAAAGGTGTGAATGTGGCAATAGGGTTTTGCTAAAGATTGTTGATTCGAAAAAACTCCTATAGGATTGTTGTATTTTGTTTGTGAAAGCAATCAATGTGGATTCTTTGCCTGGTGTCATCCAATTAATAGAGAAAGGGAAAGAATGTAGCAAAGTAGTAGAGGTTATCCCACAAGTAGACAAACAGTCAGTAGATATAATTCCATAGATAGTCCAATTCTTGAGAGGCAAAAAATAGAAGATGGTTATTATTTGGCACAGATGCATGTTTTGGAAGCAAATATGAATTTGTTAAAGATGTTTAAGGTTATCTCTATTGTTTTTGCAATGGTTTCATTGGTAATCTCAGTTATAAAGTAGGATTATAGTGTTATGGATAGGAAGTTGTTGTTGTTTTGGGCTTAATTAGTCGGTTGGCAGTAGAATGTAATTAGATTTAGTTTTTGTAGATGGAAATTATTGTATGTTTTATCCTATTATCAATGCAATTTAAGTGGTTTGGCATATATGCTTCTTCCTGAATCATTACAGAATTGGTCCAAAATTTGGCAATTGCACTTCATAGCCACAAAACAAAAAAGAGCGGTTCTATTAACACTTCTCACAACATTTATAACAGGTAATATAAGAGTTTGAGACCATTCATAGGTCCAACATAGACAATGTGATAGCAGCCAATACAACACTTTCGGTTTAATAATGACTAGCACGCTTCTAAAAAAATACAGAGTACATTGAAACAAAAGACCAGCCAAAAAAAAAGTAGGCAAAATTACTGAAACACTCCTATCGAAACACCGTCCAAGTTCACACTTTTTTGGCCCTCTTGGCATTGTTAACTTGTATTTTTGCCAACACTAATGACATAGTTGGGATAGGCTTTGGTATCCTTGATGTCATCCTAGGCTCAAAGTGTGTTTCACCAAGCGGCCTAGTGGCCTGAAAATTAGTTTGATTCACTTCACTTCCAATATGTTGTACCACCCAAAAAAAAAAAAATCCAAACAAGCATCAGGTTAGTGAACTTTTCTGATTTCCAATATGATTCAAAAATTCACCAAGTCAATACCTAGGAGATGGACCAAGGCACATCCATGTTTGTATGACTACTCTGCTTAGGAAGTGGCTGGGATGAGGGTCTAGCATATGGGGTCTTCCTTTTTCTGTCAAGATTACTAATTATATTAGCAGCATTTGTAGTTGTTATGGTGGTTGAAGCTTCAGTCCTCACATTAATGACTCCTTAAACTCCATGTTTAGTATTGGTAGATTCTTGTTCAACACCATTTAAAGGTATGGCAGACCTTGCTAGGGCCAATATATGCACACAAGTCAGCAAATTTATGCAACACATAACACCAGAAATTAATATCAAAATAAGCACATGCTCAATGGAACTTGCTATTTAGTTGAATTGGTTGCTTGCAACTCCTAGTAACTATGGAGACATTGAAATGCAGTGTAAGAGTTTTCCTAGTTAAAAAGTCGAAATACAGTTGGCCATTTCTGTTGTCAAAAGCTGAAATAGAAAATTGACTAGTCAAGGGTATTTTGGTTATTTCTCAGTTTACAGAACTTCAAATTGGATGATTCTAGAAGCATTAGAAAGCTAACTCAAATGATTACAACTTTCATGTTTTACACAAGATTTATTTTAGCCTCCATCATTGAGAAAATAGTAGTGGAAATTGGTGGAAGAACAGAGTAAAGTTAAAAATTGATAAAAAAAAATGAGGAAACTTGCACTAAGGCAAAATAGGGGGTAATACGCCACCTCATGCCTATGTTTTCATGCCTGTGTATTCTTCAAATGAAGCTGCAATTTGTACCTCAACTTGTTCTGCATTCACATAGCTTTTTCAGCTATTCTCCAGCTCAATATTTCGGCTGCAGCTATAAGAAAAGTGTGGAAACTTGTAGAAGTATATTTTGGGAATCTCAAGATACATTTCACATCAACTTTAACAACTCATTTGTAACTTGAATTCCTATACAAATAAGGGCTTTGGAGAATATTTTTGATAACTTTCGAAGGCTGAAATTGTAGGCTTTATTAGTTTTTCTTAGTTCATTAGTATAGTATATTTAGTATAGTTTATTCATCTTGTACTTGTATCTAGATTTGGACAAAGAATTGAGAAGCAAAGATGGAGAGTTGGAGCTCATGTGTCAAAGGTGACCTCTCTTCTATTACTTTCTCTTTTGTATTTGATTTTATGTTTAGTTATAATACAAGTTTAAATTTTATCATGTGTTGCTAAAGTCTAAGTCTAGAGTTATGGATGAACTTTCTATATCTTGTTAGTAATATTTACTTGATTATTTGATGATATTATTTTAAGCACGATGTTTACCACTTTTGCTTTTCTAATTATGGCTAACTGGTCATTAATTGTGATAATCTCAAGATGTTAAGTTTGGAATGAGAATTGGGATTTGACACAAGTTCAAAGAATTGCTAAACCTATGGAGTTTACTCACAAGAGTAGAAGAGCAACTTTGTGACTTTAGTGGCTTGTTCCTTGTAATTTCATAGAAGAAATGAATTTGTAATTAATTTCATAACTATGAGAGTAGGTATGACTTAGTTATAAATATAGTTGATTCACTACAAGAGTAGATTTCACATAGATTAGGAAATTATGCTATAACTAGTCAAGATAATAATTTCAATTAACCAATAATTTCACTTGCAAGAGTAGTGAGGAATTCCATGGTCTTAGGAGCTTTCTTTTGTTATTTTTATTTCTTTTATCTCATAACTATATTGTAAATTTAATTTCTTACACTTGTGATAGTTTAAATAATAAAGGAGTTTAAAAATTATAGGTAATTGACAATCTTCCTTGTGGGATCGACATTTAATATCACCTATACTCGATAAACAATCTGTATACTTGTAGAAAATAGGGTGTTTAGCTTTTATTAAAATTTGGTGCGTGGTAGAAACTCGTCAAATTTTTTGTGCCATTGTCGAAGAAATTTGATTAAATATCAGTGCTAATAATGACTTTATTGATTTAGACATTTTTACTTGTTTTTCTTATTTTTGTTGTTTCTAGTGTCATGTTTGTTATGTTTAGTGTCTTGGTCAGTCTTTTGTTTTGTGATTAATGTCTTGTTTTTAATTTGTATCTTTTAAACTATTCCTCTTGACTAATCTTACTTTTGTGAATGTTTGAAAGCAATTTTAGATCTTAAAGAGGATAGTAAACAAAAGAGAATAAAAATTTGAGAGAAGAAAGTTCGGCAATGGACTACAATTTTTAAGACTACAACTATGAAGGTAACCAATAGATTTCCGAAATTATATATTTTGAAGATAGTTTCAGGTGTTTAAAGGTTAAATTTGGTTATATAACATTAAAAGTTCAATTGGACATCATTACAAATATGCTTGAATAAAAGAGTAATGTTAATGCTTTCAATTCTTATCATGCAATTTATGACTTGTGTGGAGGTTATCATGCTACTCATACATGTAGACAAGTACAAAATGTACGTTATTATGATGAATTGGGACATTGCAATCCTTGTTTTGATCAAAATGGTCTTAATTGGAATAATTTTTATACTTATTATTGGGATGCTATGTGTGCATATAATGATTCTCCATGTTTTATGATTATCAACATAAATGTGTCTAATATAAATCTAAATCATCTTGAAAATTAGTTATAGAAAGTTAGTTAATGCAACTTTCGACTGTTTTGATAGGGTTGAGAAAATGTTAGATGAATTAACTTCTCACTTTGATAGAATACAAGATCCTATACTGTGTGAAATTATTTCTTCTAATGATATGCAAAATGACCCTAGCATAAATGGTGGGGATATTATATGTAAAAATGAATTGCATTTTGATGAAAATGATGCATCTAATGTGTGTTTCAATGAGAAAATGTCCATTTCACAAGATAATATCCTTGAAACTAATGATAAATCTTGTTAGGAAATTGGTTTAATTTCTTTTAGGCAGATTTCTTATTTTGTATGGAAGTAACTAGTTTTCTAATTGGTTTTAGTTACTTGAAATAGTAGCCAAGAAATTTTCTATTTTATTTAAAATTAGAAGTTATTTCCTATTTTGTACAAGTCTAGAAATTAGAATTGGTTTCATATTGTTATTTGATTTTTTTGGACAAATAATGTTCTCTATAAATAGGTGGATTGGCATACTACAAAAAGACACACAAGAACACACAAAAGGCGACATGTAACCTTGTACATGGGTGGTGAAAGAGGGTTCTTGAGAGATAAGAAATAGTATATAAGAGTTGGGTTTATGTTCAAATTGTATTCTTGTATAGGATTTTTCTCTAATAATAAAGAACGGGTTTCTCTCTGTGGACGTAGGTTCAATGGTAGAGACGAACCACATTAAATATTATATATCCTTTATTTTTCATACTTGTGGCTTGTTTGCTATTAAATTGTTGTGTACTTGATATCTTAATAGTTATTTATTCCGTATTTGGATCCTAACAAATGGTATCAGATCTTAGTTGCGAGATTGGGTGCTCACAAGCATTTGGATCCCAATAAACTGAATGGTTTGATCAAAAGTTTGGTTGTTCAAGGTTAGATCCTAGTTAACTATTGAGATCAAGTGGGTTGATAGTTGTTATCAATTGAATAATTTAATGAGTGGTATCCTTGTTTCAATGGCTTGGCAAAATGCATTGAAGGTGAAGGATGGAAAGGCGAAAAGCATGGAGACACTTGATGGTAAATCTAGACAGGTGATTCAAAAGTCAAGAAAAAAATGGAGTCCAATGTTGATTTTGGACGTGAATAGGTGGAGATTTTCTCACACCTCCAACAATTGATATTTCATCCCGATGGCTTTTAGATTTCGATTATATTTTTGGGTGGTGTGGCACATGTTCCAAAGAAGCAAAAAGATCTAATTTTCATACGCTAGAAGACTCTAACAGTTACGAGTTTTTCGTTTTAGGTGGAGTGTTGGAAATCACACGTGGTGAGATGGTTCTGATGATGGGAAGAAGTATGATGATTTTACCACTTGGTTGCCTCAATGGTTAGGGTTAGAACCATAGTTACTAAACCCGGCCTGGGGAGGAACCCGGTGAAAGAAGTGGGTCAACGGCTTACTGGTTCAACTAGTGGGTGAGTGGTCCAACCGGTGGGTCACTAAATATACTTAAATATTATATTTCATAATTTTTAATATGGTTGAAACTATAATAAACTATATCAAAGTAAATACTCAGTTAGTCCAATTTATTATAAAATCATTAATTCTTATAAGAATTAACAAAATCTAAATTTAATTAGTAATCAACCAAATATCTAAGTGTAATTATCTAGTTTATTTACGAATTTTAAGTGCAAAAAGTTATTAAAAATAATGCTTGTTTTTAAAATGAATTGTGTAATATGCTATTTTTTAAATCCATTCATAACTTATAGAATTTGGGGAATAATAAAATTTTATTATAAGATTCCAAACAATTTTGTTTGATGAAATAAAAGGGTTAATTCCACTTTGTCCTCCCAAACTTTGGACGATTACCCACTTCAATCCCTAAACTTCAAAATGGGACACTTAAGTCCCTAAACTTATAAAATGAGACACTTAAATCCCTAAATCCTTATAAAATGGGACACTTCGACCACCAACGGCATTCAGGATTTGTTAACAATTTTCCTTAAGTGAGAGATATTTATAAGTTTAGGGACTTAAATGTTCTATTTTGAAGTTTAGGGATTGAAGTGGGTAATCGTCCAAAGTTTGGGGGGATAAAATGGTATTAATCCGAAATAAAATAAGAACAAAGGTCTAATATATAGCATAGGAGGGCTAAATAAGTATCAAAGGAGTTGTTGGTCCAGCAGTGAGCATGCTTTGTTCTGCTGCCTGAGGTCCGAAGTTCGATTCTTCCTAGCAACATTTTCTAAAAATTTTAACATAACAACCGGTTCCTTATAAAACCGTCCGGTTCAACCGGTTGAACCGCCGGTTCGTTGACAAGTCAACGGGTTTCTTGCACAAACGATCCAATTACCAACCCAACCGGGTTTCATGGCCGGTTTATCATGGCCCTGCCCGGGTTTAATAACTATGGTTAGAACTCACAAAAGGAGATCTCCAATTGCAAGTGGTGGTGAGAAGAAATCCTGCAAAGGGAGATGGTGAATTGAGACACCTTTTTATGAATCAACTGGAGGTTGGATTCAGGATAACTGCACATGTTTATTTGCTAATTGAATTAATTTGGTGTTAGAACTATATTGATTCGGGTGCGTAGTTCGGTACCATATTATTTGGTAATTAAAGGCAAATTGTTACTAAAAGAAATTTTCATGATGATAGAGATTTGTTAGAAAATTGACTTAATTTCTTTTAGGTAGATTTCTTATTTTGTGTGGAAATAACTAGTTTTCTAATTGATTTTAGTTACTTGAAGTAATAGTCAAGAAATTTTCTATTTTATTTAGAATTAAAAGTTATTTTCTATATAGTACAAGTTTAGGAATTAGAATTGGTTTCTTGTTATTATTTGATTTTTTGGGCAAATAATGTTCTCTATAAATAGTTGGATTAGCATACTACAAAATTACACACAAGGGCGCATAAGAGACGATATGTAGCCTTATACATGGATGGTGAGAGAGGGTTCTTGGAGATGAGAGATGGTATATAAGGATTGGATTTTGATTCAAATTGCATTCTTGTATAGGATTTTCTTCTCATAATAAAGAACGGGTTTCTCTCTGTGGACATAGACTTAATGGTGAAGTCGAACTATATTAAATATTGTGTGTCGTTTATTTTTCATCCTTGTAGTTTGTTTGCCATTAAATTATTATGTACTTGATATCTCAATAGTTGTTTATTCCATACTTGAATCCTAACAAATCTCAAGAGATCAACATTAATGATTCATATTTTACCCCACTTGAGGAGTGTTTTGAAGATGTAAGTTCTAAAGATGTTATCTTCTAAGAAGGTCATGCGACATTTCTTTTGTGAGTATTTAAATGATGCACATTTAAGGTAATATCTATAAATCACTTAAGATTGGTAAGCCACTTCCATCTCTCTTATTATTATATTAGAATATGTGGTTTTTACTATTGAGCCACCATTTGTTGATCCACCACGTCCAAAAAATGGTGGATTATTCATTAACAAAACTTTATTGACAAATGAGGTGAAATAGTCAAACTAATGACTATAAAAAATCGCTTGTTGGGAAACAACCTAATATTTCAGTGTTTTATTGCAATTTAGTGTGATTTTAGGGTTTAATTATGTATTGATATTATTTTGTTATGTTTGTTTTGTAGGAATGAAAAATAGAAACAAAGGTGACTAAATGAGGTGAATCAAGGATCCCAACAACTCAAATTGAGTAATTTTGGGTTTTGATATGTTAAAGGGAGTTGGAATGCATATTTAGATCATTTTACATATGCATGAATTGATTATTTTGAAAAAAAATAATCTAAACTGTATTTTAGAAAATTGGGGTCAAATGTGTAATTTTTAGAAAATAGCAAAAGTTCTGCATTAAAAATGCAAAGATGAAAAATGCAGGCAAAGTCCGCATTTTTGGATCACATTTTAGTGTATATTCAAGGCAATTTGATAAAACGCGGGCCAAAATGAGAATAACTTGCGTTTTAAGCTTGTTTCATTTCACCAACTAATTAAAAATGCAGGCTAGAAAATGCAGGTACAAGCCACGCTTTCTTTCCTTGGGTTTTCGATTCTGCAAGTTTCTCAAAAAGAATGCACTCAACAAAACGTGGCTCTCCCTGT
Source organism: Coffea arabica (assembly GCF_036785885.1). Lineage (NCBI taxonomy): Eukaryota > Viridiplantae > Streptophyta > Magnoliopsida > Gentianales > Rubiaceae > Coffea > Coffea arabica. The sequence goes on from NC_092323.1 coordinate 42,932,799, forward strand.
GCTTTGTCCTTATTCCTTTTAAAACAAGAAAACATAGGCTTGTTTCTTCTTCTTCTTCTTCTTCACACACACCTGCATTTTTTACACTCACTCAGACACACTTCACAAAATCTCACTTTAGCTCCATTTCATTGCAAGAAATTATCAACCCAACATCATTTGACCTTAAGAGATTCATGTTAACCGATTAAAATTCAAGAAAAACACCTCAATAATCAATTTTAAGAGGATTGAAGGTTAGGGTTTTTCAAATCTTGTCCAAACAATTAGGGGTCAATTAGAAGGTATTTCATAGGATTTTTTGCACCATTCTCATCACTGATCATCCTTTTATTTGATTAAGGTAAGTTTCTTGATCAAATCTTTTTATTTTAGAAGTTATTATTTTTCAAATTTTCTAAGTTTTCTAACATTTTCTAATTTTGAATTTTTTATGGTGATTATGGATGTTTGTTGCTTCTAATATGCTTATTAAGGGCATTTAAGCATTTTTAAATATTCAAATTTAGCAATTTGATACTTTATTAGTTGTTAAAATTTTACAATTTGCCATATTTGGATGAAATTAGAAAATTACTTTGGAATGTTATTGAGCCTCTTTGATTGATGTTTATGGATAAAAAATAGTTGGTTAATGATGATTAACAATGTACATTGCTTATAAATAGTGATTTTAATGAATTTTATGATTTTTGGGGATAATTATTGGCTAATTCTGTTAATCATTGTTTATGGCTAAAATGTGGATTATTATTAATAATTAATGATTGATATAAACTTAGTTATTGTCAAATTCTCTAAATGGTACATAATTATTACTCATTTTGATAAATTGGTGGTTTTGACAAATTTTGCGTATCTTTAAATGTCATGTCCTTAATATCATAAATTTGGGCATTCTTGAATATTTAGTTGATTTTTGATAGCATAAGGATGTGTACTTGCGGTTATTGAGCCAATTATAATCCATACACGTGAATGGTGATTCTATAAAATGTCTAAGATACTATAAGTGGCAAGGTTCTTTTTTTAGGTGTTTTATAAGAATCAATTCTTGTATAAGGTGTGAATTGTGTGACTTTTAATTTGTGTGTTAGTAGTTTATAATAATTTCTTCTTTAGATACTATGGCAAGGGGAATAACGACTATTATTCACAAATCTTCTCCAAATAGTGAGGACAGTGTAAAAGAGACACCTTCTCTAATACCTCAACAATAGAGATCGCTAAGGGGATTATTTAGGCTGCCATCTCCTCCAAATTATGATGTCGAGTGCTTCACTTCAAAGGATAATCAAGATTGGTTTGAGGAGCAGGAACACATGGAATTCATCTATGAAATGCATATAGCTCTAGAGATAGATGCTATATATTGCATTATGAAGGCTTTTGAGCTATTGGGGTGGGCACCCATTCTTTCTCTCCCACATCATATCTATCTAGATTTGGTTCAAGAATTCTATACCAGCATTGTCACTAAGAAGGGCCATAGTGGTGAAGAGATTCGATCGTTTGTTTGAGGGAGATAGATGATCATTACTTGAGATAAAATCGGTCAAATTTTCGGGTGCAATGATCGAGAACTAGTTATTGATTTAAAGAAGGGGTTTACTTCACTGAACAAGTATCTTCACATGCCATGGTAAGGTTTGGTCTCTAGTACCAACCATTTCGATCATCTAGAAAAGAGACCATCCTTGCACGTGTGTTTGACTATCGATACCACCTTATCATTTATGTCATGTCACATAATGTGATACCCAAGAAGAAAGGCCAAAGAGAAGTTTAACATAGTGATATCTACTTCTTTTCGTTCCATAACTGAGAGTCCCTTTTTTCTCGTATTTCGCTCTCGAATATCATCATTAGCAATATAAGGATGACTGTTCGAAGGAGTATTACTTCCTATTGATTGGGTTTCTATGCCTCCTATCTTTAATTTTTGAGCGGGAAAACGTTAATTTGGAGGGTATACCCTAAGTTTCGGTGAGACCGTTGGAGGAGTTGAATGTTACCGGCATGGGTATTCCTACTCTTACTGACATGGGTATTCCTACGGACAATTTTCTCGCCCACAGAGAGAGAGATCAAGAGATGCCGGTCACTCCGAGAAAGGCAAAGCCGACCCTTCTACTTCGGCCCCACCACCACTGCCACCACCTCCACCTTCCTCCTCGAGATCCAACTGGCAGCACCTCTTCGATATGCTAGACTGTCATCAGACTCAAGTCGTCACGACTTGATCGAGTCGATGCTCGTCTAAATACCTTTGATGTTCGATTGCGTCGTATGGAGGATCACTGTGGCATTGCTTCTTGACTACATCCTACTCCTTGAACTAGTGGTGATGATCGAGAATCTGTTGGAGCTAGCAGAGGAGGTGTTGGGCCTGCATTTTGAGTAGCTCCTTATGTCTTTGCTTCTATGTTCTCTATGTCTTTTCTTTTCTTTTCCTATGTAGGGTACAATTGACTTTCTCTTTTGCATTTGATCTTTGAACAGTGTTAGTAGATGTTTATGTATTTTGTAAAGGTTCGTGCATCATGGTTGATCTAGATCTCAGTTTTTGCACTTGGGAGTATTTCTTTTGTACCTTTTGTAGTTTTTCTTTTCCTATGCATTGAGAACAATATGAATTTTAAGTGTGGGTTAAGACCACTTGTGGTGTGTGTGGTGCTTGTGCTTATATTGTTTTAAATATCTTGGATTTGAAGTTGGAATATGAATTGTACTTGAAATTTGTCAATCTTGAGTTTTGCTGGCAGGGAGTTCATTTATTTATAAGGGGAAATTCTATCGAATTTTTTTCAAAATCTTGTCCAAAATTACAAATTTGTCCCAAAATTTTTCAAAAATTTTACTTTAATCAAAAAAGGCAATTTGTGCCACACCATTAGTAACTCAAATTCCTTCCACTTTTGAGATAAATATATGTGATTTAAAACTTTCATTTCTCATTTGACTTGAAAATAGCGATTATGCAATTAGGATTTTTACATTTTTTAGGAAAGTATATCTTGTAAAGTAGAGAAAATTATACCTAAATTTTGCATGTTTGATGAAATTTCTTTTCTTTACTTGATTTTACATAGATAAGTGATAAATATGGTCAATAATTACAATACTAATCTCATAAGAATGTTTATTACTTTTCATTCAAAAAGAAAAGAGAAAAAAAGACGAGAATAAGAGTTGTTCTACTCTAATGGTTCTTGTACTTAGTAACTGAGAGTTTTCATCTACAAATGTTGACTTCGCGTAAAACGGTACTAGAATTAAGAGTATGCAAAGCAACTTGAGCATGTGAAGTGTTGAGTAACCGGCGATTTTCATCTAAAAATGTCGATTTTCGCATCAAAAGACACTTTCAAAATTTCAGTAAATATTTAGATATGTTATATGAATAAATCCCTCTTTAAGATTGAAAAAAAGAAGATGATCATGGGTTTAAAAAGCATTATTATTGACCATAGGAATTACTTACTTGTGAAATTGGGAAAAGATGACGAATTAAAGTGAACTACTTAAAATTATAGCATAATTGGCTTTTCTTTTCTTGATATTATGAGTACTTGAACTTAATTTGATGATTGTATAATGGTTATTTACCTTATTTAGAGGATATGAAGTTGAATTGTGCACATATGTTTCATTTCAAAAGTTTGGATCGTTGTAGGTTTATAATTCTTAATTGCATTAGGACAAACAATATTTCAAGTGTGGGAAAATTTAATAAGTGTGTATTTTGAGTAATTTAAGTTTGTTTTATTATTTAGTTTTGATGTGTTTTACTTATATTCTACCTAATTAACTAGGATTCTAGTAAAAGTATGTATTTTGTGGTTTAAGTGTCAAACATTGCATCTCTATGTGTTTAAAGTGGTAAAAATTTCATATTTTTAAAGATTTAATGATCCAATCATCAAATGGAGTGAATTGAGAAGATATTGGAATGATTGTTGATGATTTAAAGTGATTTAAAGAGAAAATGAAGTATAATATGTTCATAAGAGAAAATGCAATTAAGTACAAAAGAAAGCCTATTGGTATTTTGACTACATCTTGAGTTACAAACATTGGATTAAAATGATTCTTAAGCCATTTTGAAGCTAACACGTAGCTCTACATTGCTTATGAAGACATCGAAATTCAGTTCATGAGTTTTCCTAGTCAAAAAGTTGAAATACTATTGGTCATTTCTATTGTCAAAAACTGAAATAGAGGATTAACTAGTCAAGGCTATTTTAGTCATTTCTTAGTTTACAGAGATCCAAATTGGATGATTCTAGAAGCATTGAAAAGCTAACTCAAAGAGTTACAATTTTCATATTTGCACAAGAGTTAATTCAACCTCCATCATCGAGGAAATAGCAGTGGAATTTGGTGCAAGAATAGAGTGAAGTTTAGACTGATAAAAAATGAGGAAACCAGCAATAAGGCAAAACGGGGCATAATACGCAACATCATGCCCACGTATTCTTCAAACAAAACTAAAGCTTGCACCTCAACTTGTTCTGCATTCACACAGCTTTTTCAGCTATTCTTTAGCTCAGAATTTCGGCTGCAACTATAAAGAAAAGTGTGCAAACTTGTAGAAACATATTTTGGGAATCTCAAGATGCATTTCACATCAACCTTAACAACTCATTTGTAACTTGAATTCCTATAAAAATAAGGGCCTTGGAGAACATTTTTGATAACTTTGGAAGACTAAGACACTACCCAAATTGTAGTCTTTATTAGTTTTTCTTAGTTCATTAGTATAGTATATTTAGTATAGTTTATTCATCTTGTGCTTGTAGCAAGATTTGGATAAAGAACTGAGGAGCTCATGTGTCAAGGGTGACCTCTCTCCTATCACTTTCTCTTTTATATTTGATTTTACGTTTAATTATATTACAAGTTTGGATTTTATCATGTGTTATTAAAGTTTAAGTCTAGAGTTATGGATGAACTTTCTATATCTTATTAGTGATATTTACTTGATTATGATATTATTTTTAGCACGATGTTTAGCACTTTTGCTTTTCTAATTATGGTTAACCAGTCATTAACTGTGATAATCTTAAGGTGTTAAGTTTGGAATGAGAATTGGGATTTGACACAAATTCAAAGAAGTGCTAAACCTATGGAGTTCACTCACAAGAGTAGAGGAGCACTTTTGTGACTTCAGTGGCTTGTTCCTTCTAATTTTATAGAAAAAATGAATTTGTAATTAATTTCATAACCATGAGAGTAGGCATGACTTAGTTACAAACGTAGTTGATTCACTGTGAGAGTAAATTTCATATATACTAGGAAATTATGTCATAACTAGTCAAGATAATAACATTCAATTAACCAATAATTTCACTTGCAAGAGTAGTGATGAATTCCATAGTCCTAGGAGCTTTCTTTTGTTATTTTTATTTCTTATATCTCATGTTTATAGGTGTAGATTTAATTTCTTATACTTAATGACAATCTAAATAATTAAAGAGTTCAAAAATCATCAGTAATCGATAATCTTCCTTGTGGGATCGACACTTAATATCCCCTATGTTCGATAAACAATTTGTATACTTGCAGAAAATGGGGTATTTTAGATTTTATTAAAATTTGGTGCATGGTAGAACCTCGTCAAAGTGACCCATCATTACATCTTTCAACCTATAAGACAATGTATTTTAGCCTTTCATATAACTCTAGTAGTTTATCAATGTCCTTGTCATTGCTGATTTTGGCTACTCTGATATCCAAACTCTGAAAAGGAATTTGATACCATATCTCAATTTGCACTGCTTCCTTGTCTACTCTAGGTTACAAGTGACACAGATAGTCTCTAGTTAACTTCTTTTTAAAGCTATAAACACTACACTTTGCTATCTTGTTTCCACTGTATAAAATCTCAGGTTCCCATGGAAACTTTCCACCTATATGCATGTGGGTATCCACTATGCTAGGGGTGGTAGTTAGCATATTCTCTATGTTATTAAAACTTGTAGATGACAAAAGGTTTGCACAAGTAATTGTCTTCTTCCAACTTGCCAAAATATATAAACACATTCATATTTCAAGGACCAGTCAATAATACTACATTATTACTCCCATGGGACCACTAAACACTAAACATCTATTTGGAGACCAAGTATTACCCAAAACATAGACAATTGATATTACTTTATTCCTATTACTTCACCAACTTGTTTTGGCAAAATTTGTTTAATTAGATGCATGAGTACACAACATTAGAATACCCAACTAATAAAATAATACAAATCTGGTATGTTATTGACAAATTTCAAGCACCACCATAATACCCACTTTGTTTAACCTTAAATCTCATTTCGTACCACAAAAAATAACTCTTGTATGTAACAAATTAGTGAAATTATCATGAAACCTTAGATCTACAATAAAAAAAATGGCTAACACCAATTCAAAAGGTTTTTAACCATTCAAACTTTAAACTTTCGAATTCAGACATTTAAATACCAAAACCCTAAAATCAATAAATTTGATTAAGACAAAGAAGTATTTACTTACCAAATAAGTGCTATGCAATGTTTTGCTTCTGCAAAAAACCCTCAGTTCAATCTTACTACGAGTTGGATTGTGTTGCTTCTCTTTCATTTTTCAGTCTCTCTCTCTGACTCTCAAGTCTCTCCCTTTAAGAAGAATAGCGAAAAAATTCAGGTGTTGAAGGCCAATTGCTTAATTGTATTCTTTGGTACATATGTAGGGACATTTTTGGCAATTCACATTTAGATGTGATGGAGGGATGTTTCTTCCATCCACTTCCCACATTTCATGTAACCATATGGGGTTATGTGGTCATATTTGAAAGATGGAGAGGGGTTATGTGATCGAATGTGAAACCATAGGGGGGTTATATGTAATTTACCCTTTTTTTGGGGTACCTATCTGGAGATTGCTATGAGGTTAAATTTGTATTAACTAATAATATGTTAGAGGCATAACAAAATTATTCTTTTTAGTGCTAAAAAGAGCAGATGACTTTCATAAATTAGGTCCAGAAGTGGGCTTTAGGGATTTGGCATATTTGTTATGGAGAAAGCGAAATTTGAGACTCTTTAAACAGAAGGCTCAGAGTTCTTGGAATTGATTCAAAGCATTTTGAAGAATGTATGCCAAGTTGTTGTAGGATAGAGAAGAATTCCACGAACCAGAGCAACTTGGAAACTATGTTTCAAATCGAACTTTCAGAGAAAATTCCTTCTTTAATGTGTAGGAAACCTTACTGTATAATAAAAGCAGTTTTGTTAGCTTGTGGTATGTTCTCTATGTAGCGATGGTAGTTATGCTGATATTTGTAAGGGTGCCTTGCTGCTACTAGTAACTTTTCCTTGCTCAGTAATGCAAGTCAAAGGTTTCACCCAAAACAAAAAATGGAAGAAGAGTATGCATTCATACTATGAAAAATCTTAAAAAACATGACTTGAGGCATGAACTAGGTTGTTTTCTATAAAATGATTTGCGCCCCTACAAAATATCTTCTAGTGTTGTAAGTTTCAGCACATCACCTTAAAAATAGTTTTGAAACCTTACAATATAATAAAAGCAGTTTTGTCAGCCTGTGGTATGTTCTCTCTGTAGTGATGGTAGTTATACTGATATTTGTGAGAGTGGCTGGCTGCTACTAGTAACTTTTCCTTAGTAATGCAAGTCAAGAGTTCACCCAAAACAAAAAATGGAAGAAGAGTATGCATTCATACTGTGAAAAATCTCAAAAAATATGACTTGAGGCATGAACTAGGTTGTTTTCTATAAAATGATTTGTGCCCCTATGAAATATCTTCTAGTGTTGTAAGTTTCAGTACGTTACCTTTAAAATACAATAATCCAACTTATTTTTACTAAACCATTCTAATCTACACTGTTGAAGTAAGATAGATATCTCACATAACACCGTCCTTTGTTTCATATAGAATACTGTAATAATACATTTTCTAATATATTATATTTGTAGTAACAAAAAGAATAGTGGAAGAATCCCAAAATTGTAAAGATATATGTAAAAGACATGTTTCATCATGTATTTGTACTTAGAAGAGTATAGGAGTTACAACCTAGATATTAAACCAAATAATTATACAATTTTAGCAACAAAGCATTGTTGTACAATATATTATGGTCAAAAAATTTCTCCTTTATATTATAAAAGTATAATTGAAAATACCATTCAATTAAGTTCAGGATATTTGATTTTTTTAAATTAAAATACCCCAACGTCATGAATTATAATGATCAAAATTGAACTCTGGCTTAAGTCTAATTGATAAAAGAAAGTAGAAATATGAAAAGAAATATTTAGCAGAATTAAGGTGTAGTTTTGTCTCGTAGAGAGTTAAATGAAAAAAATAAATAAAGTTTAGGAAATAAATTGCAAATCCGACTATTCCTTATAGGTGAAGTTTTTAGGATTAACCCTTTTCCAGTTGGAGTGGCACACGTGCCAAATTCACAAAGCACTTTAAATTAAAGCAAATCTAAAGGGCAAAAGAAAAGGAAAAAATCGGGGGAAGAATCAAAGTGAAAGAAAAAAGTCTGCTTTTTTACTTCTGGTTTTTTTTTTTTCAGACTTTTACTTCCCAAGCAAAAGAAGAATCCTAATACTAATGCATATATTCCCAGGCCAATAATCAATTGGGCCCATATATTCCCTTGTCAATAATCAATTGGTCCCCTCTCCTTTTTCCCTTTGATAATTATTCTCTTAAATAATATTCCCTATCTTTAGAACAGCTTATATGGATTTGAGTTGCAAATTCCCTTTTCAATCATCATCTTCATCTTCATCCTGGGCTGTAATCGTCTACTCACCGTGGCTGAAATACCGGATTTTTCCACCGCCGTCCGATCATTTGACTCCTCGGATACCGGATTTTCGACGTATTACTGAAATACCTTAGTAGTAATTGCGTTTTAATTTCGCCAAGCCAAGCCAAGCATATTTAACAGGTACTTCTTCTTCTTTTTTCATGTTATATTTTCTTCTTATAATTAGGATTTTTTGTCGGTGATTTTTGGATGAGTAATTAGCTTATGATTGTGTATTAAATGTCTACGTGTTTTATCTGACTAATTTTTATTTTTTAAAATTTTTTTTGGTATAGCTTTATTATGACAGTATATTAAACTAATTAGAGCATATTTATGATAGTGTATTAGTCAAAGTACATATTTGATGTGCTTTATGAATATTGGCTTGAGACTTTTGTATTTAATTTAGAATTATTATATTTTGGCAGAGTTTAATGATGTATAACTAGTGTGGATATTTTAATTAGTTCATGAATTTAATTTAGCTTATTCAGTAGCTTATAATACTATAATTAATGATTACGGGTATAATCAGATTACAGTTTTCTATGTAAAATGATAAAAACTGAAAAACTTGCTTAAAGCAATTTTAGTGGAAGGTTCAGTTTCTCTGAACGGTTAGTACAATTTCACGACATTGAAAGAATGATTTTTTTTTTTTCCATTTTTTATCTCTCTCTCTCTCTCTCTCTTCTGATTGGAGGATTCAGTTTTTTCACAGCAATTATTTTCGTCTTTCATTTTTGTTGATGGGCTAATAAAAAGTATTGTGTTATTGTCATTCCAATTTGTATTTGTATCAATTAGTTGATCGAAAGCTTCATTTTGTGTTATATTAACTGTTATTGGAATTTCCTTTGTCTGGATTAATATCTTCATACACAACGGCGACAAAGACGTGAATTTTGCATTATTGAGAGTTCTCTATAATTGCATAAACTTTGGGACAAAAAAGGGAAGAGAGGGGAAGGGGGGCGGGCGGGGCGGGCTGTTGCATGTGCGCAACAGGATGGTTTTGAGAATATCTGTCGTCTAAGATGACTACTTCTGCTGGTGCAGGACCTCTGAACACAAAGATGTCACAGAGGAGAGGTAAAACGTCTAGTTGGACTGTATTTGACCTGACTACTTCTGCAAGTGTACAACCTCTGGACACAAAAATGTCGCGGAGGAGAGGTAAAACGTCTGGTTGTACTGCATTTGACCTTGAACATCGTCGTAAGCAGCGTCCTGAACCTGAAGCAAAGGAATTTTTTCCAGCAATATCAAGCTCAATGGAGCAAAGTCAGAAAGCCTTGACAAACATAGCAGATATAACTGCATCGGAGAAGCATTTTGCGTCTCTACTACAGGATGCTGTCAAATTTCAGATCAAGCCGAAACGCAGCGATATGCATGAAAAGAAATTGCAGGGTGGTTGCTCTAGTGGTGTCAAAGATGCTTTGAAGGCAAATGGAATGCTTAAGGAGCTCCATCCTTGGGCAGACCAATACCTGATTGAGGATGTTTTGGCTGGTGTAGACTATGATGTTGATAAGGCCTCATCCTTATTGAAAATGATGGTTTCCTCTGAGCAAAGATACAATAATATTAAAATTACTGGGACTGATGAATTAAAGTTCAATCGTAAGAAGTCTCTTGTGAATGAAAATAAGTCATTAGCTGAAAAGGACACAGATCTTTCTCAAGTGATGCGTCTTCTTGAGGGTCTTGTGCTTAGCAATAATCGAGATTTGACAGATGAACGTGCTTCTTCGAGGAGAATGCTTCTGCATGATGTCTTTGCTACAAAAATGATTCTGAATTCTATCAAATCTTTACCCATTGAGCGGGAAGAAGATGATGTTTACTTGGCTCAAAGAAAAGAGGCACAAAAGATGACGAGGTTTGTTTCTGGTATAAATTTTAGCTGCCATCTGCACTATGAACTTGATTTTTGTTTTTACTTCAATCATATGCAGTACTTGTAATAAGGATGCTTCTTTCCTTTTTCTTGTTCTCATACACAAATTTCAGGGAAAAAGGTATAGAAATCCTGGTATTAAAAATATGTAATTCACATACTCAATTATGACAAATTGCTCATCACATCCATTTTCTTGCTAGAATTTTGGGATTGCACTTTAAATGGCACCTTTTAAACTTATCCCTTCAACTTATTGTGCTCTGGAATATTCGATGCATTATGAATATGGTGGAGATTGCAGATATGGAAGAGCATTGGTATCATAGTTTTTTAGTTCTTGCTATCCGAATGTGCTTTATGTTGAATTTCTAATTTTTGGTCTTTGAACCCTCCATAGTTGTTTGAATTAAGGACTGGGAGATTATGTTTGTTTAATTTGGTTCTCAGTGATATATCATGATGTGTACGGCCATTTTGTTATTTAATTTAGTTTCATATTCATCACAGAAGTTTAGAGAACATGAATAAGCAACTTGAATCACATTCAGAACTCTTGATTATATACTGGGTAAGTGTGTCATAATTGAAATTCTTCCTATGGATAGCTATGTATATCTTGCTACTTCTCTGATATACGTTTCCATGGACAAGAACCTGCCTTGCCATTTGCGGTTTTCCTGAACCAGCTTGCTTTAGATCATATTCTTTTGCTTGAGCCAGTGTTGTGATATTCTTTTCCATTTCTGAAATCCTGCTTTTAAACTCAAAAAAAAAAAAAGGTTACATGACTGGCAATTTATGAATATAGTTATTTTTTCTGGTGTGATAGCCTTCTTTTATTAGAATATTCTTTGCAGTTGTCAGATACCACCTTGTGCTACCTTAGATGATAATTTCTTTGCTTTTAGTGTTCTTATGCTTTTATTCACAAGAATCCTGTGCTATTTCTTTTATGCTTTTGTTATGCAGGTTTTCAACTTTGAAATCTTTTACATATGATTTGGTTTGCAAGATTTTTAATTTGCCAAGATATTTGAGAATTTATGCAAAGAGGCACTTTTAGAAACAGAAGTTAACACTAAAACCTTGGATAACTAGGAAAAGAGTGAGTGAGAGTATGAGTATTTATCAATTAAATGATAATTTAAGTTTTACCACTAATGTTACTAAAAGGTGTGCCAAAATTGGAAGGTTGTGTCTTGTGTTTGACAATTAGGGTGTGCATAAACGGGAAAAAATGAATTATCAACCAATTTTAGAATGAATTAGGGGACGTGAATTGGTAATTATGCTGGATGCTTGGAAATATATATAAATATACATACATACAAATGACCAAAAAAGTACAGAAATGGATCTGGCTTTCTTAAGTTTGAAATTATCAATTTCGAATTCATTACAGCCGTTAGGGACTCATTAAAATCGGAGTCTGCATTTGGTACTATATATTAGTAAAAGCATATTTCTGTTCGTACACAAATACATACAGACAGTTTATGTATTTATATGTGTATATATACATAATGTGTATATATTAACATAAATATGTCACACAGACCGTCAGACACAGCCTAATTCTATTCCAGTTTATACCCACTGCTGATACTGTGATGTTCTCCATCTCTCTTAAAGCTCACACTTGACAACTCACAGCTGGCACTCAAAAACTCATGGGCTTACCCTTACCTCACAGCTCTTTCCTTCTTGTCTGTCGTCTCTATTGTCAGTCATCTTTGTATAAATATGCTGTCCATTCTCTTGCCATCTTGCACCACCATCGTTCATTGACCTCATCTGACTCTGCCATGTTGCACTTCCTGGTTTCTGGAAGGTAGACTTCCGTACTAGTAGATGTAGTTGTACTGGTTCCTTGATGGTTGCTCTTGTGTTGACCTCGGGATGTCGAGTTGTAATGATAAGTCATTCTTGTTTGATTTAAGTAGAATCTGGTTAGTGCATTTTTTTTTTTGGCACTGATCTTGTAGTGGTTCTGGTGAAGTTGAACTGGCATTGGCAATTATTTTGCGAACTCAGTTCTTTTGGTTTCTGTTTTTGCTGAAACCTTGTAGTGTTAAGATTGTACCCTTCTAAAGTATATTGAGTTATGCTGAAGTTTAGGTTTCTGTTTTGAAGATTATTTAGCTCACAGTCCTTGTCTATGCACTTTTCTTATTGAAAAACAGTTCAGCATCTCGGAACTCTAAGGCTTCCGTGGATGCCTATCTGAGAGGGGATCACTTATCTGCCCAACTCTATTCGCGGAAAGCTCGTGAAGAATGGCTGACTGCTAAACAACTAAATGCCAAGGCAGCAAAAGAAATTCTGAGAATCAAGAATTTGAAGAATGATGAGTGGACATTAGATTTGCATGGTCTTCATGCTGCAGAAGCAGTCCAAGCCTTGCAAGAACATTTGCAGAGGATTGAATCTCAGATGCCTACAAAACAGCTTGCTTGTGCTAGAAGATTCAATGCAATTCAATCTCAGATGCCTTGTGCTAGAATAGTCCATCTATCTCAGATGCCTATTGCTTGTGCTAGAATAGTCCATTTATCTCAGATGCCTGCTAGAAGATTCAATGTAATGGCAGGAATTGTATCTTCCACAGCTCCTAATGTTGCAATTTTTAGGGATTTGGAAGAGTGTGATAGCCAGATTCCATTGTTTAGGCCAAGACCAGCATCTGTAGAAGTAATAACAGGTACTGTTTCTTCTTTTTAAATCAATTGCACATGCTAAAGTGTTTAATATTCTGGTTTTATGCATGTGCTTGCTCTTCTAATATACTATCTAAGCAATGTGCCTGAATTTCCTTACAAGGGATGTGGACCTCTTAATGAAGTTTTAAGTGGTTTAAGCCAGTTGTTTTAGTCAGACAGGATAATACTACTATATAGTGCAATATGATTCTTGTGATACGTTTTCAGGAAAAGGCAAGCATAGTCGGGGTGAAGCCACACTTCCTCCAGCCATTAGGAGCTTTCTCAATGAAAATAGGTAATATTCTTCGTTTCTTTTTCAAGGTGAGTGTTAGGAATTTGCAGTTAAAAAAGTTTAAATTTTTGCAGATATCACTATAGTGAAACACGACCTGGGGTGATTGAAGTACAAATCAAATTCCGGTGATGATGAGCTCTGTGCATTACACTATCTTGCAATGAGGGAGTTCTCCTTATTTGATATGTATCATAGATTGGTCTTTGGTATTTTGCGGTAAATAGCCTCGTCTTGTATATACTGCTGTACACAGTGTTCTGTTCTTTAACTTAAATAGTTTGCTTATTGTACAGTTCAGATTGATGTCAATGAAGTTTTACAAGGAGAAGTAGACAGCCTGTTTCTTCTTCATATTGCATTTCTGTTGTTTGCATGCCAGTGTGGCTATGTAGCTACTTAAGACTTAAGTACCTCGCCAGAATGGTGGCCACATGTAGTATATGCTTGTGGAACTATAACAAAATTGTTACTGTGTGCAGAAATGAGGATGGTGGTTGCATGAAGATTTTTCTGGATCTTTCTTTGGTTTGTGGATCTCTTTTGATAAAGTTTGTTTTGGCTCTTGCTAACTATGGACACCTATATAGTGGACGAATGGAATCTCTTGCCTCCTTCAATGCACGCTTTTGGCTAAGCAACTGTATCAGAATTGGCTGCCGTTGCATAATGACACTTTACCTTGGCAATTTGAAGCAAACTAGTATAATCTTGGCAGAGTATCCTGAATTAAAGGGTTAGACATTAATTTTCTTGTTCACGTGGAATCATTAAATAAAAATTGTCTTGGCAGAAAGTACCCTATGTGAGAGGCTTAACAAAAATGTCTTGGCTGAAGTACTCCAAATGAGAGGATTCAATGCTACTTTTCTTGACAGATGGGACTCTGTTTGAATAAGTTGTTTTTCAGGTTTTTTTTTTACTGTAGCTGTTTTTGAAAAACAGCTAATGTTATTTGGATTGCTGTATTTGAAAAACTAATTGTCTTAAAAAACAAATGCATTTGGATTGAACTATATTTGAAAAATAGATATAATCACTTTTTTTCTATTCAGCTCCAATAATTTCCTCCCTTCCTATAGGCCTAAAGGACAAACGCTTGAAAACCTGTTCAAGAAGTAGCTTAAAGCATACATTCGTAGTATTCAACTTAATACCAAATTTATAGCCGAGAATTCCTTTCAAGGGATTACAAATCATTTCTAAGGTCCATAGGATTACAATTGAAGTAAAAAAGTCCGTGGTAATACTAATACTACAATAGTTTTACATTTCCCTTAGAGTGACAAAGGCGGCCAAGCTGCAAAAAAACATTTTTCAGGGGCTTACAAGTCATATCTTCAAAATAATGGTCAAGAAAGGTTAAAATGCTTCAGTTGACATCCAAGTTGATGTCTAACCATAACTTCAAGCAAACTATATTTAAAACTTGCAGTCCCACTTCCCTCAATCCTAGACTCATTTTGTACCAACAAAAGTGTGCATAATGAGGAAAACTCACGGTCAGAGACAGCTATTGTAACGCCCCGAGGCAGAAGAAAAGGGAGAAATTTCTGGTGAAGAGTGTTTTGTGGGGAATTCGGCCAGAAGCCGTGCAAATTCCTTATATTTTTCTTAAAATTCCCTTTTCTTTGACAAATACCACTTTATAATGGCCCTACTACTCAATCACCCCACAATAAGTGCCAATGAACCTAGAAAGTAGGGTTTCACTTTTGGTTTCAAGATTGGAGAATTTTGGGTTTTCGCGATTTTTCGCCGGATGAATTTTCGGTAGAGAGTAAGGATTAATTTGGGGATTAAAAGTGACTTTTAAGTGAGAAATAATATGTGACTAGTGGCAATGATATAAGGTTAGTGAATGGGAAGTAAAAACCCTAGTACGTGAGTTTTTAAGAAAAACGGCGCGAACCGACGGGTCCCGCGCACTACCGATTGAACGCACCGCTTGACCACCATTTTTCTACTTGAGCAAAATATCTTCTCTCTTGGCAGCAAGTTTGACCGAATTTGAGGCTAGGAAATAACAAGAAAGAAAGAGAAAAAAAGAAAGGTGGTGGTGGCGACACTTGTCGCCACCTTAAGGCTTCTTGACCCAAGACCAAGACCATCCATTTATCTCCAAAATTCAGCAATTTTTCCTTTTCATTTGCTGCTGCTGGCCGAGAGGAAGGAGAAGAAAAACACCAAGGGAAAACACTCCATTTCTTCTTCAATCCAACAACTAAGTGAGAAATCAAACAAAACAAACCGATTAAACTTGTCCTTGAGTGATTAGTTAGTGATTTGTGGTGAGACTTGGGAAGGAGAAAGCTTGGGCTACTCTTAGTGAACTCTAGTCAAGGTAAGAAAGCTTATCTCTCCAAATTTTACTTTCAATCTTGTTAAATTAAGCTTAGCAACTTGATTTTGTGGTGGAATCATGGATGATTATCATGTTTTAGAAGTTTTCCCCTTTTTATTTGATGAACTAGGGTTTGGGGAAATTCTACCCAATTTGTTGTATGATGCTTATATGTTGCAATTGAGGTTTTATAAGGTGTTTTGGTAGTGATTGGAGTGAGAAATTAAGGAAAGTTCCACTAAAAACTAGAAATTCCAGAATCTGGAAATTTTCCCCAACATTCTGTCCGAATTTATATCTGTATGTTAGAGGCCGAATTGGCCTTAGGTCTAAGAATGAAAGTTGTATAGAATGGTATTTTATAGGTGCCTACAAAATTTCAGCTCAATCGGAGCAACGTAGGTCGTGAAAAGTCCAAAATACCCTTACTGTTTTAAGTATTTCCTCAGCAGTCCGTTTCATCAGTTAAGTCCAGTTTATCACGTTTTTTGACTAGGATACGTACTGATTTAGCTCTTGGCCAAAACATGAAAGTTGTAATATTCTGAATTAGCTTTCAAATGCCTCTAATAAGACCTGATTCGGACTTGTGTACTCTGAGATATGACCATTACAGTGTTCTGCGTTTAAACAGCCGACGAATTGGTTTCTGGTTTAGTAATTTGAGAATTTGACCAAGTTACATTAGAAACTGGACTAAGTGACCTTCATGAACATTGTAGCCCTGTGTCTTAGCTTCGAAACGGCATAGGTTGTGCCTCAATCCGATAGGTGTAGCCTCGGAGATGTTATTTCCGCTTTCATACGTCAAATCTGTTTTGTGCTAGATTGAATTTCTGCACTTGCTATTGTTGTGAATCTTATTATTATGGTATTGTGAGCCTATGGAACGGCTCTTGTCATGAATTGCTGATATATGTGATGTTGGGTTTTGGTTGAGAAAAATAATAAAGCCTAAATGGCTGAAAAATTAGGTAAACACAAAGGGCATGCTGCCCGAATTTTTATTCGAGAACTAGAAAACTATATTTGCAACTTGAGTGAAGGTTAAGTGATTACCACTTGAACTAGTGAGAACTTTTGCTACTTTGTTATCGATGGTTATACGTTAAAAACCTAAACGAACTTGTACCCTTGAGGAAAAGACATAATGGCCAATATAAACTTGTATTTCCTGGTACTTTCAACTCAAGTATATATGCTACAAAAACCTTACGATTTGAGAAGCGAGCAAGTGTTTCACGAATGTCTTTCAAATGAATTTCAATTGGTTGATTCTTAACGAACGGAACGTTTAAGTTTCGAATCTTACTCGTGTTTCAAAGTTCTCAAATTGGATTTTTATCGCAGATCTGGACTCCAAACCTGGAGTATAATTGAACGTGACTACTTGAAGCACTAAAGTTTGAGTGAGTGATCTCTCGACTGTTCCCAAAGTTACTTTTGAACTAATTCTTGCATTTATTACTCCTTTGCATATCATTTGGGGTGTGTGCCATGACATAATTTGACTCCAATGAATTCTTGGAAAGTTTTGTGCTTAGAACCAATGTCTCCACTATTGTTTACACATTCTTTGGAGCCCGATGGCTCCTTACTTCTGTTTCATGGTTACCTGATCTAAACGAGCATTGGATATTTAAGTACAAGAACTTCACTGGCTCACATGAGTAATAAATGAACATTTGATTACTGCATCATGACATCATATCAATGCTTTATTGTGAAATATACTTCGCTGTTGATTTTACTGATCACTCGCTGAGTTTCTAGCTTACCCCCTATTATCTTTTTCTCCCCACAGGGATCGAAGTAAAGGAAGAACTTGTTTTTGGATCTTTGTGTGGCTGGATGGCGTACATCTTGTATAGTTTAGTTTTGGTTTTGATTTATGTACTTTTGGGCTGTATAAATATTTGAAATTGAATCAGATGTAAATCTACATTTTACGCTTAGAACTAGTTTCCGTTTCGCTTATGATATGTAATTTTGGGAGAATTGGATGTATTATTTGAGTTGTACCTTGTAATTTATTTGAGGAATGTAGTAAGTGAGTGAGTCCCGGCGAGAGCTGGGCAGGCGGCCCGCTAAACCCTCTGGTACGCCTTAGGGGGAGGTGGGGTCGTTACAAATGGTATCAGAGTTTAGGCTTCAGATCTTTGTAGTGTATCTTAGGCTTAAAGTTTAGGATGCCGGACTGTGGGATTGGTTTGTACGTTCAGTGCTCTTTTGGAGCGTCAGTTGTGACTCTTGAAAATGGTACACGTAAGATATGACTTGATGAACTTCGTTTAAAACCATATGGTCTGAGTCGTGAAGTTTCTTAGTTTGAATTCTTGTACTTGTGTACCTGATACTTTTCCTGAGGAAATGCTCGTGAATTTTAGACGGAATATGGTTTAACGTACGATGATGTGAATAGAAATTATGATTGAGTTTGAGATAAGTTGTAATGGCACAGGTTAGAGCGCAGAAGATTTTGTCTTGTACTCAAGACTTAACTGAATGAGGAAATTGAAATAATGACTTGGACTTGTCCAATAAGTGTTGGCTTGGATTTTGATACATTATGGTGGTGGCTGGATTGTTGAGAAAATTTTTGATTTTGCAACCTTCATCTAGTCTTCTTGTTTGATTAAGGATGGCACCACCCGATTTGTAAGTGTTGGGATTTGAACTACTTGAACTGCCTGAGACTGACTTTGAACTGCCGGAAACTGACTAGGCTGAGTTCACTCGAGACTTGAACATTGTTTAGGCAAGTGTGCTTTTACGTACACTTAGTGGTTGTGATTTGACTGAATATATGATATTTCATTTACGCATGAGCAAGTAGTTTGGTTTGTATACGACCTGTAAGTAGACTTGAATTTGAATCGGCTAGTGTACCCTTACATACACTGGATAGACCTGACCTAACTGAAAATAGGGTATCTCTTTTACTCTTGAGCAAGTATCTTGATTTATATATGATCTGTATGTGGATTTAAGTTTGATGACTGCTTGAGAGTGTGAATTACTGGGCATAAGCTAGGCGAGTGAGTTTCTACTCGTACCCGTGTTCCTTGAACCTGAAATAATTGACCCTGCTTTTGAACCGATATACTTGAACCCTGCTTTTGACTCTGTTTCTGAACATTTTCGTACTTGTTTGGTTGTAGACCGGCTACTACTCCTCTGTAGCGGTTGAACTGAACCTCTCTGATGAGATATAGCCTGTTGTGTTACCAAGCACCGCCATTCTCTTGGCGAGGCATACCTGTTGTGTTTCCAAGCACCATAAGGGATGAAATTCTTGAACTGAACCTCTCTGATGAGATATTGCCTGTTGTGTTACCAAGCATCGCCATTCTTTTGGCGAGGCATACCTGTTGTGTTTTAAAGCACCATCGGGGATGAAACTTTGACTTGAGGCTCTCTGGTGAAATTTAGCCGTTGTGCTAACTTGTTGTGTTATAAAGCACCACCAGGGCCAATTTCTTGAGCTAAGATCCTCTGGTGAAGTTTAGCCGTTGTGCTAACTTGTTGTGTTATAAAGCACCACCAAGGATGAAATTTTGAACTGAGGTTCTTTGGCGAGGTATAGCCGTTGTGCTAACCTGTTGTGTTGTCCAGCACCGCCATGGACAAAATCTTGCATCTGAAGCTCTGGTGAAGTATAGCTGAGTGCTAGCTTGTTGTGTTATAAAGCACCACCAGGGGTAATTTCTGACCTGAGATATCATTATGTCCTGAATTATTTTTTCAAATACCAGGGACTTTAAGTTCGATTTCGAGCCCTTTTTGTATATGTATCCAGTTACTCGTCTGACTATCAATTGGATCAAGATTATTTGATAAGTTGGATTGGAGTACTTTTAGTATTTGATTATAATGAGTGATTCTTAGTATGTGATTGACCTTTGAGATATTTGATCTGATTAGTATTTGATTATGATAAGCGAGATTGAAATGATTCTTAATACGTGATCGACTTTCGAGAACTATTTTGATCTGATTAGTACATGTTGGAATGTCGAGGACGACATTCTTTTAAGGAGGGGAGTTGTAACGCCCCGAGGCAGAAGAAAAGGGAGAAATTTCTGGTGAAGAGTGTTTTGTGGGGAATTCGGCCAGAAGCCGTGCAAATTCCTTATATTTTTCTTAAAATTCCCTTTTCTTTGACAAATACCACTTTATAATGGCCCTACTACTCAATCACCCCACAATAAGTACCAATGAACCTAGAAAGTAGGGTTTCACTTTTGGTTTCAAGATTGGAGAATTTTGGGTTTTCGCGATTTTTCGCCGGATGAATTTTCGGTACAGAGTAAGGATTAATTTGGGGATTAAAAGTGACTTTTAAGTGAGAAATAATATGTGACTAGTGGCAATGATATAAGGTTAGTGAATGGGAAGTAAAAACCCTAGTACGTGAGTTTTTAAGAAAAACGGCGCGAACCGACGGGTCCCGCGCACTACCGATTGAACGCACCGCTTGACCACCATTTTTCTTACCAGACAAATTTATTGAACTTGAGCAAAATATCTTCTCTCTTGGCAGCAAGCTTGACCGAATTTGAGGCTAGAAAATAACAAGAAAGAAAGAGAAAAAAAGAAAGGTGGTGGTGGCGACACTTGTCGCCACCTTAAGGCTTCTTGACCCAAGACCAAGACCATCCATTTAACTCCAAAATTCAGCAATTTTTCCTCTTCATTTGCTGCTGCTGGCCGAGAGGAAGGAGAAGAAAAACACCAAGGGAAAACACTCCATTTCTTCTTCAATCCAACAACTAAGTGAGAAATCAAACAAAACAAACTGATTAAACTTGTCCTTGAGTGATTAGTTAGTGATTTGTGGTGAGACTTGGGAAGGAGAAAGCTTGGGCTACTCTTAGTGAACTCTAGTCAAGGTAAGAAAGCTTATCTCTCCAAATTTTACTTTCAATCTTGTTAAATTAAGCTTAGCAACTTGATTTTGTGGTGGAATCATGGATGATTATCATGTTTTAGAAGTTTTCCCCTTTTTATTTGATGAACTAGGGTTTGGGGAAATTCTGCCCAATTTGTTGTATGATGCTTATATGTTGCAATTGAGGTTTTATAAGGTGTTTTGGTAGTGATTGGAGTGAGAAATTAAGGAAAGTTCCACTAAAAACTAGAAATTCCAGAATCTGGAAATTTTCCCCAACATTCTGTCCGAATTTATATCTGTATGTTAGAGGCCGAATTGGCCTTAGGTCAAAGAATGAAAGTTGTATAGAATGGTATTTTATAGGTGCCTACAAAATTTCAACTCAATCGGAGCAACGTAGGTCGTGAAAAGTCCAAAATACCCTTACTGTTTTAAGTATTTCCTCAGCAGTCCGTTTCATCAGTTAAGTCCAGTTTATCACGTTTTTTGACTAGGATACGTACTGATTTAGCTCTTGGCCAAAACATGAAAGTTGTAATATTCTGAATTAGCTTTCAAATGCCTCTAAGAACACCTGATTCGGACTTGTGTACTCTGAGATATGACCATTACAGTGTTCTGCGTTTAAACAGCCGACGAATTGGTTTATGGTTTAGTAATTTGAGAATTTGACCAAGTTACATTAGAAACTGGACTAAGTGACCTTCATGAACATTGTAGCCCTGTGTCTTAGCTTCGAAACGGCATAGGTTACGCCTCAATCCGATAGGTGTAGCCTCGGAGATGTTATTTCCGCTTTCATACGTCAAATCTGTTTTGTGCTAGATTGAATTTCTGCACTTGCTATTGTTGTGAATCTTATTATTATGGTATTGTGAGCCTATGGAACGGCTCTTGTCATGAATTGCTGATATATGTGATGTTGGGTTTTGGTTGAGAAAAATAATGAAGCCTAAATGGCTGGAAAATTAGGTAAACACAAAGGGCATGCTGCCCGAATTTTTACTCGAGAACTAGAAAACTATATTTGCAACTTGAGTGAAGGTTAAGTGATTACCACTTGAACTAGCGAGAACTTTTGCTACTTTGTTATCGATGGTTATACGTTAAAAACCTAAACGAACTTGTACCCTTGAGGAAAAGACATAATGGCCAATGTAAACTTGTATTTCCTGGTACTTTCAATTCAAGTATATATGCTACAAAAACCTTACGATTTGAGAAGCGAGCAAGTGTTTCACGAATACCTTTCAAATGAATTTCAATTGGTTGATTCTTAACGTACGGAACGTTTAAGTTTTGAATCTTACTCGTGTTTCAAAGTTCTCAAATTGAATTTTTATCGCAGATCTGGACTCCAAACCTGGAGTATAATTGAACGTGACTACTTGAAGTACTAAAGTTTGAGTGAGTGATCTCTCGACTGTTCCCAAAGTTACTTTTGAACTAATTCTTGCATTTATTACTCCTTTGCATATCATTTGGGGTTCGGGTGTGTGCCATGACATAATTTGGCTCCAATGAGTTCCTGAAAAGTCTTGTGCTTAGAACCAATGTCTCCACTATTGTTTACACATTCTTTGGAGCCCGATGGCTCCTTACTTCTGTTTCATGATTACCTGATCTAAACGAGCATTGGATATTTAAGTACAAGAACTTCACTGGCTCACATGAGCAATAAATGAACTTTTGATTACTGCATCATGACATCATATCAATGCTTTATTGTGAAATATACTTGGCTGTTGATTTTATTGGTCACTCGCTGAGCTTCTAGCTCACCCCCTATTATCTTTTTCTCCCCACAGGGATCGAAGTAAAAGAAGAACTTATTTTTGGATCTTTGTGTGGCTGGATGGCGTACATCTTGTATAGTTTAGTTTTGATTTTGGTTTATGTACTTTTGGGCTGTATAAATATTTGAAATTGAATCAGATGTAAATCTACATTTTACGCTTAGAACTAGTTTCCGTTTCACTTATGATATGTAATTTTGGGAGAATTGGATGTATTATTTGAGTTGTACCTTGTAATTTATTTGAGGAATGTAGTAAGTGAGTGAGTCCCGGCGAGAGTTGGGCAGGCGGCCCGCTAAACCCTCTGGTACGCTTTAGGGGGAGGTGGGGTCGTTACAGCTATGAGAGTATATGTGATTGGCAATTGCTTGGTGGTCTTCACCACACTCAGATATTCCTTGTTGTGACACATTTGGTTGTGGTCCCGGAACTTGGTATCATGGTTCACCATCGTGGGTTTCGGTCGCGTCGCGGTCTCGGTTGTTTCATATCGGTCATGACATATCGGTTGAATATCGAGTGATACACATATTATAGCAAATGAAAGTTTTCAACAATTTTGAAAAAATTACTAAAATTAGAGAATATAAAAAAAGGCACAATTTAAAAAAATATCCGAGTTAATTCGGATATATTGACCGATATTATGCATCACAGATTTGAATCGATCAATATCGGCCAAGTCAGAGCGAGTCGTCACAGATATGATAATATCCATGATTCGGGGATCGGTATCGTACTGGTCCCCTCTCTTCCGATTACCACTCGACCGATACATATCGGTATCGGTCGATATTGCGAACCATGCTTGGTATCTTTCTTCTAAATTATACGACATTGCTCCAGCATCTTCTTCTTTATTAAAATAGTTGTCATTCGGTACATATCCCGCATGAAGTTATGCAAGACACAACAGGCAGGGACACAATGTTATTCTGCGTGGCCATCATATAATTCTGCATAGGGCCCTATTTTAAGTATCGGAAACATTTTTTCAAAATACCAAATGTTCATTCAATAATACTTCTTAGAGACGTATGGCGGTTGTTGAATAACTCTTAGGCAGCGATGCAGATGATGATCCATTAACTCTGGTGAATGTTGGAAACGCTCGACCAATACCCGATGACACTTATTATGGCTAAGTGTTAGCCCCTTAAGGCGCGGTCCAGACAGGAACGCGCGCGGCCGTGGCCAATTTCGGCCAGCCATGGCCTAGGTGAGAAGGCCGAAGGTGAAGCTTGTTGGAAACGAGTGGACAAGTGTTTGATGATGTTTTCTTAACCTAAGTATGAGTTGGGGAAAGTTTTAGGGGCATCAGATGCCTCTAAGTTAGTTGGGGAAAAGGGGTGCCTCTACTAACGGTTGTAAATTTTCCTCTAAGACATATATATAAAGGGATAATTGTGACTAAACCAAGTCAAGGCCAAGGGCTAGGGGCCAAGGCCACGGAATGACTATGGCTCGGTGGGTTGTTTCGGGTGGTTCCAAGTGCTAGGAAGCATGATACCTAAGATTGCTAAGTGTTGAGGCAAGTTGGGTGCGGAACGTTGCCGATGGCGGGAAATGGGAGGCGCGGAGTTGTGCGGCGGTTGCCTGTGCGCACCAAAGATGAACGTTGGGCAGTTGCTGATCGTTGCTGGCAGTTGCTGGGAGTTGCTGACGGTTACCAGCCAACTCACCCTTGTTCTTAGCGGGTTCCTGACTTTGTGGACGTTCAGATAAGACCAGCGGTTGGGTCTTTTGTCAACCGTAAATGTGCCTATAAATAATGGGTTAGACAGAGACTAAAGGGTAGAGAGTCTCAAATAGTGAGAATCACCCTTAGATATTCTGCACGCCAGGTGTTTGTAGGAATTCCTTGTAATCGTTATTGTGAAATACAAGGTTGGCTGTAACTTGTGCGTGTGTTCCTTTATGTTGCCTAAGTGTTCTACGTTCTGAATACTTGTGTGCAAGTGAGTTGTGTGGGCTGACTGGTAGCAGGGCTTACTAGTGCCATTATGGGCATGGTTTGCTAGTGTAAGTAGACACCTCGTAACAGCGTGGTATCAGAGCACAGCTCTGATCCATTAGACCGTGCTTTTGTTGTGTTTGTTTTGTAGGTAATGATGGTTGGACATGGAAATACTCTCAAAGAGCGGTTGCAACGTCAGGAACTGGAGTTCGAAGACTTGATGCAGCGTTTGGGAGACGTTCTAGAGGGCTTCAATGTCGTGGACGCTCTGTTGCAGACCCGAGAAACGATCAACGCCCTAACAGTGCAGATGGAGGAAACCAGGCTTAGAGGCTCTTCCGTTGGGGATGTTGAAGCATTGAGGAACGAAGTGACTTCGTCCCATGCTAAGATTGCGGCTTTACAGTCGGAGATCGGTGTGTTGAAGAAGGCCGTTGGCTCTTGCAACACACAGACCGTTCAAAAATCTTCGAAGGGGAAAGTTAAAGTCCCAGAACTGAAACCGTACCAGGGGAGTAGGAGTTCGAAGGATCTAGAAAATTTCTTGTGGGATGTCGAACAGTACTTCAAGGCTGTTGTCGTTCCAGAAGGAGAGAAGGTATCCATTGCATCCATGTACCTTAGCGGTGATATAAAATTGTGGTGGAGAACGATGCAATCAGACCCCACCAGACCTAAGATTGAGAGTTGGGACGTGCTGAAAAAGGAGTTGAAGAAATAATTCCTTCCCACGAATATTTCGTGGAAAGTTTGGGACGCATTGTGGAACTTGAAGCAGAGTAAGAGTGTACACGAGTACGTTGCTGAGTTCCAGGCCCTGATGTTGGATGTGAAGGAGATGTCGGAAGAAGACAAGCTCTACACATTCATCCGTGGACTGCAGCCATGGGCGCAGATAGAGTTGCGGAGACAGAATGTTCAGACCGTGTTTCAAGCACTTACTGCCGTAGAGAAGTTGATAGACTTCAAGTCCATGGGATCCAATGACAAGAAGAAAGAGAAGGGTAAGGACAAGGACAAGGTTAAAGACCAGAAAGGTGGGACATTGTTAAAGAAGAAGAAAAAGAAGCAGTCGGTAATAACGACCGAATCCGGTGGTGCTTCTTTTTCTAAGGAAAAGCCAGCGTCAAATCCGAAGAAGGATGGCTGCTTTAATTGCGGAGGACCACACTTGGCCCGCAATTGTCCCAACAAAAAGAAGGATCAGAACGTTAGTGCCTTAATAGCGGAAGATGATTGCGACCGGTTGGAGATGCAGGACGCACGGTAAATCAGTTCCGGGAGCATCACACAGTTGTGTGACGGAACACGTGGTAAATCAGTTCCGGTTGAAGTTGAAGGACTTGGGCTTCAAGTTGAAGGCTGTCAACTCTGAAGCCAAACCCGTGTTGGGCGGGGCAACGGTAGAATTGGAGTTGGGGCCGTGGAAGGGATGATGTAGTCTCATGGCCAGTCAAATGGACGATTTTGACTTAATCCTAGGCAAGGATTTCATGGTTGCGAACAGGATCTATCCAATTCCCCACTTGGACGGCGTCATGGTGGACGACGACCAAAGTCCAGGCTTTGTCCCTGCAGCCAGGTTGCCAAAACAAAAGAGCAACCAACGAAAGAACACGGTGTCGGCTATACAAATTGAGTCCAGTCTTCAGCGCGGGGAAGTTGTATACATCGCCGCATTGGTGGAAATGAAGCCCGACATGTACTAGGAAGTACCAGATGCCGTAGCCCATGTGTTGGTGGAATTCGCAGACCTGATGCCTGTGGAATTGCCGAGGCGGCTGCCTCCTAGACGTGCCGTGGAGCACAGAATTGAGTTGGTGCTAGGAGCCCAACCCCCTGCCCAGGCTCCTTACCGCATGTTCCCGATGGAGTTGGAGGAGCTGCGGCGCCAACTGAACGAGTTGCTAGAATGCTAGGCGCTGAGACCATCGAAGGCTCCGTACGGTGCCCCAGCATTGTTCCAGAAGATGGCAGACGGAACACTGAGATTCCGTGTGGATTATCGTGCCCTGAACAAGATCACGATCAGGAACAGGTACCCGATCCCAAATACATTTGATTTGTTCGATAGGCTAGCGAGGGGCCGATTCTACACCAAAATTAACTTGCGGTCGGGATACTGGCAAGTCCGAATAGCCCCAGGAGATGAGGAAAAGACGACGGTGGTGACAAGGTATGGTTCCTTTGTATTTCTTGTCATGCCGTTCGGCTTGACGAATGCACCTGCTACATTTTGTAGGCTGATGAACGATGTCTTGTATGAATACCTTGACAAGTTTGTTGTAGTGTACTTAGATGACATTGTTGTGTATTCGGAATCCCTAGAAGAACATGTAGGGCACTTGAGAGACGTATTCCGCAAATTGAGGGAATACGAGCTCTATGTAAAGAAGAAAAAGTGTGAGTTTGGCAGGGAGCATATCACTTTTCTTGGCCATGTGGTGAGCAATGGTCGGATCGAGATGGATCGCAGGAAGGTCGAGGCCATTCTTGATTGACCTGCACCCTAGAAAGTCGCAGAACTGAGGTCATTCCTTGGTCTGGTCAATTATTACAGACGTTTCATCCAAAGATACTCCAAGATAGTGGCCCCTTTGACGGATTTGTTGAAAAATGATAGACCGTGGATGTGGGATTATGAATGCGGGATGCATTCAGAAGGTTGAAGGAAGCAGTCACTTCTGCGCCAGTGTTGCAACTTCCAGACTTTACAAAGGCGTTCGAAGTGCACACTGATGCTTCAGATCGTGCGGTTGGAGGAGTGCTGATGCAAGACAAGCACCCAATTGCATTTGAGAGTCGAAAGCTGAAGGAATGCGAGCAGAAATATAGCACGCATGAGAAAGAGATGACGGCTACAGTGCATTGCCTGGAGACATAGAAGCACTACCTATTGGGAACCAAGTTCGTGGTGGTGACCGACAATGTGGTCAATACGTACTTCAAAACGCAGAAAAAGTTAACCCCGAAGCAAGTTTGTTGGCAGGAGTTTCTGGCCGAGTTCGACTTTGACTTGCTGCACAAGCCAGGAAGGGAGAACACGGTTACTGACACGTTAACTCGAAAGTACGTCGAAGAGTATTTTACGGCCCTCAGCACCGTGGAAACGGACTTTTGGGACAAGATCAAATCAGAGTTCCCAAATGATCCGGTGTACCAGACCCTGACCACCCAAGTCCATGAGGGCAAGGTTCGTCGTTACTAACTCGAAGACGACCTACTCTTTGCCAAGGGCGGTAGAGCTTATGTCCCGGTAGGAGGGGGACTTAGGCGACAGTTGCTGCGAGAGACCCATGACACTCATTGGGCTGGTCATCCCGGAGTGGAGCGAATGCGGGCGTTGCTGTCGCGGAGCTTCAACTGGCCAAAGATGGAAGCAGATATTGAGGCATACGTGAAAACATGTCTTGTGTGCCAACAAGACAAGGTGGAAAGGAAGAAGGAGCCGGGTTTGTTGCAGCCTTTGCCGATCCCTGATCGACCCTTGCAATCGGTCTCAATGGACTTCATTTCGGGATTTCCTAAGGTCGATGGTATGGTTTCTGTTTTTGTACTCATTGATAGATTTTCTAAGTATGCTATCTTTATCGGTGCGCCGAAGGCGTGCCCGGCTGATGTTGCCGCTGATTTGTTTTTCAAAAATATTGTGAAGTACTTCAGGTTACCCGAAGACATCATAAGTGACAGGGATACCAGATTCAAGGGGAGATTCTGGACCGTGTTGTTTGGATTGCTGGGTTCCGAACTTAAGTTCTCTACTGCCGCACATCCTCAGACCGACGGACAAACGGAGAGGATCAATGCCTTGTTGGAGGAGTACCTAAGGCATTACGTGACGGCAAGTCAAAAGAACTAGGTGGAGTTGCAGGATGCTGCGCAGTTTTGCTACAATCTGCACAAGTCATCTGCACCAAGCTGAGTCCGTTCGAGTTGGTAAACGGGCAACAACCTCTGGCTCCGCATGAAGTTGCACTTCAAGGCGGGAGTCGTTGCCTAGTCGCGTACCGGTTTGCTCGTGCCAAGCACGAATTGGCGGACGAAGCGAGGGATAGCTTGTTGGTGGCGCAACACTGCATGAAGAAGTATACGGACCAACGTAGACGGGACTTGGAGTTCCAGGTGGGAGATCAAGTGATGCTGAAATTGACTTCCCAGATTTGGAAGAAAGTAAGCAGCAAGATAGTCCATCGTGGGCTCATTGCGAAGTACGATGAACCGTTTGAGGTGATCAAGAAGGTGGGTCGTGTAGCCTATCGGTTGAAGCTGCCCGACAAACTAAAGATCCACCCGACCTTCCATGTGAGTTTCTTGAAGCCCTTCAACCATGATGAGATGGATGAAGGATGGAAGCAAGCAAAACGTGCTTCGCCGGTGATCCGCAAACAATTCCAGAAAGATGTGGAGGCAGTGTTGGATCACAGAACCATGGGGCAGAGTAAAAAGAATAGACGGACAGATTATCTAGTCCAGTGGAAGAGAGAGACCGAGTTGGTCGCTATTTGGGAACGGGACGTGACCTTGTGGCAGTTCGAAAACAAAATTGCTGAGTACCTAAGGAACCTCCGGAAGCAAGCCAAGTTGACGAGGGCATCAACCTCTTCAGGTGGGGGTGGTCTGTTAGCCCCTTAGGGCACAGTCCAGACAGGAACGCGCGAGGCCGTGGCCATTTCGGCCAGCCATGGCCTAGGTGGGAAGGCCGAAGGTGAAGCTTGTTGGAAACGAGTGGACAAGTGTTTGATGATGTTTTCCTAGCCTAAGTATGGGTTGGGGAAAGTTTTAGGGGCATCAGATGCGTCTAAATTAGTTGGGGAAAAAGGGGTGCCTCTACTAACGGTTGTAAGTTTTCCTCTAAGACATATATATAGAGGGATAACTGTGACTAAACCAAGTCAAGGCCAAGGGTTAGGGGCCAAGGCCACGGAATGACTATGGTTCGATGGGTTGTTTCGGGTGGTTCCAAGTGCTAGGAATCACGGTGCCTAAGATTTCTAAGTGTTGGGGCAAGTTGGAAGCGGAACGTTGCCGATGGCGGGAAACGGGGCGCGCGGAGTTGTGCGGCGGTTGCCTGTGCGCGCCAAAGATGAACGTTGGGCAGTTGTTGACCGTTGCTGGCAATTGCTGGGAGTTGCTGACGGTTACCAGCCAACTCAGTCTTGTTCTTAGCGGGTTCCTGACCTTGTGGACGTTCAGATAAGACCAGCGGTTGGGTCTCTTGTCAATCGTAAATGTGCCTATAAATAATGGGCTAGGCAGAGACTAAAGGGTAGAGAGTCTCAAATAGTGAGAATCACCCTTAGATGTTCTGCACGCCAGGTGTTTGTAGGAATTTCTTGTAATCGTTATTGTGAAATACAAGGTTGGCCGTGTTGGCTGTAACTTGTACGTGTGTTCCTTTATGTTGCCTAAGTGTTCTACATTCTGAATACTTGTGTGCAAGTGAGTTGTGTGGGCTGACTAGTAGCGAGGCTTACCAGTGCCATTACGGCCGTGATTTGCTAGTGTAAGTAGACACCTCGTAACACTAAGGAATATCGGTGTAATGGCCACGGACTCTTCAAATTCCACCCTTTGTGTGGGGTTATTAGGAATATTCAAAAACCTACTCATGCATGTTACCTCAATACTCTTCAAGCAATGTCCACATTGTAATTTAAGTTCTTCAACCTAAAGATGACACAAACTTTATTTTCCGAGTGGAAAGCAGAGCTAAATTTCCAAAGAAACAGTACAATTTCCGTAATGACTTTGACCTGCTTTGTTCTCCGTTGATCCCAAGATATTGGAAAAGAATTAGAGCTTTTCTGATCATTCCAATCTTGCACAAACAAAAATTGGCAACCAAAGGAGCTGGTATGGCCGTCTTTTCACACTCCTGTAGTTGTTGTTGTGCCTCTATTTCCTAACCTTCCAATATTTTCTTTCTTTTAATAAAAAATATGATAACACCATTTTTTGAGGAGAAAATTGTCAAACGTTAAGTATCTGAGGGCATGACCATCTTTTCACACTTCTAACATACATGAGATCTAACCCACATGTTTGATTGTTCCTTTGCAGGGGCAACTTGTGTGTTTTCCGATTACAGGGAGCAATTTCCTACTCATCCAACATTCATTGCGTAGAGGCAACATGTGATTAAGCCATGATTTTATTAGTTCATTAATCTTCACTTACACAAAAGCACCAACTGACACTGAATAGGTGTTAAAATCCATTTGGTTTTATGTTTCTTTACCATTACAGTCGCTAGAATTTGGATCTGGATTTGACTCTATATAGAATGCATGATTCTGTAGTCGGATTTAGTGGTTATAACCTATAACCCAGATCTTATATCTACTCCCATATTGCATGAATTTTACCACACATTTCGTAATTGCTGCCATGCATGTTGTCAAAATTGGATTTTTACCACTCTAGCCATTAACATGTATGATCAACACTAGATTATTCCTTCATAACAGAAGTTGGCTTTAGGGACTCAATATTTATGTTATGAAGGAAGCGAAATTGTGAACTCTTTCAACACATGGCTTAGAGTGCTTAGGATTGATTCAGAGCATTTTGAAGACCGTATGCAAGCTGTTGCAGGGTGGAGAAGAATTCCACGAACCAGAACACAAATGGAACTTTTCAGGGAAAATTCTTTCTTTAATGTTTAGGAAGCCTAACTGTATAGTAAGCAGTTTTCTCAATCTATGGTAGTGTTCTCTGTTTGTTCTCTATGTAGTGATGGTAGTTATTATACTGATGTTTGTAAGAGTAGCCTGCTGCTGCTAGTATCTTTTCCAGGTTTAGTAATGCAAGTAGAGAGTTTCAACCACCACTCCCCCCTCCCCCAAAGGAAAAGATAGAAAAGGGGAAGAAGTGCATACATTCATACTGTGAAAAATCTCGAAGAAGATGTACAAACACCACATATGTCCTAGGTTCTTATTCTTTTACTGGTGTTTGAGTACTATCATAAGTTTAGAGCCTCGACAAGAGCTCGGTATGTCTGGCCATCATATCATATGGCTGTCTCTGGACTTGTAAGCATTATACATGGATACCTATATTATTCTTGTTATTGATGCATGCGGGCATTATAAAAGGCAGCATCACAGGCAACTCTTCTGGCTTGACCACAGGTGATCTTACTCTAACTTCAGCTTGAAGGATTTCACTGGCCAGCAGGCTAGAACTCCTCTTGTGCAGCTTCCAATAAACTTTAGAGCCTCATCAACTAAAATCACTGGAGAAGCAACTGCCAAGACTAACATCCACTCGTTTAAGCTGAGAGGCACTATGCCAAAAACATGAGCCAAAAAGGGGACATAAAGAATGATGAAATGCAAGCTGAATGAGATAGACATGGCGAGAATGAGCCAAGGATTGACCCAAGGGGGCATCACCAATAGGCTAGTATCTTCCGAGAGCGCATTAAGAGAGTTAAACATTTCTATGGCGACCAAGACAGAGAGGGAGAGCGTAGAGGCTTTCACTTTTCCACGTTTGAAGTAGTCACACGGATTATCATCAAATCGAAACACTTTTGATCCAGAAGTGAAAGGTGAAACTGTAAAGTTCTGCCAGGATGAGCACTGGCTCCAGTGAGCAAGCTGGGAATAGGTAACCAGTTTGTGGCCATCTCCACTGAGGTCAATGCCCAAGAAGGAATCGTGTGTATACCAAATGACCATAACACCGACAGTGGCTACTCCAACATAGGTGCCAATAACCTGCAGATAACCAATTGAATTATATCTGATCAGAATCTAAGCATGGGGAGAACGTCAAACTCAACACAAAGAAGGGCGTGATTAAAAATAGCAGCTAAAACGGTACCAGGTATCGGACTAAAGTCCAAGTACTTATGAGTGGATCCTCCCGATGACGGGGTGGCTTCTTCATAATTTTCTTGTCTGGTGGATTGAATCCTAAAGCTGTTGCAGGGGGTCCATCTGTTACAAGGTTGACCCATAAGAGTTGTACTGGGATGAGGCCTTCGGGTACTCCTAGTGCTGTGGTTAGAAATATAGACGCCACTTCACCAATATTTGAAGAGATCATGTATCTGTAGCAAATTAGAGAACCACTAATTGCTGTGAGTCTCTGAAGTGAATCATACAAGATGGAAAAAGAGATAGATGATCTAACTCATGATTCTAGTAATGGAAAATTATGCAGGACAAAATGAAGTAAACCTGATGAAGGCCTTCATATTGCTATAGATTGACCTTCCTTCACCAATAGCAGCGACTATTGTGCTAAAGTTATCATCTGCTAGCACCATGTCAGAAGCTTCCTTGGCAACCTGAACAAAATAATGCACTGAATCTAAGACCTCTTTAATTGCTTGAGGTATCATGCTAGTTTAGTTTGTCATCTTAAAATGCCAAAACAATCATATTGAGAATGTTTAGATTGAAAAATTGCACCTCTGTGCCAGCAATTCCCATTGCGATACCAATATCAGCAAGTTTGAGAGCGGGTGCATCATTTACTCCATCTCCTGTCATGGCAACCACTTCCCCATCTTCTTTAAGCAATCTCACAATCTCTTGTTTATGTCGTGGTTCAGCTCTGGAAAACAGAAGCCCTCCACTTTGTCTCAGATGAGATTTCTGATCAGAAATCTCCATGAATTCTTTCCCTGTCAAGCTTCTCGGAGTAATATCCTCCTCAGGTGCAAATACACCTATTTCACGGCATATAGCTTCTGCAGTATTCTTGTTGTCCCCAGTTATAACCATCACTCGGATTCCTGCAGCTTTGCAGTCCTTAATGGCCTGGAAAACTTCTTCCCTTGGGGGATCCTTCAATCATTACAAGATATAGCATTTAGTTAGTTTGCCAGAAAAATCTGTGGAATAATATCAAGGACGTTGGAGGTTAACTCAATGTTGTGCCACCAGAAACTCACCCTTAGCCCTACAAATCCAACAAAAGTGAGTCCAATCTCAATTGATGAGTACTTGGATGGTTCAAGTAACAGCTGATGAGCAGGATGATCTTCGTCTCCAT
Organism: Coffea arabica; assembly: GCF_036785885.1. Lineage (NCBI taxonomy): Eukaryota > Viridiplantae > Streptophyta > Magnoliopsida > Gentianales > Rubiaceae > Coffea > Coffea arabica. Next base: position 42,966,522 of record NC_092323.1, read on the forward strand.
CATAAGTAGCAAAATCAGGGAGCTCATCTTTGTATGCAAAACCAAGACACCGCAAGGCATTTGAGGACATTTTATGGAGAGCTTGCAGAATCAGAGCCTTGGTATTCTGCTCCAGTTTTACTACAGTACCATCAAGCAACTGGATTGAGGTGCTTCTCTCCAACACATTTTCTACCGCCCCCTGACACATTGAGAATCAAATGTTAGCAGTCCCACAGGATATTCAATAACTACAGCATTAGGCTTCACAACAACACGTGATAGGATGCTACCTTAACAAGCAACGACCTCTTCCCCCGTTCAGATTTCACAATTACACCCATAGACTTCCTATCACGATCAAACTCAAGAGTGGCTATTCGACGTGCATTTTGATTCCACTGTTTGCAACAGCCTAAAATTGAATATGGAAGCAAAGCATATCATGTTTATGAAAGTACATTAAGCATCCTTAAAACTAAGCACAGTTGAAAGGAGAACAAGGAAAAAAGCTGCTAGATATCTACTTACGCAGTACATCACCAGGACTCATACATAATAGGTCACCAACTTCATCAGAAAAGCCCATTTTCTCAACTAGAACCTGGATTAAATGACAAAGTTAAACTATAATACATCATTCTGCAAATTGGGCAGATGAAGATCATAAGCGCTGGCTAAAATTTGAAGAACTTAATACGTCGTGTGAGTAGAAAAAAATAAGTGTTGAAACATTAAAACATTTTGACTCACCTTTAAAGCTGCCTCAGTTGGCATTCCGGTTGCGAAATACTTATTTTCCACCCGGGCAACCCCTGCATCATTGCAGACAGCAGCTATCTTTGCCATCATTTGAAGATTAGCATCCATTCGATCAAGAGGCCAATCTTCAATTCCCCCATCAGAAGGATTATAGGTTGTCCCGTCCACTTTAAAAGCTCGAAGACAATCAGGGGTAGCGCCCATAGCTACAAGCTTCACCACTGCCATCTGGTTTGTGGTTAATGTACCAGTCTTATCAGAACAAATTACAGTAGTGCATCCCAAAGTCTCAACACTAGGCAGCTTCCTCACAAGAGCATTCTTCTGTGCCATCTTTCGTGTGCCAAGCGCCAAGCACGTAGTGATAACAGCTGGCAAACCTTCTGGAATTGCAGCCACAGCCAATGCCACGGCAATTTCAAAATAGTAGGTGCACTTCTCAAAAGAAAACTTGAAATTTGTTGGCCATCCATATACGGTTTCCCATGTAAAGAAGTACTTAATGTTGATGATCCAAACCAAAACGCAAATAAGCCCTATTATCTCTGTCAAGACCTCTCCAAACTCGTTCAGCTTCTTCTTTAGAGGCGTTTCCTCCTCAAACTGAGCAGCTACATGAATTTGCGTGTGGACTTTGCCTAGCTCTGTGTCCGTGCCAGTTTGTGTCACCAAACAAATGCAGGTCCCTTTAACCATTGTTGTTCCAGCAAACGCCATGCATCTTTTCCCTTGGATGTCAGAATCTACAGCCACCACCTTGTTAGTCTTGTTAACAGCCTCACTCTCACCCGTCAATGAACCCTGCTCCAACCTCAAAGTGGAACTAATTAGTTCAACAACGCGCATATCTGCTGGCACTTTATCACCAACTTTGAGCTCAACTATGTCTCCAGGGACAAGCTCCTTGGCTGGCAAGTTGTGGATTTTCTTGTTATTACGAAAAACGGTGGCGTTCTCGGATTGGATTTCCTTCAAAGCTTCTAAGGCGTTCTCAGCATTGTTTTCTTGCCAGACTCCAACAATGGCATTGATAATCAGGATCAAGAAAATGACTAGAGGCTCCACAAAAGCGGTTGACTTGTCACTTCCTTCACCACCACCGTTGTTGAGGGCCAGCAGAAAAGATATAACTGCAGCCACAAGAAGAATCCTCACCAGAGTGTCATTGAATTGATCAAGGATCAATTTCCAGAAAGACGGGCCCTCAGGCTTTTCCAGCTCGTTGTACCCATAAATTTCTCTCTTTTTAATGACATCCTGAGAGCTTAATCCAGAAACTCTATTGGTTTCATAGTACTTTTCACATTCTTCAATTTCTTTAGCCCATGCTGGAAAGATTGCGAGGTTTGGAGCTCTTGGACTTGGAATCTCTCTGTTGACAGTGTCTTGTCCCCCTTTCCCCATGGCAGAAATATAACAGGATTAACCAGAAACAGATTGGAACTATGGACTGTATCACACGAAAGGATAGTGAGAAATAGTGAGAAATGGGAATTTAGAACTCAAGAATTGCAAAGTGATTTCTACATGAAGACAAAGTATTATCCAAAAAGGTTTGCATGATATAGAGTAAACGGTCAACAACTGTTTTACAGAATTAGAAGTAAACTTCCAAGAAGACTCCTTGAACTTTAGCTGTATATCTAAGAAACTGAGAAAAGTTTGAAAAAGAAAAGAGGGAAGATACCACCAAAGGGCCTTCTACAGGGAGTTGGCTTTGACTCTTTGATCAGTCTTGATAGTTTTGGGAAACGTGACCATGCAACTTTTGAGCTTTTGTGCTGTATGATAAATTGCAATGCCATGACCGCATATTTATACTCTCTTTTTTCCTTTGCTCCTGCTTCCCAAATCTTTTTACACATGCACTTTCTCCAGCTTCAAGAGCTACGGTTGAACAAAGGAAACTTCGTGGATGCATCCTTTATGCTTAAATACTAATTGCAGCTGTTACAACTCTTAAAGGAATGATGTCATTAGCCACGGTCGGTAACAATTCTCTGGGGTTCTTTCTGGTAAGCAAGCATGCTTGCAGTTGCAGTTCGTTTCCATTGAGGAAGAAAATGATTGCTCATATCATTTAAATATATAAATTACAATACTTCCCTGGAACATTGCTGGATATTTTACATCATTAGTCCTAGGCTTATTCAGTATTATGGTCGATCGTGGATTAAAAGCATGCTTTGATTAGACAAGTCATTATAGAAACTACCACAAATTTGCTCCATTTAAAAGTACATAAACATCGTCTACTAATACATACCTTATCATCTCAATGTTCCTTTCTGTCTATATAAGCAGACTTTTGAGCTGAGAATTAACATTTTCGTTAAGACAAGCACCATTTCATAATTTATCATGGCAAGTAAACTAGCTTTGATCATAAACACTTGTCTGTTATCTTTTTCTTTTTTTTTGTCGTAACGACACATCTAGCCTATGCTAACCTACTCCTACTCCTAAGGGGGAGAGGGGGGGAGAACCTACTCTATGAGAATCGACTTGGACGGGGACTGAACCACCATCAGATCAGACGGGTGCACCACTCACCCGTATGGATTTAGAACACTCCTTATATACAGACACATTAATGAGAGACAAAATTTGAACCCCTGACCTCTCACCTCACTATTAATGTAGTGGCCACCCCACTGTTATCTACTAGGTAATATCCAGTTTTGTTTTACCAGGGTACACGTGCACAATAAGCTCACTGAATAAAGTTAAGCTCATTATTAAAAATTTCAAATTATCAGCTACCCATTGAATTGCAATGCTCTTATCGAAAAAATTAACAAGAGAAAAATAGCAATCTACCACTAGAAACTAGTGCACCAAATAAATAAACCAACAATGGCATCTCCTCGTTAAATGAGAGGATAGATCTTATATATACTGATGACAGTATATCTATTTGTGATTATTAATGCATATCACTTAATCTAAAATTGAATTTCTTTAATTTTTTTATATATATAACATGTATCTATGCTACTTGCCTATATATCGTCAGTATATAAAGAATTAATCCTAAATAAAACAAACTTATAGCAGCCGCAAATCCATTTGAAACACGAGCATAGAAGGGAAACATATAACACGAAGACACCAATCAATATGCTTAGTTAGCAAAGGTGTAACCGGGGGAAAAAAACATGGGCTATTATATTCAAAAGGCAATGACAAACTTTCTTTCTGTGGCGTCAGCTTATATAGCTATATGAACTTTGTATAGTTTTCTATTTTTCGTACACTGGAAAAGAAAATCCTAGTTCCTTGGTTATTTGTAATCTTGCATAAATAAATAGTTGGGGTAGTTAGTGTATTGGCAGTTGAGCAACAAAGAGGCAAAAACCTCAGTTTGGGAAGGGAAAGTCAACAGGAACGGATACGTCCTGCTCCAGTATCTCAAGTCCACAGAAGCGTCTTGTCCGGATCCGAAGCAGGACAGAGATAAAATGAGGGCAGTGGAGCAATTGCTTCCACTGACCCACAATATATATATATATATATATATATATATATATATATTAATAATCTTCAGCTTTGTCCTTGCATTTGTAGATAATTTCCCTCACAGCCTTTAATATTTTTATATTTACTTGGTTTGCCGACAACTTAGTTTTTGTTTAACAAACTTTAAAAAATAAATAAATAAAATAAAATAGGAGAAACCAACCCAACCTTACACCGAATTGAACCCAACAAAAGTCTTATTTTATCTATACTCTTCTACTTTCTCTCTCGTTGTTAATATAATTTCAAGCCTTAGATAGGCAAAGCCATTTGACAAACTCCTTTAATTTCCTTCTATACACATTGAAACTTATAAAAATTACTTTTTCTTCATTCCAACTTAAAAAAAAAAAAGGTTACAAAAAAGTTTACTATTAGAGATTCATGAGAAGTATAAAAACCCTTTATTTGGTATTCGGGATTTCATATTAGTAGTGAAAAAGCCTTTTATTTTAAGGGATTTGAGAGGTAGAATTGTTTATTTAGACTGTTACTTCCCAAATAACACGCAAATAAGTATTTTTAAGCTACTTTACTTGATTGTTTCTTTAATATGATTATATAAATTTTGATTGGTCTTGCTCAAAAGTTATTTCCTTAATATAATTGATTATGTAAAATTAGATAATAGAAGGCAAAAGAATAGTTCACTCCGTACTCACCATGCAGCTCTGTAACTGGCCTTGGTTGAAGAAAAAAAAATTGTGTATATTATTTTATGTATACATTTTTAAAACTAGATTTTATTATTTATGTTGCTATTGCTATCATGAAAAGAGCATTTTCATGATGGACATAGTGAATGGTGAATTAGGCAATCAAATTGGGGACTCTTTGATGAATGATTATTATTACATATATCAAAATTTAAGTATTTTAGAAAAGCTTAAAAAAGGGATAAGAAAACACATCGAGAAAAATTGTAAAGTGATTATGCACATGAATTTTAGAATATATTGGTTATATTGTTATTGAATATCTTGTTTTGATACTTTTCCATTAATGGATTTTTATATATTAAATTTGCCTCCACTGAATTACATTTCTAGTTTTGCCACTGATTCAAAGCCTCTCTAGATGAGTTTTGTCAATCCTGTCAAGTTGTATAATTCTTATAATATTTGGTGTAAAATGGTACATTTTGGTGTAAATGTTAATTATATTCACCTATACAACTAATTTATAATTGCACCAAAATTATACTAACTTATGCCAAAAATCATAAGAACTATAACAATTGGACTGAACTGAACAGAATCAACTGGAGAGACCCTAATCATATTGTTGTTGCTTGTCTAATATGCCAAAAGCACCCTAAAAACTTGTCAGATAACTTCTTGTAATGAGAATTAGCAAGTTTAGTCTGATTATTAATTCCATACCATCTCTCTACAATTATCCGAGATGAATCGATCTGACATATGCAAGCTAAAACATTGACGCTTGGGACTTGTCACAGATATACGTGCAAAAAGTATTAAAGATAAACAGTAGTCCCAGACAAGCAATTCTTTTTTGTTTTTTCAACGAGTAAGTGTTTAAAGGATTTAAAATGCCTTATATTAAAAGCCAATGAGTATTTTGGACAGCATAACTCATATTTTATGTTAAACGGTAACAAGGTCTAATTTGTTTGAGAATGCAATGCATGTGATACTTTTGTTGGTAGCATGGTTTTCTTTTATAGCTTAATTAATCTCGGGACAGACAGTTAAGAGCTGTTGCATACAAGTTAGACAAAGTCAATACTCGGGTATGTGCCCCGCGTGAATGGTCCAGCGGCAGCGTCTCTCACCAGTGAACCTTGAGGTCACAAGTTCGAGTCTCCGCTCCGCTGAATTCCTCCGCGCACTTAACGCGTTCGGGCCGGGTATATGAAGTCGTAAGAAAGACGAGTATCTTCCTATATATAAAGCATTAGGGATGGTTTTGGTGTTAGAATTTTATTTTAATGCGTTCGGGCCGGGTATATGAAGTCGTAAGAAAGACGAGTATCTTCCTATATATAAAGCATTAGGGATGGTTTTGGTGTTAGAATTTTATTTTCACTACTTATGCTTCCATCTTTATACTCATTAACAGTAAGAATTTACAGCATATAACTACTATAAACAAAATCTTAAATAATTTTTTAGTAACTTCCATTAGCTTCTACTATTTCAACTTCCAATAACTTGGAAGTTAATACATTAAAAAAAAAGGAATAAAAACTTCCAATAATTTTTTTTGGAACTACCAACTGCCACTTTTTTATTATAGACAAGTTCTACTTTTTTGTTGGTTCAATTGTACACCCATTTCCAAGTATATGTAATATAGCCACAACTCTTCTATAGCTTAGAGTAATTAATTTCAATGATCTGTTATCTTGGAGTAGTTTGAATGAATGAATTTATTCAACAGTTCTGTAAACTCTTCGCTTAGATGAGAGGTAAGGTGCAAATGAATCCATTCTGAAAAATTTAATCTTTTCTTAGTTTGCAACAGTTTTAACTTTTATTTTCTTGGATACTAAAATAGAAACTCATGATTAACTTTGTATACAGTTTTTTTTTTTTTTTTAAAAAAGTCATTTTCGGCCAAACGATGTTAGAAAATGAATAAAAAATAAATACAGCAGTTTCAAAAAAGCAATATATAATAGAAAATTTAAAAATACAGCAGAAAATTCATAAAAAATCTCATTTTTTATGCTTTGATTTTTTGAATTTGTTAATTTTTGTGTATAACTCAATTAATAGTTATTGGATCTTAAGGAAACAAAAAAGAAGTAAAACATGATGTTTATGTAGGAGAAATAACAATATAATAAAAAGTGGCACAGAAAATGGCACAGAGTGTGGGACAGAAGATCCGTTGCGGCACACCTACCAAGATACAAATATGACTTGTAACACTTCAATTATTGGGACAACATGATTTAAATGTTCTTTCTTGAAAATTGTATAAAGGACACAATAAGAAAGTTGGCATCAATAATTTTATTTTTAAATCTTGACAAGCATTTTGGGATAAATCGAAAGATAAATCAAGATACATAAAATGGGACAGAGAGAGGTAGTGCTAAAAGTAGAAAATGCTTAGCATTACATGGCACAGCGGCCGGTGACACTCATCTCTTTCATTCCACTAGGACATTTAGAAAGGACAGCCAAAAAAAAAAGATGATGATGATCATAACTACGAATGAGAATCAAACCTTGATGCTAATTAAGACAACAAATAAAAACCCTGAAGATTTTACTTGGTACAACATTTGCTTGATCTTGTTGAATGCAAAATTCCGGCCTAGGTAGCTAGTAGCATTCATACAACTTGATGTCCATTCGGACACGGAAATATGTATGAGGATCCAAATATTCGGTCCAAAATGTTGCAATGCCTCTGGTCATGAAGAAGTCTCCTGTGCCACCCACCACCGACAGATATCTCGTCTGCTCATTCCTCTGATCTGCGCCCATAATGTTGATGCTACCCTTGTGCTCGGTAGAGTTAAACACCAAACTGTAGGCAAGCAAAGAAGAAAAGGTGGTCTTACTGTCGTTCAATATAAACCCTTGTGCTCGTGCAATTGGTGTGGATAGAAGACTCTGGTCCTCGGTGATGGGATTGTCGAACGCAGTAATCTCTCCAAAAAATTTGTCTCCCAGTGTAGTACGGCCAACAATTGTAGCAGCGGTAGCATTTGCAGCGTTTGTTCCATTAAGAAAGATGTTGTGCATATAGAATGTGAAATGCTTGCATGGTTTATCGGGTGTCATTCTCTTAGCCTGACTAAGAATGAATGGAAATGCCACAAGAAAGAAAGCAATGCCGATATACTTCTGCATGTTTTGCGTTTGTTGGGGTTCTATATTTTTGCCCAGTTTTATAGAGCAACTTTTGTACAGTTTAGTGTGTCTGATCCTTATGTCCTTGGGCTTCTTGGCTTGTTTGAAGCAATACAACATGATGAACATCGTTGATGGACGCAGTGCCAATCGCCAAGCTCGCCGCCTCCCATCGTCATGATCCTTTGAAACTGAATAAATTTGTGCCTGGAGATGGAGCGTATTGGTTTATATGCACAAGAACAAGCCAAAGCCCATGGAACCACGCAAAGAGGCTCACTGATAAAATCAAACAGATATAGCATATAGGCCTAATTTTAGTGATTGCATTGCACCTCAGCCTGGCTATTGAGTATTGACCTGATTAGGGTGCCATGTCTAGAATATTGCCATTTGTCAAATTGTACACATGAGGATTCAGTACCAGTAAGCTGGCTTTGACTTGGTACGATTCTTATGGAGGAAATCCATTTCAACCATTTGGCAAAGAGTGTAAGATTGCCAGCAATTAGCCCATTAGCTATTTGTCCTTACTCTCTTTATATAAGATTTACCTGTCAATGTCCTTTAATATCACAAAAAAAAAAAAAAAAAATTGTATGTTGACACTAATCTCTCACCTTGCTAATTTAGGCTGCCTAGTGGCTTCACCTCCCCTAAAATTAATCAATCTTCTACTGATCCCCACTCTGTATTTTAATATGTACTTCTTATTCTTTTTCTTGTTATTATTGTTGGTACACGTTATTAGGGACAGTGATTTGAGATATTTATTTGTGGAGAGGATGGCCATAATCTCACCTATTTTAAGCTTAAACTTAAATTTTTTTTTTTTTGGAGGGGATCAATTGAATTCAGGATGTTGTTAGTAGCTCCACCATGTTCAAATAGTAGAAATGTCCCATTAAACGATAATGATATTTTATTTTTATATTGAATGCACCAAGGGGCGATATAAAATTGGGGCACTAAGGGCACTTGCTCCTACTAGCCTCAAGAAATTTTAGATATTTGGAAAAATTTTATTTATAAAAAAATTATTTACTTGCATCACAAACTCTTGTCCTTACTCTTTAAAATAAGTTTTACCTATCAATGTTCTTTAATATTATAAAAAAAATTCATACGCTGACGCTAATCTCTTACCACTTTTTGCCCATATGGGATACTTTAGGCGGCCTAGCAGCTTCACCTTCTCCAGTTAATCAATCATCTACTGATCCTACTTTGTGCATCAAGAAAAGCCCACCAGATCAGGGGTTCAAATCCCGCTTGGTGCATAAAGGGGAAGCAGAGTACTTTGTTTTGTCAATAAATCCAAGGAATGCACCTGGAGATTCACCTCCAGTCCCATATAAGTTCAGTTCGGTTCCCCTCCCCTCCCCCATCACAACGTAGAAGTAGAGTAAATTGTTGATATTGGACCAAAAAAGGGAATTCCTTTTTTTTTATTATTATTACTGCTGTTTGCGCGTTATTAATGACAGTGATTTGAGATACCTACCTATGGATAGGATGGCCATAATCTCACTTATTATAAGATTAAACTTAACTTTTTAAAAAATCTTTTAAAGGGGATCAATTAAATTCAAGATGTTTTTAGTAGCATATTTTTGCTTTCGTTTTTTGTTTCGTACAAATACATTAGCATATTTTTGCCTTAGTTTTTTGTTTCCTACAAAAACACCAAAATTGCTTGAGTAAAAGGGACAAAATCTGAATTAAGTACTAAACAGCTTATAGTAAAAATGGGCCTTTTTCTTCTTGTAGCATTGCAAAATGACTTAAAATGTCATTTAAATATTGTGCCAAATAGTCACTTATCAAAAACTATTCTAAATAAACCGATTTCAAAATGTTTTCAACTTCAAGCCACATTAAACCTAGACACGAAAAGGAACAATCATGCATGTAAGGAACAACCAATTTAACATAAACTATGTTTAGCATAAATCTCCAATGACTAATATACCAAATTACTACACTATTATCAATTAATTAATCATAAAAAATAGGTAAATTTAAAAAAAGTAAAGCAAATCATCAATTTTGCCTACAATTTGCACAAGATTTTGGGTAACAACAATCTTAAAGGAACTCTTCAACTTGTTTTAAAAAAATGTTGCGTTCAAAATAGTAAAATTGAACAAGGTACATTAAGAAACTTAAGCTAGTTAACATCAATCTAATACTAAACTTATTAAGTATCAAAAAACAGAGACAACATATGGATAACAACAAAAATCAGCAAAGAAAATTTTCATAATTTTAGGACAACAGAGTACTTGAGAGACTAATAAAATGAAGAAAACTGAAACGCAGGAGGCAGACTTGAAAGAAAAATCATTCAGTAGTATCAAAGGCCAAAGGAAAGAGCTTTAATATGGCAATTAAATGGACAAATTTAAGAAATGTGTTAAGTACATTTTTGGCACTCTATTTTGTGGCACTTTAAAGTAGTTTTTAGGCATTTTCGACTACAATCAGGAGTTGAAGTGGCACTTTTCTTAAGAATTAATGCTTGTATGTTGATTGATCAATGATTAAACTTTTGTCCCTTTTAGTTATTAGTTTGTTGTTTTTGCAGGAAAAAGGGCAAAAAAATGAAAGTATGAAGTCACTAAGCGAAGTAGGGCTGTCAACGGTTCGGGTCTGGACCGGACCCGGACCCGGACCGGACCCGTCAACATTTTTCCGGGTACGGGTAGGTATATAGATCCGCGACCCGGACCCGGACTCGGACCCATTTTATCTAATAAATTTACGGGTCGGATACGGAATATACCATTCCGACCCGTATCCGACCCGAACCCGTTTTTATTAATTAATAATTTAAAAAATATATACCTATCTATCAATTATTCATATCAAATTATCAATACTACTTTCAGGAACCCTACCCACCGCCGCACATCCCTTTTTCCCCTCACTCTCTTTTCTCTTTTGCTCTACCTCCCGCCTCCGCCTCCACCAGTGACCACTGACCAGTCCGCTCTTCCATCTCCATTCTCCAGCTCCATCTCTCCATCTCCATCTCCGTCGAGTCTGGCCAGCTCCAAAGAAGCCCAACCCGGTTCAATCTCACTCTCTTCTCTTTTGCTCTCTCCAACTTTGACGCCGGCAAGCTCTCTCCATCTCTGACGCCTGACGGTTGCAGCTCCAAAGAAGCCCAACTCTTCCAGCTGTTGAGGGAAAATTTCACTGTTGGCAAGCTGAAAAAATTGGAGCTTTTGCACAATTCGTAACCAAAATGAGAATCCATGCGTTGTATAGACGACAGCAACAGCACAACACAACACTCACATTCACATGTTTTTATCAGACATGGTGAGTCCCCCCAGGCAGCTATTTTGCTCTTTGTCTGGTATTGGATTGAGAGACCTCACGAGACAAAACTCCTTTATTTGTTCTATTTGGTTTGGTACCAACTGCCAAATGCTTTAGAACATGGATAAGCTTGATGACTAAGTAAAGATAGAGGAAAACAACATTTGATTTGCCAGTGAAGCTATTTATCTCAAAATGGAAACTATTTCTTGGCCACTGGTATGGAATAGAAGTTAAACAGCAATGTGAATATCAACAAAAACAAGTTTTCTCAGGCCTTTTTCCGGGTAGGCCCAACCCGGATCTGGGACCCGTCGAGTGCGGGTCTGGTAGAAATATTAGAAGACCCGTCGGGTATTTGGGTCGGGTCCGAAACTAATGCAGTATAACGGGTCCGGGTCCGGATTTATTAATTTCGGCCCGGCCCCGGCCCATTGACAGGCCTAAAGCGAAGAAAGCAAATAGTGTTAAAAAGTGAAAAATGGTCTCAAGACAGAGGAACGAAACCCCGTGAAGCTGAAATGGTTTCTGGTCCTCTGGAGTGGTCTATGGACAGAATGGTTTCTCAAGAACAATGCACAGAAATCAGTCTTGACACCACAGGAGCACAAGACCAGTTTCTCCCCTAGTGTCTCTGGCCGAAATTTGAGTGCAAGTTGCATAACTCGTGGGCCTTGATTCCTTTTGAAACCACTCGTTCTTACTTTTGTTTGGAGCAAATACAAGACATTTTGATGATTAGAAGTAAAATTCAATGGCCACCATGGAGGGATTTAAGTCTCTCCTTGGGTTGTAGGTGAGGGTTTAAATCCCACTTGCAACGAAAAAAATTCAAGAGTGGTGCTAAAGCACCCTTTTGGTCTAGTAAGATCTGTATATCTACTAGCCCCTAATATAAGCCTCTTTAGGCTCCCCTCCCCTATAGACTTGGATAGAATAGGTTATACAATTATCGTTGCCATAAAAAAAGATTAGAAGTAAAGCTCAAGCATTATTGAGAAACAACTTTCTGTCACTTCAAATCTTTTTGATTTCATTAATGCCACAACTCTTGAATTTTTGAAGGCATGTTTACATTGAAAGACACGAGAAGAAGGTTTGGAAATTTCTCTATAAATAAAAGTTTGTCTTTCATTTGAGCTAAACTTGGAGGCTAAAGATACTCCTTCACTTTAGGATGTAGTTTTCATATTTATTATTTCTTTAGTGTAGGAGTAGAATAGGTTAGTATAGTTTTTATCCACTCTTGTATTTGTAATTAAACTAGTAGAGGTGCCCTGCGCTATGCGCAGGGTGGGCACATGTGACCCGTGTTAATAGTGTGTTTTGTTTTATAAGTATTAATGTAAGAAATTATTTTATAATATGTAAAATAATTGTGAGGTAGCTGTTTTCGATTTAATGAGGATTATTGGAAAGAATTATTGGTAGGTTATTGTATAAAATATTGTTTAATGTTGAATAAAGATTTGGTAAGTATGTGCTGTAAAGTAGCGGAATATAAGAAAAGCAATGAGTAGCGAAATTGTAATTTTTTATAGTTATTTTATATTGGAGGAACTTCTACAAGTTCATCATCGAATATGTGCATTTGATATTTGTTCATTCCTAAATGGGAAATTATGAGAATATAGCCTGGTCTAATAACATGGTATCACAACATTTTTTTCCACCCATGGGTTAAAAGATTATCTTCAACTTTGATGTCCCAATATTTGTGTTGACAATAAAAGATGATTATGTTGTTTTTGGGAAAATATGAGCAGTATCTTCGGGATGTAGCTCCTGCAAAATAAAATAGATTATTAAAGCAAAGTGATTTAATTTTTGTTTTTGCATGGGCTAATATAAGTTTGAAAATTTTTGCTTACCAAGATTTCCATATCTGTGGTTGTGATGACTACATAAAATGCAAACTTTGTGAGGAAAGTTTTTCTTGCAGAAAAATTGCCTGTAATTTTTCAGTAAATAAATAGGAAGTTGTATTGATTATATATGAGGATATAGTGTATTAATATTTGTTTTACCGTATTCCTTGTGCATATGTGGTTCAATAGGGACGATATTCCATTCGTAGAAGCTTGTGCTGTGATCTGGATTGAAAATTTGAACTCTAAATGTCATGACTCCAATGTGCCACAAATGAAGCAAAGAATTTGGCTGTAGATTGTGATCTTCGATGAATTTTTTCCAACCAGAGTTTTGAGGATTTTCATCTAGTTTTAGAAACCATATTTTATTTCCAACTTTAAATATTGTTGTTCTTCTTATGTGTGGTTGCAGATAATGCATGAATTTTGGTGGGATGACCTGCAATGTAGATTTAAATATGGGTTATATATGTTTTGGAGAAAAATTATATATAGTAGAGCAATTTTATAAATTTAATGCCAATGTCTTTGTTTCTGGTCCATCATATTGCATCAAGAATGCATTGATTGGAGAAACTGCAATGGGAAAGAAATGAGTAGTTATTTAGGAAGTAAGTTTGATGTACATAGACATTTTATTTTTGTTCTAAATAGGAATTGTACCTGAATGAAGATGAACTGGAGGATATGGTTGTATAAAAGAGGCAAACCAACTAATGATATGTGCATCATGTGTTCAGAGCTCTATCGGTGGTTGATATAATCTGTAGATTATGCTTTCTTGGAGCCATGGAGCTATTTGATAAGTTGGACGTAAATTGTGGTGCGATGTGGCTATTACGGCAGTAGTTGGATGACCATTCTGATCAACAAGGTAATAGGTAGTTTTTTTGAGTGCAAATGAAAGCTCTTCATGATCAACTTGCCAGTGTATGAACATGGGTGGTTCATTGATTTTTTAGGTAATGTGGATGAGAATGGAAGTTGTTAAGATGGTATAGTTTGTGTTAGTTACTGGGTTGTATTTTGGTTTTGCTATTGAGGAAAGAATGTGCTTGGATGGGTATTTATAGAGAAAGAAAGAATGTGTTTGGTGGAGTATTGTAAAGAAAAGGTTTGGTTTTGAGCATGTGCGTGAGTAATGTTGAAATGTTATATGTGATGTATTTAGTATTAGATTTTTTTTTATTTTAGTGGCTGGGATCATGCATAGAAAGTGCTGAAGAAATCTGGTTTGATAGATTCTTGAAAATGACATAAAGGTGTCTACCATTATATAGGAGACAGGAAAGTACTAAGTGATAGACGCAAATAGACATGCATCTGTGGATAATAAAATGCAAGTGAATTTGTTTATAGATGACAAAGGATAAATTTGGGTGAAAAAAATTATTTTTTGTTAATTGTTTAATTATGGTTTTAAAATGAATGGACGATGTATATTTTTATAGTTAGGAATTTTTTTTAAAATATGTTCTATTAGTTAGCATTGTAGCTTCGATACAGGGATAGGGGTGTTGTGGTTTGGAGCTAATTTTGTTATGTTGTACAAGGAATAAATTATGTGGTATAATTGGTGTATGTTTGTTATTTTTTTTAATCTGCTGGGCATATGGCTGCATTAATTTTTGCTTTCAAAGATTGAGAAAAATGAAAGATTGTGGATAAAGTGAATTCTGAAGAAAAATAGAAAAGTTAATATAAGGTCTCTAATAAACTATCTATAATAGTGAAAATAGAGAGAATAGGTTGGTGTAATGATAAAGTTGGATAGAGAGGTATTTATAAATCCTATATAATGGACGATAAAGTTGATAGGAAGCATAAAACTAACTATAAAGAGAATAAAAAGAAAAGCGTGAGGATACTTATAAAAAGGAAATTTAGTAATACATATAGGTGCATAAAAATTAACAACAAAAGAGGTTTTGCAACTGAAGTCATTATACTGGGGATGGCGTTTCGAATTGGTATGACCGGAGTACCATTCGTGGGTCCTGTAAAGCACATTTTTCTCTTCGATTTTTAGCACAGATAATGACTTGATAATCGAGCATTGCTATAGGGAGGAAGAATAAGAGCTCATTCATTATTCCATCAATTTTCATGATAAATTCTATCCATCCTTCTCTAAGACAATTGTTTCTGTAGTGTGCCTGACCATGGATGCTTTGTCTATGCAGCTGAATGATTGAAGCAAGGGCATTTGTCTGGGTTGTTGTGTTGACTTTGAAGGGCAGTTTCTGCGAGCATATGTTATGAATTAGTTTTACTACATGATAATTTGTAGGTATAAATAATGTATAGAGAGATTATACCAATTCAAGGATGTCCTCAAGGGTAAGTCGACGGAAGAATGCTGGAAAAGTTAAATTCTGTGTGAAATTGTTTGATAAGCCGATCATAACTTCTTGATAGATACAAGCAGAGCTGTCGAAATGCATTTCTGCAAATGGATCAGGCTGTGGTTTATGTGTTAGTTGCGTTGTCCAGGGATATATCTGTTGCTGATAATTTTTTCCAAAGATGGCTGCATTGAATTCCATGTTTCGTAGATGTTTAAATAGAATGACATCACCTGTTTTGAGATCATGGTCTTTAGCAAAATCATTCCAGCCTTGACCAAATTCAAAATTTGTTAAGTTGATGAGCCAATGTGCATCCTTGGCTTTAATAGTGATAAATAGCTGCCTCCATTGCTGGATTACTGGAATGAGGCCATCTGGGACATGCTGGTTAATAATGATGGCATGTTAATTATTTCTGCAATAAATTTTGTTTATATACAAGATTAATACTGTGTATTAGAGCATTACCAGTCTTCTATTTTTTGCAAAGCGGATTGTAAAACAACATGGTTGTGGTCCATAGATATGAGGATTGATTTGAGGAAGTCTAGCATCTGTATTGAAAGCAATTCAAATAGCAGTTAGGTGGAAAACAATATATAAGTAATGGATGATTAAATGAAAAACATTAAATTACCTGGTGGATATAGTGAGACAAATAATAGGACACGCTCTAACCACTTGGGAATTGACAGTGTTTTTAAGTTCAAGAATTCCTACATCTTCAATCAGGTCAGAATGTTGCTCAATGAATGCAGCATCATATTTGTAGGTATAATGTTTTGGATCTCGCTGTAAAGCTGTAGCAGTGAGTATTCTGTTTTCATTAGCTGTGACTAAGAAGTATTTGTACAATTTCTGGCTTTCTGGCGTAATTTTGGTAGTAATTGTCCATGAAATGAATGCTTCATCATCCATGTTACTGCAAAGGATAGAGGAAACTGCAAAATGAGTACAAAAGTAAATACAAAGCTATTAGAGATAACGGCTGTATAATTATATATGTCAAATTTTGTTACATAACTATCATTGTTTAGGGGAAAATGAGTCAGTTTATAGTAGGAAATGCTATTTTCCTGAATGACTGCTAAATGTGCATGGATATGTCAAGATTGGAAGCATCAGGAAATGAGATGAGAATAAGCGAAAAATATTAAGAGTAGAATTGGTGAAAGCGACTACCATTAAATTTTATACATGATAGGACAATAAAGCAGTGAATATTTTGTGAAGGTCTATATATATGAAAATAATCTTTATTATAGGCTAAAACACGAGTAATATTGAAGGCAAATAACTGTGCTGCATTATGTGCAGAAATGGCAGAAAAAAATGACAGTGGTAAAACTTTTGTAATAAGGAGAGAATTTATTATCTTGGTTGGTATTTTTGTTAATGATATTATATCTAAATCATTACAGTATTATTACTTAAAATTAGATTTTAAAGCATCTAAAGGGCTATTTGTTATGTACCTGAAGAAGCAGATGCTCTGTATTTTCACGGGCGCTGCTGCTTCTGTCCGTCAAAGGTTGGTGGGGATGGTGGTAGTAAGTATTCAAGTGGGGTTCATTTTTGCCGGTAGAGAATTCAGTAGTAATTGACGGTGAAAAGGTTGCTATTAAATGGGGACAGGGGTGGCATTTTAATTGGCATTTAATGTGGCCAGTAAATGATAGGAAGTGGGTAGTTGTTCTCTATTTTGAATGTTCAGGGTTTTTTTTGTTTTTATTGGTGCAGTAGAGGTGGATGTTTATGTGTTATAATTTGTTGGCCTAATCAGCAACATCCCTCAGATCCCGACTCGAAGGGACTAACCGCCCAACCCGTGGCACCCAGGGGTGCAGCCCCTCATGCTGGCCGAGCGTGGTACGGTGCTTTGCGCTGCCATTGTGATTAAGGAAATAAAGTTACGCCTTCGCTAACAGCCATAGCTTTTGGTGCAATGGTAAGCGCTTGATCCTGACAAGTGGTATCAGAGCGAGATCGCGGGTTCGAGTCTCCCTGGCTATTGCTGGGGGAGGGATTGTTGGTCTAATCAGCAACATCCCTCAGATCTCGACTCGAAGGGACTAACCGCCCAACCCGTGGCACCCAAGGGTGCAGCCTCTCATGCTGGCCGAGAGTGGTATGGTGTTTTGTGCTGCTATTGTGGTTAAGGAAATAAAGTTGCGCCTTCGCTAACAGCTATAGCTTTTGGTGTAATGATAAGCGCTTGATCCTGACATAATTGGTGTTTATTATGGTCAGTAAATGATAGAAAGGGAGGTAAGTATTTTGTCGATGGATTCTATTGTTTTTGTTGGTTTAGTTTTAATAGGACGGGAAATAGCATCTTATTGGTTTTATATTAAATATAAATTTGTTGTGCATGAATTTCAAGTAGTTAGATTATAGCAAAGACAAAATTAAGGTCTATGAAAATGAATCATAGCATTCATATTTTCTTTAAATATTATTAAAATAATAAATTTAAATTTTATTATAATAAATTACAGTATTTTTTAGTCTATGAATTTAGGCAGGTTCATTGTATATCACCACGTATTATATATATTATATTTTGCTCAGATTTTAGCAGTTGAGATCATGGATAGGAGACTTGCACATTCGGATTTGATCCTCAAGTTTGATATGGAGAAAGCGTATGACAGAGTGGAATGGCCTTTCCTTCTTTTCATGCTTCGGAGCTTTGGGTTTTCGGAACTTGCGGTAGATCTGCTTTTTTAGGACCTTCTCTAATTCGTGGTTCTCGGTTCTGGTCAATGGTTAGCCCACTGGTTTCTTGAAGTCTAGTAGGGGAGTGCGCCAGGGGACCCTCCGTCACCAACGCTGTTTTTGTTCGTGTCTGAAATTTTGGGGCGGGGTCTCCAGCAGCTCGGCCTTAACTAGGTGGACAGACGCTATGTCTCGGCCGGTGACAGCGTACCGTATCTAGCGTTTGCTGATGATACGATTATTTACTCAGTGCTCGAAATCTTGCTTGGAGGCGCTCCATGATTTTCTTCTCCTCTACCAAGAGCACTTCGGGCAAAAGATCGATGTAGGGAAGAGCGCCTTCCTCGCACCCTTTAGTATATCTGAGGAGCATTGCAGGTTAGTGAGCGCGGTTCTAGGCTTCCGCAAACAGCCTTTCTCGGTCAAATACCTAGGGGTTCCTCTAGTTCGCGGCAGATTAGGTGTGGTATTTTTTGACCCCCTCCTAGTAAAGCTGCGGGCCCGACTCTTCCATTAGAACTCAAAGTTACTGAGTATGGGAGGTAAGATTATCTTGCTTAGGCATATGCTAGGCTCGATTCCCTTATTTCTGTTGCAGGCAGTTTGCCCTCCCAAATCAAATTTTGGTTGCCTTAGGCAGGATCTGTAACTCTTTCCTCTGGGACTTAAATGTTGACTCGAGGAGGGTATACTGGGCTGCGTGGGAAAAGCTTTGCTTTCCGGTGCAGGAGGGGGGTCTGGGAGTATGTTTTTTTCCTGATTCAGCTATGGCTTTCGCTTGCAAGTCGTGGTGGCGATTGCGTAAGAGGGTCTCGATATGGGCAGTCTATATGCATAGAAAGTATATCAAGGACACTCATCCGTCCATCACTATGATGGATCGGCTTCCGGCCTCGTGGCGACGCCTGCTAGCTGTTCGTGATTTTACGGAGTTGCGGATACGGTGGTGCTTAGGGAAGGGTCTAGTCGATTTCTTGTACGACATCTGGTGTGGAGACTTGTCTCTGGCGCAGGAGTTGGGTGTGTCTAATCCTCCTCACTCTCTGGTGGTGGAGTTTTTTACGTCTCAGGGATGGAATGTTCCCTTGCTTAGGGAATGGGTCCCAGAGTTCGTGGTGCAGCGGATCATTAGCATACACTTTTCCCCTGACCAAGACGATGCCATGGTTTGGGTACCATCACCCAACGGGGACTTTTCAGTTGCCTCGGCGTGGGAGGAGATTCGTCAGAAACGGAATGTATTCTTCGTTGACCGCTATGTGTGGGGTTCGATAGTGCCGCTCCAGGTTTCCTTTTTTGCATGGTGTCTGCTGCGCCAATGGCTCCCGTTGGACAGTGTCCTACAAGGTAGGAGGTAGCTTTATGTTCCAGGTGTAGCTGTTGCCAGCAGGCCCAGGAAACTGTGAATCACCTTTTTTTGCACGGCGCGGTGGCTAGGGCAGTATGGGATCATTTCTGCAGGATTTTTGGGCTACTCCCGGTGCGCCCGACCGGTGTTGACTCACTAGTTCCTCTCTCACTCCAAAGTTTCGGCATCACATGTGTGGGTTCTTGTTCCCCTATTGGTTCTCTGGATCATTTGGAAAAACAAAAACTTAGCAAGGTTCCAAATGGGTTCTTTCATTCCGGCTCAGGTGATTTTTCAGATCGAGGAGTTTTTGGGATAGATGGGTAGGGCCCGCGCATTCTCTAGAACCTCCTTCATAGGTGATCGGGACTGCCCGTGGGCAAATCTGTGCAGCTTTCCAAGGCGGGTTACGGGTGTAGCACTTATTTCCTAGAAGAAGCCGTCGCTGGGGTGGCTAACACTGATGCCAGTGTGCTCAACGGTAGGGCGGCTGGAGGCGGGGCCTTGCGAGACCATTGTGGGAGGGCGATCTTTGCTTACTATAAGGAGTTTGGAGAGCTGGAAGTGTTAGAGGGGGAGGCACAGTCCCTTCTGGTCGGTCTAAGAATGTACGCAAAACGTGAAGTGAGATCGTTGATTGCTGAATCGGATTCGCAGGTGCTAGTTCAGCTAGTGGGCTCGAAGGCCGTCTCTAAGTGGCCCCTGTGCATAGTATTGCGTGAGATCAGGCATTTTCTCAGCCGGATGAATGCATCCCTTCTTCATGTGTTTCGAGAGGCCAACTCGGTCGCGGATGCCTTGGTTTCCTTGCAATTGAGGGATCAGCGGTGCTATGATTAAATCTCGGATCTGCCTCCCAGAGCCAGAGAGGAGGCACGTCTCGACTGTTACGAGGTCCCTTAGCTGCGTTTGGTGAAAGATCGGGTTTGAGTTCATGTTTTTTCCTTTTTAGACGTACTCCATCTTTTACAGCTTACCCATGTAACCTTCTCTTTTTCTACTAAAAGTTAGGGCTGGCTACCCTCCCCTGCTGGGGTTCTGCCAAAAAAAAAAAGAGAGATCATGGATAGAAAGGAATATAATAATAATATTTGCTATGTAGCTATATATGTACTTTTGTAGATTTTAGAAGTTGAGATCATGCATAGAAAGTAGGAAAAGTATTAAGTGGGGAGAAATGCAGCATTTTAATTGTCATTTATTGTGGTTGGTAAGTAATAAGAAATGGGGTAGTTGTTTCTTTGTCATAAAATGCTGATAGCTGTTTCTTTTTATAAGTGCTGGAGAAGTGGATGCTTCTTTGTTTTAATTGTGATTTATTTTGATTAGTAAATGATATAAAGTAGATAAGTTACTTTTTGAATGGCCTATATTGTTTTTTTGGTATAGTTTGAATAGGATATAAAAATAGCAATTTTTTTGGGTTGCGTTAATTTTATATTTGTGGTGTGCGTTATTTTTTGATATTGACATTATTATGCTTAGATTTATGGTTTTGTCTTAAATAGTATATAAATAAAAGAAAGTTTATTTGTTATTTAAAATTATATATATATTTACATTTTAGCAAACGAGATCATGCATAGAAAATGACAAAGATATTTGGTTCGATATATTCCTGAAAGCAGATAAAGCTGTTCATGATTATACAGCACATAGAGAAGTATTGGATTACAGACACAAATAGACATGCATTTGTGGACAACAAAACGCAGGCCAAGTTGTCTCTGCTATGAGACTACTTGATATGACTTATTGTCATATCCTGAGCAGCAAAATGACTTCAGTGCTTAGAATTTGTTACAAAAAAAAAAAAAAGAAGTAAGATAGTTGGCATGGATTACAGCTGTGAGATCAGGGAATAAAAAAGCATTGGAAGTGACAAAAGATAGTAGCAGTGCTGAAGTCAGAATGCATCAAAGACGCTTGGCTTGTTTGCTATCTTTGCTGTATTCAAAATCCAATTGACATTTTGCTGAAGAAGTTGCTACTGCTGTTGTTTTATCTACTGTTGCTATGGTTTCAGCAATTGAGGACATAGATGTGTCAGGACCTTGCAACTCTATATGAGGACTGGTGAATGCTGTTGAAGGTGGTGTGAGCAAAGATGGTGATGGGCCTTGGATATGTGCTTGATGTGGCTGATTCATTTGATTTTGAACAATTGGAACAATAGCAAAAAGGAAATAAATACTGGAAGCTTGTTCTTTGCTGCAGCTAGTAGCACTTCTCATTTGACAATGCATGACGTCTCTGTTGAGCCTGGTATTGATGTCACTTATTAGAATGCATTCTTCCTATAATTGTAGCAAAGAGATAAAGCTAATGATTTTCTAAAAATTATTGCATTGGTATAACAAAAAAAATAATATTGATAGCAGCATATAATAGGAAATATTATAGTGCTGAGCTTTTGATATAATTCATCGGCCGTCATGCCTAGCAATTTTTCCGCGTATGAATCTTGGACAAATGCATCTAGTGTGCCTGAATCATCTTCAATTTGTACAAAAAATTTTGGCCTGCAGAATATTAGAATTAGTAAATGATGAACAATCGAGAATGAAAAGGGATTAAAAAACCATAAATAAAAAAAATATAAAAACCTTGGAATAGGTCGCTGTTGTGGCTTGTTACAATTGTTGCATGTAAATGACATATCCATTGCTGCTCCTGTGGGATATGTACATTTTGGATAACTTGGAGTGTAAAATCTCTGCTTGTTGTTAGTGATTTTGTGAGAACCCAAAAATTTTCACATTTTCTCAGCATTATTTTATTTCTTTGCCTACATTTTATACTTTCCTTAGAAATATTAAATTTTCTATGCATTTTTATAAGTAAGTACAGTTTTAAAATCATTTTCCTGGTATAAGTTAGTGTACGTTAATTTGAAGTGCGTCATAGACGTGGGACCCGCTAGTATGGTAAGTGCGATATAATTTTAGTGACTAAGTGAGTTTTGTGCTAAGTGTTATTATTTTACAAGGTGCTAGAGAATAATTAGAGATTTGTTATATGATGTAACCATTGGAAGCCAAAGGATTAGGGAAAACACTAGAAAGGCCAAGTGTCATGATACCATTAGAGGATGGCTCTTGACTTACTATTCATCACCTTTACTAAAACCAATTTTCTCTCAATTTTCCTTGTCTTGGCCGGCTGCTCTTGAGGAGAAAACAAAAGAGAGAGCTCTTCAATTTTAGCTTCCAAACTTGCTCAAATCTTGTGTTCTAGCCAACCAAACTTGAATCTACTCCATACAAGTGATCACTAGGAAAGCTTAAAGGTGTTGGTGGAGTTGTTTTGGAGGAGGAAAGACTAAGCTACCATTTTCCTTGAGGTTCTAAGGTAAATTGATAAGAACACCTTCCTTTGTTCCTAGTAGTTGTAAATTAGTGGCTTGTGGTTACCACTTTGGAAGTTTTATGCAATATTTCTTGGTTAAAAGTGGTGATTGAGGAATTTTCAGTTTTATGGTGTAATTTTTGCTCACATGTGATGATTACTGGTTGGCCATGATTTACTAGCTTTGATATGTTAAAAATCTAGTGTTTTGGTGTTAATTTCTTTTGCCTAAAGAAATTTCTAGTTTATATGCATAAATTCCAGATTAGGGTTTCCAATTTTGGTAGTAATCTGCCCTGTTTTTGTATGGTATATTCGACCTTGAGAGAGACCGAATCAGCTCTTGCCCAAAACATAAAAGTTGTTGGTATTTGAGTTATTTAGCTACTGGTAAAATTTCAGCTCAATCGGAGCACTGTAGCATGTGAAATGATCAAAATACCCTTGACTGCCCACAAGCCTTGTTTCACTGACAGTTTTCTGTCCTCTCTGTAATTTCGATTTTTGACCATGAAAATGCCTGATTTGGCTTTGGAGGCCTTCATAAGGAATGTAGATATATGTCTTGGCTTCGAAACGCCATAAGATTCATTTCAATCCGATAAGTATAGTTTCGGTTGTGGTTGTTATGCCGAAAGATGTTTTATCGCCTATGATTTGTATGTGAAATTGTATTTGATTTGGGATGAGATTTGGTATTTGATTGTAGGATGGAAAGTGAAGAAATTAAGGGGAAATTCTGTCCGTTTATTTTCTTGAAATTTGAATAAGTAAAAGTGAGATTTGAAATGTGATTTGGGGATGTATTGGATTTACTTTTCTTAGACTTACTTAGGTCCACTTTAATGGTGTTACTTGAACTAGATTCCATTTGAACTTATACCTTTTCGCATGGTGAATGTGACAACCGTTTTAAGCATGATACTTAGTTACAAATGTCAAGTTTTGAACTTCAAATGTGATACGTTCCTCGATCAACTTGTTTCGAGACACGTAGCACGTTTGCCCAAGGATCTAGCGAGGATGTCCAACGCTTGGAATTGCGGGATTTAGAACCAAAGGGACGACATGATTTGATTCAAGATGGTAGGACGACGACTCCAATGAAGGTGACTACTCCACGGGATAGGTCGGCGGAACAATCATGGACAAGACGCAAGATTGCTCAAAATCCTTGCCAAAGCAAGTAAAAGGCTCGATCACTCTTCTTAGAAGAAGGAACGAAAATAAGACAATTTTATTGATAAAAGTTCTGACCTTTAAACCTTACAAAGCAAGCCTATTTATAGGCTAAAGTGACTAAAACCCTAAAGGGGGAAAAGGAAAAAGTCGGCCCATGCTCTTGGAACAAGATGGGCCGGCCCATGCTCTTACCTAATCATTTACTAATTGCTAACTAATTGATGGGGCCTAAGGCCTTATTCTCTTGGTGGCCCGCTTGACTTTTCGTGGGTTTGGATCATGGTGTAAATGGCTCGATTGTCTCTCTCCAAGTCCTCAATATCTTTGTGAACTCCATGTTGGTCTTGGACAACTCTAATCAGAACTTGGAATGATTCTTTGAATAGCTTGGCCCATGCATGCGTGACTGGGCCCAATGGGACTCGAAATATGTAAGTCATTGCGTGGGCTTTGACCCGTACACACATCAGTCCCCTCCTCTTGAGAAGGATTTGTCCTCAAATTTGGATGGTAATGAATGAGACTAACAAGAGTTGCCAGTATGACACCTCAAATCTCCACATATTGGCCCTCTTAGATTGAATAACACTTGCATATGTTATGATTAAAATAATTCGGTGCACATGTCTCTTAGTCAGCTTCAAGGGCCTCTCGAACAAGGACATTCGCCAAGGTAAGAAGGAATGTGTGTAAGGCTTGTGAACGTTCCAGGTTGCAACACAAAGCTCTCTAATTTGTTTTCGAGTATGGGCATTCACGTGCACTTTATAACGATGTTCGTTGGGACTAGGGAAGCCCCGAATCTGGTTGTGCAAGATGGTACAGTTCGGCCCTAGGCATTGTTGAATCGGCTCAACTTTCCAAGCTGGAGGTAGGACACTGAACCACCCGTGTTGTACACCCATATAAACATGACCCAGGGAGGTAAGGGTAGCATTCGGATTGTGATTGATACACTTGTGTGCATCACCCAGCATAAGCGGCAACAATGAAGTGAGACGCACTCCATATAAATCACATGCGTTCGCGCCACATGCATCTGGAACAAACACGAAATCAGGTTGCAACTCTTTAGTCATAGTTGGGAAATTTTGGCCAGCTTTACAACCTACAAACACAAAATAACCTTCAACTTGAAACAATTCAAAAATTGGATAAAGAAATAAGGGAACGTTATTAACTAAATAGTAAGAAGGTTTAGAGCAAGATTTAAATGTGAGAACTCCCTTTGACACTTCAATATTTCTTCCACCAATTGATTCAACTTGAGAGTCTAGTGCTAGTCCTTCCTCATCAAGATCTACGTAAGAGCAACAAGAGTTAGTGCTAGTAACATGCTCAAAATATGGCAAAGGTGATGAATGAACCATAGGTAGAGAACAAGAAGTAGAATCTGGAATTTCCCTTTTAAGATGAGCTCGAATAAATCCTCCAATGGTGCGGACCGATTTGATTGGACGTTGTTCCATAAATTGATACCAAAGAGATTTAGTTCCTAGAAGATAAACTCCATGGAAACTCACAAAGTGTCCAAGTGACTTCGGGATGGAACATGCCATGACCAACTCTACTTGACTTTGTTTAACCTGCACAAACGAGGATATACTAAACAAAACACATGTTATCCGGTTAGCAAACAAAGTGTTCACACGTTCAATGTTTGCAGACATGGTCAACTCTTTTTCTTGACTCTTCACTAAGGCCAAATTGTTCTTGCTTATCCCCACTCCCTTCTTCTCGGACCATTGATCCTTCATTGCACTTGAGTTTTGCTTTTCATTGGGAAGCTCTTGCTCACGGCTCGGCAGCAACTCATTCGTACGTGGCTCTTCAATCAACGAGGGACTAGACTGAATTTTTCCTTTATTACCACCGATTGGCACATGGTTAAGTTGCTCCAAGTGTGAATCCAGCACTTGGCTAAGTCTTTCCATCATGTCATCAATCAATACTTTAGTCCGACTTCGGAATTTATCCTTTGATTCACGAAGTTTTGACTCAATTCGAGAATTCTCAAACTCCTCGTCTTGATTGTCAAGACACTTCTTAGATGCACCTCGTTTGCTTGAAGTTGACCTCGATTTAGATGCTCTACGCAGACTTCTTTGCTCCTTCTCATACTCATAACAATCTTGTTTATACCTTTCATATACACACAAAGCACGGTGGTGTTGCATCTCCTCCCGGAGTGAATGATACCCATGTTGTGAACTGGATTGCATGGAACTAGAGTACTTGTGAGTAGGCATCTTGAGACCCCTCCTCTTGAGAGGCTCATTCTCCAAGAATTCTTGGTTGTATGGGTAAGACGCAACTTCTCTAGGCATGAGTGCGTGACTTGCCAAAATGGTAAGCAAAGAAAAGGAGATTCCTCACGTCACACAAGTTCACGTGTATGTGCTCATCCCTCGTGTATCTCTCGAAGCGCTCTAATGGACCTACCAAATACCTTTACCTGTTGGATTAGGTAGTTGAGAAATGCTGCTCAAGTCCAACAACCGTTACCAACCTTTCCACAAGTGCAACCACAAGAATGTAGGAGAAAATGTAGGAAAGTGTTTCTAAAATCTAGGAGAAAATATAGGAGCAAATGTAGGAGAAAATGTAGGAAAGTTTCCTAAAATCTAGGAAGAGAATATAGGAGAGTTTCCTAAAGTGGATGAGAGAATATAGAAAAGGTCCTAAAAATGGATGAGAGAATTTAAGAAAGTTTCCAAAAAATGGATGAGAGAATTTAGGAAAGTTTCCTAAAAATAGATGAGAGACTTTAGGAAAGTTTCCAAAAAAAATGGATGAGAGAGTTTAGGAAAGTTTCCTAAAAATGGATGAGAGAATTTAGGAAAGTTTCCAAAAAAAATGGATGAGAGAGTTTGGGAAAGTTTCCTAAAAAGGTAGGAGAGAGAGTGTCCAAGTGAGTACAAAGAGTTATCCAAGTGCTTTACTTAGTTTCCTAATTGATTTTGGAAACAAGTTAGTTTTTGGAAATCTTTTGAAAATCCTTTTCCTCTTGAACAACTTTTGGTAACCTTCTTGAAACAACTTTTGGTAATCTTCTTGAAACAATTTTTGGTAACTTCCAAATTCTACTCCAAGAAAGATTGCACAAATCAGATTTGGTTCCCTATTCAAAACAATTCGGTTGCCCCTTTCTTTCCTTTCCTTTTTTTTTCTCTTGCCAACCGATTCCTCTTTTCTTTCTTTTTTTTCGTTTTTGTTTTTTGTTTTTTTTTTCTTGACTACAATTATCAACCACGACACAAAACAAGGAAGTCCACAAATAACAACTACCAAGAACTCCAAGATCTTTCAAGAATTTTCAAGGAAGTTGTCAGGAACTTCAGAAATTTCAAGATTGTGGTCAAGAATTCAAGAAGCTCAAGATTATTGTAAGTTTTCTTCAAAATTCACAAAATTCCAACAAGTTTTGCCAAAATCCAGATTTGAAAACCAAGTAAACAAGTTGGATAACACAAACAACAAGGCTGGACAGATTTGTATTCGGATAAACAGTACTGTGAACAGTGTCGGTGAACAGTAATGATGAACAGTATTTTTTTTTTTTTTTAATAAGGCAACGGAAGGTACTAAGAATTCTACGACACAACTACGAAAAATATGGATATAACGAAAGATACCTCTACTAAAGCTCTGAAGCCAACTGATACGTTCCTCGATCAACACGTTTCGAGACAGATAGCACGTTTGCCCAAGGATCTAGCGAGATTGTCCAACGCTTCAATTGCGGGACCTAGAATCAAACGGACGGCACGATTTTATTAAAGGCGGTAGAACGACGACTCCACAGAGGTGGTTACTCTAATGGATAGGTCGGTGAACAATCTAGGACAAGACGCAAGATTGTTCAAAAATCCTTGCCAAAGCAAGTGAAAGGCTCGAATTCTCTATCAAGAAGAAGAATAGAAAATTAACAAAATTTATTGACAAAACGTCTGACCCTTGAACCTTACAAAGCAAGCCTATTTATAGGCTAAAGTGACTAAAACCCTAAAGGGGCTAGGAAAAGGAAAAAGTCGGCCCATACTCTTGGAACAAGATGGGCCGGCCCATACTCTTACTTAATCATTAACTAATTGCTAACTAATTGATGGGGCCTAAGGCCTTATTCTCTTGGTGGACCGCTTGACTCTTCGTGGGCTTGGATCATGGTGCAAATGGCTCGATTGTCTCTCTCCAAGCCCTCAATATCTTTGTGAACTCCATGTTGGTCTTGGACAACTCTAATCAGAACTTGGAATGATTCTTTGAATAGCTTGGCCCATGCATGCGTGACTGGACCCAATGGAACTCGAAACATGTAAGTCATTGCGTGGGTTTTGACCCGTTGATTTACTCATTTTCTTTCAGAAACAAAGAAGAATTGCCTAGGGTTTCTCGACCGTAAAACCTAATTTTATCAAGCGAGATTTTAGGTGTGCATTTAGGGTTTGTTTAGCTTCTTTTTCATATGATTTTACCCAAGACACTTGTTATACGTTATTTCTTTGCATACGTGTTAGTTTCGAGCCAAACAAAAAGATTTACGAAAATTTGAAAAAAATTGACTTTTCATATCCGGCCGTATATCCGGCCAACTCTTGGTCAGATTGCTGGCCGGATTGACAGGGGAAGAAGAAAAAAATTTGGAATGCTCACTGCCTTGAATCCGGCCGCAAATCCAGCTGGATATCCGGCCACTTTCTGGCCGGATTCTGACGTGGCACTGTTCATTTATTTTTCAATGAAATTTTCTAAAAACCTTTTTAGTATGGTTTTGTGTTTGATTTGGAAAAACTCTTAGTTACTCATGTCCTCTGATCTAAATATACTTTTTTCACTTTAAAACTCATATTTATATATTGCACTAGTACGTATTTGGATTCTCTTTGAATCACTTAGGTTTTTTATGGTTGAAACATAATGTGTTCTTTTGATTACTATTAGGGTTCCTTGGTGATTGAGGGTGTTATCCGGAAGGATACCTTGGACGTTATTTTGCTTAAATATGTGAGTGTTCTTCGTATGTTATGTTTTCGATGTCTGACTTGTGACTATTTGTGAATATTTGATTAAATATTGAATGTTTTAATGATTGCCAACATGAAATTTTGTTAGGCGAGTGTATACTTTATCGCACTTGACCTAAACGAATATGAAAATTTCAATGAATGAATGATTAAATGCTACTTGCGAATGAATGTAAGCCTTTTGGCTGAATTGAGCCCTTGCCCTTCGTTGCCGGTTGACTCGAGCCAGAAGCGGACTCGATCGGGCGATTTGGTAACCTTGGGTTAATGTTTGGTATACTCGAGTATGACCACGAAGTCTGGTGGAGACTGGCCAATGTCCAGTAGGGGGAAATGAAATGAATAGGGTTGCAAATGAATCGAGCCGCTCGCGCTCGAGTCAAGTTCGACTCGAGTCGAAATCGAACTCGAACTCGAGTTCAAAATATTAAACTCGTTAGCTCACGAGCCGGCTTGCGAGCTCGAGTGTATATATATATATATATATTTTTTTTTAATTTTTAAATTTTAAGTATATATATATTTTTAATTTTTTTATTTTAAGTATATATATATTATATTTTTTAATTTTAATAGTAAAATTACATATATGTCCTTAATATTTTATTATTTATTAAGAAAAAAATATTGATTTTATTTATTTTTTAAAAAATAAAATAATTATTTTTTATTTTTTTCGAGCTCGAGCTCGAGCTTGAAATTGTGAGCTCGTCGAGCTCGAACTCGAGTTCGAGTTCAGTAAAATTATGTCGAGACTCGGCTCAATTAGGTCAAAACTCGACTCGACTCGGCTCGTTTGCAGCCCTAGAAATGAATGAATGAATGGTCGGAACAATGGAGGAGTTTCACTTACAAATGAAATTATTTTAATGTTGAAGGAATAAGGAATGATTGGTGGAATGAATGAATGAAGGGCTCCATGTGAGCATGTATCCTTTTAATGAATGTGTTATCATTGCTTTATATTGTGAATGTTTTCTAAATGACTTGTTATTTTCTGATTAATGTCTTGTTTAATTGCTTTAATTATACGTACGAGACCTCACTGGGCTTTTAGCTCATTCCGTAAGTTTTGTTTTCCTTACAGGGGATGCGAACAAGGGCGAGAGACCTGTATAGAATAGTATAGTCTAGTCCTTTTGAATTTTATTGCAATTTGTACTCTCTCTAGTGCTCGAATAGGGATTGGAAGTATTGGAACTTACAACTTTTGTTATATTTGGGTTGTATATTAATTTGAGATAGAAATGAATGTAAGTATGCGTTTCAAGTTTGGGAATTGGTTTTGTTTTACTTTTCCTTGAGGTTTTATCTTATTTTGTTTGAAGTGATCAACGAGTCCTGGCGAGAGTTGGGCAGGCGGTCCGCTGAACCCTTTGGTTCGCCTTAGAGGGAAGTGGGGCCGTCACAGATTTTGAGCTTTCCTTTGATCCAAAAATCTTTTGTCTGCATGGAACAAAAATAGTTTGCATTAATTTAGCATATAATATGAAGTAAAAGTGTACATGTAACAAAGTGTAAATAACCACAGCTTTCATACCAGAAAAGTTGAACTCAGGACCTGCGATATTTGGCGAATATCTTGCTGAGATGGAGCCACTATTGTTTGCTTTGACTTTTCTTAAAGTTTTTTAGCTGTGATTTTTCCAATGTAATCTTTGTTTTCTTGAATCCTAAGAAAAAAAAAAAGAAAAAGCAAAAGAATGTTGTCTAATAATACTAATATTTTTTATTGCAATGTAAATGTGAAAACGACAAGAGAGTAAGTGTACCATGTAGCCAGAGATGCAGTTTGTGGGAATGGTGGATCCAAGTGAATGTTGGTGCTGTTTTTAGTGCGTAAAGATATGCTTGATGAAATTACATTAGTTATTTTGAGAGAATACGTGGTACTAAAAGTGCAAGACAAATGCTCCTGTTACCATAGGAAGTCGCAAGTTTAGGCCTGAGAAGAACAACAATTGGATAGCTATGGAGAATGTTTATGAGTTTAGCTCCTTCGTGGTCAACAAAAGAATCCCACAGTGTAAGCACCATTGGTCGACATCTTTTATAACAAATAATTTAGTTACTAATAATGCTTAAAATAAGGAGCATAATAATAGCTGAACAAAGGTAAAAAAATTCTTACTCTTGATTGACAATAACAAATTCCTCGATAATTGATGATTTTTCTCCTAGTATAATTTACTGAGGCAATGCTTGAATAATGGCACACATGATATCTAAAATTGAGGAGAAAGATAAGCTTATAATTAGGGACAATTAAGGATAATAAGCGACTAAATGAAATGTACAAATATAAGTTAATTTTCATACTGAAATTTTCTGCTTCTTTTCCGTGAATTTGATCAAGATGCCAGAATGATGTCAAGGGATAATAGGCATGTACTGGCATAGGCAGCTGAGCTTTGTGTTCTTTGATTAAAGTAGTTTTGGTAAAACTGAGCTGAAGTGGAACGGTTCCAAGCTAATTTTTAGGATTAGGAACAGAAGCAACATAAGCACTGCCTATACAGTAGTATTTTTCAAGGACAAATATGTCTACAATTGAATCTATATCAGATTCATAAATGACACCCTAAATTGTTTCTTTCTGTATATAAAAAAATAAATACATGGTTATGGTTAATAATGTATTCAAATTCGGAATTTTTTTAGAAGTAGTGTTCACTATTTTATAGAAGTGAAAGAATAAATGAAATACCTCATCATCCGCAACTAGCATTTGAATAATTTTTGTTCGCTTCAAGGGAGTTATCATGACACGAGATTTTTTGATCAAATATGCCTTTGCAAACCAATCACGTTGCTTTGGTTCTAGATTCTTGATAGGAATGCATCTGTCATCCATCTGTGATATACTATGTAAAGAAGAAGCAGAAAAATTGGCTATAAAAGTGTTAGAAACGCTTAATATATAGTTGTAATATGAGGTTTGTTTAAATTTTGTGAATTTAGGGATAATAAAATCATTAAAAAGGATCAAAATTGTGAGAACCCGTAAAACCCTAATATTTTTTTCCGAGGGTTTATTTCCCCTTAATTGCATGTTTTCTGCATTTTCTGGCTTAGGAATATTTTCTTGATGGATTTTATGAGCAATTAGAGTTGTAAGATGATTTTTCTAGTATTGGAGTAGTTTTAGAACAGTAAGAATATATATTGGACGTGGGACCCACGAGTGCGAAAAGTTCGGGAAAATTCGGCCAATACGGTTAAGTTTCGGATACTGTGGAAAATTTGTCGGGTGTTAAGAGATAAGTAGTGTGTGTGAAGTGATTGATGTGAGAGAGAAAAGAATGATAAGAATGCATTTAATGAGGTGCCATGTGTCATGTTCCCATTGGGTGGACTTTATGGTTTACTATTCTATTTTTTGACCTTTTGACCACTTGTTTAAATATCTTAAAAATTGAACAAAACTTACCATTTCTTGCTCCTTGATGGCCGAACCTCTCATCCAAGAAGAAAGAAAAACTCTTCCAAGTTTAAGCTTCCAACAAGCTCAAATCACCCAACTCAAGTGCTTAAACTAGAATCTACTCCATAAAATTCCTTCCTTTGGTGCTCTTGAGTGCTTAGTGAAGTTTTTTTTGGAGAGCTAAGGTGTCCACACTCCCTATCTCTCTTGATTACTTGGTAAGTGATGCTTGAACCTCTACTACACCTAATGATGGTTATCTTATGCTTAGAAGTGGCTTGAGTGTTGGAATATATGATTTATTTCTTGGTTTGGCTTGATTTGGTGAAGTTTTCCATTTTATGAGGAATTTTCTGGTTGCATATGATCTTGATGGTGTGGTTGTTTTTGATGGTTGGTAATAAGGGGCTTTGACTCTAGTAGGTGTGACTAGTTGATAATTGCAATCAATTTTGGATTTGGAAGAATTTCTGGAAAATTAGGGTTCTTGAAGCTACATTCTGTCCGAAATTTTAGGTCATAGCTAGAGGCCGAATTGGACTTTGATCAAAACATGAAAGTTGTAGGTATTGGTGAGTATGAAGTGCCTACAAAATTTCAGGGAATTTGGAGTAGTATAGAGAGAGTTATGCCGTTTTTACTGTTGCTGTTTTTGGTGAACAGAATGTGCGGAACTGCGATAGTAATTGCCTATTTTGACTGGATTTGGTTTGGATTTTGAAGTTGGTGTCTTCTGATGAAATGTTACTGGATGTCTTAGCTATCATATTCCTTTGGAATTTCGGCATTTGGACTTGTATAGACTGAGTTATAGTAATTACAGTTTTGTGTGATTTGCAAACCTGTTTTGGGAAT
This sequence comes from Coffea arabica, assembly GCF_036785885.1. Taxonomy (NCBI): domain Eukaryota; kingdom Viridiplantae; phylum Streptophyta; class Magnoliopsida; order Gentianales; family Rubiaceae; genus Coffea; species Coffea arabica. The sequence continues at coordinate 43,000,057 of NC_092323.1, forward strand.
TCTGGTATAGTATTTTGCATTTTTGACCTAGTTGTGCTAGGATTTGGATTGAGTGACCTTCTGTGATGTTGTAGCCCTAACTTTTAGCTTCGAAATGGTGGGTCTTACACCTTCGTCCGATAATCATAGGGCATTTGGTGCCATTACCGCAAAAAGGAAGTCAAAAACTGTTTTTTAGGGCCAAAGCTAATTGCATTTCCGAATTTTCTGGTTTTCTCTAATGATTGTATATGTTTATGGAACCCTATTGGGGTCATATTTGGCATTGGTTTACGACTCGTTATCGAGTCTCATTGTACTTGCTTGCATATTTTAGGGCTTGACTTTCCTTTCCGGTTAATTTCCTAGCTAAATGACTTGAATGACTTGAAGCCTAGTGAACGGCTTTTGGAAGTGAGATTATTTTTGTATGAGATGTTGGGACTGATTTGAGAAAATAATGAAGCCAAAATGGCTGGGAAATTAGGTAAACACAAAGGGTGTGCTGCCCAAATTTTCACTCAAGCACTAAGTTTTTATTGGAATTTGTATATTTTCGTTTGATAAATATTATGACTGTTTTATCATTCCCAAACATGATACCTCTTCGATTTAAAACGCCAAATGTTTACTTACTCCGTACCCAAAATATAGAAGTGTGAGTTAGGGTTTTATCGGTCACAAGTGAACTACTTTCAAGTACGATTTTAAGAGTCTTTTTGTTTTTCCATATGTTTTTCATCCTTGGTTCCCAACAACCCTCTTCTTACTTGGAAGTCATCTTTACACGTTTTACTCCTAATGAGTCGGGTTTCTTTGTTTTGCTCGATAAACTATAATGTGTTCTCTTGTTCAATCTTAGGTTTTTTCAGTGACTGAGGGTTATTCGGAGGGATATTTTACACATTATTTTGCGTGCCTAGGTGAGTGTTCCTTGTTTGCTATATCCCTTGACTTATTGGCCTGTTATTATGAATTGATAATGTGTTACGTGCTTTCAATGATTGTTAAAACGCGTTTTCTAGGCGAGTGTGTACTTTATCGCACTCGACCTAAATAAATATGAAATTTTCAATGATTAATGATTAAATGCTAGTTGTGCATGAATGTAAGCCGTTTGGCTGAACTGGCCACTGCCCTTCGTTACCGATCGAATCGGGCGATATGGTGACCCTGGGTGAATTTGGTATACTCGAGTATTACCTTGTAGTCCGGCTACGTCCGGATGGGAGGAGTCCGGTCAATGTCCGGATGGGTGGAGTCCGGCCAACGTCCGGAAGAAAAAAAAAAGAGATGAACGAGGGATTCTACTTACAAAAAAAATATATTGGAAACGATTGGAGGAATAAGGGGAAATGTCAAGAGAACGAACAAACAAATAGCTCCATGTGAGCCCGTATCCTTTTAATGAATGTTACTATCGCTTTCCATTGAAAATGTTTCTTGAATTATTGATACTCCATGTGCGATATATTGAATTGTTTGTTTGATTACCTGTTCGGAACCTCACTGAGCTTTTACCTCACCCCTTTAGTTTTGTTTTCCTTAACAGGGGACGGCGAGCAGAATGAGAGCACAGACTAGCCAGTTTAGTTCTTTTGTTTCTTTTGTTTCTTTTGTAGTGGTTCTCGCCTTGTGCTTGGCACGGGCTGGACGTATGAAGGATTGAGAACCTTTGTATATTCAATCTTTACACTTCCGTTTGGGTTTGTCAATGTATATAAGTTTCGATGTTTGCTATATGAATTCTTGTGGTTTTATTTCGAATTTGATTAAGGAACGACTGAGTCCCGGCGAGAGCTGGGCAGGCGACCCGCCAAACCCTCTGGTTCGCCTTAGGGGAAGGTGGGGTCGTCACAAAAATATATTAAGTTCATAGCTTGTTTTTGTATAGTAATAAAGAATAATAGAGTTTTAGAAGCTGAAAGTATTTTTTAATAAACAAGTAGCAATGTTTTTTTGGAAATACAGAATAAAACAGTAATTGTTATAATGGAAAAAGATGAAATGCAAATAAAATGAATAGATTATGGGTAAAAAAAAAAGGTAATTAAGAGCTAATAAGTATAGACAGTTCCAAGAAGTCATGTTTTTCATGACATAATTTAGTATAGTAAAGGCATTAAATAGAAAAATTTATCGAAGCCAGGTAGTATATCATAATGTATTTAGAAAAGAACAAATGAAATAGGCAGTATATAATAACGTATCTAGAAAACAAGAAATGGAACGCTAGACAGTTAGCATAAACAAGGAACAAACAGCATCATAAAAATGAAACATTTAAGTGTATCAGATATCTCATATGAAATAGGAAATTAAAAATGAATACATTAATAGAAACAAAGATGAGACAGGATGATTAGATCACGAATTCTGAAAAAAGCAAACAACCAAAATCAAATTGATATGTGCATTAGTTAAGACATAAAGCAAAGGCCCAATACTTCATGATAAACAATATTTCTAGTTGCACAATCTTGAAGTTCTAGTGTCGAAGGGCGTATCAATACTTTGACATTTGCTATAGTCTTAGCCCTAGATAAAGCTACATATAACTGACCATGGGAAAAAATAGATTCTTTTAAATACAAACCAACAAAATCTAGTGTTTGACCTTGTGCTTTATTTATTGTCACAGCAAAACATAATCTAACTGGAAATTGAGATCTTTTAAATGGAATAGGATAGACTTGATCATCGCAACAGTGTAGACAAATTCTAGGAATGAAAACTTCCTTATCAACAAAGTTACCTACTGCTATTCTAGCATGTATAACATGTTTAGTGAATGAAAGGCATATCAATCTTGTGCCATTGCATAGACCTTCTGCTGGATTCAAATTGCGTAGTAACATTATTGGACAATTTGGTTTCAAAATTAGCTCATGTGGAGGTAAGCTAGGAGGATGTAATGTGTTCAGAAAATCCTCATGTTCTGATTGTTTAGCTTTATCTATTGTTTCATCAAAACTAATATATTTGATGTCATTCCCTAGAAATTTTGCAATCAACAAGTTATTTATTTCATCCACAAAAACATTTTTTGTTGTTAACACTGCTCTATTAAGTATTTCAAGAGAATTAGCTCCAAAACAATTCAAATCAGGAAAACAACATCGATTAAGTTCTGCAATGAAGTAGTATCGTCAATAAATGGGATAAGCAGAGAATGCGGAAGTATTATTTTATTATCATCAAAAGAAGGAATAGTACCATTACCAATATTAAGTAAAAAGTTAGAATATGATTTATCAAGATGAGCGCGCATATTTTCAACCAATTTGAACTTTTCAAGATAGTTCCAAACATATGAAACAATAAGACTGGCAGATATGTAGTCTTCTTTGAAGCCTTTTGTTATAACTGGCAGTGTTTGTCTAAAATTATCTCGAAAAACTACAACTTTACCTCCAAAAATTGTTTCTGAATTCATGGTATCTTTTAGCAATTTGTCAAGGGACTCAATTGTATATTTCTTTGCCATCGTTGCCTCGTCCCAAATGATAAGCTTTGCTTGCTTGATTAACAGAACAGTTGCACTTTGTTCGCTGACATTGCAGCCATTATTTTCACTATCATGGATAGGAATTTTGAAATGCAAATGAGTTGTATGACCACCCAGTAACATTGAGGCTGCAACACCAGACGATGCAGTTGTGAGTGCTATATCACCTCTTGATCTAATTGTTACTAGAAAAGCTTGATATACAAATGATTTTCCAGTGCCTCTAGGACCATCAATAAAAAAAAACACCTGGATTGCCTTGATTAATTCGAGCTATTATGTTTTCATAAGCATGCTTCTGTTCTTTGTTCAGCAATGAAACCGAAGCAAGATCTTCATCTGGTATCTGTATATTCATCTCAATATCGATTTCTCTAATATCAGAATCCAAGGTAAAGTTTTGTAAAACATCTCGAGCAATACCGAATTCAGCAATTGATCTGCCCATGCACTGCAAGTGTCTATTAATCTGCTCAAGCATTGTCCTCTTAACTTGCACCATTGTTAGGCTACTATTGTGGCTAATATCTTGAGACAACGCTACTTCATGCTTTTCCCACTGCTTAATTGGGTTACTTGGTGCACAATGTACAAGAACAGTGGTAAACAACTGGCGCATAGTATATAACATTTGATAAGCAACTGCTTCTTCTAAACATGTATTAGCTTCATCATTGTTTTTAAGTAAACCATGTAATTGTGCTGCTTCTCTAAATGTTGATGCAGTTACATTAGAGACACGTTTAAAGTCATCAAATGATGTTGGTGCTTGAACATGCATTAGAAACATTCAAAGAAAATATCTTTCACCTTAAAGAGGATGAGCTGAGACGATTCTTCCCACCGATTGTCTTTGCTGCCTTTCTTCCCAAATTCTATCTTTTTTATCCCATCTAAAGTGCTGCGGAAATTCTTTGTATAGTCATTGGAGCGATTTTACTTTTGCATTTGACCTATTCATACGGAAGAATTCAGTCAACATTATCCTTGATGATCTGTCACAGGCAGCAATGTTTTCAAGCTCATCATTTTCATTGAATGCTAACGATTGTTGTCCTTCGAAATGCAATTGCAGAGCCATAACTGCTGGATAAATTTGATTTAAATCAAATGCATAAATTTGCCCAAGAGCTTCTGGAGCACAAATCCATCTTCCGGATTGGAAGTTTGTAATCTCATCAACAACTCCATCAGTTCGCTGTGCAGCTAACTGATACAAAATCCTTGTATAGCTCTTGTAAATATACTTGTATAGATATTTGACAGCCTCAATTGTTGAGCAAATTTCAACATTTATATGACAATCATATGTTGCCAATAAATATGGATTATACGAAACTATCCATTGATTGTCCAATTCATGACCCCGAACAAGCACTTTCCTACCATTATTTGGACGCTTATATAGAAGGTATGAATTTTTTCCATGCTTCGTGAATTCTAAGAAGGGTTTTGGAATGCTATTCTTGCATCTGCCATTTTGCTTCATACACAGGCAATTTTGATTGAAATCTCCACAAGGACCATGAAGCATATGATTGACGACTAAGCCGTGCAGATATTTAGAAACAGCTGGATTGGGGAGTTCTGCAGAAACTATCTTGTCAGAAGTTTCGGGTGAGTATAATTTTGAATCTTTATCAAGAATAATAAGGAGATGAGCATATGGCAATTTTCACTTTTGAAATTCTATAACATAGGCGTATGCAATAACTTTTCCAAATAAACTTCGCTAGACAATGTCATCTTTCAGTATTTCAAATTTTGTTCCGAAAACACGCGCTGTGAGATCAGGCCTATTATGCGCTTCTTCTTCATCAAGCAAGCATTCTTTAATTTTTGGTCATGCTGGATTGCAGGTCATGGTTAAGAATATGTCTGGTTTTTCAAAACGCTGAACAAGAGCCATTACATCAAGATATCTTTTTCTCATGTCTTTAGGACCTCCGATGAATGATGCCGACAATACAATTCGTTTTCCTACATTTGAGGCCGATGCCTTATTAGCTGTGATACTGATTCCTTGGTATAATTCTGTTCGAATGTGTCACTGTTTGTTTCAATGAAAATCCAAACGAGTTGATTCTATCTTAACATATGTATCTACTGCAAATTGCTGAAAAAATCTTGCAACATGAAGCAAAAAAGATCTGTCAGATTGTTGCATCTAGAACTTATACGCATAATACTCGCGGCAAGAAACTGTTGTTCGCTTTTTGGTCTTCTTTTGTTTTAATGCTGCAAAAAAAAAAAGGAAGCAGTAAAATCTCAATATTTGCATATTGAACTATAAAATATAACATAAAATTTTCAAATACAAATTAAAGGAATTGTATAAAAATTAACCTTTAGTCTCTGCCATAAAAGCCGGTATGCATCTTCACGAGTATCAAAATTCATATTTTCACCAATACATGTGGCATAACCAGCAACGTCATCAACACCTTTTATAAATCCCTGTATTCTTTCATGCCATCCTGTCTCTCCATTTACAAATATAAGTGGATATTGCAAAGCATCAAAACAGCCAAAATAGTGCTTTATAATTTGCACATTCCCTGACTTTGTATAAACTTATATATGACGAGATGTGTCTCCAATATTATTATAATTCTCAAACCAAACTACAGCTACCTGCGATACTGTTGGTGTATTGAATACTTTTTGATCCACAGTTGGGTCTGACCTTAAAAAATTTTTATACCCATCGACATTCGAAAGGCCTGCTAAGTGGCGAAATAATGCAGAATATGGATTGCAATCTAGTATTCTCTAAAGCTGCTCTATAATAGACTCCTTAAATTTAGGAGAAATGGCCATACGGTTGCTTGTTTTATGATCTGTGTCGAAGAAATATAATTGAACATTCGAAGGAGGCTGGCCATGTGAAGGACTCAATGGATTCATAAAATGGTACATCTGACCTTGAACTCTGAATGTATAAATTCCTCTATTTCTTCTGCTGAATTCTTTGTCGTAATGCACTCCGAGAGATGTAAATGCAAACATGTTATTATAACTTCTAACACACTGGCGAAATTCATTTGCTTCTTCATTATTACTTCTGTACAATTTGACTAATTCTGAAGGCATTTCATTAGGTGCTAATCGAACTTCACCAGCACAACAACAAAATCTAGGGGGTTCTAAATAGAAACGCTTTGCACCACAGTATACATAATCCTTAACTTTGGGTAAAACATTTGGCTCAGTAGGTATTTGGTCTATTATGCGGAATTTATTTTGTTGTCTACGACGATGACCTATTGATGTTAAAAGAAAATATAATTAATTAAAAGAAAATTCTAAATAGGTGCATAATAGATGAATAGTGTTGCAGTGGGAATAATACCAATAGGAGGTGACATGGTATGTGAGAAAGTTTGTGCTGTATTTGTTGGTGCGGTGTAAGCTATAGATTCTGCAAATATTAAATGAAATGTAGAGGAACGAAAAAGACGTCATAAGGATAAACAATAGATAGGACAGTTTAATCACAAAAAAACTATATAATAATTGAGCATCATCCTTTTAGAAATACTACCAATAGCTCTTGATACCATGTTTAGCACATCATGCATTTCAGTTGGTGGCCTCATATTAGCTATATAGTCTACAGGTATGGAAACAAAATATCGAGACTCATAGAAAAGATTTATAGATATAGACAATTAATAGTAAAAAGAAAACTGACTATTTTATATACATATATTTGTATTGTGTTATATAAGATATAGCACATTACCTGATTGACTATTAGGCGAGCCTTTGCTATTTGATAGAACATTTAAAACAGATGAAGAAGCTGATACAAGAAGGTGTTTAAATAGGAGTAAAATTGTGTTCATGATTAATATTTCATTTATATATATAAGTAAGAAAATGCACAAATGGCATGCAAAGCAGCACCTTGGTCAACGTTTTGATGAGTTTCTAAAACAGAAGCAGCAGAACCCAGAATAAATGCGTTTGACTGCACTACAGACTGAGCAATAATCGCATTCAATTCTATGTCCTCAATGGGGTTCGAAGATGACGATAAAGCAGCTAATTTAGATTTAAGGCGTGCTTGGCATTTTTTAGCTGCAATTTCAGCTTTTTTGGTCTCAGGTAATGTTGCATATATTTCTCTTGCGCGATAATTTTTGTGTAACCGACGATCGTCATCAGAGATGAATTTTCTTTTGCGACCCATGAATGCTAAAAATGGGCAAAAATAGACAAGCAAAGCATGCAAACACAGTCAACCGCAAAATATGTTTAATTTTTCAAAAATATATTCAAATAAAGCGATTACATTCATAGCACATAAAAAAGCAAAGACAAAAAAAAAATTAAGTGCATAATAATCAGAAAGGACAAAATAGTAATGAAAGGAAAATCAGAAGCATAAAAATGAGCAACATATGTATACTACACGAACGATTAAGTTAAAGGAAAAGCACTACGGTAAAAACATGTAACATTCTAACTGATTGAAAAAAGAATAAAAGAAAGTGCATTACCTGTGCAAACCAGCAAGCTTAATAAGAGCAAAAGCAGCAACACAATACAGAACCTAAAAAAAAGGATTGCAGTGTTAAAAGCCTATAAAACATACATAAATATAAGGTGCAGGTAACTGTCTGACACTGAGGGATATCACATGGCACATTTTGTAAGTATTAACAACGACAAAAATCTCAATTAAATTGTGCAATCGAAAAAGACTTAATTACAATACCTATTTTCCATTGAAGGAGCAATAAAAAACATAGAGCAAAAAGCATAAACATAGGCATAGAGAATGTAAGACATGAAAGAGAAAGGGCAGAGGAAAAGGAAAAAATGACAGTGCAAAAGCACGAATAAAAGAAAGGAAAATGCAAAGGAATAACCGTAATACATGTACAATGAAAATGCAACTGACCTGAAGAACAAGCTTCTGGAAAGAAAAAAGTTGCAGGAGGAAGAAACACGACAGAACAGAAAGCAATATGAATGCAAAGGTTGAAGGCAGAAAAGAACGTAAAAGGAATTCGGTATTTAGCAAAAAATATAAAAACAAAGGGACAAAAAAAGCAATAACATGATTAAGGAGGAGGAAAATGTATGGATGGTCATATCTGTCATAGGTCTAGAAATGACAAAAGCAAATGAAAAGTACAGAAGAGCAGGTACTTTAGAAACAAGTGGTGCTTGAAAGGGCATTCAACATTTAATGCTAGTGCTAGAGGAAACGAAAAAAGGGCTGAGTAAAAAGGGAAATTTTCCAACAAACAACAGCGGAGATTGGCAGAAGCACCGGTAAGAAAAACCGGCCCATTCGTCTGGTCTACATAGGATAATAGTAAGTAAAAAAAATGAGGGTAAAAAACCAATAAAATTACAAAGCAACCAAGCAACTAAAGCGTACATGCTGAACTAAGGAAACAATGAATGGCATAACAGAAAAATAAGATATACCCAAGCATAAAGTAATACTCATAAATATGTATGTGGGCCATGTCTGTGGATCAGAGGATGCAAAAAAGGCACAAATAAAAGAGGAACAAAGAACAAAAAAATTACAAAGAAACCACACAACTATACCATCGATCTTCCCATGTGCTGAGTAAAGAGGAATAAGAAATGGCATGACTGAAAAATGAATGACCACTAAGGCTAATCCTAATCACACAAACAACCGGAAAGGCAAGAGACCGACGCAAATGGACCGCAATAACCTCAACATTTCAACCAATATTGACATGACCGACGGAGACACTCTTTTATTGTTCATTCACCCAACTCCCCCTTTTCAATTATTAGATTTGGATAAAAAGTTAAGGAGAAAAAATGGAGAGTTGAAATTCATGTGACAAGGGTAACCTCTCTTTTATCACTTTATCTTTTGTATTTGATTTCATGTTTAACTATAATACAAGTATTGTGTTTTCTTTGGATTTTACTATGTTTGTGAAATTTGCTTGGCTATTTGATGCTATTATTTTGAATAAGTTATTTAGCACTTTTACTTTTACAATCATAATTAACTGGCCATTAATTGTGATAATCTCAAGGTGTTAAGTTAGTAATAGAAATTGTGATTTAACACTAGTTCAAAAAAATACTAAATTTAGGGAGTACATTCACGAGAGTAGAAGTGCACCTCTGTGGTCTTGATGGTTTATTCCATATAATTTTATAAAAGAAATGACTTGTAGTTAATTTCATATTTACGAGCGTAGGTATGACTTAGTCACAAGTGTAGTTGATTTACTACGAGACTAAGTTTCACATACATTAGAAAATTACGTCATAATTTAGCCAAGAAAGTAACATTCAATTAATTGGTAATTCTACTTATAACAGTAGTTAGGAATTTCATAACCCTAGAAGCTTTTTATTATTATTTTACTACTTTTATTTCATATTTGTAGAGTAGATTTAATTTCTTGTGTTTTTTATAGTATAAATAATAGGGTTTGAAAACCATCGGTAGTTGATCATCTTTCTTTATGGGATCGATAGCCAATATCTTCTATACTTGATAAATGATTTATATATTTATAGAAAAATGGAGTATTTAAGTTTTTTAAAATTTGGTGCAAAGGAAAAGCCTCGTCAAAAGGAAAAATAAAGAACAGAAAGTAACGGATATTAAAGAATAGAAAGTAACGGATAAGGAGGAATAAAGATCTCTTATTAACGTAATTGAAAGCAACAGGAAGTGGAGGTCAAGGGATGAAAACTTGAAGACCTACTCAACTCTTAAGTATATACCCTTAATTCCACGACAACAGAAGACTGCTTAAACTCAATTTAGGATAAAAAGTTAATTATACCCAACTTTCATGCATGTATAACTTGTACCCAATTCTAAAATGAATAAAGAATCTTACCCATGTTTTTAAAGCCTAAATCAATCCTAAATTTGACAAAAGAAAGTTAAAGAATGAGTTTGATGCAAACTCCTTTATATTATTAAAACTAACACTTTTTTCTGCTTGCCTATGTTGCATGGCAGTGAACGACATCAATTTTTCAGCATCTTAGACAAAAAATTGTGGCATTCTATAAAATTAACCTTCCTTGAACATAACTCGACATGTGTTTTCAAACTCAAATCTTGGGAACAAGCCAAGCATCCGGTTTGAGTTATCTCATAAAACTGTCAAATCCAATAAAAAATTGGGTTCAACCAAAAATTGGTAAAATTGATGAAAATCTTCTTCTTCTTCTTTTGCTCCTCCTCGTTCTCTTCCTCTTCTTCTTCTAATCCTCCTTCTCCTCCTCCTCCAACCCATCAAAAAATAACTTTTAAACGTATTTCTCAAATAATATCTAATTATAGTTCTCACATTAAACAAAATGGTAAAAAGACAAAAAGATGGGGAGATGGAGATTAGAGAGGTGTGACAAATAATTAAGGATAAAAGTTTCAGATTCATGACTTTGAGAAGAAAAAACCAACAAAGACAAAATTGAAAAAGGAAAAAATGGAAAGAAGGAAAGAAAAGAAGAAAATCTGACGTCATTGTAGAGAAGTTGGAATAGGAAGAAAAAATTAGCGAAAGCTATAAGGTGTCACTAGTATGAGAGGAAACAAGGAAGAAAAACTAGGAAAAGTACTCATAGAGTTAAAAGTTTTATCAATTTTATGGTTTCACTCCTAGAATACAAGAAAATTGTTAATACACCTAGAAACATTTTAGAAGCTACAGCCCTAAATTCCAAATAAGCCCTCAAATTTGATTCTAAACTTGTTGAATATGCATTAAATTGTAAATTGCATAAATTGCTACTTAATTATACTACCTTATTTGTATTTTCTTGTAAAGTATCTTAGAAACATCAAACATGCATTGAATCTACATTTCTTAGTATTAGCATGTTTTTAAAAATTTTACATAATATATTAATTTTTAAAATTAAATATATTTATGACATCATGATAATGTCACTCCCTTTTTAGATGGGTGTCGAATCCATTGGCTCCTAACCTAACCTTGATCGAGTTGATGTCCAATCCGAGTTTCAAAACATTGATATGAAATTTGTTCATTTGCAGAGGTGGCGAGGGTTTGCTCCAAATTTGCTTCTAATGTCTGAGGCCACGTCAGCATGAGCCCAATAGACATGTTAGCCCAATATGGTGATGGCACTTCATGGCACATTATTAGTGGTCCACTGCAAAAGGGTTATTATCATTTTATCTTCTTAAACTATGGCTATGTTTGGATAGCAAATTTTTTCAAAAGAATTTTTTGCTTATATCATAAACACATTTCTCAATACATCTTTTCATATTCCTGATCACTTTTTTTATCTCACATACATCATATCACAAAAAGTGCTATAGTAATTATTCCAAATAATTAATTGGAATAATACTTTATCACTACTATCAATTTACCACATAACGTTATCTTTTAGTTACTTCATCCCCATAGGTAATTCAACTCAACATGTTAAGAAATTTTGGACAAAAATACCCTTTTACTCTATAGTATTACTACATTGTTATTATCACTTTATCCCTTTAAATTATAGTGATACAATCAGTTTAATTCCTAACATTATTTTCTGAGCATTTTACCTCATCGTTAATCTAACCAGTATGGTCAAAAAATTTTAAATGTATTTACCCTTTTTATATATAATTAAAAATAAAAAAGTTGGAATGATTATTCTTCCTTTTTTCACTTTAAAAAATCCAAAAAACATAAAAATAAAAGGATTTTCTCAAATTTCCTTTTCACACTTATTAATACTAGGAAAAGAAAAAGAGATGGGAGAGAAGAAGATAAAAAATTAGATTTTACAAAAAAAGAAAATAAATAAAAATCTAACATTATCGTATTACTATAAGATTGTCGGAATTAGGATTAGAATTAGCTGATAAACAAAAAAGTGAAATAATTTTAAAATAATAAAAATATTTAATTCTTTCTTATTTGTATTTAAAAAAAAGAATTGAACTCTCTCTCTCTCTCTCTTCCCCTCCCCCTCCCTATTTTTCTATTTTTTTAAATGTTAATAAGATTGCCAAGAAGAAAAAGATTGATGTTAATATTTTTTTCCTTGTACTAAAAAGAAAAAGAGACACTCTAAGTTTTTTATTATTTTTATTATACAAAGAGGTGGGTATTTTTTGTATAGTTTTTTTTAACTTGCTAAATTGGTTTAATAGTGGGATAAATTACCTAAAAAATAACTTTATGGGGTAAATTGATAATGAGATTATAATTTATAGGGGTAAAGTGATGATAATTTTAAAGGCTAAACATATCTTTTCACTTTAGTTAACAGACTCCATTAAAGTTTGATAGTTAGTTTTAGAGATAAAGTGACTAATTAAGGGGAAAATTGATAGTGACACCAAATGTTAAGGGGATAAAGTGATAATGACCCTCTGCAAAATGATATTTGGGTTCGAAGTTGTTGGCGTGGTAATGCCATACCACTTCGGTCTACACATCATCAAGAGGCAGAATTGTAACTTCCTAATTGTTTCCTTTTTTTAAATATTTTTTAATTGTACCCCTCACCCTACACCAAATTATGCAAAAATTGACCCCTGCATATTTGATTATTTCCATCACTTTTCTCTAAATTTCCTCAATATTCTATATAACTATCCTTTAGTTTCTTCAGCGGAGAAAACTTACACCGTGTTTGATAATCTTATTTAATATTTAAATTTAATGGATTCAAATCTTAATATGTTTAGTTACGTTTGAAAACTAAAAATTGAACATTTGAATTATTTAAATGATACTGAATTTTTTAAACAAAATTTGCTTCAAAAAATAAGTGATAAGCTATTCACTTATCACTTAATGTCATATAAAATTAAATCTATCAAATTTAGTACTTAACAATTCAATAACTTAATGAATTCAGATTTCAAATTTCTGTTTTCAAACTTTAGTTTTATCAAACACACTTTTAGTGGGGAAGGAAGTATATAGTTTGTCCTCTGTTCTCTTTCTCTCTTTTCCGAAAAATTTCATAAGAAAAGAGCCCAACAAATCTACCTTTCCTCTATAAAACCTCTAACATTTGGCCTCAAGGTAAAATCTTAACATATAAATATTTTTTTTCTAAATTGATCAAATGGTAAATCTTTGGTCAAAAAAAAATTCATGATTGTAATAGATAAAGCATACATTAATATCTGCAAAACATATAGGCTTTTAATAAAACTACAAAACTTGCAACATCGTCAAGTTGAAGAACAAGTGACAATAGTAGGGGAAGAACGGCAACGATACCTAAGCCAAAAATACAAGCCTTTTGATGAAGTGACATGGTAGGAGAAGAATGGCACCATGTGTAAGCAATATTTTAATTTTAATTTCTAATAACTTAAATTAATTATTAGGCTAATGTGATTGACTGCTAATGATAAATCACAAAAGCAATCTAACGGTTGGGGGCATGAGGAGAGCGAAATTATCCCTGATCTCACGGTTTAAGTTTTGATAGCAAACAATCACTAAGGTTAACCATTATTAAATAATGAAATAATGGAAAAATGGAAAATATGTTTGTCTCCAAACTCCAATTGCATATTTGTATATTCGTTAGCTGGCACCTAATTGCATATTGCATATCTGCCCCATAAATGTCATCTCAGTTTAAGCTGTTTACAAGGCATTTATTGGTGAAGGTAGTGTTAGGATTTTATATAATTGTTAGATTTACAATAGTGGAAGTGTTCTAGGTTGCAAGTTTGGTAGACTTTTTTTTTAAATATTTTGATCATGAATAATCATTCCTTCTTCATTTCTAATATCTTAGAAACCATCTAAACGACAAACTTAAATTACCTTTCAAAAAATTTTAATACCTTGACCTTGCAATTAATACGTATCTTCACATAACCATAGGGTTTCTTCTGAGTTTTGCTCAAGACACTATACAATTACAATCTTTTGTAATTGTAATAAGTTTTGTTTTAAAAAAATTTTCCTAACTGGGAATGGGTGGGATTTAAAAAACGCAGGAGGGAGCAGAGGGATTAGAATCCAGAATTTGTAATTTTTGAGATTTCAATCAATCTTTTGCAATGAATATAGTGATATATGTGAGATAAAAATGTGATTAAAACAATGTATTAATGATACAAACAAATAAATTTTGGCAAATAGTACACTATCCAAACAAACCCATAATTATCTTTTCGGGCAAAAAAAAGGAAAAAAAAAATCATCACTGGGGATTATAAGTATGAGTTAAGGGTGTTATTTTACAATTAACCCAAAATGTTACCCCTTTTCAACTTGGGGTGGTGGATTGGTAGGGCTATTTCTTTGAATATTGTTGAAAAAAAAAAGAAAAATCGGAAAAGTATGGCAGGTCAAGGGTTTTTTCTGAATATATGGCCAAAACACTTGGGCTAAAAATTTTTTCTTTTTTAAATCTAAGGCCCCCTTGTTTCAGAAAATGAGGGGGGTCCTTTTTGCACCATGGTCCCTACCACCACATGCAGGGACTGATTCATAAAAGGTAATTGTAGGAATTGTTTCAAAAATATGGTAGGACTCATTAATTTTTCGCTTGACACTGATTATCCATTTTTTGCCTTTGTCTTGAAGTGTTGTGGAGTAGCAAAGAAGGAAGTCTAACAAATTTCTTCTTGACATAGTTAATTTAATAAATTATGTGCTCATTTTTTTGTGCTACCCTTTTTTAATATAATAATTATCTATAATGCTTACAAAAATTCTTTTTACACTTACACTACTATCTTATTTCTTATTTTTGTAATTTATATTAGATAACTGTCATATTTACTTAAATTTAAATACTTAAAGTCGCATAATTAGAACAATTTAAATTTAAACACTAAACTCTAAGTAATACAATTAGTTGCATAACTTAAATTATGTATTTATTTATTTGGTAACGTTCCACAGTTTTAACTTTTTTAAATAATTAGAATAGGTATTCACAAAAGTATAAAAAAAAGGGGTAATCGATCTGCGCATGTCGTGGTAGGGACTATTGTGTAAAGAAAGAGTTCCCTCGTTTTCAAAACTAGGTGCGGCTCACCGCGCATTGCGTGGTGTGAGGTTACAAAGTTAATATGCCCAGAATTGATGTTGCAAGGTTAATATACCCAAAGCCCTCAAAGGCCGCATTTTCAAATTAAAAATCAATTTTGTATATAATTTTCTTTGTGTGGTTGATAATTGAAGCATTTTGTTGACATTTCAGTTGTGATTAATTTAGGTGTAAACTAAGACAGATAAGAGTTAACAAAGGAAATAATACTAATAAAGTTGAAGAGTATAATAACACGTATAATTGAGGTAGGCTCTTCCAATGCACTATGCATGTCACTAATTGTGAAAAGGAAATAAGTCAGAATTTAAGATACATTCATCGAAAAGTGCTCTCTTGCAGCTATGTCTAGAGAAATGCCTCTATTCTTTGCCTGGTCAGCGTCTTGAGAAATCAGCCAATTCTGTTGGAGCTATGTATTAGTGTTTAAAGATTAAACAGAATTGTCACAAAATTTGACATCTATACTATAGTAAGCGATTCTTGAAGTAAATAATAACTATTTGCTAAAGATATTACAGAGAAGGGAAAGTATCCAGTATTCATGACAAAACTCCATTAGCTTCCAAGTTTCCACTATCTAAACATCAATCAAATCCTACCAAGAAAGAATCAAAATAGAATTTAATAACCACTATCAGAATGACAATCTTGTTAAACCACGAATAACGCACCAGTAGTTTTTACCACGCTTTGTTGCAAAAATTTAAGGAACTACTAAAGTACCAAATATAAAAATAAAGTCATCAAGAACACGTTCCATACTCCTAAGTTTGAGCCATCATTATATTTGAATAAATACCTGTTGCCACTCAAACTTTTTCTCAAACATTAATGTTGCATGAATAAATAAACAATAGAAAGCAAATAAACAACATATGCATTTTGAGCCATCATCATATATTTGAATAATACCTCTTGCCAGCCAATTTTTCCTCAAACGTGAATGGTAGACAAATAAATAAAGAATAGAAAGCCAAAAAAAAGCTTATACATTTTAGCCTATAAATCATGGACATACCTTCATTCATGCCACCTTTTTACCAACATAACATGTATGAACAATAGACCATCAAGCTAAACCAAAAGGAAAAGTGCAGAAAATTTCAAACTGCAGAAGCCAAAAGCTGAAAATATGTGCATATCATCATTTCATCATTCAAATCAGAGAAACAGAGAAAGGTCAACCGCATAACAAAGATTCATTCACTTTTAGCTATTTAGCAAAAAATGTGAAACACAAAAAAAAAGTGTATTTTCACTGTGGATTTTGGCAGTATTATCTATCCCAGATGTAAATCGTCAAATCCATAAATTGTTAATTAGGCATATAACAAAACAAACTGTTGATAACTTTTAATTCGAGCATGTTACCTCATGCAGTTCACTTTGAACCCATCTCGAGTAAAGTTCATTAACTTCAGTGCTTTAAGAGAATTGCCATCACTGACTCTTTAAGCTTCATAGTCATCCATCTCAATCAAGTTGCAAAAGAATTAAACTAAACAAATTAGTTGAGTAACATAGGATTAAAAGAACGAAACAAAAACCATTTCTTGTATGGATGCAAAGATATAAGAGATTTTGAACTACTAACTAAAAAGAAAAAGGGAAAACTATGACCGTGTAGCAATGTGATTCATTTCCTAGTCAAGGGTACACAATTTAAAGCTATTCAGGAACTTTTGGTGGGTGATCAGAGGGGGTTTGAAATTGATCTAGTCAATCTAAACCAGTTATGATAAAAAGAACTGAGAAAATTGTTCATTCTAATATTCCATTCACATCCACTGTGTGACGACCCCATCTCCCCTTAGGGTATATCCAAGAGTTTAGCGGACCGCCTGCCTAGTTCTCGCCAGAACTTACTCACTAACGTTCTTGACATATCCGTTCAAGTCTCGAAATTAACATAAAAGTCCCATTTCCAACCAACCATTTAAACTTAATTTACAATCCAAGAGTAAAACATAGGATTACATTTCTAAATATTCCAAATATATCTCATCTACAAAAGTACAAGTACGAGAGATTATATGTACTAGTTCACGGCTACTTCCTCCAGCCTCCACCCCTGTAAGAAAAACAAACTAATGGGATGAACTAAAAGTAGGACTGTCAATGGGGTTGGGCCAGCCCGAGCTCGACTCGTTCGGTCCGACAAAAAGCCCGATGAGCCCGACATTTTAGTGATCCGGTCTGAGTTTGAACCTAAAAATTAAACCCGAATTAAATATGAGTTGAGTTTGGGCCTTATTAGGCTCAAACCCGATATATGCCCGGCCCTTTAATTATCTGTATATATATATATAATATTTATATTTTGATATTATGTATAATTATATATCCAAATATATTATTATTAAATACTAAATATATATATTACAAAATATAAAAATACATCTAAAGACTCTTCCATGAGTTTTCTTGAGAACTAATATTAGTGATGCATAACTGAATCTCTAACTTTCCTTATTGGTTGAATAAATTTTTGTATTGGCATAATATTGGTTGATTTCTTTTTGATCTACAAACACAAATCATCAAGCATGTTTGGATTCAAATCACATGATTATAAAAAAAAATTTTAACTTTTAAAGATGTATTAGCTTATAATCGCATGTTTTATTACTATTTTTCATGCATTTTGAACGAATTAAATATAAATATTGTTGAAAAAATTTGGTTTATATACTTTTTAAGAACTATTATTTGTTCATGTTTAGTTTTAATATTATAGTCTTGTAAATGTTAAATTAGTTTTACAACTTAATAGTTATAGTAATTATATGAAGAAAATTAAGGAGTAATAAGTGAACTTGGGTTAAACCCGATTAAGGCTCACAGCCCGAATATTATGTGAATTGAGTATGACCTTCACATTTATGAACCCGAAACTCATAGTTTGAAACCCAAAAATGTTCCAAATTAAATGAGTTGAGTTTGAACTTATGAAAGCCCGACTCATTAGGCCCGATTGACAAGCCTAGCTAAAAACTCAGTGAAGTTCCCAAACAAGTAGGTAAACACAAGAACATTTACACTTAGCACTTTGCAAACTTGGCACAGTAATAAGCAGTAATTCAAGAATCAATCATTCATTCATTGAAAGGATACATGCTCACTTGGAGCCATTCATTTAAGTCATTCATTCATTTATTTGCCAACCACTTTTCTTATCCCTTCGACATTAGAAAACATTTGCAAGTGAAAACTCCTTCAGTGTTCATGTCATTCATTCATTGATTTCATTGTATTGAATTCACTGGCTAGTTCTCCACCAGACTTCATGGTAATATTCGAATATACCAAACATTGTCCTAGGGTCACCAGCCCCCCGACCGTGTCCGCTTCTGATTCGAGTCGACTGGCAACGAAGGGCAAGGGTTCAGTTCAGCCAAAAGGCTTATATTCATGCACAAGTAGCATTCAATCATTGAAAATTCACTTTTACTTGGGTTGAATGCGATAAAGTACACACTCGCTCATCAAAAATCCATTTAGCAATCATTGGAAAGCATTTAACATTCCGGCAACATTCACAACATTTCACATAGTCATTTAAAACATACACATGCAAAGAACACTCACTTTTTAAAGTAGACCAAAACTAAACGTTCGATTCTGGGTCGTACTCGTTCCCACCATTAAACCCTAAAAGTAACCAAGACAAGATGTCATGGTCCGATCATTCAAAACTTAGGTTAATAAGGTGCTCACTTTAGCCTTAATCATGAGCCATACGCCTATCTAAAATCGGCCCCTCAAAACACAAAATTCAAAGACAAACTTGAAAGCCAATCGAAGAATGGCCAAGTGCATTCTAGGGCTATGAAGTACACTTGTTAAAGGCCACAGAACCATCCAAAATCACACCAATTAAAGTTTAAATCCTAGAAAAGTTTTCTCAAAGTTTTTCAAGTTCCACTCAATTCATTTGACAAAATTTTTCAGCTTTGACGATATTCTTTGAAAAAGTATAACTTGAGTTCTGTAGGTCAAAAAAATCACAAAACTTACACCATTAGAAAATAGACTTTAGAAGAATCTTCATGAAATTCAACTTATAGGTTAGTCAAATTTTCAGTTCAAAATCACTGCTGTCTCATGTGCAAAATAGAACAGTCATGGTTTTTCAAGAAACTTTGTAAATTTTCTGGTATTTATAGGAGGCGAACCAACCCCTGATTTTTACATGGTTAAAAGAGCTATGAGTCTAGTTTCAAATGCAATAAACGGAACTCAATTTAGATTTTTTTACACCAAAATATAACAGATTTCCCAAAACTGCTCAAAATCTCCTGCGGAAAAAATTTCCGCAGCACTTCCCCTTATTTTCCCTAATTTCCAGCCATTTTCAAGACTTCATTCTCACCACAAAATAGCCTCAAATCAACCACACACATACCAGGCCACCAACTCACTAAATCAAGCATATATATATATATATATCATATAACCATCACATATTCAAGTTGAAAAATTAAACCCTAGGCTGGAATTTCACATCTAAAGCTGGAAAATTTTATTTTGAATCTAAAATTTCATACCAAAGCTAGAGTTCTTCATATCTAAACTTTCATATCGAAATCAAAACTAGAACACCCAATTCATGGCTGGAAAATATAAATAAAAGTTGAAAAATTCCAACAACATCACAAATCCATGAAACCAGCCACAAAACTTCCATATTCAAGTGATATGCCCAATAAATTGCAAGAATAGAATGAGGAGCAAGTTCCTTAACTTCATACCTTCAAACTGCAAGGTAAGTTGCAAGACAAGAGCTTTCTTCCTCAAGTAACTCCACCAAAAGCTTCCTTCCAAGCTTAACTCAAGGTTTTATGGAGTGGATTAAGATTAATCTTTGGTTTCTTCACAAATCAAGCAAGGAAATCAAGATGAAAGTTGGAAGTTTTCTCTCTTCTCTCTCCCTCTTAGGTTTGGCCACAAGGAGGAAACAAATGAGAGGTTTTTGGTTCAATTTTAGAAGATAAACACAAGAGTTTCTTGGTCCAAGTTTTAGTCAAAGTTTGGTTAGATTCTCGACAAGTGGCGGCAAATGGTTCTATTCCTATCTCTTTGTCTTTCTTGTTTTTCTTATAACTAATCTATCTTGTATTCCTCTAATACACTCCTAACATTTCTAATCGTATAATTCCTCTAGTACCACGCCCATTCTCGTCCACCAAATATAATACGCACATCTCACAAATCGGTCGAACTACCATAATACTCTATGAAACTTAACATGTACCAAAATATAAAAGGGGAATGATAAAAATCTTAACGTAACCTTTAAAATCACTATCAAATTAAGGCTAGCAAATAAGCAAGTAAATTTAAAGGAAATATAAATTAATCTATCAAAAATAGGAGAAAATTTAAAATAATTTTTTTTCGGGTCCTCACACACTGTTGTAGATATTCCCTCTATTTTATGTGCTTACAGGTCAATTTTACTTCTTCCACACTTGTAGATGTTCAAATCTCTTCAACAGCAGTGCCAGCTGTATGGCACAATCTATTGCTCGAGATTTACAAGGCTCTATCCTCAAAATAGACCATCAAATGTAGCCCTTTGAAAGTAACATATCTCCAGCAATACCTATCCCCATTTCTCCAAGAAATAAAGTTTACAAAAAAAAAGAAGAAAAATGCTTCTTTTCTCTAATTCTTTAGAACCCAGGAGACCAAAAAACGAAGTACCAAATATAGATACGTAAAAAATGAGTTAATCTCTTGTCACTACTAAACAGCTACAAAACATGCAATTTAACATTACCAAAAGCCATCATTATGAACATGTTATCTTCTAGTTACCATAAAGAGAGAGAAAATTAGGAGAAAGAATTTCTACCCAAATAACACTAAGTGAGCAACGCAGGATGTTTTTCTTTTATGTTTTTGGGATGCGAAGCAGGAAAAAAGAAAGGCCCCGAATAGATTTTCCCAACTAACTAGTCTTTTTATACTGAAGTAAAAAATTATCACTATTTAAAAAAAAAAACAACCATCAAATATCATATTTACTTCTCTATTAAGACGTATATGCTTACAAGACCTCTCAAATATTTAGATATTTCATTCTAAACATCATGTAGTTTCTACACTTGACCACAACATTTCTCAAAAGTTTAAGACACATTGACAAAAGCTTATTTAGGGTCACTATAAAAATTAAACCAAAGCATCAAGCAATTTCTCTAGCATGATCAAAATAGTATAAAGCAAAAGAAAAAGGCTAAAGCTTTGTCATAAGTAAAACATCATATGATGAATGAGCTATAACTGTAAACCAAAGCAGCATACCTAAGAATTTCTGGTATAGCTCTCTAGAGATTGTTTCAAAGGTGAAAACGACCAATAAGAACATCAAAAATTTACATGATCCGAAGATTATTATACAAATGAAAAAAAAGGAATTAGTGATCAAATTTTTGATTAAATCAAGCAGTAATTATAATAATGTAAAGTAAGGCTCAGGTCTGTTAGCAAAAGTCAGACAGAGATAAGAGTACCGCCATGGCTGCAGACCCAATTACATTTTAAGGGGAGAATGAATGTCAAATGCCATTAGGGTTGCCTCGCCAAGATACGGCAATCAACTTAAAGCCTGAAATACATCTAAAGAAATCAAAATTGTATCATCATAGCCCAATTGTGAATAAAATAAATTAGTATATTTATAACTTTCATCTGGTGTAATACTCCAACCAGAAGGCTACACCTTTTTCCAAAAAAATTACCATCCATACTTGTAATAACCTAGCAAGAAACAAAAGGAAACATGAAGAAATATTTAGATCAAAGGAAAAATTAAGAGAAAATTGCTCGTAAATAGACACATCTATGCAAAAAAAAATGAAAGGATAAACCAATATACACCCTTCATGAAGTGTCAAATTGGGAAATTCTTGACAACAAAAAAAAAACTTAAAATTTGAATGGCCCTGCAAATTCTCAAAATCTTAAAACAAAGAAGTGACTATTGAACTCCTTTTGCACCCTTAAATAATTCTTTAGAATTGCTGACGTGAAATTGACTTTCTCAAATCGTAGTTATGTTTTGTCCTATGGAACCCATTTAAACTTTGGAATTCAAGGGTGATGAAATGCATTGGAGAATTAGTATTGGCCATAAAGTATAACAAACCATCCTAGCTCTCTAACAAATATTATTAACTGCTGTACATGCCTACCTCTATGAAAATTAATCATGAAAAGTGTAAGATAAAATGGTAGCATAGATATAAGATGATAGGATGGATATTTCATTGATGAAGAGCTATGCTTTACCTATCTTATTTTGGTTTGAATACAGTCCAGAGGCTTAAGATCTTCCACAAAATTTTGAGAAGACTGTCTCGAATTGGTACTTTCCATTCGCAAGGAAAAGATACACAGAGGACCAAGCTTTAAAAAAGTTATTGAAAAAATGATCATCTGTAAAATGAAAAGGTAAAAGAAAACCGCGACCTCTAGTGGTAGTGTCTTTCACAATCCAACAAGTCTATGATTGGGTAAAACTCGTTCAGTTCTTTGTACAATACAATAGCACCAAAATTTGAAGTGTTTTTTGCAACATGGTCATAGTATGTATAAAGAAAAAAGGGGAAAAATGTCAAAACTGTTTCAAAAATAAATATCATACATATTTGAGACAATTCAAAAGGTATCCACCATTTGAAAATAGTGTATTAGCAGCATGCAAATAATTAAGGACCTAAGGCTAAAATTAAGAACCACTCTATCCAATAGTGACCATCCTTCAATCAAAAAGCCACAAAAAAAGGAAAATATAACATTTTTAACTTAAAAATTTTACTATTCCACGAACTGGTTTTAGAATGATTGAATCTTGATTTGGTCACGCCTTTAATATAGTAAAGTATGTTAATAACATAACCAACAGTACGGAAAAAAAAGCAAATAATTTAAGAAAATAGAATCTGAATGCAAACAAATCCTAACATCTTCTTGTTATTTCAACTGCAAAAAATTAACTATACCTTTTCAACAAATGAAAAAATTGGAAAGACCAACATATCATACCAAATTTTTTATTGCCTGCAAAGATTGAAACCATTTTAGGGACCAGTAAATCTGCTATAATTTAGGTTGTATTCTCGAAATGTTATCCCCAATAGATGATTACAAGTCAATCTTAGCTTCTTAGAACCAAATCAACGGGAATTTTTTTACAAAAAAATTGGCATTTTTGTAAACTAAAATAAATAAGTTCTTGTAAAAGAAAAAAGAAAGGCAAGATCTCTGCAAATACGCAAGGAAGATGTATTTAAAACAAGTATCTAGATTAGTGGGGCTCCATGATCACTTACAATGCTATTGGCCGTTAGTCAAAGAAAACCCAGAAACTAAGAACACACAAAATATTTTCTTGCCAAGGATTCACAACAGAAAACCTGAAAAAATACAACCAAAACTTAATTTACCAAAATAAAACATGAAATTTATCAACTTTTCCCACCTGCAATCACAAAAAAAAGGTCAAGTTCAGATCAAATAAGTAAAAGGATAAAACAACATGAACAGGAAATTTAATGAAAGAAAAATCTCAAAATGTTCAGATTCAAAACCTAAAAGGATTTCAGATTTGTCTCTGGCACTTGCTCATCACATACATGAATAGAAAAACGGTGAAAGGAAGAAGAGGATTTTGACAAAAAAAATTAAAAATAAGAGAGAAGAAGAGGAAAGGAAGACGACCAAGCAGAGGTAGAAACATCTGGAGCCCTTTTATCCTGCAATATAAAAAAATAAACAGCATTAGTTTGCTCAAAAAGCTACAACTAAACCCCCCATTTTGCTAAAAAAAAAGAAAAAAAATTAAAGGGCTAGATTATTTTTGGTAGAGGAAGAAAGAATCTCAGAGTAAATTATTTTTTCTTCTTACCATTTGTTCTCAGCAAGATAGATAGAAGATAAGAAGATGAAGATGATGATGAAGACGAAGATGAGAGGCTGAGGGGGGTTTCGGTGATCATGAAATGCGAGAAACGATGGATGGAGAGGAGGAGAAAAGACGGTTCTGAATTCTGAAACATTCAGCAGTCAATTCTCACCAAACCTACATGGATTTCTTTTACAAAGTAAAAAACGAAAAAGAAAAAGATGTGAAAGTCACGTGGGATTAGATTTCAGTGGAAGACTTCCAAACAAGCAAAGAAACAAAAGAATCGCTAGACGTCCAGTTCACACGAGTAGGACGACCATCAATTAGCCAATGACAGATCGACATGTCAGCAATTAGAATTAATTGGAAATCTTGCATTCACGCATGGACTAGATATGTTAATGAGGCGGCCTTGTATTTAAAAAAGAAACAAATTTTTAGCAGAAAAAGCTCCTTTACTAGCTACATTTTCTGACTTTCCTTTTTTCCATCAATATTCAAATAAATTTGCCGAACTGGTAGCCCCAAAAACCACAACACCCGACCCCACCCATCATGAAGGCCCCGCACCTTCGAGTTTTTTTGCCAAAATAACACTCTTTCTAAAAATATTTTCAATGTGATTCACCTTCAAATTTTATTCTCAAATCGATGTTATTGTTGCCACCTAATTATCCTGATTGCCATGTAGGATAACAAGAAAGGAAAGCTTTAATCTAGTTTTATAGTTTCCAATAAAAATTAAAAATTTAAACTGTTTTATTATAGAGGCACAAGAAAATTTCATAACTTTGATAATTTCCTTATAATTATTTAAAATAAATTTTACTATTATTGACCTTGCTATTATTACTCTCTGCAATTTTTTTAAATGTATCAAACTTATTGCATATATTTTTTCAAAAATAAATTTGCAAAATACAAAAATTGCAATGAACATTATAAGCAATAATATAAAAAAGTTAAAAAACTTCAAGGTTATCATATTTATTTATGTTATACTTTCTACTCCTTGAAAAGTACTTTTACAAAAAGTAATCAAACTATTGCAATTAAGATAATGCTAAAGTTTCTCAAAAGTAACACAAGCCATTAATTGATGTTGAATAAATGTGCAAAAATACTTCAAGTATACGAGATTATTTGATTATGTGATAGAGAGGCACTACAAATGAACATGCTTATATTGAGCATGAATTTATGTTGTTACGTAGTTTTCCTCTTAGACATTTTATCAAGCACACGGTGTGAGAAATCATTTGTTAAAGCAATTAGTATTCAAAATTTTTTGAAAGCCATAGGAATGTTCCAAAACTGTACAACAGAAAAGACAAGAGAATAATCTTCATTACCTTGAAATTATCAATTCGAGGAGAATATTTTCATCTACAGATACAATATTAGGAATGATAATGAAGTTTTAGATGTTGTTAATATAAATATTGACTTTTAACAATTACATTTGACAAGGAAAAATAACGAAAGGACAAAAAATAATAAAGGAAAAAAAAGTGGGTAGGTACAGAGAGAGAATCAAAGAAGATATTAATTGGAAAAGAGAGATAGTATGTGCATCTATCTCTATCCTACCACATATGCAATCTATGTGGAAGAAAAAGAATTATAAAGATAATAAATTTTAAAATTAGATTACTTTGGTTATATGTTTGAAAAGAAGAGTTATTTTGTCAATAAACTCCCGCACCTTCCCCCACCGGGCGCCAAAAGAACAAAAAACCAGAAAAAAAAAAATCACTGAAATAAAAAAAAGCAGTAGAAGCAGAAGCATGAAACCGCTCTCCACTTGGGGTTCTTCCAGAAACCCTGTAAAGTTCAGAATGTAAGTTATCTTTTCATCTTATGTTTCTTTGTAATATTTCTTGAGCTCTTAATTTTTCTGAATCCATTTTTGTGAGTTTCAATTTCGATTGATTTTGGTTTTCTTTTGGTTGTGCAGTCCAACTTCTGATAATCTGTTGCCTATTCGATTAGACATTGAAATTGATGGTCAAAGATTTAGAGATGCTTTCACTTGGAACCCGTCGGGTAAAATCTTCTTATTTTTTCGTTCTTTTTTTTTTCTTCAGATTAATTTTAGCTATTACGTCATAAATTTACTTTAATTCTTGCAAGATAATCTCTAAGCTGGATTTTTAGATTATATGTATGCATTGTAACTTAAGAAAATAAATGAATATTCGGGTAGTTTTTAATGTGATTAGTTCTATTCAATTTTGAGAAAAACATGAACTAGCTGCCCTTCAGATAAGCTGTAATGAAGTAAAACCCTGTCAAGAAATGGTTTTTCTTTTTTGGGTTTTTAGTTCTAATAATTGGATGCCTCAGAAAGCTCTTGATGAAGGAAAGTAGGAAGCAGGGCTTTTGAGGGATAATCTGAAATCTAATGTAATTTGGAATTTCTAAAACTAACTCAGCAATTCATGAACTTCTCTGATTGAACTTGAGGGTTTGCAAGATCTCTTGAGCTATGGGAGATTAGACTGATAGTATATTCTGTTCCTTGTATGTAGTCTTTCAAAACTTATGAACTCGATTACGAGCAGATAATGAATGAAGAGACGAAGTTTATATTGCAATAAGTGACTAGGGGTGTTGAATATGGATTATGGGTATGCAAAGGTTCACAAGTAACATTCTTGAGGTAATTGTGCTTCAAGAAGCCACTCTTCATTTGGAGGCACACGGGCTATTCGGCTTACATAGTATGGATGAATTTAAGCTGTGGTAAAATATCACCTAAATGCAGAATTTGTAACATCTGCCTCCATCAGTATTACCTTTATACTATATCTCTTTATGATTTTTATGACCACTTATGTTTCTTTACTTCTGCAGATCCTGATTCAGAAGTGGTAGTATTTGCAAAAAGAACTGTAAAAGACTTGAAACTTCCTCCAGCATTTGTCACTCAGATTGCTCAATCCATCCAGGTATTAAGCCAGTCAATTGCTTTTGTTTGCTGTAACTTACTATGTCATCTGTTTTCAAGCTTCCATTTATCCACCATAGTTATTGCTAGCCCAGCTTAGGAATTATTTCATTGGTATGAATGTTGGTTGTCTTTTGGGGTGTCTGCATGTATGAAATCTTTTAAAAGGGGATGTTTCTGTTCCTGTACCTCAGTCCTTTATTTATTGGTATCTTGAATTGACATTTTAGAAGAAAGGAGGGATGATTCTACCATGGTAGAAATTTCTTTTACATGACTGTTAAAAGTATTTAACATTCACTTAAGTCTAAAAAAGCTTCCCCTCCCCATTTTATGTCACATTAAAAGTACTTCTCTTGACAAATTCATCATTGAATTTGAATTTTTCTCTATCTACTTTCTGATTGTTATGGCATTGCTATTTCAAATTTTTGCAGTCACAGCTGACAGAGTTTCGGTCATATGAAGGACAAGATATGTATACCGGTGAGCGAGTAGTCCCCATCAAGGTCTGGCATGAGTATCTATATCATCTTTCTGTTTCAGTATACATGTCTTTACTTATTTTTCTCTATTGTCGCATTTTGGCCACTGGATGGTCAGTAAATAGAGCAATATAGATAATACTCTCACGTATTTTATTTTGGGTCAATCAGCTTGATCTCCGTGTAAATCATACGCTTATCAAGGATCAGTTTCTATGGGTGAGTTTTGCTGGGGACTGGACTTTTTATCTTTTTGACTTAGTTTAATAATTAGCATCTGAGATTAATATGTGAAGATTGAATGTCATATTTTTTTCGTAATGTTACGTTATATCTCTAAAGGGACATGTATGTTACGAAATTCAGGACTTGAACAACTTTGAGAGTGATCCAGAAGAATTTGCAAGAACTTTCTGCAAGGATATGGGAATTGAAGACCCAGAAGTTGGTGTAAGCATTTGATTTAAGCCATTGACTCAACGAAAGTATATGTAGTGTCATTGCTTAGTTTTTTTGCGTGGATAGAAATGATGAGACTTAAAACTTCTTTTCTGGTATATAATGGAACTAGTTCCCCACTAGGTTCTATTTTGGACTGTCTTCTGGTTCGGTACTGAGAGATCATATAAAACGCTTGGTTTAAACAAATTTGCATTTTGAATTTTTGATGTGCCAATATTAGTTTGTTTTATGCCATATTTGAAACACATAGGTTCTCATTTTATTCTCAGTCTGGTGTTTCCCTCTTCTAATGTGACATGGAGTTGCTTCCCTTTTCATCGTTTTTTTGATCAACTTCAACACTTTTTGATCCTTTCTTGACAGATTTAGTTCAACAATTGACCAGCATGGTCTTGATTCATGTCTCAACCCAAATTTTGCTGCTGTCATCTTTGCTCCAGCCAAAACATTTACCTTATACTGTTAATCAAGTTTTGCATTAGTTACAAGGTGTCTGTTTTTACTGTTTTATTAGCTATGTCCTGTTTATAGATGTAAATAGATAAATTAAACAAACTTTTGAAATTCACAATTGAAGTTTTGAGAAATTTAAGGTTCATGATTTTATTAATATCAAAATATATAGTACCAACTAGAACATTGACACGTTTGATTCTTTTAACAACTTGCAAAAATGTGAGAAAAATTCAACTACACTAATCCAATCAAACTGACATAAGAGCCTAAGATTTTACTATACAGAAAAGAGTGAGATGTGTGCTAATTTTTTGTTGCTTGCTCCAATTGCCACTTGTAATTAACAGGTTATGTTTAAATGTCTCAACAGTAACTGGCTTTAGGTTGGCTTGATGGTTGTTGAGCATGCATCAGCACCTCTGGTGTTCTCGTGCTAGTTTCTTGTAAATTGAATTTTTTTTTCCATTTGTTGACTGTTACATGAATTTGTTGTCTGCATTTTGAATGCTTATCTACTTATGGAGATGACTTAATGTTGCTTTGCCATTTGAATTTGCAGCCTGCAATTGCCATTGCCATTAGGGAACAACTTTATGAGGTGAGTCTATCTGATGGTTAGGTGGTGCAAATTGTTGTATTATTGCTCCAAAGTTTCCTGACTCTTTGTTGTTTAGATTGCTGTCCAGAGTGTAGCTTCTGCAAAGGAAAGTAGAATGATAAAAAAGGGACGCAAGGGGTTTGAGCATATACCAATTAGGTTTGTGATCTGGTTACTAAATTTTCTTTTGCCTGTTAGTTTCTGTTGCAATATGCTCTGTATGCAGCTTCATTCTATGAACATATTTTCCTTACTGTCTAGCATATATATTGTCCTCTCTATCTGGCTTGTATAGTTTCAATTGTCATTTTCTTCTTACTATGAACATATTGTCCTCACTGTCTCTTTGTCTCACAGTAAGGCAGGTGGAATTGCTGTGGACTTGGTGAAGTCATTTGGTAACAAATCGAGTGTTATACGGTAAGACTACATGCCTTTTAGAATATTTCTGCAGCAACAAGAAAGTTGCCACTAATTTGGGAAAAAAGAAAAGAAATAGAAAAGTGCTACAACATGTTAGTACTTGGAATGCACTTGTACTAGTATATTGGACTTCAATGTTAAAGTGGCCTGATATTAACCATTGAAGGGATTAAGTTTCTATTCACTATAAAAATTATGTCTTTCTTTGTTGTATGGTTCAAAAGTGCAAGATAATGGTTGTTAATAATTTTGGGATGAGCATCTATTGAGTGCACAAATTCAAGTTATGTTACTGCCATTATTAGAGAGCCATTCAACCTGTATATTGCTCTGTTGAAAGATGTGAACTATGTTTGAGATTATGAATGCAAAAACAGACTTTGTTTTTGATGAAATAAAGAAGTAACTATGCTGATGCAATCTTGACTTAAACACCGACTAACTTTGGAAAGAGAATAAAATGAAGAAAAACAAAACCACAATAAGAATCTTCTCCTAAAAGATCTTGGAAAACATTATAACAGAACATATAATCCCTTCTTCCATTTGGAATTAAGACATTTTCCCCATCAATCCAACCAAACTGGCCATACCCCTCCACAGCCGTCCCAATTGAAAAAGAAAAGCCATCCATCATCCTCTCTTCTCAGCCAATTGGCCTATTGACCTACCCTTTCGCATCCCTGTAGAGAAACAGGCCCATTCTCGTGCTCCTTTCTCTGCCCGCCAACAGTTCTCTTAATCATCTTCTTTCTCTTCATAAAACATGAGGAAAAGACGCCTCACGAGAAGAACATCCCTCTCCAATCAATGCCACCACCGACTCCACCATGCTTTTTTTAAACATAGCATAGTTGTGTCATATGTCTCTGTAAGTTGACTCTTCAAGATATTGTGCGCAGTTTGTGTCTCTTAGGCCTATGTTGGTGCAATTCTATGTGGTGTGCATATATGTTTGTCTGATTAAATCTCTTTGTTTTGCATCTGTTTTAAGTATTTGCATAAGAGATCGAAAGGAGGAGCCAGAATGGACAGAGGAAGAGGGAAAGTTGGTGGAAATCAGGGATTGGTTTGTTGAATGGCACCATGTAATATATTCAAATGTTTGGGGACTGGGGATTGAGTGGGGTTGTGGGGACGGGTTGGACTAAGGTTGTTTTGGGAAGTGGGGTTTTCAGACTTTTAAGAGTATATCTAAGGAGCAGTGTGAGGGCAGTATGATAAGGATGTGGATGGGAATTACTACTGACCATGGATCAACTTGAGCCTTTGAGTAAGGTGCAGATCTGGTGTGCAAAAAGGTGCAGATCTGGTGTGCAATTGAGCAGATGGAGAAGCACTTGGGGTGGGCCATGGGTTAACAATTTGTGGTTGGGCTGGATGTGGTGCTGTAGTACTGGGCCAAATGGTTGTGGTAAATATAAACTTGTTTATCTGCTTGTCTGAAAAATTGTTTGGAAGTCATTTTTTGGTATTCTACTACTAGATGTTTTCAAAATTTTTAGAAACTCTCAGTAGTACTAGTTTTTCCATAGCATTGGTTACTTAATCCACCTCCTTGCCTCCTTCCCCAATGTCAAATTCCTTCTCCTGGCGAACTGCCAATGTCGATGCCTCTATCTCCATCCCAATTTTGTTCATCTCCACCTCCTTGCCTCCACCACAACTGGAAATTCTTCAATGAGTCTTCATAAACCCTACTACTCTACCAGCTCAACCATTCCGCAGTCTCCCAGCTCCTCCATCACCTGTTTCAAGCTTCCTTCCTTTCCTCAACAGTCCCCAAATGGTTACAGATTTTTGTTATCTTGCATTTTCTTATTAAATTTGAATCAGGCGTATAACCTCTTTTAGCATATCCAAGAATTTTCAAGAGGAGAGAATTCCTTTTGGGGTGAGAGCGTAGTGGACTGTGAGCTTAAATTGTATCTCTGTATGTTACACCATAACTTGTTAAATTTGAATGATGGTGATGATTGAATTCAATAAATTTAGATCCATCTGAATTGTGAGAAAGTGTCTAAGCATAACTACAAGAATGCTGTAGAACATGTTGCCAGTGCTAATATATAATAAAGGAAAGGTTAAAAGTTTTGAGTACTTGGCTGTGCTTCCACTTTGAAATTTATTTGTTTCTTGTGCTGTTATTTCAGGAAAAGAAAAGAGTGGGATGTATTTGAACCCATTGTTGACCTTTTGTCAAATGAGGAAGTGGATGCCTTAGAGGCAACAGAAGAGAGGAATGCCCGATGATAATTAATGCACATGTACTTAAACCTGTCATCAACCATAACTGATTCAGATGACAACTATTTTGTAAGAGACTATTTTTTCTGATAGATTTGTTGACTTCTTTTGAGAATAGTGCAGGAGTATGTGAATGTGAATTTGACTGTGACTGTGACTGTATTTTAGCATGTATAGATGAAAATGGATTCCCCCACTAGTTCTATTCCTCTGAAATTGTCATTCCACATCAAACGTGTGTTATAAGTTTATCATGCTGCTTATGTATTGTGATTAAGAGATAATTGATTCTTGCTGTCATTTGCTTTCCATCTGATGTCCATCCCAGTGCATGTTAACCCAAATTTTTCAGAAATATCTAGCTGGCTTGGGCAAGTTTACAAATACAGGTTTTGGAAATGTAGAATCTTAGGAAATATAATGGTGCTGTTAGCTGGTGATTGTACCAAAAAGACAAGATTGCTGCTATATTGTTAGGTTGAGATGATTTTGTCTGTGAAGGACATACTTCATAATGTCTGGGATGTGGTGTTCTTTTTATTTCATCTGCTACATTTTCAAGTGGAAATTCCATGACTTGTACACCAAACTAGCACGGATTAGTGCATCATTATTGGGATAGGATCTATGGGAAGTAAGAAATTAGCCGCCCAACTTTATTGTTCCCTAAAATTTGTTCTCCCACGTATTGCAATTTAATTAGGTACCTACTCAAGGAAAAGTTGTTTATTTGGGTCTGGAGTCCTCTATCATTTCCTTAATACCATTGGGAGCTTTCAGAGATCATTTTCGAGTCAAGATTTAAAGGATGTAACTGGCATTTCCTTGTTCATTAGATTTCATACTTTTTGCAAATGTACTAATGATACTAGTAGTAACCTACGTAATCTTGGGATTATGCCCCTTGATTGCTTAACATAGTCTTTTGGCAAGGTAAACATCATAATAATTGTACAAGACTTAATCAAAATTATATTTACTGTAGGAGCAACGTTAAACATTGACCTTGAAAATACACGCACACCAGAGGTGATATTTGCACTTTCATCATTTATTTTATCATATAGTCTAATAAATGAAAATTATATGATTAAAATGATAGTGAAAATGTGAATAACAAAAATGTGAGTGCAAATAACAGTTATATATATTACACATATACAGGGGTTAAGTTTATTTCATGTGCATGGAAGTGTACTATATTTTTTGTCGAATGTGTGAGGTTGTGCGCTTCTTTTGTCTTTTGTTTTTCAATTTTCTTGGCTATATACATGCATTTTCTTTCTTTGGAACCCAAAAGTAAGAAGTTGCCGCTAATGAATAAGAGACATCCGATCCTTTTTCAAAATGACATTCAAAAGATTCAAGACAGTAACATAGAGCAAAACTAAAAAAATAAAAAAAAATAAAAAAATCATAGATTAAATGGACGCCTAAATTTTGAAAATCTAAAATTTCAAGTAAATTTTGACCGAATAAATATACATACATGAGCAAATTTATATAGTACATACTTGTGTGCTGTATTTTCAAGACTAAAGATTCAAATTATTTAAACTGGATTTAATTAATATTGAATATTGCAACCTGAAACATGAATTCAGCTACTCCTGTGAATGAAACAAAGGTCTAGGAACATGAGCATTTCAGGTAGTGTTTTCCTATGATGAAGCCATGGGAACATGATCATCTGCCAGCTCATGAAATATAACTCAAAACATTCTCCCAATGCACATAATGAATGAGATAGAGAGATTAATTTAGCCTCAGTACACACTTTCCAATAGAGTGCTACTATAAACCTTTTTTCTTATGAAAAAAATTCCCAAAAAACAACTAAAAAAAATTTACTATTTTATCACATATCTTTGGAGTCATGGCTAAATGATTCCTCATTTATTATACTCTCTTATCTTATCTTGATATGAAGTTGCAATTTAGAATTTTTGACAGAAGATTAAGAAGAAAAAAAAATTAACAAAGAAGTCACTTGAGTTGTACATGCATGCGCTGTTAAAACTACAGCTAAATGACCAATTTTGTCCTCTTTTAAGTTTTTGACCAGTATGGTCGCTTAGTACTATGGCAAACTAATTTGGTCCTTTAAACTTAAAAAATTTGGCGAAAGTGATACTTAAAACGGAAATTCGGGAGTTGCTTATGAACGGAAATTCGGGAGTTGCTTATGAAATTAAGGATTTTTTTCTTGCAAACAATGGCTCCGTTTGGATTATGTGTTTTTTAAAAACTTTACTGTAGCTGTGTATATGAAAAACTTTTATTATATATTGAGCCGATCTAGTTGAAGTTGCAAGCTGAACTTCATACAGATTCCTATTTGGTTGACAATTCTTTTGTAAATAACTACTTTAAAATAGCATTACATAGAAATTGATTGGAATATGCTCTGGAGGGCTAATTTGGTTAGAACATAATAGTGTTCGCAATAGAACTACAGTATGTAATGGATCTTAGCTGCAGCCTGCGGCCAACAGATACTAGGAAACTGATACAATTCCGTCCCAGAAGTGCAGTGAAGGCTTGATTAGAGGTTTGTCTGGTGGTTCTTTGTAATCTTCAGCACTTGGAACCATATTATTCATTGATGCAAATGCCAACCTCATCAATTGCATTGCCACTTCTTTCATGGAAGGCCTGTCCTCTCCTTTTACATTCCAACATCGCTCTGCTAGCCTAGCAACTTGCATCAACTGCTCAATATTCTCTTCAGACACCATGAACTCTTCGAGAATCTCAATCAATCGATTTTGCTTTATCGAAGAAAGAAAATGATTGCTTAGACTTATCTCACCCTCCGACCTATCAAAGCATATGGGCAACTTGCCCGCCAATAGCTGAACAAGAACAACTCCAAAGTGATAAACATCACCTTTCTCTGTCAGCTGAAATGTTTGGAAAACTTCAGGGTCAAGATAGCCGCGAGTTCCTTGCGCCATTGTAGATAGTTGATTTTGGTCAAGCGGACCTAACCTTGATGCACCAAAATCAGAAATTTTGGCTGTGTAATTTTGATCCAAGAGTATGTTCACAGTCTTTATGTTCCTATGGATGATCGGAAGTGAGGCTGCAGAGTGTAAATATGGGAGAGCCTCAGCAGTTTCTGCAGCTATTCTCAATCGGATTTCCCAACAAATTTTACGTGCCATGTTTTTGTCATGCAAATGCTTGAAAAGGGTACCATTGTCGATAAATTCGTAAACGAGTAACGGTACCTTTGCTTCTAAGCAACAACCCAAGATCTTAACCACATTTTATGAATTGCTCAATTTGGTTATAGTCAATTGTTTTGGACCTTTTGATGGCTACTTCTCCGTTGTCTGCTAGAGATCCTCTGTAGACTACACCAAAACCTCCTTGACCAATAATGTTGCTTTCAAGGAAGTTATTTGTTCTCTCTTGAGCTCTTCAGCTGTTAAAATTTTTGTGTTGGAAGATTTGTCCTGTCTTTTGAGTTGTTTTTGTAGAATTAGCCCTCCATTTTCTCGAAAGAATTTTCCCTTAACAACATCATATTTTTTCTTGTCACGTCCCAAATCTGATAATCATAATTAAAAACATTTAACCTATAATTTAAAGCGCGGCACCGGCATACCCTCCTCAGAGGTCCTAAATCATTCTTATTCCTCTATAGCTTTCTCAGTCTTTGAAGTCGTGCTATCTCTTTATTCTAAAACCAATCCGTCTATGATTCGATTCCTTCTCTCATTGGTCTTCTACTGTGAAGCCCCCACTTCTCCCAAGGACGAACCCAAGGGTATCGGCGGGACGCCTGCCTAACTCTCGTCAGGACTCGGTACAATCCATAATTCAAAACTAAGAATACTTTAAATAACTTCAATATATATATATTTAAAGTACTCCAAAACACTTCATACTTACAATTAGTCAGCTCTCAAACTTAATACAACCCAAAAGAATATTTACTACAGCCATCTGCTGTAATACAACTTAAAATTTTCCCCGAAAGAAAACAATCTAGCACTATTTACGAGCACTTGGTCTCAAACCCTGTTAAGGAAAACAAAAACGTGGAATGAGCTACACAGCCCAGTAAGGTTCCAAGACACTCTATCAGTTCTAATAAATCAAGTAATTTGAGCTTAACACATGAGATAGATAACATGAGATAGTTAACATGAGTTTAAATCAAGGTTGCCCATTGTCACATTAACGTGAGATAGTTATCATTGTACGAGGAATCTGAGCATATCACAGGTATGGTTCAGGGTTGCACATTGGCACATTAACATGAGACAGTTATCATTGTACGAGTAATTTGAACATATCACAGATATTGTTCAGGGTTGCACATTGGCACATTAACATGAGACAGTTATTATTGTACGAGTAATTTGAGCATAGCACAGGTATGGTTCAGGATTGCACGTTGGCACATTACCATGAAACAGTTATCATTATGCAAAATAAATACATATTGAAGGATACGGTGTTCCAGTGGAACCATTTCGGTCAACTGCACCTTATAACTTCAGAATCCCTCGGTTTGTCTGGCCATCACCTTATCTCTCCAGTGGTAGTACTCGAGTATACCGAAACGGTGTCTCAGGGTTCCAACCTACCCGACCGAGCCCAGTCCTGGATCGAGTAGGTCAGTAACCAAGGGTAGGGCCCAGTTCAGCTTAGAGCTTACAACATGCACAAGTAATCAAGTAAATGGATAAACGGTAAAATTTATCAATTTTGTAGGTCGAGTGAGATGAAGTACACACTCGCCGTAAAACTGTGGAAAAATTCATGTAAACACGTAATTTATGGTAATCACATAATCAAGTAGTCAAGTAATCAGGTAAACAGGTAATCAAGTAAATAATCAGGTAAACGGTGAACGGTAAACGGTAAACGGTAAATAATCTCGGTTAACGGTAAGATTTATCATTTTAGTAGGTCGCTCATTGGCCGTTTCCCACTTTTACCACTTAAGAGTCGAGGAGATTCACTCCAATCGACTTATGCAGCCATAGCATAATCAATCATTGAAACACTTCACGTAAATATGCATTTCAAGTATTTCATGTCGAATAATTCAAGTACATTTTACTAAGTGAGAATGAGTGCGGTAAAGTACACACTCGACTCAAAATGGTGGAAAAGTCCATAGAAACAATTATCGGTAGCATTTAACAATTAAACACATAATGACCATGGAATAAACATGTCATAAAACTATTCGAATCACATATTCCTATATGAAACACTCACCAACCAAAATAAGTGAGTAAAGAAAGTCGTCAATGATCCACTTCGAGATTCTCTTCGAGACCTTCTTGATCGCCTGAAGAAAAGTGACCAATAATCACCCTCACAATTTCACAAATTCCTTATCAAACAAGAAAGAATGCATACTTGCTTTAGAATTCAAGTCAATGTCTTCATAAGGGTTTTATTTTATCGAAAGTTAAGATTCAAAAGTGTGGATTTTAAAGTTACTGAGGAAACTCATATCCTCCACGAAATCGGGTTCAAAACGATAGATTAATATCAAGATAAGAAGTCAAGTTTCCAAAATTTCATTTTCTAAGAAATCGGCAAATTTTGGCTTTGTGCGTCAAATTTAGAAAAATCATATCTTGCACTCAGTAGGCCAAAATAAGGAAAATCTTATACCGTTGGAATCTTGTTTCAAAGTACTAAAAGTTCCTAGAAGACACTTTTCTAAGATTCAAATCGAAAAAAAATCATTTTTCAGCTCAAAAAGGCTGATCTGAACAGGCAAGACAGTTTTAGTCATGTTTTTCGGCAAACTTTGGAAATTCGGTAAAATTCACAAGAAGTGAACTAGCCTCCGAAATTTGTACCTCAATTAGAATTCCAATCAAGGTTTAAAACGCAACAAGCGGAACAAGATTCGGAGTTTCGAACATCAAGATATAGCAGTCCGAAATTAGCTAAAAATAAGGACAGATTGAATATTTTCCAGATTTGAAAGGCTATCTTTGAAATATCATTTGACCATCGATTTGGCATTGGAACTACACCAAACTTGATACCCTAAGTCTTCCATGTGTGAACAACATTTCTACCAAGTTTCATGCAAAAACTCCCACGGGAAGGCAGTCATTAAAACAACTAAAGTTCAAGAAATGTTCCAAGGGTAATCTGCCTTCTCACGTTTCCTTCCTTTTTTAAAAAACTTTGATCCACACCATCAACCTCAATTAATTCAAATGTTGTAACCAAGGTTCCATAAACATCCAATAAGCAATTTAGAGATAATTGACATCAAGGTTTTCGAAATATAACTTCCCAAATCAGATTTGACCATTCAGCCAAGAGCAAAGGAAAAATTTTCCAGATTTGAAGAGCAACTTTGGGACATCGTTTGGGTATCAAAATGGTCTTAGAATAACACCAATTTTGGTACACTAAAACTTCCATATATGAACTATATCTCTACCAAATTTCACGTAAAAACTCACATGGAAAGGCAGTTAACAAAATGACTGAAGTTTGTGAAATTTTCAAAGCAAATCTGCCAACTCAAGCTTCTCTTTCCTTTTCAAACACTTTGTATCATGAAATCAGTCCAATTTGGTTCATTTGTGAAACCAGTGTTCTAGAGACATTTGATAAGTATTGAAAAACAATGGACATCAAGAATTTCGAAACAAAACCTCCCACATCAAGCTAAACCTGTCGGCCAACATGAAGGAAGGGATTTTTTTTCCAGATGTCCAGCTTTATCACATTTTCAAAATTAGGCCATAACTCACTCAATTCAAATTCGAATTGAGCATGGTCAGTGGCGTTGAAAACTAGATTCATAAAGCTACAATTTCTTCTAAGAAATTGTATTCAAAATCTGTCCACAGCTAGCTCATATTTGAGCATCAATTCGCTGCTCAAAACAGAACTCCTAGTGTAGACGCGAAACAGGACAGTCATGTTCAAAAGATTGGTATGGACTACTCAGGTGGAATCAGAATGTAAAGTTTATACCGTTGGAAAGCTGGGAATGTCTAGTTTCCAGTACCACAAACGGCACTTGATTTTGACATCGGAACAAAAAGTTATAGCTGTTTGAAAAACACTGCCATAGCAGTTTCGGGAAAAATTCCAGTTTTACTGGACTTTCGAAAACTCAACATCTACCCATCCAAATCACGAAATTTTTTGATGAAACTTTCTACACAACCCACACAACATGTATACATCATAAACAAGTCATTGGAACCACAAAAATTTGCTCTAAGGGCCACGGCATGTACAGGGGCAGAAATGGAAAAATTCCCTCATCACTTCCTTTGACTTTTCCTTCAACAATACAACCTATTTCCACTAGATTAAACACTAATCCAACATTAATAACA
The DNA here is from genome assembly GCF_036785885.1 of Coffea arabica. Taxonomy (NCBI): domain Eukaryota; kingdom Viridiplantae; phylum Streptophyta; class Magnoliopsida; order Gentianales; family Rubiaceae; genus Coffea; species Coffea arabica. The sequence goes on from NC_092323.1 coordinate 43,039,464, forward strand.
TCAAAACACAACAAATCAGTCCATCAAGCCATAGTGGGAGTTTATAGAGCCCACACACCAACTTTCAAACATAAATAAAGCTACCCACATGATTATATAAGCTTATAAGTGCAAGATAGTCTTCATAAACTAAGATTCTTGTAGTTGATCGTGGTTTACCTCTCTTGATGAACAAAGTAGAAATTTTCGGCCTCTTGACGCTCAACAAAACCATGGAAAGCAAGCTCTCTTCCTAGCTTGAGGTGGTTTCCAAGTGATTTACAAGTTGTAGCTAAAATTTGGGGTGATTTGGGTGAGGATTTTGTGAAGAAATGGTGAAGAATTTTGGAGAGCTTTGGGTTGTTTTCCTTCCCTTGGTGACCGGCTGGAATGAGAGCAAGAGAGAGAGTGTTTTGATCAAAATGAAGCTTCCAAGAGAAGCTTTAATGTGTGGCTACGATTCATTCAAAAGTCAACCCTCTCCCCGCGTGTGCACACGCGCGTTTCGTGCTCGATTCCTCTCGAGTTTGTTTCACTTGTGCACTAAACCTCAATTGTAATTATTTTAACACTATAATTATTCACTCTTAGTAGTCTAGTATAAGTTTCTTAAGTCTCCGTTTAACCATTCCAACTCGATATACGCGAAATTCCAATTCGCGCGCAATAAGGCGAAATTTACGGGAAATTCATATAACGATTATATAATTAACTACTACTAATGTAATTGATTATAAAATAACCATTTTAGAAATAAAACATGAGTCCTCAAATCTCCAAGATTATTGTATTCTCGAATCGATTATTGTCTCGAAAAATGTGTACTCGCTATTTTTTTCACTAAACGAGCCCTAGAAAATTAAATTTACTAACGAGACATTTTAAAAATATAATTGAGACATTATTCCATATAAATAGATTTAATATGGTTGAAATAAATTATTTGGAGAGAATGGGTGAATAAATATTTAAATAAGCCATAAAAATAGAATTATAAGTGAGGAAAATTCGGGTCCTCACATATTCGAAGTCGTACAGCGAGCTTTTCTTTAAGGCGTAGCAGGGTTAACTCCCTTGAGAATGTCTAAAAGTCTTCCGCATTAAGTCCTGATTGTTTTTTCCTTTATTTAGTTATTTCAGTTTCTCTCTTTCTCTTGTGCATGTGAATTAGATTCTTAGGTGGCGTTTGATTCGCATATGTTGGAATCGGATTCGGATTCGGAATCATTCATCCTGGATTTGGAATGGAATCAATCATTACAATATATTTGTTTGGTTCAGTGCCAGGAATGTATATCATTACTATAGTTGATGTTTGGTTCATTGGCTCTTTGTAAATGAGAAAGAGTAATGCCTCTTTCTGCTTTCTAAGGAAAGTCAAGCCTGTTTGTTTACTAATCATCTGTTCATGAATCAGATGTGTGAGGGTATATTCTAGATAATATAGAAAGAGCTTCTTCTTACCCGAGTTTAGATTATGATTCCGGGTATGAGTTCAGCGTGCCAATCCGTAGCTGTCCATTCATTCAATCAAGCCAGCTTCAGTCATTTCAGGAAAGCCAGCAAGCAAAGAAGCGAAGAAGTAGCACGTTTGGGATCTAGTTCCTGCCTTGCCTTCTAGCTCTCCAAGTGGAGTTGCCAATACCAAGCTGGTTTCAAGCAAAGTCAAAGGAGCCATTCTCAAGTAGGCCGCTTTCAATCCTCCACTCGCTACACATAATAGTTGTCCAAAGCATTAGGCACAGTTTGTGACCGACCCCGCAATGAGTCTTTACTTATCCGTTCGAAAATGCACTATATCAAATTCATTTATATACCCACATGGGATCCTCCCTGAAACATTGCCTTTTCCTCTCCTTATGGTTGAGAGATCCAGTCGGTCAAGCCAGTTTGGTTAGTTCTTTCTTAGATCCAGTCCGAGTGGTAGCCTGGCGAAGATGGTGGCTCTACACAAGGAACCGAGTTATTAGGCAATAATGGTCAATATAAGATTTCCGATGATGAGCTGCCTATCTAGCTGTGAAGCTTGCGCCTCTTTTCATTCTACTTCTATTTTATGGACATGTTCTTCATATCCTCGATTCTAAGCATAGGATAGAGTTGAAGTGAACCTAGAGAAAACCGAGAGGAGTTTTCTACAAAGCCGACTATCAAACTTATAAATACAAACTAACCATTACATATACCTTTGAATAAACTTACAAAAATTCCAAACATGGAAAATCACTCTTACAATCCTTCACACTAAACTCTCAACAAATATAAATTATTAAGATACAAAAGTCATACAACTACAATTTTACAAAATTCAACTCTAGAAACCTAGCCTGATCAAACTAGTTTTCAATCCATCCTACGCCTGATCCTCATCTGCAGGGGAGGAAAAATTAATTGGGGTAAGCATCAACTTCCTCAATAAGTAACCTCAACATATCTTTACCGGATCGAGCACATTAATATTACATTTAACATTTAACAAAAGCATTTCACAGAATCCAATCACAATTAGCACATTACATGCATCTTACCAACACAATGCATAACTATGCACAAATTTATATTTCACCAGTCTAATTACAATCCGTGGAATCTTGAATCTTGTCACTTTGCTTTCAATTAAAAAATATCCAACGATTACTATTACATTATGTGAGAGGGCCATTAAATACCACTATTATTTCTTGTGGTAAAGCCATATAACGATTAAAAGCGTAGTTTCGGATAATTACTACGGTCACTATTCTTTCACATGACAGAGTCATTTGTCAACTATTATATCCCATGGAAGGGCCATAACAATATTCAAATGTGGCAATTCTAGAGGCTTTTTCTGTCCTTCACTTGTTTAAGCACGTTCATTTCATTAATATACAAAATATTGCATAACAATCACTTTTAAATACATAATGCAATTATTCATATGCACGTAGTTATAAAACAATTACATATGCTCAATCCAATTTAGTATAATAAAATACATTCTCCATAACAAGTGACAAATAAGAATTGCTTCAAAAACATTTTAAAAATCATACATATGTGAAAGAGCCACATCAGTATTGAAAGTCAGTAAGTCGTGTGGGTCACCATGTAAAACTTAAGATGCAAGCCTGACTATATCAGTATTGCCTTTAGCGTCTTGCAAAACTCACTATTTCCCAACCTAACTAAACAACCTCAAGTGAACAAACAAGAATACATATTAGTAATAAAGCTACATTCCATTGACCATAATAAGCAAACACCCCCAAGTGAACAAACAAGAATACATATCAACCACAAGCGAATAAACAAGAATGCATATTAGTAATAAAGCTACGTTCCATTGACCATAATAACCAAATAACCTCAAGTGAACAAACAAGAATGCATATCAGTAATAAAACTACATTCCAATGACCGTCTTATCAACGACTTTGGGGTCTTGCAAACATCACTACTTGCCACTTGCCTCTACTATATAATAACCAAACAACCTCAAGTGAACAAACAAGAATACATATCAGCTATGTTTTTATCGGACCATCTGGTTCGACCAATTGAACCGGGAACCGAATAGGCGTCCGGTTCGAGTTTCTATAAAAAATCGGTTGGCAGAAATCCAGTCAAAGCTGATTAAAATCGGGCTCATTCGGGTTGAATTAGGAAACTGGATCTGGAAACCCGAGTCTTGACTTCCCAAGCTTCTGCATTTTTAATCCAAGCCAAAAAAAATGCTCTTCCCCAATTTGCAGACTAATCAATGATGGGGAAGTTGATTCATCGACACCTAAATGAAAACTTCGAGAAAGAAGAAAAATTTGTAGATCTAAAGATCTAAAACATCATCCAAATAAGAAATATCAATGAAGCAAAGATATAGAAGGGAAAGTAACGAATAAGAAGTTTCCTTCACTTCTGTTTGATAAGAAAGCAATGATGGGCACCTGGATTGGAAGACAATTTCTTTCTTTTCTTTTTGAAAAAAGAAAGACCAGAACACAAATAGCGAACTGGACCGTGGAAACTTTGTGACGGGGACATAAGAAACCGGAAAGTTTCACGGCGGAGAAGAAGACTTGCTAAGGAATCCCCTTTTAAGCTTAAAACTTTTATCATATTGTACTTTGATCCCTTAATGTTTTGCACAATCATAACTACACACGTAAAGTTCTTTTATTACTTTCATTTGGACCATAATTTTTATATGTTTACAATGATTATTAATTTTCATTCTAGATTCATGATCTTATAGAATTAAAGACTCATTAATATGCAGTTCAGATATACAAACATTAAGTTAGTTGATTATTACAAATTATTTAATACAAATTTGACATTTTAATATATAGGACATATGTCAAAAAATATAAATGACTATAAGTACATGTTTATTCTATTTTTTTATTTTATGTTATTTAAAATATATTTATATTTTAATTATGACATCATCCGACTCTATCCCGAGCTAACCGATCAGACCCATTGACTCCTGACCCCTAACCTCTATCGAGTCATTACCCAATCCGAGTTCAAAACATAGGTTACAATACCACACGTTTTTTTATTGATAAGTGACTATTTATACTATATTTGAATGATAGTTTATATTAATTTTAGTTAATTTTTCAATATTATAAGAAAAAAATCCATTTTTGCTAGATTTAGTTCTAAAATGCTACTTAGAATTTAAACGAAAACTTTGTCCGTTTTACTTGCATATTTTTTATTGTGTTTGTAAAAGTTAGAAATTGGACTTCATTTTGGACAAGAAATAAGCTTGCATTATATTGATTAAAGTCCTAAAGTTCGCAAGGATGACGAGTTTCAAAAGTGGTTGGAGTCACATGTGACGGCCCCACTTCTTCCTAAGGCGAACCAAAGGGTTTGGCGGACCACCTGCCTAACTCTCGCCAGAACTCACTCAAACTCTTCAAAAGAAATAAGAAATAACCGCAAGGAACAATTTCCAAACTTGAAACGCATACTTACATTCATTTCTATCTCAAAATAATATACAATCCCCAAGAAAACGAAAGTTCTCAGTTCTTAATACATCCAACCCTATTCAAGCACTAACGTGAGAAAATCAACAAAACAAAATTCAAAAGAACTAGTCCAGACTAGTCTGCACAGATCTCACACCCTCGCTTGTAACCCTTGTAAGGAAAACAAAGCTAACGGAATGAGTTAAAAGCTCAGTGAGGTTCCAGACACATAATCAACTTAAACAAGGACATTAATCATGTAATAACAAGTAATCCAAGAAACATTTACAATATGAAGCAATGATAACACATTCATTAAAAGGATATATGCTCACATAGAGCCTTTCGTTCTTTCATTCACCTTTCATTTCCTTATTCCTCCAATCATTTTAAAATGCATTTTGTAAGTGAAAACCCCTCCATTGACATTGTCACTCGTTCATTCATTTCATTCTTCCCCTTTTTGGACATTGGCCAGACTCCACCCGACAACGTGGTAATACTCGAATATACCAAACTTTCATCCAAGGTCACTAAATCGCCCGACCGAGTCCGCTTCTGGCTCGAGTCAACCGACAACGAAGGGCAAGGGTCCAGTTCAGCCAAAAGGCTTACATTCATGCACAACTAGCGTATAATCAAATAATCATTGAAAATTTCACATTTATTTAGGTCGAGTGCGATAAAGTACACACTCGTCTAGGAAAACTCATTTTCAGCAATCATTGAAAGCATTTAACATTTAATCAAACATCCACAACAAGTCACATAGTCAATGGAAACATAACGTACAAAGAACACTCACCTATTTAAGCAAAATAACGTCCAAAGTATCCTTTTGGATAATACTCTCAATCACCAAGGAACCCTAATATAATCAAAAGAAAATATTACAGTTAAACCATTCAAAGTTTAGGTGAACCAAAGAAAATCCGAATAACTACTATTACAAAGTATAAGTATAGTTTTGGAAGTGAAAAGAGTACATTTAAACCAAAGGCCATGAGTAAAATATTTGTAAAACTTATGCTCGCTCGTAAAATCTTGAAATCTCCATTTGAGTCGAAGTGACAAAGAAAACGTATTTCAATTAGTTGTAAATTGCATTTTTCCAAGGATACAAGTTTCGGTCGAATTCTAACTTATATACCTCGATAAAAGAAGATGCAATTATCCTAAATGGTTCAAATGGTATTCGTTCTCAAATCCTTATCTAGTTCTCGAGTGCAAATTTGGGCAGCACGCCCTTTATATTTACCTATTTTCCAGCCATTTATGGCTCCATTCGTTTCCTCAATCAGTTCCAAAGTCACACACAAAGAGTCTCATTACAATAGCCGTTCAATAGGCTCAACGTCATACAATTACAAAACCATGCTACAGAAATGACCGGAAATAAGGTTTAAGGCAAAAAGTAAAAAAAAATTGGTTCGACGTCTCTTAGCGTATCGGTCACAACCGAAGCTACGCTTATCAAATTGGGGTAGAATTTATACCATTTCGAAGTTAAGACAAAGGGCTACAACTTTGATGAAGACCACTCAATCCAGTTCATAGTGTATCCAAGTCAAATTCATCGTTTACAGAACCAGAATTTCACCGTCAGGATGGTTAACAGCACTGTGTTCAACTGACAATAACTCAGGCTACAAAAGTCCGATTGAGGCGTTTTAAGAGGCGTTGGAAATATAAAACATAGCACTACAACTTTTATGTTTTGGTCAAATGCTAATTCAATACTGATCAAAGTGAAAAAATGCGGATAGAATGGCGAAATGTCAAAACCGTCCACAAAGCTCTACCTATGGCATCAAGGGTATTTTTGTCTTTTCATATGATACAGTACTCAGATTGAGCTGAAATTTTACAAGCCGGTATAAAACATCATTTCCTACAACTTTCATGTTTTAAGCTAAGGCTGATTTGGCCTCTAACATAGACTAAAAGACACGGTCAGAAACAGGACAGTTCATCATCAAAGTTGGAAATTTCATCAAACCTAACACTACCATGATAGCTATCATAAAAGTCATGCCTTTTTTTCCTTATAAAGTATCATCCATCAAGTAGATATAAAGACAAGTGGAAAAGATAAGGTGACTATCAATTTTACCTCCTAAATTCCACAAAACAATGTTGGAAAAAGCACAACACAACCTGAAAATCATGAAAATCACCATACAAATCCTTCCTTTAGCTTCTATAACATCATCTATCAAAGAAACTCAAAGATAAGGGAGGATTTCTAGCAAAGTTCTCCTCTTTACCTCCAAAACTTAAATGGATAGCCAAGCAAGAAGTACTCAAGGGTGTCTTCCCTAAAACTTCTCCAAGAGCTTCCCCTCAAGATTATCTCAAGGTTGATTGGAGTGGATTAGGGTTGATCTTGGTTTTTTTCTTCCATGATTCAAGCAAGAGATCACGGCTGAAAATGGAGTATTTTTCTCTTCTTCTTCTCCCAAATTTCGTCCATCATGGAAGGCAAAGTAAGAAAATGGTGATTGACTTGAGTTGGATAAGTTTTAAGCTTAATCTTGGTCATGGTCTTGGTCAAGATTGGCTTGGTGCTTGATAAGTGGCACAAATCCAAGGGAAGTCTATCTAATTGTCTCTTTTAAACACTCAAATATCTATTACTCCTCCAATCATCGCTTAACACCTTTTGTCACATAATTTCTTTTGCACAAAACTCCTTCTAGTCGTTAAAATTTTACCGCACTAACCGCACTAGCGGGTCCCACGCCCAATATGCACTACTAACGTCACATGAACTGACTTATACTAGAAAAATATTTTAGAACTTAATTCCCTTATAAAAATTGCTAGAAAATTAATATAATAAAGGAAAGTATAGAAAATGTATGCACAGAATTAAAATAAGGGTTAGAAAATAAGAAAATATCGGGTTCTCACCGTTTTCCTTAACTCGCACGTAATAGGATTTTTCACTTATAATTCACTAACTTATTTTTTTATTACTTCTAATCACATACTTTTTCTTATCTAAAACTCACTCTTAACCACCAAATTTAGTACATACTCCATACCGATTACTCACACTACGAAAAGACGTAAAAATCCTAATTTACGATAACAAGAAAACAAAAGAAAAACCCTTGATTCTATGTTTGTTTGCACTTATTGTGGGGTGAATGAGTAGTATAACTATCATAAGATAATGAATTTCAAATAAAAGGGAATTTTAAGAAAAATATGATGGATTTTACAATTCCATAGATTAAAATTAGGGTTTCGACTAAAATATAAGAGATTTAAGAAAACCTGTTAGTCACAAGTAAAACTAGGGTTTTGAGTATAAGTAGGGTTTCTAATCTTTAAAATAAAACAATGTCTTAAAACAAAAATCAAATATAGAAACCGTAATATCCTAAAAGTCGGGGTTTCACAATCTCTCCTCCTTAAAAGAATTTCGTCCTCGAAATTCATATATTTATTCGTAAATTCATATATTTATTCGTAAATAAGTATAAGCAAAATAAAATAGCTATAAGGTTCAATAAAAGCATTTTCAAATCATAAAATGAAAAATAATAAAAGACATTGAAAATAACACACTTTCTTTATATATATCATAGCAATTCGTACATCCTATTGCTCAGGCAAAACTTGACGAAGTACAACCAAGTACGTACGCTTGAATAATCAGGGTCACCAATCTCACTAATATCTTCAATATATCCTAAATTCAGACTATTCGCATTCCCCGTGCCTTGGCTTTCGCCATTCAAACTTACTCTCATATTATTCGGGATATCGACTTATCATAAAGGTATCACTCTTTGGTATTCGAGTATAAGAATTCGAAAATATGATCATTTTCCCACTCGAGTTAGCTACGCTCAAGAGGAAATCAACCACTTTTGAGATTTCTACCCAACATACATATCTAAGATCCCCAACTAGGGGTGTGCATCGAATTCGAATTCGGTAATTCGGAAGTTTGAATTCGGAATTTTTCGAAATTTTGGTACCTGGTAATTCGACCGAATTCGATTTCGAATTCACCAATTCCGAATTCGAATTCGTACCGAATTCAATTCGGAATTCGGTAAATTCCGATTTCACCGATTTCACCGAATTCGGAAAAATTTATATATTATTATATAATATAAAATTTATAATAATATATAATTTTATATAAATTTTATATTATATTATATTATATTTTATAAATTTTATAAATTTTATATTATATTATATAGTATAAATTTTATATTACATGTATAAAAAATATATTTATATATTAAAAACGAATTTGAAATCGAAATCGGAATTCGAATTCCGATTTCGAATTGTGAATTCGAAATCGGAAATTCCGATTTGAAAAACTCCATTACCGAATTCGAACCAAATTCGAAATATATGAATTCGGAAAATCCGAATTCGATTCCGATTTCCGATTTACCGATTTCGAAAATTCCGAATTCAATTCGAATTCGGTCGGTAAATCGGAATTTTTCGATTTTGCACACCCCTATCCCCAACAATAGACATTTTTTTCACACTTAACAACCCAATCCCCACAGTCCGAGAACCTTTTCCCGGCACAATCTCGATAAGAGCTCTGATACCACTTGTGACGGCCCCACTTCCCCCTAAGGCGAACCAAAGGGTTTGTCGGACCGCCTGCCCAACTCTCGCTAGGACTCACTCAAACTCTTCAAAAGAAATAAGAAATAACTACAAGGATAAGAAAAGAACAATTCCCAAACTTGAAACGCATACTTACATTCATTTCTATCTCAAAATAATATACAATCCCCAAGAAAACGAAAGTTCTCAGTTCTTAATACATCCAACCCTATCCAAGCATTAACGTGAGAAAATCAACAAAACAAAATTCAAAAGAACTAGTCCAAACTAGTCTGCACAGATCTCACGCCCTCGCTCGTAACCCCTGTAAGGAAAACAAAGCTAACGGAATGAGCTAAAAACTCAGTGAGATTCCAGACACATAATCAACTTAAAACAAGGACATTAATCATGTAATAACAAGTAATCCAGGAAACATTTACAATATGAAGCAATGATAACACATTCATTAAAAGGATACATGCTCACATAGAGCCTTTCGTTCTTTCATTCATCTTTCATTTCCTTATTCCTCCAATCATTTTAAAATGCATTTTGTAAGTGAAAACCCTTCCATTGACATTGTCACTCGTTCATTCATTTCATTCTTTCCCTTTCTGGACATTGGCCAGACTCCACCCGACAACGTGGTAATACTCGAGTATACCAAACTTTCACCCAGGGTCACCAAATCACCCGACCGAGTCCGCTTCTGGCTCGAGTCGACCGGTAACGAAGGGCAAGGGCCCAATTCAGCCAAAAGACTTACATTCATGCACAACTAGTTTATAATCAAATAATCATTGAAAATTTCACATTTATTTAGATCGAGTGCGATAAAGTACACACTCGCCTAGTAAAACTCATTTTCAGCAATCATTGAAAGCATTTAACATTTAATCAAACATCCACAACAAGTCACATAGTCAATGGAAACATAACGTACAAAGAACACTCACTTATTTAAGCAAAATAACGTTCAAAGTATCCTTCCGGATAACACTCTCAATCACCAAGGAACCCTAATATAATCAAAAGAAAATATTACAGTTAAACTATCCAAAGTTTAGGCGAACCAAAGAAAATCCGAATAACTACTAGTACAAACTATAAGTATAGTTTTGGAAGTGAAAAGAGTACATTTAAACCAAAGGCCATGAGTAAAATATTTGTAAAACTTATGTTCGCTCGTAAAACTTGAAATCTCCATTTGAGTCGAAGTGACAAAGAAAACGTATTTCTATTAGTCGTAAATTGCATTTTTTCAAGGATACAAGTTTCGGCCGAATTCTAACTTATATACCTCGATAAAAGAAAACGCAATTATGCTAGATGGTTCAAATGGTATTCGTCCTCAAATCCTTACCTAGTTCTCGAGTGCAAATTTGGGCAGCACGCCCTTTATATTTACCTATTTTCCAGCCATTTATGGCTCCATTCGTTTCCTCAATCAGTCCCAAAGTCACACACAAAGAGTCTCATTACAATAGCCATTCAATAGACTCAACGTCATACAATTACAAAACCATGCAACAAAAATGACCGGAAATAAGATTTAAGGCAAAAAGTAAAAAAAAAAAAAAACAGGTTCAACGTCTCTTAGCGTATCGGTCACAACCGAAGCTACGCTTATCAAATTGGGGTAGAATTTATACCATTTCGAAGTTAAGACAAAGGGCTACAACTTTGATGAAGACCACTCAATCCAGTTCATAGTGTATCCAAGTCAAATTCATCGTTTACAGAACCAGAATTTCACCGTTAGGCTGGTTAATAGCACTGCGTTCAACTGACAATAACTCAGGCTACAAAAGTCCGATTGAGACGTTTTTAGAGGCGTTGGAAAGCTAAAACATAGCACTACAACTTTCATATTTTGGCTAAATGCTAATTCAATATAGATCAAGGTGAAAAAATGCAGCCAGAATAGTGAAATGTCAAAACCGTCCACAAAGCTCTACCTATGGCATCAAGGGTATTTTTATCTTTTCACATGCTACAGTACTCAGATTGAGCTGAAATTTTGTAGGAAACTATAAAATATCATTAACTACAACTTTTATGTTTTAAACTAAGGTTGATTCGGCCTCTAACATGGACTGAAAGACACAGTTAGAAACAGGACAGTTCATCATCAAAGCTGAAAATTTCATCAAACCTAACAATACCATGATAGCTATCATAAAAGTCATGCCTTTTTCCTTATAAAGTATCATCCATCAAGTAGATACAAAGACAAGTGGAAAAGATAAGGTGGCTATCAATTTTACCTCCTATATTCCACAAAACAATGCTGGGAAAAGCACAACACAACCTGAAAATCATGAAAACCACCATACAAATCCTTCCTTTAGCTTCTATAACATCATCTATCAAAGAAACTCAGAGATAAGGGAGGATTTCTAACAAAGTTCTCCTCTTTACCTCCAAAACTTAGATGGACAGCAAAACAAGAAGTACTCAAGGGTGTCTTCCTCCAAAACTTCTCCAAGAGCTTCCCCTCAAGATTATCTCAAGCTTGATTGGATTGGATTAGGGTTGATCTTGGTTTTTTTCTTCCATGATTCAAGCAAGAGATCACGGCTGAAAATGGAGTATTTTTCTCTTCTTCTCCTCCCAAATTTCGTCCATCATGGAAGGCAAAGGAAGAAAATGGTGATTGACTTGAATTGGATAAGTTTTAAGCTTAATCTTGGTCATGGTCTTTGTCAAGATTGGCTTGGTGCTTGACAAGTGGCACAAATCCAAGGGAAGTCTATCTAATTGTCTCTCTTAAGCACTCAAATATCTATTACTCCTCCAATCATCTCTTAACACCTTTTGTCACATCATTTTTTTTGCACAAAACTCCTTCTAGTCGTTAAAATTTTACCGCACTAACCGCACTAGCGGGTCCCACGCCCAATATACACTACTAACGTCACATGAACTGACTTATACTAGAAAAATGTTTTAGAACTTAATTCCCTTATAAAAATTGCTAGAAAATTAATATAATAAAGGAAAGTATAGAAAATGTATGCACAGAATTAAAATAAGGGTTAGAAAATAAGAAAATATTGGTTCTCACCGTTTTCCTTAACTCGCACGTAATAGGATTTTTCACTTATAATTCACTAACTTATTTTTTTATTATTTCTAATCACATACTTTTTCTTATCTAAAACTCACTCTTAACCACCAAATTTAGTACATACTCCGTACCGATTACTCACACTACGAAAAGACGTAAAAACCCTAATTTACGATAACAAGAAAACAAAAGAAAAAACCATTGATTCTATATTTGTTTGCTCTTATTGTGGGGTGAATGAGTAGTATAACTATTATAAGATAATGGATTTCAAATAAAAGAAAATTTTAAGAAAAATATGATGGATTTTACAATTCCATAGATTAAAATTAGGGTTTCGACTAAACTATGAGAAATTTAAGAAAACCTGTTAGTCACAAGTAAAACTAGGGTTTTGAGTATAAGTAGGGTTTCCAATCTTTAAAACAAAACAATGTTTTAAAAAAAAATCAAATATAGAAACCGTAATATCCTAAAAGTCGGGGTATCACATCACAAGAAGAAGAAAACGAAAAACTTATCAAAAAAGAAAGTTGACTCGAATCCCTTTGAAAAATCTGGCCAATTTTTGAAGGGATTATCAAAGGGATTCAAAGTAGTGAGTTAGAATGAGAAACAAAATTTGAAAAAAAAAAAAACAGGGAAAGAATCTGGCCAATTTTTGGAGGGATTCTAGTCAAACTTTGCAGATTCCACTTGTGCACATCTCTTGAGGGATGTTTGGCAACTTATTTGCAACTGTAAAGATGAGATTCTAGCAATAATTTTTGATGCTGCTTCTTTTCTAATGATGAGTTTTAACTTGGAAGTCAAAATTGTTGACTAATTGGAGTTATGTTCACATGGAATATACAAATTAAAGGCTTGAAGACTTTTCTATAATTAGAGCTTGTGTCTTTCATTTTTGAGAGAGCTTAGGAGGGTAAGAAAACACCACAAAAATTAGTTTTTAGCTAGTTTTTTAGTACTTTAGTTTAGGGTAGTATAGGATAGTTTAGATTAGTTAAATTCATTCTCTCTTATATATAACTAAATTTGGATGAAAATTGACAAGTAAAAAGGGAAAATCGTTCAAAACGTCCATCACATTTTGTAAAATAATTTTTTTCGTCCCTCACTTTTAAAAGTGTAATTTTACGTCCCTTACAAATTCATATTGGTCAAATTTGGTTCCTACCTAGGTTTCCGACTAATTTTTGGTTGGAATTCATCACGTGCCTTGCGTGTGATTATTTTTTAGGGGTAAAATTGTCAAATTAAAATTTACATAATCCATCTATAATCCCCTACATTTCACAAAATAAATTGTTTCGTCCCTCACATTCACAAAATAAATTTTTCATCTCTCACATTTCACAAAATGAATTTTTTCATCTCTCATTGACCATGTACACAAATAATTTTTTTTTAAAATTCATGTATATATCTATTTGATTTCACCTGAACAATATGAATAGTATGTAATATATCTCTATTTTATTTCACTTAAACAGACTAATTGTAGTTGTGCATATGCTATTCAATAGATATATACATGATTTTAAATCTAATAATTTTTTTAAACCCATATATATTTATATTTAATTTCACCATGTAAATTTATTTAATATTAGCAACCTTTTCTATTTTGGTAATAATTCATTTATTAAGTTGTATAATAAGACCATTTAAAATAAAATCAATGTTAATTCGAATTTTATAGTTATGCTAACAAATTGCAATTTAAATCTGAAATTTTTACTCGTTACCTTTAAGACCAATAGTTGAATTTCTTACCTCATAATTATCTTAAAATTTAAAAGTGTCAATCACTTACTTCATTTTGTCATACTTTTCATTTGTTTATTTTTTCTGTCCAAATTTAATTCGATATAAATGCTTGATAATGTTTAGAATTAAATATCTTCTTTGTTTTCAATTTTTGAGTAAAATGAATGAACATGAGTAAAAAACTAACAATTTTTTTTAAACCCTTGTATATATCTATTTTAATTTCATTTGAACAGTACGTTCAGGTTGGTTGTTTGTTTGAAGTTGGAGATAAGGTTTTGAAATGGATTCTTTCAATGCAAGATGAGGCTAAAGGTAAGTTTGCTCCCAATTGGCAAGGACCATTCATTGTTAAGAAAGTATTATCCGGAGGAGCGCTTATCCTTATGGAAATGGACGATCAAGTTTTTCCCCAATCAATCAATGCAGACATGTGCAAAAAGTTTTTCATTTGATTATAAAAAAATTTTCTTTAAAAAATACTGTAAGAGACGGATTTAAGGCATACTTCCTGTCATTTTTTCATTTCCCTATCCTATTTCTAATTTCTCCCCTTTTGACTTTTCAGCATCACCTTCTTTTTTTTTCTCACTTGGCAGCCCCTTAAGATCACTAACCCCCATACCGGGGCAATTTTGTTTCTTTAAAAAAAAAGGAAAAAGGAAAAGAAAAAAAAAGTGAAAAAAAGAAGAAAAAAAGAAGGAAAAAAGCAAAAAGAAAAATAGAAAAATTGGATTAGAATTAAATTGGGGCAAATTTTATCTCTTTCAACCTTAGATCGGAGCAAGTTTTCGAAAGAATGCTATTTCAAATGATTGCAAACCCATCATAAGATCTACTTTCAAGTCTCAACATTTCCTTCACTATTTCATCCAATCCTAGTTACAAGAGCTCAAAGTTGTCTACTTTCAGCTTTTGCAGTATTTTGAGAAAAAAATTTTCTTAATCAATTGGCAAATGATATAAATACAACTTTTCTGAAATATGTTAGAGATGCTTGTCTCACTGATGCCACAAATTATCAAAATATGACTGGATTGATACAGTTGGGGTTAAAATGTTCTTGTCTATGTCTCAAGGTGAGAACCTGAAAAGGCACCTTTGAAAAAAAAAAGAAGAAAAAAAGAAAAAAAAAAAAGAAGAAAAAAAAAAGAAAATGGGTGGGGGTAACCTTAGTGAAAACCCGAAAGGGCACTGAGATAGGGTTTTGGAACACAAGAGAATCATCAACGAAGAAAAAGATACTGACGTCTGAGAGCTGGTGACTATGTTGATTTGCGTCTCTTTCATACTGTTATTCTTTTGCCAACAATGAATTCTAAAATGGATGACGTCGAAGAGGTCACATGGAGCACTTATCTTCATCAAAGGCTGTCCTCTAAATATGTGTCCAACTTTTGACCTTTGGACCCGTGTTTATAAATCTAACAATTTTATTTTTATTTTTTTACTATTGTATTTATTAGATACCATTATTTATTTCATATCAGCATTATCGCATGATGCATAATACATTTTTTTTATCATTTATGTTTCTCATTTATTGGGTCTCATTCAAAAGACAACCCTCTATAATTTATCTCAAAGGAGTCATGAAATTGAAGGTCCTATGATGATAAAGTCTGGATAATTGATATTAGAAGGTTGCAATGATTCTGAAGAGGTTGTGGACCAAATCTAAGGGAGCAATTTGTTGATATTAAAACTCATGTTTACATGGTACTCAAGGCAAAGGGATCACATGGTGGTGGCACTATTTCTATCACAATTGTTTCTTTTCTTTTTCCCCTTTTTGCAGGAAAAAATTGTGTGACACAATACTGGTTCAGTTGAGCATGATTCACACTGGGGCAACCGATAGAAGGATTGATCTTCAAGTTTCGCTGTGCATTTCTGAAGAAAGGAAAGAAAAATCATTATTCCCTCTCTTTTAAAGTTCGAAAAATCAAGAAAAGTTATAAGTCCACTAAGTATTTGGGTTTGGATTCAACTCCATTGAACAATCTGGATTCGTGACAATTTGATTTCCTGTTGGAGCGTAATCGCGTCCCTCTGCGCATCTTTTTCTAGAAAATCAAATTTAAATTCCTGTTGGTGAGTCTCAGCGTCCATCGTGCACCCTTCTATCTCCCTTTTGACAAATTTAAATTCCTGTTGGTAAGTCTCAGCGTCCACCGCACACCCTCATCCCTTTGCTTGACAATCAAATTTCATTTGAAAATATTTCATTTCAATTGGGCTCGGGTCTTATCCCACCAATGTATCATTCAATTGGGTTCGGAACGTACCCCACCAATCTATCAATTGGGTTCGGGGCATATTCCACCAATCTATTATTTTAATTGGGCTCGGATCGTATCCTACCAATCTATTAATTGGGTTCATATCATATCCCACCAATCTGTTATTTCTTGATGATCAAATTTAAATTCTTGTTGGTGAGTCTCAACGTCCACTGCGCACCCTTCTATCTGCCTTCTGACAAATTTAAATTCTTGTTGGTGAGTCTCAGCGTCCACCGCGCACGCCTCTATCCCCCTTCTTGACAAAATTTAATTTCCTGTTGGTGAGTCTCAGCGTCCACCGCGCACCCTTCTATCTCCCTTCTTGAAATCAAATTTAATTTTCGCTGGTGAGTCTCAACGTCCACCGCGCACCCTTCTACCTCCCTTCTCGACAATTGTATTTAAATTCCTTTTGGAGCATAACCGCGTCCCTCCGCGCATCTTTTTCTAATTATGACAATATACTTTTCTTGACTGTTTTGGTTAATAATTCTGTTTTCTCAGTTATCTTGTGTTTCATGTTAGAAGTTCCGAGAGCTCAGACTTCTTCAACTTTGCAAAGATCACAGATGGTCAATGCACATGTTTCATTGTGATTCACTCGTATTCAAACTACGTTTGACCTGATTCTCATGGCGGGATACGTAGATAACTCTACATGAGTTCGGTCATGTTTTCTGTAACATTATTGCATCATTCTGTCTAATAATTTTAACCAAATGTTGGCGCAGAAACAGGTAAGTAATTTGGTGTCTACGTCTTTGTCTTGAATTTCTTCGAAACTCTAGACAAAGAGGGGCAAGTTGTAGACACCAAAATTTTGTCAAATTTTAATGTTTTCTTGAAATTTTTTCTATTTAATGAGTTATTTATTTTCTTGCAATTTACTGTGCATTTTTCTTATATTTGCAGGTTTGTTTTAAAAAAATAAAAAAATAAACAAAAGAAAAAAAATTAGTTTTTGTATTTAAAAAAAAAAGGAAGTCATCATGAGCCATCATGATGACTCATGATGGCCATCACCTCTTTGACCGAAGCATACGAGCAATGTTTTTAAACCCGGACCGTCAATTGAACCGGTGAGGTGAAAGGGTCGAGGTTCAACCGGTCGGACCGGTTCAACCTCGGTTCAATGAATTTTTTTAAAAATAATTTATATAAATATATATGCACAAAATAAGACCTGCAATGAACTAATTTAAAACTTTTTATGATGAAAAGTTCACTATTTTTGAATAATTTGGATTTTCAAAAATAAATTATTTAAATTATAAGTTAAAACAAATAAATTTCATCTCAATTTCAATTATATCTACCAAAAAAATCTTAAATCCAACCCAAAAATATCACAATATTTTGAAATTATACAAAATTCACGTCTATGAGAATTTGACATTGTGAACTTAAATTTTAATTTACATCTTTGAGATTTAAAGATTGTAATTTAAAAAAGAAAGTTTGGAGTTCGAAAGAAGTTAAGAGAATTGAAAATAGAAATGCAAATTTGATAAGAAACAAAAAATGAGATAAAAGTGAGTGGTTGTGGCATTAAATAATTTGGTTTAAAGAAAAATAATTCTTTTTTAACTTTTTCCAATTTAATGGGCAAAAACAAAATTAAAAGATAGAAGAAAACATCAATAAATTAAAACTAATGAGATTTGATTAAAAATGGAGTGACAAAAGAAAAGATGAGAGAGAAAGAAAGAGTTGAAGATTAAAAAGAAAGAGTCATGAGAGGATGAGATTTTGTAAAAAAAATGGAAAAATGAAATATAGATGTTTGTTTTATATAAATAAGTTATCAAAAAAAGCAAATAAGATGTGATGGTGTAATGGTTACTACATTGGTCTTCTATTGCAAAGGTTTTGAGTTCGAATCTTGATAGAAGCATTTTGCAAAAAGTAAAAAAAAAAAAAAAAAAAAAAAAGGAAAACTCAAAAACCGGTTCAATCCGGGTCAACACGGTTCACCGGTTTTCACGGTTTTTACCGGGTTTGACTGGTTCTCTGGCAAAGTCAACCAGAGCATTGAACCGGACCGGTGCATGGCCGGTTCGCGGTTCAACTTGTCGAACCGGCTGGTCCGGTCCGGTTTTCAAAACATTGCATACGAGAGAAAGGAAGGAAGCAACGGAAAGAAAAAAGAGGCAACGGATCCAAGAGAAAAAATTGCAAAGAAGGACTCCTAAGATTGCCTTTAAGACCTCTCTCTCGGCCTTTTCTTTCGGGACTCTCGACAGACAAAAAAAAAAAGGAAGCAAGAAAAAAACCAATTCCCCACCTTTTCTCCCATATACATCTCTCGGCTCTCTCCCTCACAGAACAAGAAGAAGAAAACACTCCCTCACTCTGCTCACGGCTCACTCTCTCCCTTTCTCGGACTTGGGCAGAAGAAAGAAAATAGAACAAAAAGAAAGAAAGCTCCCTCACTCTCGCCCATATCCCCCTCTTTGCTCACTTCACACAATACACCCACACACAATTCAGACACAAGGAGGCAGCCGCCGGTTGGACAAAGAGCTTGGAACTTCCTCAAAATTTTAGTCAAGGGACCACAACCTCATTGAGGTATTTTTTTTTCCAGCTTTTCCTTTTTAATTAATTAGATTAAATGCATATTTGGCTACCTATTTGTCTCTTTTCTTTCACTGATTTTTGTTGCTATTGTGGTGTTGTTGAAGTTTTTTTATGGGACAAACTTGTATAAAATTAAGAAAAAAGAAACGGTGCTATGAATGCATGCCAAATGTTTGATAAAATATCGAAATGGAAAAATGGATTAAAAAGCTGAATATTGTGCATGTTGTTGTCAAAACGGATGACCGTTAGCTAGCACCAGGCCTGGAAATGTTTGGTTATCTAAATTTTTTGGAGTTTTAAGCTTTAAAGGCATTGAAATATTTTCTTCATTTTTGGGGCTGTTTTGACTTAATGCATCATTTTGTTGTTATTTACTTGTCAAACTAAGATTATAGTTGTAATGTAGAAGTTATAAGGAGGGTTTTGGCATATTTTTTATGATTTTTGGTGGAGGTTTAAAGGTTTTAAGAAAATAAAAATTAGACCGACTTTTGTTATTTTGATCACTTTTCTTTCCTTTTTTGTAAAAAATAACTTCGGAAATGGAATCTACGCGAAAAATTGAGTGAGAGTGTGTATTTTGGTGAAAAATCGTGACGGAAAATTTTGCCGGCGGCGGTCCGGCGATGGCGCCACTGACAGCTGCCAGCTGAAGCCGAAGAAGAAGAGAAAGAAACGGCTAGGAAATGAAGGAAGAAGGAAGAAAAAAAAAGAAGGAAAGAAAAGAAAGAAAAAGAATGGTTGGACTACTAATTTTTTCTGGTGGGTTTTTAGTTCGGTTTTTGACTTGGGTTTTGGTTATCTTTTTTGGGTTTTACGCATGGGCTTGGGAGTTGAAGCCCAAGCATTTCAGCTGGGTTTGTTTTGACAAAAACAATGGGCTAGCCCGTCTCTTGTTCTCGAGGCTTTCAGGTGGGCTTGGGAGTCCTGGCCCAAAGAAATGAGAAAATGGCCTAGTGACCTGATTTGTTAAGGAATAAGAAAATATTTTTGCATATCAGTCCCTATACTTTCAAGTATTTTCATTATGGCCCAGAATATTTTAAATTGATTTCAATTAGGTCTTTAGATTAATTTCATATGGGTCCCTAAATTTATATTTTCTTTATTTTTGACCCCAAATCTTTGTGACAATTATAATTTGACCCCATAACTTTGTTTATTTTTGTAATTAGGTCCCTAACAGATTTGATTGCTTAAATAGAAGTTGCTTTTCTTCTATAATCATTGATTACACTTCATTTAAGTGTTTCAATTGATTGATTTCATGTTTATTTCCATTTGTTATGATTTATTTGTTGATTAAATTGGTGCCTTATGATTTTCTTAATTTTGGAGTTAAATAGGTAAAACCAAACCCAATTAGCTACTACTTCAAGGGAGGTATTTTCTTGTTTTATTTTAAATTCTCTTATGTGCTATTATGTGTTTTTATGTGTGAATTTGCATGTTTTGAGTGATTTTCTTTTAGTGATTTGTTTTATTCGTTCTAAGTTTCATATATTTAATTTAATTTTTGATGATTATTTGAGAGGCAATTAAACGCCAAATTGTAATAGTTAGGTTATTATTTTTTATTCTTTACCCCTTTAGATTGTAGTAGCGTCCCCAAATGTAATAGTTAGGTTTTTATTCGCTTTTATTTGTTTGTGTGCTTGCATGCTTGTGTGATTACGTGTTTACTCGTTTCTTTAGGATCTTTGCATCTAGATATCATGCTTACATGTGTATATGCTACGTGCTCTTATGTGTTTATTTGTTTTACTGTGTATTATAAATGCATGAGGTCACCACACTAGTCCAACGCTAGTTGTGGCTTCTCCCTTCGTCCACTTGCTAATCCAACGCTAGTAAGATTTTTAGGAATGAGTTAGTCCAATGCTAGACCCTTAGATCGTTCACGCATTAGATTCATTTTTTGTATGGTATCCATTACATTTTCATGCATATTTTTATTTTTAGGATCTTTTCCGATTTGCATGGTATTCCCTATTATTTATTATCCCCCTATCCTCCATATGTGTTAATCATATCATTTAGAATTGTATCTCATTTAAGAAATTGTGGAATAAGTTAGTTCATTTGCTTGTTCATATTAGGAGAATTATTCTTTGATCATGGGTATAGGTGATTATAACTCTTTAGTTTAAATACTCCATTAATCATTGTATAAGAAAATTATGTCACGAGTTTTTGCCCCCCGTACCCATTATGTTGCATTCTTTTTTCTTTGATCACTTATACCTTATGTATATAATTTTCTTTTCTCTTCTTTTCTTTTCTTTTGATTTCATCATTCGCATATTCGTGACTCCTTTAAGGAATTATTTTAGCCTTCGCAATTAATGCGATTGGTATCAATTAAACCCTTGAATGAATATTTTGTCCCTTTCGATATTTTATAAATTTAGATTTGCATCCATGTAGAAAACATCCAAATGTGATAAATTTAAGGGTTAGATTAAGAAAATTTTGACTAAACCACGCAACTAGCTTAGACTAGGTTGAAAGGATGCCTTAGATTTGAGATAATCGAACATTTGCCTTCTTTTTCTTCAACCGTGACTCCCGAACTTATTTTCTCTGTTTTCAAAAACCTGGAGTTGTCGAAAAGGGTTTTATTTTATTTTATTTAAAAATATTTTTTGGGTGACTTGGTACACCAAAACTCAATACTAAGTAGCGACTCCTATTTTTCTTAAAAATCCTTTTAGACTAAATTTTGGACCCAAATTGTCGCATTGTTTTAAGTTCCATTCTAGGTCCTTTTTCACTTGTTTTAAAATAAAATCACATCTTTTGTAAACACCTTTTATTTTTCATCCCGAAAAAAGGGACGCGACAACATTGAAAATCAATTTGTGCACACATAATCAAATAGTTTGTGCACTCCCATTTTAGTTTGTGTGCACATAAATATTTGGTCATATTACAAAATAAAGTTACGTAGAAGGCCACATAGGCTTTAGCTTTTAGCTATCTCAATATGAGATATTCTGAAAAGTACAACTTAAAAATATGAATTTTGAAATATAGATGAAAGAATTACATATTTCTTATAGGCTTATATGTTTAAAAATGTGCTAAGTATTTTTTTTGAATCTTTTTTTTGCCAAATGAGTTAAGAAGTTGCATTAATTTGACGTTCATCCCTTGATACTTAAAAGATGCATAACTCATTGTAGACACCAAATTTTTAATATTTATTTTTGTTTCTTAATATTTTATTGCAATATTTACTTGCCTATTGATAATTTATTTTCACATATGCTAATATGAATTTTCTTATTTTTATTATTTTTGAAAATTAAAAAGAAAAGAAAAATTCTAACAAAATGTTTTCAGATCCGCACACCAATTATTTTTTTCTTGCACCAAATGTACTATTAACCCAAAAAAACACTCCACCTCCGATATTCCTCTTTTTCTTTTGGTACCAGAATTCATTATCACACACAACTCAAAAAATAACACAACTCTCCTCACTCTCAGACACACACACACACACACACACACGAACTCTCTCTCAATTTTCACCAAACACTAACACACACAAGCTCGCATTCTCTCAGCTTCTCCCTTTCCCCCTGGTTCTTTCTTTCGGGTTAAAAAATTTCAACAAGTATTGCTCAAAATAAGGAAAGGGCAGAGGAAAGACTTCAACTCCGGATCTTTTACATTCAAATTGGAAGGCCACAACTAACATTTAGTAAGCTTCGGAGAGCTGGAACTTGTGTCTTAGGTTTTGGAAATGCATAATCAAGTGACTTTTGATCCATACGCATGCCTATTAGTTTCATAAGGATGTAAATAGATTCATCATGCTTCTAAGTTGCTCTTTGCATGTTTAATTAAATTTGTAGTTGTTCTTGTTTTTTTGGGAACTTTAAACTGCCGCTAATATAGCCCAGCCTTGGTCTTCATTTATTTGACTGCCTATTGTCCTCTGGAAGATATTTAGGATGAGTCTTGTGAGTTTCCAGGTTTAGAAATGATCAAATGGGTTTCCTAATTTGAAAAATGGGTTTCTTGAGAAAAATCTTGATTTCTTTTAATTTGTGTAGGCTAGTGTTTATTGCTTATTGGGCTTGTTGTCAGGTCTTAGGAATAAAATTAGCTACCTTTGTTTTTTCTAGCATACTTAAACAACAAATTAGGCCCATTTGTTTAAATGAGATAGTTTGCCTTTTTTTGGGGCCAAATTGTGTATGGCCTAAACACTAAGAATCTTCCTATAAACAGAAAAACAATTTTTGCAATGTGAGTCCTAAACTTTTAGGTAATTCTAGTATGTAACAAAAACTTTAGTTTTCTTTCATTTAGACCCTTAATTTAGTTGTACCATGGAGCAAAAACTTTAGTTTTCTTTCATTTAGACCCTTAATTTAATTGCATTTGATCCCTAAACTTTATCTTTATCTAATTTTTCCCATAATCATTTTAAGAATTATGTTTTGACCTCAAAAACTTTTTATTTTTGTAATTTAGTGTGAGGACTTTAAAATCCCTTATATTTTTCTTAAAATTCCCTTTAATTTGGAATTTATTACTTTACAGTAGCTTTACTACACATTCAATTCTCCAATTGCTACAACTAATCATAGAACCAAGGGTTTCTTCTTTTCTTTCATCGTTAAGATAAACTAGGATTTTTACGTCTTTTCGTAGTGTGAGTAATCAGTACGGAGTGTGTACTCAATTTAGTGATTAAGAGTGAGTTTTAAATGATATTAAATGTGTGATTAGAAGTAATACTAATAAGTTAGTAAATTGTAAGTAAAAACCCTAGTACGTGCGAGTTAAGGAAAAACGGTGTGAACCGTCGGGTACCGTTTGTTACCGAGTGAACACACCACTTGACTACCACTTTATTAACTTAATCTCATTTTTATTAATGCATAAATATCAGCCCCTCATCAGCTCAAGATGGCCGAAATATTTGACTAAGAAAAAACAAGGAAAAGAAAAAATTTTGTGAGATGATCTTGAGAGGACACTTGGAAGCCATCCAACCCTCTTTGACACAATTTAAGACCAAGCTTC
This sequence comes from Coffea arabica, assembly GCF_036785885.1. Taxonomy (NCBI): domain Eukaryota; kingdom Viridiplantae; phylum Streptophyta; class Magnoliopsida; order Gentianales; family Rubiaceae; genus Coffea; species Coffea arabica. Next base: position 43,063,757 of record NC_092323.1, read on the forward strand.
TTAACCTTTCTTGGAGCTTCATTTTTGCTCCATAAGCTTCATAGAGGGCCGAGACTTAAGAAAAAAAAAGAGAGAAAAACCACTTCATTTCAATCTTGATTTCTAGCTTAGTTGAGTGAAAATCGAAATTCTAAACCGATTAACCTCTTATTTGAGAAGTTGGGAAGCTTGGTGCGCTAAAGGTTTGGAAGGAAAGGTTAAGGTTTCTCTTGAAAGCATCTTTGGCAAGGTATTAAGGCTGTTTTTCCATTTTCTTACCCTTAATCTTGTTTAAGTTGGTATAGCAACTCATATTCTTAGCTAATGATAGTTATTTAAGTAGTTTTGATGGTTATGGTGGATTTTTGAGTTAGGGTTGAGTTGTTCAGTTGTGTTTCTTGTTGCTTATATAGAATATGATGTGAATAAGCTTGGATAGGGAGTTGGAGTAGTGGTTCTATACATGAATAAGAAGTTTATACCTTGAATGCATTAAATTCCAGTTTTAAGCTTTGAACTGCCCTGCTTCTGACCAGAATCATTCGTCCATGTTAGAGGCCAAATCAGGCTTAGGTCAAAACATGAAAGTTGTAGGAAATGGTGCTTTATAGCTTCTTGTAAAATTTCATCTCAATCGGAGCACTGTAACATGTGAAATGACCGAAATACCCTTGACTGCCAAATGTACGTTTCAGTGGGCAGTTTTGAGATTTCACATGTTTGGCTTCATTTTTCACTTTGATCCATATTAAATCAGCATTTACCCAAAACATAACTTTTAGCCCTATGTTTCAAATTTCCAACGCATCTGAAAACGCCTCAATCGGAATTGTGTAGTCTGAGTTAGTGCCATTTGAATCCAGTGCTGACAACCATACTGACAAGGACATTCTGGTTCTGTAAGCTGTAAATTCGACCTAGATCAATTGTGAACTGGGTTGAGTTGTCTTCATGAAAGTTGTAACCCTTTGTCTTAGCTTCGAAACGGTATAAAGTACATCCCAATCCAATAAGTGTAGCTTCGGTTGTGACCGAAACGCTAAGAGACGTCAAACCTGTGATTTTGTTAATTGTCTTAAACATTAGTTCCGGACCATTTTCTAGTATTGTTCTGTACTTGAATGATATTGAGCCTATTGAAAGGCTATTGTGGAGCCTAATTGAAGGGCTATGTTGGTAACATTGCTTGTGTATGTTTTGGGGCTGAATTTAGAAAAATAATGAAGCCATAAATGACTGAAAAATAGGTAAACTCATAGGGCGTGCTGCCTAAATTTTCACTCGAGAGTTAGGTAGAGGTACCGCGACTTGAGTAAGGATTCGGGAACGAATCTCACTTGAATTGTCTAGGGTATTCAAGTCTTCTTTCATAGAGGTATATAAGTTAGAATTCGGCCGAAACTTGTACCCGTGAAAAAATGAAATTTACGACTAAGAGAAATATGTTTTCTCCATTTCTTCAACTCAAATGGTATTTCAACGTATAATTGCTTCAAAGTTTCAAAGTTTTAAGAGCGAGCATGAGTTTTACGAATACTCTCTAAATGAGTTTCAATTACTTGATTATCGTTAAACGAAACGTTTAAGTTTCGAACCTCGGTTATTTTTTAAAACTCTTAAACAATGTTTTATCGCAAATTTGGACTCCAAACACGAAGTAATACCCGAACGTGACCCGTAAAGACACTACATCTTTTGGTGAGTGTTTCCAAATACTTGATTGAACATGACACTTGATTAAATGCTTGACCATTGTGGCCAGATGATATTTGATTGATTTGGTCCGGCAAGGGTGTACTTTATCACACTTGCCCTAATGTGATATGTACGTGTTTATTGGTGCAATTGACTTGATATACTTGTGCTTGATTTGTAAGTGTTGGAGCGGTAGCATGTACCACACTCAATCCGAGTGGGAGGTGCCTCTCATTCCTGTCTCCGTACTTTAATCTTGATTCAGTTGATTGGAGATGTTATCTCATCGACTTCTTAGGGACCCCAAATCCTACTGGCTAGTTAATCGAGTCGAGATAGCAAGAGTTTGGTCGATTAGATAACGAATCATGGGTATATAGTGTTGTCGAGTGGAGTGTTATCTTCTTGACTAATCAGTATACTCGAGTATTACCACCAGTGTTTATCTTGGAGTTCGGGCCCGGTAAGGGGTTTGGTTGGTGGACGGAGATTGGAGTTAAGTGGTGTACTACTGGACTAATTACTTTACTTGAAAGTTGACGGGGTGTCAACTACTATTTGATCAAGTTATGGTGGAACTGGTTTACCAAGGCAACTGTATCCTTTTATGTGAAATACTGATTATGAAATGTTGGCTGTACAAGTGTATTGCTCATTTTTTTGACTTGTTATGCTCGCTATTTCATTACTATGTTACATTTACTGTTAATTAATGGCTAATTTGCTATTTGGAACATCATTAAGCTATAACTCACTCCGTTAGTTTTGTTTTCCTTACAAGGGATACGAGCGAGGCGTGAGACGTGTACAGACTAGCGTAGTCTAATTGTTTTGAATTTTGAAATTGTACACACACTAGCACCCGACTAAGGTTGTTCGTACTTGGATTGTAAACTCGTTAATGTATTTGGGCGTGTATGAGCCTTGTAGTTGGATCTGAACATCAATGTATATATCAAGTTTGAATTTGTTGTGTTATTTAGTTTCTATGGATGTAAGTTATTATCTCGAGATACGAGTGAGTAAGTCCTGACGAGAGTTGGGCAGGCGACTCGCTAAACCCTAGGGTACGCCCTAGGGGAAGGTGGGGTCGTCACATTTAGTCCCTAATATTTTTTTGATATCTTAATTATAATTGGTTCCTTTTTTTAATTGTTAATTATGCTTCTCTTGCATGCATTTAAATTGTATTTTTGAGTATTTTAAGATCATTTGCATTTTTTGTGTAATAATGTGAATTTAGTACACTTTTGTGTTCTCTTTTAAAGTATTTTCAATTAAATTGACGCCTTGATCCTTTTGTTGATTTTTGAACATGAATAGGTAACATTCTCTCATTTAATCACAATTTCAAAAGAGAGGTACCTTATTATCCTTTAAATTCTGATTATATGATTTTATGTGCTCCCATGTATTTATATGTTTTTATGTGTTTTCTTTTATTTATTTAATTTAAATTCATATTCATTTTTACATTTATTTAGTTTAAGTTTTGTAACTATTTGGAGGGTATTCGAATACCTAAGATGTAATAAATAGGTTATATTTTCCTTTTCACAAAAAATTATAATTAGATAGACAACTGTAATAAATAGATTAGATAGGTTTATCATCTATATTTCCCATTTTAAATTGTAGTTAGGTTCCCCAATTGTAATAGATAGGTTAGATATGTTTTTTTATTCCCCCATTTTAGATTGTAATTAGATTCATTGATATAACAGATAGATTTTGTATATTTATATGGTTAATATGCTTTTGTGTTTTACTTGCATTTCTTAGAACTTGACATCTAGATATTATACTTATGTGCTATGTGCTCTACGTGCTAATATGTGTATATTTGTTTTAATTATACTTTATTATTATAAATAATGAGTGCATAACGTCACCACACTAGTTCAATACTAATTGTGACCATTTCATGCTTTCTTACTAGTTCAATACTAGTGAGGATCTATATAAATGAGTCTAATGTTAGACCTATAGGATCCGTCCAGGCGTTAGATTCATCCTTTGTATGTCATTCATTGTATTTTCATGTATTTTTCTTATTTTAGATAATTTTTTCTCATTTGTATGATATTTCCTCTTATAGTATCCCCTTATCCCTATATGTGCGAGGCATATCGTTTAGATTTGTATTTCATTTAAAAAATTAGAAAAAAAAGCTAGTTCATTTGCTTTCTTAGGTTATAAAAGTCATCCTTCGAATATTTTATTAAGAGGATCGGTATTACAAAATAAACTTTTGGTTAACTTGGAACCAATGCAGCTGCTAGAAAACCCAGTCAAACAAGGATAATTTTGTAATTAGCATCCAAATTCTTCTTCTGTATTATTGAATGAACAGTGTTAGGATCCCTATTTACAAGTTAATTAAAATCATACTGTCTTTTTCAACTTCCTTGATTCCTTTTTGCTAAAATCCAAATTTTGCCCTGTAAAAAAAAGTTGTGGTGATAAATCCAATATGTCAATGTAGTTATTTGAATGTAACACATATATACATACATACATGTATATTGGCGTATCAATGAGTTGGATCTTATCCATATCCAACCCAGAACTAATATATTTGGGTAAGATTTGGATTTAATTTCTCAAATCTAGGCCCTACTTAGATCCAAACCCTGTAAGAGAGTCATGGGTCTGGCCAAGGTCTAGTTTTCTATAGTCCATACCTAAATCCAAATCCATACTACAATCTACCTAAACCGATGTATATATAATCAAACAATATATATTAGTAAATTTATAAAATAATCTAATATTCTATGGCCATTAGATCGAATAGAGTAAGATTTCATGATTGTTTTTTTTTCCAAACTAATCCTTGTTTAAAAAAACTAAGCTGGAGTTTCGTTAAATTATTTGCTTCAATCTGGTTAACTCAACATCAACATCATCAGCCATGTCATAGCAGCATTACGTGCCCTCCAAATATGATAAATCGCTAAAAAAAAAACAAGCTTTTTGAATTGCTGCACAAAAGTCTCACCAGTCCAATGTTTGGATACCCACTGAAACTCCCCCTCCAGCGTGCCAATCCCTCTAAATGCCACATGCATTTTCTGAGCTTTCTCCCAAATCTTGGATAAAGTTTTGCACATAAAAAACAGATGATCAAATGCTCTCTTCAGCTGTAGAGCATAGTGCACAATCAGTTGACTCCACTGCCATACACCAATTCTTTAATCTATCTCGAGTATTCAACTTTCTTTTGCATATCAGCCACAACATAAATGCAAGTCTAGGAATAAATTTTTTTTCCCATACCAATCGATGCCAATACACTCTCAGCCCTTGCTCCCTCAATTTCTCCATTGTTGTTTTCACCGAAAAACTCTTGAGGCGCTAGCTGTCCACTGAGCATGATCTTGAGGAGTTGCATCCAAAAGTTGTTTAACCTCTTTAGTGAATCCTGAATCTTGTATTTTGCAACCGAAGCTATTGGTTGGACTTCGGTTATGCACAACAAGAATTAGAGAAGCATAGATGTTGGGATGAATGTGAAGTCAACCATTTGCACCTTGTTAACTCAAGCTCAATTGTCCATTGCTCATATGAGTGGCAAGATCATGGATGCATTATCAGATGTGTCCCTACCAATGCTGTCCATATTGGCCAATTGTGATCATGTCTAGCTATCGCGGATTATATTTTGAAAATTGTTGTATAACAACCTTATTTAACCTCTTTTAGTGCTATATTTCAATAACTTTCTAACACGCTTTATGCCTTCTAATTACACAACCATGAATACATATACATTGTTTACCATGGCATATCCACCACCATTTCAACAATATATACATTGTATACCATTGAAGATCCACAACCATTTCAACAAATTATGAACCGGGCAATAACTAGGCAACTTTGGATGTTCTCACCGAGCATCGCATGGTTTTCACCTCCTAGTTCCGAATAACTGGACAATGCCTTGTTTTTGTAGTATTATGATATGATTCTTTAGTGGAAGTTTGTTTGTTAAAAGGGCTTAGTGCTTTTTATTAGAGATGTTTAAATGGGTGATTCAGATGAGTTTAGACAAGTTGTTGGGTGTCAAACCAACAAAAAAAATTCTACTTTAAAAATATAATCCGAATATAGTGATGAGTAGAGTCATATTCATAGGGATTGGGTAATTTATTTTCTTAGAGAACAACAAATAAAAAAGGGGAATTGATAGGAAATTAATCTAATTAGTCAAATTAAATAAAGACAAAAATACAAAATTAAATAAAGCTAAACTAATAAAAGACAAATCTCTAGTCAAAGGATTAATCTTGACTTTTGGTTCATTTAACTGATCATTGATACAAAGATAAAATCAATTATTTATAAATAAACTGGTTATTGTTGTTAACAAACTCTAATAACTTATCTCTTCTTACTAGCTCGATAACCACAATAATCCCTGTGATTATTTTCTTTGCCAATTACGCAACCCTCAGTGAGTTTTTTGGATTTAACTTATTGACAGTATTAATTATTAGAGAAGTTACCGGTTTTAACCAACAAACTCACAAGTTCGGTTTTAAATTAGATTATATATTCTTGTGACATATATTCGAAAGTTTCTACTATTGTATATTACTCACCATAAACACTAAATCTACCAAACAATTATGGATTTGATAATTTAGATGGCAATAGATTATTCGAACAATTAAATAGTGGCCAGTTGTTTAATTATGCGAAACAATCATCTTAAGAACGAACAGAAAATATATAAATACTTATAAATAAATAAATCAAATAAATCAAATTAGATTTTATAGTTTTCGTTGAATCAAAACTTCAATTATCACCTGACTCGGAAAAGAGTTCAGCCACTAAAAATCGGAGAATATTCGTTCCTTATTCTCTATCTAAAGAAAAGGAATACTCACGTCTTTTTCTATAACTAGAAGGATTAGAATCCTTTTTCAACTATAATACTAATAGTCCGAAAACTAACAAAAAGGAACCTGAATATATTATTCCTAAATTAACGAATAATTTTCAACTCCAAAAAGTAAATCACATTGCTTTCTAATCGATAGCTGAATAATCAAGTAGGGCAAGAGAGATCTCGGGTTCGAGTAATGCTGATAGTGTATACACTGTCAGTGTAGAAAAGATTAATCCAACAAGAGTAAATCTTTCCTACACTGACGGTGTATACACTATCATCGTTGGATTCATGACATGTGTACAAAAATTGAATTTCAAATTCAAATTTTGCATAGTTGTCATTCATCTAATGCTGATAGTGTATACACTGTCAGTGTAGAAAAGATTAATCCAAAGAGTAAACCCATTCAAAGTGTATTACATATCCAAATCCGCTTATTAATGGACAGATTTGGGCGGTTCAATACAATTGGATTGTGATTGACACCCTACTTTTTATGAGAGCTTTTATCAAAGCTACTGAGGAATCTCAAATGGATGATTACAAATGAGTATACTTTATGCATTACTTCATCCAAGTAGTTGTGCAAACGGATGACACCTATGCTAACATAAAATTGACCGATGGCATGCACTTAGCGCGTAGAACCAAATTTACAGCTCATATACTATTTAAACTTGATTATCAAAGTTCAATTTGGAATATTAATCCCTAGCTTTGTTGGCTAGTTGATAATTCAGTATTTAGCAGCATAGTCTGTGTTTACATACACACACGAGTACTTATAAACGTACGTAGATCTGCACGTGTCTCTGTGTTTTAGTGATGCACATAATATGCATTTACAATATATTCTTAAACACTAATAAAGAACATAGGGATTCAAAGTTATCTTAGTACATTTTCTTTCAAGGATACAAAAATTAACCTAGCAAATTTGATGACCCAACTCAATCAAGTTGTTCATCATATTTGAGAACAAAATAGTTGGCCTACATGATGAATCAACATTATTCTGGCAAATATGGCAATATTTAATTCCTACATGACTCTCATCGCTAACATTGCAACAATATCCCTTTCGTTTATTTTCGTACCTTTTGATTCTTGATTTCTTGCAAGGGGCATAAAAGGGTATTTAGGTTCATAATATTGCCTATAAATTCTAGAAGTCTGCTTTGGTCTTACAATCTATTTCTGATTACACTTTAAGAAAACATGACTGAAATGGCAACCAACTAGCAAATGGCTGAAGTCACATCCATTTGCCAACTAATAGAAGTTGCAACAAATTACGGTAATTTCGAGTCTTTGGGTTTTACAGGTATGCATTTATATTTCTTCTTAGAAAATTTATATGTAGCAAATTATTTTCTTCAGATTTAAATGTTGTTTCTTTATGGAAATCAGTGAAGTAATTCCAGTCTGCTGAAGCCGATGCTATACTAAAGCAAGTTGAAGAGGTAAATTGATCACACATGCCAATCAACATAAAAGGCCAACAGTCGAGATGCATAATATGCTAGTAAAATGACCTATATGCTAACCATGTGAGGCTCCTGGATAACTGATAACAAGATGAAGAGCTAAACAAATAAGGTAGGAAGCTAACTAATGGGTTGTGGCTGTAGGCCTTGTTTGTCTTTGAATTACTATATGTTACTACCATGCCTATTTATTCTCCTTATTCTTTGCAAGACCAGTCCGATGGTTCCCAAGTATGGATTGCAAATAGCAATTATTAATTGAGATGGAATATTTTGGAATTGGAGGGTTGGGATTGAATTTGGGGCATAACTTTTGATGAGGAAAAAATTTTGTTATGTTTTTATACATTATTATTTTAGTGTCTACATTTATTATTATAGTGTCCATTTTTGTTGTATCAGTACTTACATTGCACTATACAATTGTCATTGACAATCGTAGAGACTCCTAATCCATTTCTCTAGTTTCTTGTTGCCTTATCCTTCGAACTATTAGGTCATACAATTTAAATCAGTCTCATCAAGCCACGGTAGAAGAGGGGAGGGGTCGAAATTTCCTGCTTGCATTTTCAAGTTAGGATTTCCTAACAATTTCTACCAGCGGGTGCAGTTACACTGTCTGATTTGGAAATGGTTTAGTCCACTCTAAATTTTTCAATAGTCCCATTGAGTCTGTCTCATTTTCCAATAGTATAAGAATAACTATAAATTGTTGCCGTCTAATGAAAATTTTATAAAAAATACAGCACCCATTCGCTCCTTTGTCGCCGACTGTGGAGAGTTCCCTCTTTTATAATTCTTTTTTACATCAATATAAAAGACATTTTGAAATGATTACCACCCATCTTCAAAGTCAATGGAGTGGGCATCTATCTTGGATAAGTGCCAAGTAGGAAAAGGAAAATCGTATATTTGGGCAGAGGATAAAGATCCCTAGCTTTGGTATGTATGCCTCTCATTTCGAATAGCTAGAAATTCCCTTGGATTTTTCTGGTATTATGATGTGATTCTTTAGTGGAATTCTGTCCACAAAAGCTGTCTTGCTTTCTATCTAAGCTATCAAGGAATCTAAGATGGGGACAATTACAAATGAGCACATTCTATGCATTACTTCATCCAAGTAATTGGGCAAAAGGATTACACCTACATTGACATGCATTTTGTACCATTTAACTGCATATACAGCTCATCTACAATTTAAACTTGAATATAAAGCTTTTAGTTCATCAAAAGTTTACCACAAATTAATTGTTAGCTGGCCAATGGTTAATTAATTTAGTCTATTAATTCCACTTTACCTTTCCAATTATACTCAAACTTTTACTTTGATCTTTAAACTTTAAAACAGGACACATTAATGGCTAATCCATAAATATTAATCAATTGGAAGAAACAAAAAAAATGGTCATTGAACTATATTCATACATTTCGGGACTCTAAATACTTTTAGGTACCATAAATGAACAGCAAGTTTATTCTTTCACTTCTTGAACTCAGCTCAGTCTTTTTTTTTTTCTTGAAACGATAGGAATTGAAACTCAGCTCAGTCACATATGTCAAATTTCCTCAAGTAGTACTCTAATTCAATTTTTGTAACTTTGATTCTCAATTTTTCACAAAGGGCATAAAGGGGATTTAGGCCCAATATGTCGCATATAAATTGTAGGAGCCTGTTTTGTTTTGTTCCTCTAATAACTAACCACAATAACCTATTCCCAACACTTTCTGAACCAATTACTACAAGATGACTGAAGGTGCAACTAACTACAGTATTTTTCACTCTTTGAGTTTTACATGCATGCATTTATAGGTTTATGTATAAAAGAATATGCATATAGTTTTCTTTTTGATTTTTCATGTTCATGCATAAAAGAATACGCAGCTTTTTATTTTCTTGGGACTAAAATGTTGTTGTTTCTTAATTGAAATCAGTGAAAGAATGTCAGTGCGCTGGAGTCGATGCTACACTGAAGCCAGGTGGAGAGGTTAACACGTTGCCGAACAAATGTGAGCGCGAGGATAATTGGATTGCTATGGATCCTTCCAAGATTGAAGAGATCAAAAAGTTTGTAGAGGAAGACTACAAAAAAAGGACAGGCAACAATCTGATGATTGAGTCTATAAAAACCACCTCGAAATCCCCTTCAGGTGTCATTTACTATGGGCTTACTTTTACAGCTAATGATGGCAAGGAATATAGAGCACAAGTAAAAGAAGAAGTTAATGAAGAGCTAGCTAAGCAGCTGATGTGCTTTCAGCCCATTGAGGTCGCTTGCTACTGAGAATGACTAAACATATATGCATTCTGTCAAGTATTTTAGCTTGTGGTTGATAATTATGGATGTTTCTGATGTATTGCCAACTTGTGGAAGGTGCAATTAAACCTCCAAAATTGCACCCATATGTTAAATAAACTAGAAGGATATCACCACGTGATACATGGTGTGATTATATAATGTATACATGCCCAACTAGTAATCATGGCCTGAGTTAAAAGCATTGATATACTAAATTAAGGAAAGTGAATAGAGTTGAACATTTTGGTTATAAATATTGAACAGTTATTCGAACTAAGTTGAAGTTTGTGTTTTTAAACTTAGATCGGACAGGCCGATCTGACCGGTTCGATCAGAAACCGGCCAAGTGACCGGTCCGAGTTACCCTAAAAATCGAGATGGTAGAAACTCGGTCAAACTCAGGTCAAAACATGGGTTTGACTGGAAACCAGTAAAACCAGTGAGAACCCGGTTTTTTATTTTCCTTGTTTGTTGTGTTTTTTTTATCTTTGCATCTGATCTAAGTCCCTACTAATCTCTGTGAGGACTCATGTTTTTACTCTTAAAATAATTATTTTTATAATTATTTATCCTAGTATTAGTTAATTATATTATCGTTACATGAATTTCTTTTAAATTTCGCTTTATCGCGCGCGAATCGAACGTTCACGTATTTCGCGTCGGAACGGTTAAGTGAAAATTTAAGAACCGTATACTAGACTACTAAGAGTGAATAATTATAGTGTTAAAGGAATTACATTTGAGGATTAGTGCAAGTGAAACAAACAAGAGAGAAAAGTGGTAGTACGAGACACTATTCGCGCACTATTTGTAGTTGACTTTTACATAGCTTTTAGCCACAAATTCTTCAAGCTTCCAAGGGAAGCTTCACACAACACAAAAACACTCTCTCTCCTTTCTTGTTGGCCGGCCGAACCCCTCAAGGAAGAAGGGAAGAAAAAGCTTCACTTCATCTTGCTTCATCTTGCTCCATTTCACTTCCAAACTTGCACCCAACTTCAAAATCTCTTGGAGATCAACTTTAGCTTGAAGGAAGACATCATCTAGTGGAGTTTCTTGGAGGTTTTGTGGTGAAAATTTCTGGTTTCTACAAGCGTTAGAGGTAAACCCATCAACTCTTCTAATCTTTCCATTTAATCGAAGTTTAGTGGTTGGATTTGCATGGGTTTGAAACCCTAAGCATGAAATAGGCTAGCGGACTTGAGGTGTTTCATTTCTTATTTTAAACTCTAGGCTAGCAGACTTGATGATACCTTTAGGTAGCTGCCTTGAGGTGTAATTAGTTGATTGTGGTTGTTTATGTGTTATTTGAGATGAATACGGTTAGAAAGTGAAGGAAAAATCGAACGAAGAATGGAAGTGCAAGCTGGCCGAATCTGTCCTGTGGTTAACTTGCTTGTATTTCAAATTTTTGTTGGCTGTTTGGCTGTGAAATTGAGGGATATATGTTTTATATTATGTGTACAAAGTGCCTTGCGAAAATCATTTCAATTGGTTGCTCAAAACTAGAGTTTTTGAAAAAGAAAGAAATCTGGAAATGGTAATTTAGGCAGCCGAACAGTAACTCTTCATTCGAACATAACTTGCTGTACAAAATTTGAAATCGAGTGCCGTTAGTGGCAATAAAAACTAGACATCCATAGCTTTCTAACGGCATAAAAATCATTTGCTAGTTCGAACTGAGTGAACCGTAGTGATTCAGCAAATTTGACTATCCTGTTCTAATTGTCTGTCCGAGAGGAATGGAGAAGCTGCATCTTGTGGCCCTATTTTCTCTTACTTGTGGACTGATTTTGAAAATTTTTTCTTCTGATGAAATGTAGAATTTTGAACCTAGTTCCAACGCCAGTAACTATTCCCAATTTGAACTTGTATTGAGTGAGATGTGATCTGATTTCAAAAGTGCAACAAAGCTGGGAAACTGGACAGTTTTTCCCTTCTTGCTAGCCGATTGGTTAGGTTTGTTTTGGGATGTTTTATTTCAAAAATTTTGATGTCAATTGGAACCCTGGTTTCAAAAATGGATCGAATTGGGACTGATTTCATTGTGCAAAACGTTTGGAAAAGAAAGAAAAGTAAGAGGGCAGAATTGCCTTGAAACATTTTTCAAACTTTGGTAGTCTTGTTAACTGCCTTCCCACGTGAGTTTTTGCGTGAAATTTAATATAGGGGTAGTCCACTTATGGAAGTTTAAGTGTACCAATTTGGGTGGAATTTCAATACCATTTCAATACCCAAATAACGCCCCAAAGATGGCTCTTCAAATCTGGAAATTCACTGTTCACGTCGTGAAAATCAACCGACTTTGAACTGTTGTATCTTGTTGCTCAAAACTCCGAATTTAGTTCCGTTTGTTATGTTTGAAACCTTGTTTGGAACTTTTATTGTGTTATGAATTTCAAAGGCTGATTCATTTTCTATGAATTTTGCCGAATTTTCAAATATCGCCGAAAAACAAGACTGGTTCTGTCTTGCTTGTTTAAATCAGCAACTTTGAGCTAAAAAATGAATGCTTACTGTTTGGAACCATGTAAAAGTGTCTTCTAGGAACTTTGATCTTAAAGTGTCTTCAAGATCTGATTTTACCAAATTTGTCGCGCAAAGCTGAAATTCTTGATTTCTTAGAAAATGAACTTTTAAGAACTCCCTCATTTGCAATTTGTTGATCTTGATTCCTATCTTTTGATGTTTACAAAACAAATAAATGATACTAATATTTCTTCAAGATATACTTTCAGTTTTGAAGTTGTTTGATTCCATGAACAAGTGCAATTGAAAGGGGACTAAGTATGCTGAAGCTGTCGGACGCTCAAATAGTCAGGATCGGACGTCCGAAAGGATGAAGAACATCAAGAAGGAAACTCTGTCGGACGCTCGTAAGGAAGCATCGGACGTCCTGAAGGATCGGACGCATGCTTCGGACGCACATCAATCTCATCGGACGTCCTAAAAATTCCACGAAGATTTGATAACTCTCTGGACGACGTTCGGACACAGAAGCTCGGACGATAAAATCCCATCGGACGTCCGAACAACAACTTGACTGATTTTCGGACGATGGGATCGGACGATGACTAAGCCGTCGGACGTCCGACAGCCCCAACGGCTAGCTGACTCTTCATCTGCCTTCTATCCGTTGGAAGTATTAATGAAGCCCATTTTTGGTTCCCTTTAAATACAAACGATTCTGAATCAGACAAGAACTTTTGCACACTTTGTTTACAAGATCTCAAGAGATATTTTAGTTAGAAAATAGTCTCCAAAGCTAGATTTGTAGTCTTAGTGGTGTGAGGTTCATTGTAAGCTTTTCATTTGTGAGTGAATCTTTCATGAGTGTAGCTCTGTGAGGGTTGTCCTGAGGGATAGTAAAACGTCCTGGCTTGACCGAGTGGAGTTCGGGGCAAGGAGGAGGTGAACCTTCCTTTGTACACAAGAGTGATTATAATTCATCAACTTGAAGTAGCTTGTCTCAATTAATCTACAAGCTCAAGAGGAGTTGGGTAGTTAATTGGTTTGCAACTCTTTCCTTTTTATTTACTTATTGTTATGTTTATGATCTTTAATTTGTTTATCTCTTCTACTCACAAGCACTTGTGCTTTCTTATCAACTGTCTCATTGGTTGTCTTCGGGCCTTACACAATTGTTGGACGGTTTTAGGCGTAATTTCATGGTGGAATACACGGTTCCATTAGAACTTTAAACCTTCATTTCAAATCTTGATTTTCGAAAGTTAAACCTTTCCTAATGCGTTTTCTTGATTGTTCCATTTTCTTGGTTAATGACACCTTATTTTATACTTGAATCTTGGAACCTTAGTTTTGATATTTTTTCTATGAAATGAGTGGAGTTTTGGATATGTTTGACTTCATTAGCTTGGAAAAATGTGAATACTCTTTACCTTCTAAAGTTTCGACATGAGATTTAAAGTTTTGGGAAACGAGAACCATTTACTTCTTTTTCTCGATTTTCGTGTCGAAAGTGAAAACGGTGCTATCTTTTGGATTTGAGATTTCTTATCACGACTTGAATCAAAAACCACCTTCGAGCTCTCTTGAGCATTATTTTAACGATTTAGTTAGAAAAGCTTCTTTAATTTAGCTCGAACTTGTAACTTGGAGAGTGAGTAGCGAGAAAATGTCTTTCTTTGTAACCTTGGTCAAATACCTAGGTAATTATGATTGTACATGTCTCAGGTAGTCACGAAGATGCCGAAGAGCTCGTCTGACAACTCGCTTTACTCTTAACTTACCCTTGACTTGTGGTGAGTGTCAAGTGCATGTTAAATGCTTATGTGATTGAAATGTTAATGGTACAAATGTTATACATGATACGTAAACTTGCCGAGGCAAGGGTGTACTTTATCGCCCTCGTCCTCTCTCTCTTTTAATTACGTGATATTTGTTACATGAATACATATGTTTGGAAATTGTACATGAATATGTTTAATTTGTGAGTTCTGAGTGGATGCATGTACCACACCGATTCGGGTGGGAGGTATCTCTCATGTCGATTTCGAACCATAAACAATTCTGAACGGATGTATGTACCACACCAATTCGGGTGGGAGGTACCTCTCATACCGTCTCAGTGCTATAATTAGTTCTCGGAGCGATAGCATGTATCACACCGATTCGGGTGAGAGGTACCTCTCATGTCGACTCAGAACTATAAATAATTTTAAGTTGATTGGAGCGATGTCTCATCGACCACTTACACTTCTGGGGGGCACCCCGACCCATTGGCCAACCGTGTAATTCGAGCCGGCGAGTGCTCTCGTATCCTTATTGAGTATATCTATTTTAAATTGTGAATTATGTTATAACTTTATTTCTCGCATAAGTGCTATTACTACTTGACTATGTGTTTGCATGTTTTTTTTTTGGCCTCACTGAGCGTTAACTCATCCCATTCTATTTGTTATTCCTTAACAAGAGAATGATTTGAAGGAAGCGATTGGAAGATACTAGTGAATGCTAGTCTTTTGTATAGTTTGGTATTTTGTAACTGACCTTTGGGAATTGTGAGATTTGGAACTCGATGTAGTTGACTTGAGAATTGTACCCTTGGGTGTACTTGTGAAATGAAATATTATAGTCGTATTATTATTTTGGCATTTTAGATGTAATCATTGGAATTGGTCTTTTTTTTATTGGAGGATTGTAGTGAGTCCCGACGAGAGTTGGACAGGCGGTCTGCCGAACCCTTTGGTTCGCCTTAGGGGGAGGCGGGGTCGTCACAATCTCTCACACCTTTGCAAAGTACAAACCCATTTTCACCTCTTTGGCTCCATCAATTCAGCCGTCACAATCAATGCTTGATATCTTTTTCTAAACAAGATTTAATCTTAGATCTAGGAAAAAGACCAAAAAAAAGAAAAGAGAGAAAAAGAGATGAAGAAAAGAGAAGTTTGAAGAAAAAAGAAAAAAGTTAGATTATTTGTTAGTTTTGAGAACAAATAACTAACGATATAAGAATGGAAATCATAAAAAGAAAGAAGAAATAAGAATGGAAATAAAATTTGAAAAAAAAATGAAAAGTAGAAAGAGTGGACAAAATCTAAAGCTTGTTTCTCAAAACATTTGGAGTGGCTGCCTAAGAGCTTTCGCCGTCGACGGACTTGAGACTTGAGAGCATATGCTGCTTTCCATCCCTTCTTTGGATTATTTTTAAAAAAAAAAAGACGAGTGGACATGAGCAGCCAGAGAAGAAGAATAAGAAGAGGTAGCATAAGAATAGTTGGAGACTTTGTCGACGTTTAGAGGAAAAAGGAGGAACGAACTGGGGGACTACTAATATGGGGTTAAAAAAGCTTTTTCAATATTATGTTCTAACCCCTTGGGTATTGAAAAACTATTAACATACCTAGAAATGTTTCATAATCTATAAATATTGTCCATAAATTTAACTTTAAATTGTAAGTATGCATTGAATTATATTAATTGCTATTTGAATGCTCTAATTTCTTTGCACTTTCTTATTAAATAGTTTTGAAACATCAAATACATATGTATACACCTTTATTGATATTAACTAGTTTTTAGATCTTTTACATAATATTTTAATTTTTAAATAATTTTTATTAATAACACCATATTGAAGCTATGGCATCTGTGAGGATGACTTCAATATGTCAATCACTATTTTGGTCTTATAATTTTTATGTTACAGTCAAGTCTTGTTGGACTAAATCTAAACTTATGAAGTTGTAAACCACCAATTTAAAGG
Organism: Coffea arabica; assembly: GCF_036785885.1. NCBI lineage: Eukaryota > Viridiplantae > Streptophyta > Magnoliopsida > Gentianales > Rubiaceae > Coffea > Coffea arabica. The sequence continues at coordinate 43,080,344 of NC_092323.1, forward strand.
TAAATTTTGTATATTATTTTGATTATATATTATTAATATATATTTATGACATCATTTGATTTGATTCTGGTTGAACCCGATCGAACCCATTGACCCCTGACTCCTGAGGTCGACCGAGTTAATACCCAGTCCGAGTTTGAAAACATAGATTGAAATTTAACAGTTATCCTAACTATGAAAACTGAATGAATTTATTTTTAATTGTGAATGTTTAGGTTGGTAAAGTTGATGCCATTGCTGCTAACAAGATCATCTAGAACGTAAGAAGTTATAATGTTGAATGTGGTAGATTCGAATATCCTGAATCTTGGAGGAGAAGGTTTAATGCAACAAATAAGCGTCCTTATAATTCCTTTGTCCTGTGATCCCTATTCGGAAGGAAAAAATTATAAACTTTTTAGTTATATATGTATCACACTATGGATAAAGCTAGCCGATATTTTCATCATAATAAAAAAAAATGATCACATTAATGTGTTCATTTTATAATGAATTATTTCATTGTATAATAAATAAACAGTATGTATGATATTGGAAAGTAGGAGACCTCTAAATCCAAAAAAATAAACTTCTATTTTTTTTTGTAGGTGGTGTTGCTAATCTAGTTATTCGCTACTTTTCTTGGACATTAATTTTGCAGGTCCAACCTTTAGAACCAGGCAAGACGTCTTTTATTAGGATAAGATGTTCCATTCTGCAATTAAAAATAAAATTACATATAGAACGATAAATCGTTAAAAGGATTATATTGTTTACATTGTAAACCAATTGCTATTCAATGACATGGATAATCATACCTTATGTATCATATCTTAGCCAAGCAAAATATGTCATGAAACACAACATTTCTTATTTTGCCGTCAACTTTCAAGCCATCAAAAGTCCCCAGAACAATTAAAACTTTATATTAGAGCTTCTAGATCTAGAAAGAGCAACATAGAGTCATCCATGAGAAAAAACAGGTTCACGGAGGTAAATTCCAATATAGTCAAGAGTTTGATCTTGAAATTTATTGATTGTCATCGCAAAGTATAGATGGACAAGAAATTGTGTCCTTATAAATGGAATGCCATTCTTTTCACTATCAGAGGTCTACAAAGGGATCCTTGGGATAAAGACCCTTTATGTGAACCGGAGACAATTTTAGCAGAAATAGTGTGCTAACCCAATTCTCTACAAATTAACCTTGTGCCAATAAAAAGACCCTTTGTTGGATTCAAATTTCTTAGAAGCATTTTACTAAAATTTTCTTTTAGTAAAAGTTCATGTGGAGGTAGACCTTACGGGTTTAGAGAATTTAGAAAGTTCTCATAATCTGTTTGATGTCGTCTATCAACAATTCTATCACAACTTATATATTTGCGAAGATTTCCAAGGAATTTTTGAATCATTATCCCATTTATTTCATCCACTGAACTGTTTTTTGAATAAAGTACACATCTATTTATCATTCGATAAGAATCACATAAGTATAGATTTAAATCAGGGAAGACGCTATGTTTTCAGACTCGGACCGGGACTCGACTCGGTCGAGGTCAGGGGTCAGGGGTGAATGAATTCGACCGGGGTCGATAGGGGGTCAACCCGGATGACGTCATATATACGTCATATATATATATACCTACAAATCAAATTTACAAAATATAACCAAAGAATCCAATCATCTAAATTTATATCCAATTCATCAAACAATTCACCAAATTCATCCAAACTCACAAAATTTATAAAATAGAAATCCCATACATGTTTAATCCTTAACAAATAGCAATCCAAATAAGGTAACAAGTTCATGTTGAAATGCTTGATAAATATCAATCTAAATAAAACAACATGTTCCAAAGAACTATCTAAGCCATTCTTCATCTTCATCTTCATCATCCTTGTCTCCAATTTCATAACTTTCGAAGTCGATATCACCAAGATCATCCTCATAATCAAGTTGCATAATATTGATGTCTTTTTTATCTAAAAATTATTTAAATACTCATAAATAAAAATATTCAAAAATAGACAAAATGTAAGGCCCAAAGACAACCTAAGAGGGGGGTGAATTAGGTTGATTAAAAATTCTTTATTGAGTTTATGCACTTTTTCTTTAATAAAAATTTACCTTCTTTTCTAGTAGTGATCAGCCAAGTAAATTTAAAGAAGAGAGCAATGTTGATCAGAAATAAGAGTGTATATAAACAATGAGAATTTTAATAAACAAAAAGAATAAGATAGAGTATCAAACCGATTGTCTACCAAGCTTTCCTCAAACTTGAAGACCAATCACAAAGATGAGCACCTTCTCTTTGATGAAAAATAATCAACCCAATGTACAATGGAGGGATCACTTCCTCCTTGCCCCAAGTCTCACTTAGTCAAGTTAGGAAGTTTTACTATCACTCAGATAACCCTCAACAAAGCTACACTATTGAAAATTACAAACACAAGAGAAGAGTTTACTAGAACTTCACACAATTAGGAGAACAAATCTTGCTTGGGAGACTATTTTCTTGCTAAAATATCGCTTTAGATCTTGTAAACAAAGTGTGCAAAAGTCACTTTCTCGTTCAGAATCGTTTGTATTTGAAGGGGACAAAAAATGGGCTTCATTAATGCTTCCAACGGATAGAAGGCAGATGAAGAGTCAGCTAGCTATTGGGGCTGTCGAACGTCCGACAGATTAATCATCGTCCGATCCCATCGTCCGAAAATCACCAAGTTGTCGTTCGGACGTCCGATGGGATTTTATCGTCCGAAAGCATCTGCATCCGAACGTCGTCCAGAGAGTCATCAAAACTTTGCGAAATTTTTCGGACGTCCAACGCGATCGATATGCGTCCGAAGAGTGCGTTCGATTCTCCCGAACGTCCGATGCTTCCTCACGAGCGTCCGAAGGAGTTTCCTTCTTGATGTTCTTCATCCTTTCGGACGTCCGACAGTTTCCTTTCGGACGTCCGACATGAGTGCCCTGTTTTTGCTTCTTCTTTTGATTGATTTTCTTTCCTTGACACCTTTGTACCTGATTCTCTAAAAAGCAAAACACTTATATTTGAAGAGAATTAGATAAACATTTCAAAGTGTTTTGTGATCATCAAAATCAAGAATAACATTCTCCCCCTTTTTGATGATGACAAAACAATGGTTTGAAATGAAATTTAATGATTACAAATAGGCTCCCCCTTTCTCATTTGACAAAAGCTCCCCCTTACTTAGTCAATCATAGAACATGATTACAAATAGGCTCCCCCTTTCTCATTTGACAAAAGCTCCCCCTTACTTAGTCAATCCTAGAACAAAAATTGAAAAACTCCCCTTCACTTGGCTACTACACAAATTTATTCAATCATCCAGCAACCAACATTTTACCAACTGTCCAGTCAATTTTACTAACATATCTCTTCATATCTCTCCCCCTTTTTGTCATCACAAAAGTCAAAGGGTAAAGAGACATTACAAGAACCAATATCATGAAAAAGAACTAAACATTCTTAACAAAATATCACAACCATTACATCCACATATCCAGTTTTGAACATTACAAGCACCAGAATCAAAGAAACAAAACAAAAACAAAAAAATTCGATGCAACCATCTAACATCCAGCAAATAGAAATCAGGCAAAAAGAATGCAAATGATCCTAATATGGCTTGTGATCCTAAATGGTAAACTAAGTGGATCCAGGCGTCCTTCGAATAAGCAGATACTGAGAGAGATCCTCCTCCTCAGTGTCTTCATCATCTTCAGCATCTTTACTAACTGGTTTCTTGCCTTTGTCAGATGTGGAAGGATCATGAGGTGCCACGGGAGTAGAGGTGAGGTCGATGGGAGTAGGACTCATAGAGCGAGTAGGAGCTGATGAACTTGGATCATTAGAGCGTGGCTCTTTGCCATGAGGAACTTCCTCAACCACAGGTGGGGGAAAGAGAAGATTCTTTTTATCCAAAAAGTCTGCTTGTTGCTCAGATGACATGGTGAGCATGAAACCATGTTCAAGAAGTAGAACATGTTGTTTAAGATCTCGAAGGAGCTCAACCACTTCAGAATTTGAAGAAGAAGATGCCTTAGTGGCAGTCTTCCTAGGATGAATAGAAGTCAGTGCAACAGATGATAAAGTGTGAAGGGGATCATGTGCAGCCTTAGATCTAGGTTCAGTAGACATAGCCCCCTTATAAGCCCACAAATTATCTCTAAAGACAAGATTCTTGCGCTCAAAATAAGCCTTAGTAAAGGCAGAAGAAAACGTTTCTTTGGGACAAACACCAAGGATGGGTACTTTGTAAAACTCAAAAATTTTCTGAAGAAATTTTCCATAAGACAGTTTTCTACAAGAATCAGAGGTAAAGCGAAGTAAAAACTTGCACATGACAAAGCTAAAGTCAATGCGAATTTTTTCTCGAAAACAATAAAACAGATACAGCTCCATTTTATTGGCATCTGTCCTATGACCATCAGTAGGCACAAGCAAATTTGAAATGATTGAGAAAGCAATGAGATTCATAGGAGCAAGGTCATTCAGTTTTGCATCAGCAGGGGCAGAAAACTTCTTTTGAAAATAAGACAACATCTTAGCACTATCAAAGTGATTATCAGCAGTGGGATGCTCTTCATAAGAAAAGAAATTGGCAATTTTACTTTTGCATCCTGGTTCAATAACAGTATTTAAAACAGCATTCACAATCTCAGGATCAAACACTAAATCTACCCCATTTACCCTGGACATAATTTCAGTGTGATCAGTGCCTTTCCTAAGATTGGCAAAGAATTGATATAGCATTTCAGGGTACTAAACGTTAGGCATGGAAATGATATGTGACCATTTCTGAAATTCAAAGAGACGCAGAATGGACTCTAAACCTATTTTGCGAAACTCAGAGGGATTTATGGTACGTTGAGGAATGAAACCTTTTTAGGATATCCAGGAGTGTTTTTCTTTGGCAGCATCATCAAAGAATGGGGAGACAGTGGTTGATTTGGAGGGCGGTTGAGAAGAAGTTCCTTGTCCGGATTCTGGCTGAGCGGAAGGCTGTGAAATTTGAGCCTTTACTGCCCCCTTTTTGACACGTTTGGATGATCTTTTGGCCCTAGGAGAATCAGCATCTTCATCCCTGAGTGTGTGTTTGCGTCCGGCAGTCACCTTTCCTCCTCTTAGTTTCACCATTGTGTGAAATGCGTGAGATGTATGATGCTAATGATGCACACAGTAGTATGGGAGTGAATCACACAAGAATTTTGGGATAAACGAGCCTTGAAGATGATTGAAGAGAATGGCTAGGAGAAAATAGGGTTTTGAGGAAAATTTGGGAACTGTCGAAATGTGATGAGATTTGGTGAAAGAATCAGGAAAATGAACTCGCAATGATCCGGAAAGGTTTTTGGTTGAATCAATTTTGGAATAAGTGTTTCAGAATAGCAGGAATTTGAGAGTGAAAGGGAAGACAGTTTTCGTCCGAGTGAGAAGAGAAGAAGAAGAGTTTGAAGCAAATGAGGAGGGAAGTTACTTTAAAAAGTGTACCATTGCACTGTCGGACGGCCAAACGAAGTCTTGCGTCCGACAGTTTCGTCCGAACAGGTGCTTTCTGGGAAAACAGCTGAAGAACATTATCGGACGTCCGTTCATCTTCTATCGGACGTCCGAAAGCTTTGAAAAAAAATTTAAGATGATTTTTCGATTATCCCTAATTTTGATCTTAGATGAATGAATTGATCCAATGACAAAGCTTTTGTAAAAATATCAACAATTTGATCTTTGGAACAAACATAATTCACACAAACTTCACCTTTTTGAACAAGATCGCGAATAAAGTGGTGCTTTATATCTATATGTTTTGTCCTAGAATGTTGAATTGGATTTTTGGTCAAATTGATTGCACTAGTATTATCACAGAATATAGGCATGCAGTCATATAACAATCCAAAATCATTCAAGGTATGCTTTATCCATAAAAGTTGAGCACAACATGCACTAGCGGCAATATATTCCACTTCGATTGTAGACAAAGAGATTGCATTTTATTTTTTGCTAAACCAAGAAACTAAGCAATTACCAAGAAAATGACAAGTTCCACTAGTACTTTTTCTGTCCACACGACAACCACCAAAATCCGCATCCGAATATCCAGATAGAGCAAATTCACAAGATCTAGCATACCAAAGACCATAATCTAATGTACCTTTCAAATACCTAAAAATCCTTTTAACAGCGTTCAAATGTGATTCTTTTGGACAAGATTGAAATCTAGCACACAAGCAAACAACAAACATAATATCGGGTCTACTTGCGGTTAAATAGAGTAGGCTTCCAATCATACCTCTATAGTGCTTTTCATCCACATGTTTACCTTCTTCATCTTTGTCAAGTTTTGTAGAAGTGTACATTGGAGTTCTAACTTGCTTTGAGTCCTCCATGCCAAATCTTTTCAGCAATTCCTTGGTGTATTTTGCTTAATTTATAAAAATTTCCTCTAGAGCTTGATGTATTTGAAGTCCAAGGAAGAAATTTAATTCTCCCATCATACTCATTTCAAATTCACTTTGCATAATGGTGGAAAAATCCTTGCATAGATACTCATTAGTAACACCAAAAATAATATCATCTACATATATTTGCACAATAAGAAGATCATTTAACACTTACTTAGTAAAAAATGTGGTGTCCACAGTACCTCTTTTGAAACCATTTTCAATCAAGAAACCACTCAATATTTCATACCAAGCTCTTGGAGCTTGTTTTAGTCCATATAATGCTTTTGAGAGCTTAAACACATGACTTGGAAATTTTGTATTTTCAAAATCGGGGGGTTGATCCATATATACTTCTTGATCAATGAAACCATTTAAGAAGACACTTTTAACATCCATTTGAAATAATTTGAAACCTTTGAAGCAAGCAAAAGCAAGAAGCATTCTAATCGATTCTAATCTAGTTACGGGAGCAAATGTTTCATCAAAATCAATTTCTTCTTCTTGTGCATATCCTTTAGCAACTAATCTAGTTTTATTTCTTACAACTACACCTTTATCATCCAACTTATTTCTAAATATCCACTTCGTGCCAATGATAGGTTGATTTTGAGGTCTATCAACAAATGTCCACACCTTATTTCTTTCAAATTGATTAAGTTCCTCTTGCATTGCCAAAATCCAGTTTTCATCCTTTAAGACATCATTGATATTTTTAGGTTCAAAAAGAGAGACTAAAGTAAAATTGTCTATCAATTTCTTAGATGAGGACCGAGTCTTTACCTTCTCGGATGGATCACCAATTATAAACTCTCTTGGATGATTTTGGCTAAATTTCCAAACTTTGGGAAGGTCTTTGAATGAATCATCATTCTTGTCTTCATCTTCCTTTTCTTGATCTTCATGAGCTTCATCCTCCATTTCCTTTGCTTCCGGTTTAGAGGTTCCTTCATCTCCAATTGTTAGCTTTTTCATTCCTTCACGAACACCTACATCATCATCCTCACTCGAACTTTTGAAATTATCATCATTAGTTTCATCAAATGTTATGTGTATAGTTTCTTCTATCACAAGAGTTCTTCTATTAAAGATTCTATATCCTCTTTTGTTCTCCCAATACCTCAAAAATATTCCTTCATCAGATTTTTTGTCAAACTTACCAAGATGTTCCTTTAAATTCAAGATAAAACATTTACAACCAAAACTTTGAAGTATCCAACCGTAGGTTTCTTATCAAAAATCAGTTCATAAGATGTTTTATTCAAAATAGGTCTCAATAGGATTCTATTCATCACATAACATGCGGCGTTTACCGCTTCAGCCCAAAGATATTTTGGCAAATTACATTCACTCAACATAGTTCTAGCAGTCTCTTGGAGTGTCCTATTTTTCCTTTCTACAACACCATTTTGCTGTGGAGTCCTTGCAATAGAAAACTCATGTGTTATGCCATTATGATCACAAAATTCTGGAAAATCACAAAACTTGAATTTCGTCCCATTATCACTTCTAATCCTAACAATTTTTAAACCAAACAGATTTTACACTTTAGCAAATAATGAAGTGAAATTCTTGAAAGCATCATCTTTATGAGCAAGGAATATCACCCAAGTATATCTAGAATAATCATCAACAATCACAAAATAATATCTCTTACCTCCCAAGTTAGTAATTTGAGTAGGACCAAATAAATCAAGATGCAAGAGTTCCAAAGGATTAGAAGTAGATACACACCTCTTTGGTTTAAAGGAAATCTTTGTTTGTTTTCCAAATTGACATGCATCACAAATTTTATCCTTTTCAAAACTGATTTTTGGCAAGCCCCTAACCAGCTCCTTTTTCGAGATTTCCTTTAGTAATTCCATGTTAAAATGACAAAGTCTCCTATGCCACAACCAAGGATCTTCATTTGAGTCTTTAAGACATTGGAAGCTAGATGAATCAAGTTTATCAAGAACAACAATATAAATATCGTTAAACCTCTTACCTTTGAACACAACATTATATTTAGAGTCAAGAACAATGCATTCATGCTTTTTGAACAACACATTCAAATCTTTATCACATAATTGACTAACACTAAGCAAGTTATAACCTAAGTTATCAACTAAGAGCACATTATGAACAAAAGTTTCATCATCCTTACCAACATCACATATTCCAATTGTCTTAACTTTCACGTCATCACCAAATGTCACCTTTTCACTTGATTTTTATTTTAGCTTTATGAACAAAGAAGGATCACCGGTCATATGCCTTGAACAGCCACTGTCAATGAACCATTTGGACTTGTTTGAGTCTTTTCCCTGAAAAGAGAGAGTGTTTGGTACCCTTTAACTTTTAGGTCCACAATAGTTAGAATTATGTCTAACTAACCACATGCATCTCATTCCTCTATTCAGATTTCTTTTCACATAACAATCTCCTTTCAAATGCCCTCTTTGACAACAAAAACTACACATAATGGAAGAGTCTTTAACATGTAATGATTTGATAAATCTCAATCTACTCCTTCTATATGTTGTAAAACCATGTGCATTTCTGTTATGTGCTAATATTCTTTCATGAGCAGTAAGAAAGGTGGTTGACATGTTCTTTTTGAGATAATCTTGTTTTCTAACTTTTAAAGTCTCATCCAAATTGTCCATCCTTTTATTCAGATCATAATGTCTTTTCTTCAGCATTTCACAAACACTTGTCTTGCTATCAAGTTCATTTTGAACATCAAATCCGGCTCTTACAAGGCACTCATTGTCAGCCTTTAGTTGTTTATTTTGTTGAAAAAGACTTGCATTATTTTGAATGAGAAAGACAATTTTCTGTTTTAACTGTTTGTTTTTATCATAAGATTCCTTCAAGGCATTATGCAATTTTTCAACAAAGGATTCAAGATCATCATCACTTTCAGATTGAGAGTGTATGGAAGTTACCTCATTATCTCCAATAGCCATGAAGGTCATTTGAGCTGATTCTTCTTCTTCTTCAACTTCGCCATCGGAGTTACATTCATTCCATGTAATTTGGAAGTTGTTGAACCTTGGCTTTCGATCAGCTTTTCCATCTTTCTTTTTCTTCAGGGAGCATTCGTTTGCGTAGTGTCTAGGCTGTCCACATTCGTAGCATTTGTCCAATTATTTCTTGTTGAATTCTTGTTTTCCTTTGTTCCTTGCAATTGGAGACTGATTCTGGAATTGATTGCTAGGTCCTCCCCTTCTAAACTTCCTTTTATTCAAGATTCTCCTGAAACTTTTTGTGATTAGAGCAAGATCATTGTCATCACCATCCGAATCTTCATCATCCAACAGAGTTGGATCATTTTCACCTTGAGCTGCCTTTAGAGCTATGTTTCTCTTTGCTCTCGCGTCCTCTTCCTCCTGCACTTTAGTTTTCAACTTTAACTCATAGGAGGTTAGTGAGTTAATGAGAGATTCAATAGGCACAGAATTCAAATCCTTAACCTCCTCTATTGCAGTCACTTTACTTTCCCATTCTTTGCCCAACGCATTGAGAATTTTCCTGTTTTTCTCTCCCAAGGTGTACTCTTTGCCCAACACCTCGAGATCTTTGATCAAGTCATTGAACCTGCAATACATTTTGTCAATATCCTCAAGAGATTCTATTTTAAATTATTCATACTTTGTGACCAAGATAGACTTTTTCTGTTCTCTCACGTTGTCACTACCCTCATGAATTTCTCTTAGCTTATCCCACATTTCTTTGGCAGATTTACATCCTTTTACTCTAATTGATTAATTTGAGTCTAAAGCACTATAAAGAACATTCATGGTTTTGGCATTCAATGTGAGATTGGTTCTATCTTGAGCATTCAATTCAGCTCTTGTTTTTGGTCGAAACAAACTTGTATCTGCATCAAGAACGTTAGCATCATACGGTCCTTCATTCACAATAAACCATAGCTCAATATCAATAGATGCAAAAAGATAATCATTCTTTCTTTCCAACTAACATAATTGGAACCAGTAAACATGGGAGACCTAGTGACAGATTGCCCCTCAACAAACATAGCATGATTGGTTGTCATCTTTACTCCAAACTGTTTGAGCTTAATCTCTAGGAGACCAAGCTCTGATACCACAAAAATTAAAATGAAACTTAGATAAAGTTAGCAAATATAAACTTACGTGATTGAGAGGCTTCATTTTCGCTATTTTTGGGAAATTCTTCTTCAATCATTTCTTCTAACTCATCATAATCAAGCTTTCCTTCTTGTTCCTCATCAACTACCCAAAATTCAACTTTATCAATAGTTTCATAATCCACCGGATCATAAGACCTCTTTTTATATGAAAACCTACAACGAAAAAAAAGAGCAAAAAAAATAAAAGAAGTAAGTAATTTTAAAAAATTAATAAATTTACAAAAGAAGGTAAGCATGTATAATAGTAATTCCATACCTATTCTTCAAACGTAAATTATAATGAATATAAACAAGATCATTCAACCTTTGATGCTCAAGTCTATTTCTCTTTTTGGTATGGATGCGTTCAAATACACTCCAATTGCGTTCACATCCCGAAGAAGAAGATGTTTGGTTCAAGAGTTTAATTGTCAACTTTTGTAAATGTGGAGCATCATTACCAAATAATTTCCACCACTCATCTATATTAGTAAGACATAATTAGTACTCTTTTATAAAGAAAACCAACAAAAGTAATTCTTAACATAATCAATGCGAAATTAAAGTAGGCATACCTGGACGGGCAGTTTTGTGAGTATTTTGAGCAAATTCAAATCCAAAACTTTGATCCGTTGATCTAAACATTGATATTTCATTCATCATATATTGAAGTCCATCCATTTTTAACTTTTGCATGACTTCTAAAACACTTTTCATAATTTCAGGCATGTGACAAGGGCTATCCTTATCATATTGGAAGGCCGGATTCAATCAAAAGGCAGCCGCATGTAGATCTTTTTTCAACATATTATCTCACCTCCTATCAATTATATCAATGTATGGGCCGTAGAACTTTTTCTTGTTCTTAAATAGTTCTTTAATGCCATTAACAACTCTCCATATGCCTTCATATACATAACCCAATGATGGTTTTTCATCAGAATCACAGATGCGCAACAAGCGCATAATTGGACCCATAATTCTCACAATAATCAAACAATTATTCCAAAACTTCCCATCAACAACAATTTGTTTGACTTCTTTACCTTTTTCATTTTTCAACTCTCTCTTATATGCACTAGAAGTCACTAAAGCCTCCAAATGCTGTTTCAAATCATGAAGATTCTTCAAAACAATAAAATTAGTACCAAATCGTGTTTTCGCAGGACGAAGAATCTCTCTCCCACCAAGCCTTTTTCTTAACCAACTAAGAATTCATTTTTTATTATGTACATACACAGTGACTCTTGAAGCAAGAGTAATTACATCTTTCACATGAGTCATTTCTCCAACATCTTTCATAATTAAATTCAAACAATGTGCTGCACAAGGAGACCAACTAATTGTAGGATATTTTTCAGAAAGTAATCGACCAACAGCTTTATAATTACTTGTATTATCTGTGACCATGTGAACAACATTACTAGATCCAACAATCTCAACAATTTCTGAAAACAGATTACACAAATATTCAGCATTAGACTCAAAATTTGAAGCATCAACAGATTTGATGAATGAGATCCCACTAGGACAATAGACCAAAAAATTGATCAAAATTCTTTGCCTATTATCCTTCCAGCCATCACCCATAATTGTACGACCAGTTTCAGCCCATTTACTACGTAAATTGTCAACAATTAATTCAACTTGCTTCTTTGCATCTTTCAACAAATTAACCCTTAAAGTATGATAGCTAGGTCCTTGATAACCATAACCCATACTTGCTATTATTTCAATTGCTTGTTGGTAATAGGGAGAATTACAAGCATTCATTGGAATACATGAATCATAAAACCACAAAGCTATAGCCATGTCAGTATCATGCCATCTCTCTTTACTTTGCATACAAGACTTGATATTCGGTTGAGAACGATCAAGAGATTTACCTGTCATGTAAGATTCAATGCCATATGCCTTTCTTTTTCCCTTATTCCCACTCACATTAGTTTGAGTTGCCTTTTTTTTGGATGAGAAATTTCTTGAACATCACCACCTTCAAATCCCGCTACACTTCGGCCAAAAGGATTTCCAATTTCAAATATCCCTTTTTTCTCTTTTGCTTTTTAAACATTTTCATTCAATGAATCTTCCATTATCTGCTGAATATCATTTGGCACATTTTTGCATGGAGCAACATTACCCTTGACTTTTGCAAGATGATGTTTCATTCGATTAATAACATCCCCTCTAAAAGTACTATTGCACCATTGACATATCAAAATTTTTCTACCTTGTGAATCTTGTCCTTCTATAACATGTCTCCAAGTCACATCAGTTTATTGCCTATGATTTTCAGAACTTGACTTTGACGCTGATCTTTCATTTGTTGGTGTGGATTGTGAATCGATATCTTCCATTGTCCTACATTGGAAAGAATATTGAAAATATTCAATAATTTAAAAAACCTCCTATAAATGAAAATCTATAGCAATTATTACACATGAAAATACATTGCAAAGTTGAAATTAACATAGCTATCATGATCTGTACAAAAAAATAATCAGCATGATCTATAGTTTCGGTCTGGCATAAATTAAGGCAAGGAACATCTATTTCCAGCAATTCATTCCATCAAACGTTAGTTCCTCCAACAATGTAACAATTTGGATCTCAGCTTTTCTTTACTAGTTTTAGCTAGAATTCTGAAATTTCCTAATGTTACGTTTCGCTGAGCTTACAACCTTAATGTCCCTAAGCAAGAATCAGCTTTTCATCAGAATTTCCTCCATTAACCATTTCATTAGGTATTCAAATCTAGCAAACATGCTGGAACTTGAAATGATTTCTAATTCTTTCTCTCGGCTACAACTAATATTTCCAGTAGCAGCAGCAATCTATGTTCCAGCTAAGTAGGCAAGGGGTAATCTATTCAGTTACTGATTATCCTTAACAGAACGTGAAAGTTTATGACCAAGATTCCAGAGACTAAACAGAATTAAACACATTTCTGCTCTTAATTACAAATCTGATGCATAATGAATCCCAAATGCCAAATCTAATTAAACACCCCAACTTCTCATACACACCCGTAATATCCAAATCCCAAATGCCCAGCATAATGAATCAAAAAATTCCAGTCACAGATCAACTTTAGCATAACGAATCAGCAATAATAGCCTTCAGATTGTAAAAAATTACCAGATTTAGCTTCAGTTCACTCGCGTGCTAACTACTTGATTGTCTTGAAATCTGAAGGAACTGGTGGTGTTGTGGCGGTGGAGGCTAGAGATTGAAGGACAATCGATGAATCTCAAGAGATGGCGGTGGAGATCGGCGCTGAAGAAGAAACTCAAGAAAGGAAGAAAAAGTATGAAAAGAGAAGCCAAGTAGCCGATGCAAGTTTTGTCAATTTTGTCCGATTTTTTCAGTCAAATTTTAGCATTTTTAGTTGGTCAGACAATTGTCAAATTGTCAAATTTTGACTGAAAAAAAGGCCAAAAAATAAAAAAAAATAAAAAAACCGGGGTTAATCAGATTTTTCGGTTCACCGATCAAACCCGGTCCGGGTTTGACCGATTTTATAACATCCGAGTTTTTTAACTAACTCGGACCGGATGCCTGGCCGGTTCCCGGTCTAACCAGTCCGACCGGCCGGTCCGATCCGAGTCTAAAAACACAGGGAAGACGGTTCCTAGCAAGCTGGTACAATTTAAAAATAATTAAGTCTAATAATAAAATAATGCATAGGAAATGAACTATTTACAACACAATATATAATTTTAACTTGTTAAACGGCTTTTCTTTGTTATAATAAGGAATGACCAAATCATGTAGAAGAGATATTTAACCTTGTTCATCAACAAGTTCAATTCCTTCTCCTACTCTAAGCAAGAAATCTGAAAAAGCTTGATTTAAGACAACTCTCATATTTGTCATCAATTGGAGTTTATACATATGAGACTATAGAGGTGAATTTACAAGACTTGATCTAATCAAATCTTCCTTAGTTACCCGTTCAATAACCGGTAGAATTTGTCAGAAATCACCGCCAAGAACTAATAACCGGTAGAATTTGTCAGATTCCATTATATCTTTAAGAAGAGTATTAAATGCCTCAATTGTTTCTCTTTTTGCCATTGAAGCCTCATCCCACAAGATTAATTTAGCTTCAAAGATTAGCTTGGCAACACCAATTTGTTTAATCAAATTGACAAGTTTTTTGTGTTGAAAATCCAAGGGAATCTTGAACCTAGAGTGCACAGTCCTACCATCAAAAAGGACAGATGTTGCGACACTAGACGTGGCAACTGCAGTTGTCACATATCTTTGTGAGTGCAAAACTACAAGAAGTGCTCGATATAAAAAAGTCTTACTAGTTCCACCTGGGCCATCAATAAAGAAAGTCTGACTTTTTGAGCTGTAGATTGAATCTAGAATAAAATCAAATGCATATTTCTATTCAACATTCAATTTTAAAGGAAGAGGCACGTCTTCTGGATCAACCTATATATTTCTTTCACTGTCAATTTCTTTAGTCAGTCGCTCATTGTAAGAGCATGTAAAAGATTTTTCAACAAAATGATAATCATCCAGGCCTTTTTCCATCTGTTCCAATGTCCTGTTAATGTCTTGAAGAACCCTTCTTTTAATCTCTGTTGATGTACAATAAGCATGTGTTCGGCCTCATTTATAATCAGAAGACAGCTCCTCCTTAAATGTTTTCCAACGATAGAACAGGAGCATGTCAAATAAAGCTCTTAATGAACAAGACATTTGGAAATAAACAGCTTCCTGTAAAGTTTCTTCTATATAGGAATCAGATTCCAACAATCCTAACTATAAACAAGCCTCCCTAAAAGAACTCATTTTGTGACCTCTAACCATGAGCAACTCCTCAACTGACATTGGCCCTCGAACATGTGTAAGTAAACGTCTCAAGTAATATCTTTCTCCTTCTCTAGGCTCAAAAGTTACCAGCCTGTGACCTTTCTTCGGCTTCTCTCTACCCATATCTTTGTCTTTGGTGTCCATACAAAATATTTAGGAAAATCTTTATATAAGCACTTCAAATTTTGAGCTTTAGCATTTGTTTTGTTCATTTTTAATAACTCAATCAACCTAGTCTTTAAAAAATTTATTTTCCTCAAAAGGTACAATAAATCTGAACTTTTATCAAAAGAAACAAATTGCTGGTCAGGAAGATAAACCTGTAGGGTAGAAACTGATGGATTCATTTTTGCTAATGAAAATTCATATATGAGCTAGAAAGTTTCTAGAGATGAAACCCAACACCTTGTTGAAAATTATTAATTTCATCATTGTTATGAGCACATTCTTGAACAATAACATCAAAGCTGATAAGACATGACCTTTAACAAATATATTTATAAAGGTACTTAACAATTTTCGCATTAGAGCAGATTTTCACATTCATGTGACAATCAAACAAAGCTAACAAGTATGGATTATAAGGTATCACCCATCTGTTGTTAATTCATGCTTGTGAACCTTTATTTTTCTGTCATCATTTCTTCTTTTGTAACATGGATTGTCCTTACCATGAACTGTATAAGGTGTAAAATTCTTAGAATAATGACTCTTGCATGCACCATTTCTCATGACTTTAGGTTTAATAACTTGGACTCTAGTTTAAGTATAAACAGTAAATAAGCATGTGGAAAGCCACTCTTTTGAAACTCAATCACATACCACAAGCTGCAAGTTCTCCAAAAATTTGTTTCTTAAGCAGCTCGACTTTCAATATTTCATACTTAGTTCTTAATACTTTAACCAATAAATCAGCCCTATTCTATGGTTTCTTATGAAATTGAAGATTATCCTAAATTTCTTTCTACATTAGATTGCAAAATCATGCTAAGAAATATGTCAGACTTTCCGTACTTCTGAACTAAAGCCATTGCATCAAGATATCTCTGCCTCGTGTCTCTAGGGCCGTCAACAAATGAAGCTACTAAAACTATTTGCCAACCAACTCTAGAACCATTCGTTTGACCTATTACAACACTGTCCATGACTTCTTGAAGAGTCTTTGTTCGAATTTCATTTTGTTGCTTTCTATGAAAATCAAGTCTGATGTCTCAATTTTTATATATGTACCAACAACAAATTATTGCAATAATCTCAAACTATGGAGCAACGTAGAATCGTCATTATTTCTGATTTGAAACCTATAACAATAATACTCTCTAGCCGATACAATACAATCGTCACCTTTTTCTGTTCAGTAGCTAAATAGACAGAACAAAATTGTGACGCCCCGAAAAAAAATGAGTTTGAGAACCCGGAAATTTTCTAATTTTCTAGGGTTTATTTTTTTAAACGCCCGCATTTTCTACATTTTCTTGATTAGAAAAATTCCCCAGATAAAGTTTATGAGCAAATATCGTTTTCAAATGATTTTTCTAGTATTTGTGAGTTTTTAGAAAATTAAGAATATATTTTGGACGTGGGACCCACTAGTGCGAAAAGTACGGCAAAATTCGGCCAATAAGGTTAAGTTTCGGATACTGGTGGAAATTTATCGGGTGTTAAGAGATAAGTAGAGGGTGACATGGCATTGATGTGAGAGGAACCAAGTGATAGGAAGGCATTAAATGAAGTGCCAAGTGGCACTATGTGATTGGTCCACTTGTTGGACATTTTTGACTTTTCTTATCATGGATTAAATATCTCAAAAATTGACTAAAAATTCATTCTTTCTTACCCCTTGTTGGCCGATTCTCTCTCTTGGACAAGGAAGAAAAACTTCTTCAATTTACAAGCTTCAAACTATCTCAATCTTCCATTCCAACCAATTAAACTTAGATTTGCTCCATAAAATCACTCCATTAGGTGCTAGTAAGTGACTTGGTGAAGTTGTTTTGAAGCTCTAAGGTGGCCAACCTCTCTATCTCTCTTAATTTCTTGGTAAGTGATGCTTGAACACCCTACTACACCTAGTGATGGTTATATTATGCTTAGAAGTGGCTTGAGTGTTGGATTATATTATTTATTTCTTGGTTTGGCTTGATTTGGTGAAGTTTTCCATTTTATGATGAATTTTCTGGTTTCATATGATTTTGATGTTTTGGACTAGTATGATGGTTGGTAATAAGGGGCTTTGGCTCTAGTAGGTGTGAATTGTTGTTAAATGCAATCAATTTTGGATTTGGAATGAAATGTGAAAAGTTAGGGTTCTTGAACCCCTATTCTGTCCGAAATTTTAGGTCATAGCTAGAGGCCGAATTGGACTTTGCTCAAAACATTAAAGTTGTAGGTATTGATGAGTTTAGTGTGCCTGCAAAATTTCAGGGCAATTGGACTAGTGTAGAGTGAGTTATGCCGTTTTTACTGTTGCTGTTTTTGGTGCACAGAATGTCCGAACTGCGATAGTAATTGCCTGTTTGGACTGGTATTGGTTTGGATTTTGAAGTTGGTGTCTTCTGATGAAATGTAGCTGGATGTCTTAAATAACTTATGCCTTTGGAATTTCGGCATTTGGACTTGTATGGACTGAGATATACCGATTACAGTTTTCTGTGTTTTGCAAACCTGTTTTGGTGATTCTGGTTTAGTGTTTGGCATTTTTGACCTAGTTGGGTCAGGAACTGGATTGAGTGACCTTCTACATTGTTGTAGCCCTGTCTCTTAGCTTCGAAACGGTGGGTCTTGCACCTTCATCCGACCATCGTACTGCTTTTGATACCATTACCGCAAAAGGACATCAAATCTGTTTTGGGTTTTAGGGCTTGGATTCGGACAAGATAATGGTATATGACGGATGGGTTCTGAGCCGTGGAGGTGAGTGACCCTAAACTATTTCCAAAGTACTTGTGAAATGTTTCTTGCATTAATTATTCGATTGCATATCATGCGTGCTTGCATGTGAATTCATGACATGATTTGGCTTCAATGAGTTCTGGGAAAGTCTTGTGCTGGACACCAACGTCTCCACCTTGTTTATGGTTCATGTTCATGGTTATCTGGAGCACCAATGTTGCTCCCACTTTCGTGAGTTCGTGAGTTAATGTTAAATGATATATTTGAGCGTTGGGTGTTCAAGTGCAATGATTTCACTGGCTCACGAGAACAATAAACGTACATTTGATCTTGGAATCATGACATCATTGAAATGCATTATTGTGAAATATATTTGAGTTTTGATTTTACTGGTTACTCGCTGAGCTTCTAGCTCACCCCAAAAATGTTTTATTTTTCCCCCCCCCACAGGGCTCAAGGCGAAGGAAGGACTTGTAATACTTGTTCACGTGACTGGATGGCTTAGTTGGAATTGTTATATTTTGTACAATTTGGATTTGGAATCATTTTATGTATAGTTGAGAATTGTTTCCGCTTCGCTTATGACATGTAAATATTGGAGATTTATATTGTAATATTTGAGGTTTATTCTTGTAATTTATTTGAGGATTGTAGTGAACGACTGAGTCCTGGCGAGAGCTGGGCAGGCGGCCCGCCGAACCCTCTGGTTCGCCTTAGGGGGAGGTGGGGCTGTCACAAAAATCGTATAATAAGTGAACCTCTGATAAGCAACAATAGCATAAACATATGAATAAAATCAATAAACATGCCTTTATCTTTTAAGCTGAATAAATCAGAAGCATTTTAAACTGAAGTAAGATTAAAATCAACATCAGTATCACAATTATCTAGTCTTTTTCTCTTTGAAAAAACTCACTTAATTCCACGATGCCACCTGGATTCACCTCTAGGAAACAAAAGAGGATACTGAAGCGGATCATGACATGCATAATATGGTTGTGAACTCTATAACTTGTGTTTGAATGGTTATATACTTGAATATGAGGGTTTTTTTCAATAGACTTATCATCCGTCTCAGTCTATATGGCAGCCACGTGAGAGACAATACGAAGATGAAAGATGTGCTAATCCAACCGAAGATAATATTTAAGAACTATAGTGCAATTCTCAAGACTCGAAACACTCCTAAAATCCTTAAAAAATTAATATAAGGATTATCCTGGAGAAATGTCATGAGTAGCTTCAAAATGGTTGGATAGAGTTTATTAGAATTTTGAGCCCTCTTTACAAGTTCCTCATCAGTATTATAAAAGTACAATTGAATTCCAGACGACTTATCAATTGAAGAAATTAAACGATTCAAAAAGTGATTGACTTGACATTGAACTTGAAGTGTATAGACACCTTTAGCATTCCTTGTTATTCGTGATCATACTTAGCACTATACGGTGTGAAAGCCACATTATTATTTTATGTATGAGCATTATTTCTAAAATGCTCACATTCTTCATCATCACCAATAAATAGTCGTTTAAGAGCATAATGCATACGTGGGGCAACACTAGATACCTCTTCTTTCGAGCAACAAAAAGAAGGAGGTTCTGAATGAAATCATTTAGCACCACAATGAATATAGTTTGAAGCAGTAGGAAGAATAACAGATTCACTTGGAATCCTTTCTAGGCGAGCTAATTTTGAAAGTCTACGTTGAACACCTATTCCTGAAAAGAGTTTAACATAATGACTAGACTATACAGACCTTACTAATGATTGTAAACAGAAGCAGCTTACTGTTTAAATAAATATTGACCAACCTGAAGGATCTCATCCAACGAGTATTAAAGTATGATGAACTATTATAGAAGTACATATTTCAGACTTTTGAGAACTTAGAAAATAGATGTTATGTCTTGAGAATGAACCAAAGATAAAAGTTCAAAGGATAAAAAGACAATAAATACAATATCTATGACTAAGAGAGGTGAATGAAATATTTGGTACAAAATACAAATACACATGTACAAGAGATATTTGGGGTAGATACAAAGTTGAATAAACTCTAACAGGCATTAAAAAATTGGGTTCTGAATAGATTGTTAATAGAAGATAAAATAAAAATAGATGACATGGAAAGAGTTAACAAAGATACCTCCTATAATAAGAAAATGACAGATGGCCATTAGCCAATAACAAAATATCACCATACCTCTAGAAAGAAGTGACAATGCACAGCTCAGTATAACAGAAGAATGTGATCGATTTTTCGATTGTAAATTACTACTAACACTATCTAATATCTCCATAACTGCATCCCTATTCAATCCTCCTCCAATATTGAAAGATGAGTCATACAAATTAACACAATCTGACGTAACATGGTCAGATTGACTATTAAATGATTGGTTTCTATCATCACCTAACAAACACCAATCTGAACATAACCAAATAGAGTTCTAGAAAAGTAATTTCTACTATTTTGTCTAGAGCTCTGAAATTTTATTGTTTCATTAGAAGAAGATATAGAGGCATTTCTCCTCTTTGTAGCGTTACTCCCTCGGCGATGACGGGAGAGATCAGCCTTCTCAATATCTGGCATTTCTACATATCTTTTACGTCTTCTAGCATTTCTATCCATCTTTCGATAATATAGATGGATAAGATAACAAAAGAAAAGGCAGAAATAGAAAAGTATTTAAAAATAAAAGTAAAAGCAAATTAAAAAGTTATACAGTAGGCACAAAAGAAAGCATGGCAAAAATAATTCTATAAAAGAGGATAAGAAATGGACAGAACATTTAACGATAGCATAGAATCATGAAGAGCAAACAGCTCAACAACCTTGCGGCAGCAAGTAAAATAG
Source organism: Coffea arabica (assembly GCF_036785885.1). Lineage (NCBI taxonomy): Eukaryota > Viridiplantae > Streptophyta > Magnoliopsida > Gentianales > Rubiaceae > Coffea > Coffea arabica. The sequence goes on from NC_092323.1 coordinate 43,101,509, forward strand.
GAGAATGAACTAAATTTTTTTTAAAAGGAATGTGCCAAAGTAAATACCTGAATCAAAAACTACAGCAAAGAAAAACTACCAAAGGGATGAAGCACTTAAAACCAAACTATACAATGAAAATGAAGCAAAAGTCAATAATGGTGAAGTGTATAATTCTAAGAAACCAAAGCTAAAAGAAGTAAGATTGTACTCACCAACAAGACAAAAAAGGTTACACAAACTAATAAAGAGCAACACATAGTAAAGTAAAAAATGATAATAAAACAGAGAGGACCACCCACCAATAACGTAGAAAAGGTACTAAAAACATAGAAACAAAGCTAAATACTAACTAATTGAGTAGCAAATGCAGACATCTAGCAAGCAGCGAATAGGATAATTTGAAAGTGTAAACTACAATGAAAAACTAAATAAACTTAAGCCTAGCAAAAAAATCTAACAAGCTAATTTAGCCAGTAGACTGTCCTTTTTTTTATGGTAGAAATAAAAGAGAACTTAGATTGAAACTACAATATCAAATAAGAAAACCAAAGAGGACAATAAAAGCATAGTAAAAATACAAAAAAAATGTTAGACAAAAACAATAGTTCAATTATACTAATGTACATTCAACAACCCTTCTATGAACAAATTTCAGAGGCGAGGTACTAAGATAAGCAAAAAAAAAATTAATACAGAAAACAAATCACACAGAGTATCGAGAAATAGTAACGCACATTTAGCCAGACATGTATAAGTTCGTTTAAGAGCTAAAACCACAACAAAAAAATAAAAATAGAAAAAGAAAAAATATACAAGACACAGTACAATAGCTTGATAAAATTGGAGAAGAACTTAGTTGATAAAATTGAAGAAGATTTAGTTATACCTCACAGAGTATAATTCTCTAAGATACAAGGCCTCAATAATCGTTACATCTTATTTGTAGAAACAATTGAAAATCTATTGCGAAACTAATTTCTATTAATACATAAATAAAAATAAAATGATTAAATAATCATTCTATTGAACTTCTCATCTAATTCTATATTAGTAATTTCTGTAGGATATCTTTTTCCTACTTTGGAAAATAATTTAGGGAGATATACGAATTTAGCATTTAAAAATTTCTCAGTATGATGATTATTTGATAAAGTATAAGAAATCATATATGTAATAGAGTATGGTCTATTTCCAATGAAAACAAGAACCATATATGTTCATTATTAACATAACGGATCCAAATATAACATTTATTCAATCATTATTTGATTATTCTACTAGCAATCCAACTCTAGCAATCCTAGTCACCATCAATCTCAACAAACTGATATACATACTCATCCTTTGCATAAAATGTTAAAATATTGGGATGAACATCAACTTCTTCCCCGGCAATGGCGCCAAAAACTTGACCAGCGCGGGGTATAAATATACAATTAGCTCATCCACAATCAAGTTTTACATTTATAACATTCTAAATATCCCACACGCGATTTTTCTGTAAGTATACAGGTCGTAAATGAGTATAGGGTATTAAGGGTCGATCCCACAAGGAAGATTTTCAATTACCGGTGTTTTTGAACTCTTTTATTATTTAGACTATCACAAATACAAGTAATTAAGTCTACGCTACAAAAATACAATGAAAAACTCCTAGAGGTATGGAATTCTTTAATATTCTTGCAAATGAAGTTATCGGTCAAGTGAATGCTATTATCTTGGCTAGTTATGGCGTAATTTCCTAATGTATGTGAAACCTACTCTCATAGTGAATCAACTATACTTGTAGTTAAGTCATACCTACTCTCGTGGTTATGAATTAACTACAAGTTCATTTCTTCTATGAAATTACATGAAACAAGTCATTAAAGCCACAAAGTTGCTCCTCTACTCTTGTGAGTGAACTCCCTATATTTATCACTTCCTTGAACTACTGTTAAATTCCAATTCTCATTGCAAACTTAACACCTTTAGATAATCACAACTAATAGTCAATTAATCATGATTAGAAAAGTAAAAGTGATAAATAATTTGTTCAAAATAATATCATCAAATAACCAAGTAAACATCACTAATAAGATATAGAAAGTCCATCCATACTCTAGGCATAAACTTTAACTAAACATGAAAACAAACACCAAACTTGTATTATAGCTAAACATGAATTTAAATACAAAGAGAAAGTGATAGGAGAGAAGTTACCCTTGTCACATGATCTTCAAGCTCTCCATCTTTACTCTTCAATCTTCATCCAAATCTAACTACAAATACAAGAAGGAAAAACTACATTAACTACTCTATACTACCCTAACTAATGAACTAAGGAAATTATAGTGAAAACTATATTTTTGGTGAGTTTTTCTAGCCTTCCAAAGTTATGAAAATGTTCTCCAAAGGCCTCTATTTATAGAAGATTCAAGAGCCAAATGAATTGTTTTTAGTTGTCATTTTTTACTCTTAAAAATTCTATGAGTTGTCTTTTCAACTTTATAACCTTTTCTTGATCAGATACAACCGAAATTGATAGCTAGAATTGAGTTGGAAAAGTTGTGTGAAAGCAAGGCAAGTTGATTAGCAAGTTACAGAAAACCGAAGAGAATACGCGACTTCAACTTGTGTATTGGATAGTCGTGTATTCAATTCTATGCACTTCAACTACTATTTTCTCAATGATGGAGGGTGAGCTAACTCTTGTGCAAAACATGAAAATTGTAGCCATTTGAGTTAACTTTTCAATGCCTCAAGACATCCCATTTGGAGCTCTGTAGACCGAGATATGACCGAAATACCCTTGATTGGTCAGAACTCTATTTCAGTTTTTGACAACAGAGTTGCACTTCTGTATTTCGACTTTTTGACAAGGAAGACGACTGAACTGGATTTCGATGTCTTCATACCAAATGTAGATATGTCTCTTAGTTTTAAAATGGTTCAAGAATCACCTCAATCAATGCTTGTAGCTTAAGATATAGCCGAAATACCACAAGGTGTCAAAACTGTGAAACTTGCTTCCTTTTATTCTTGGTTGCATTTCCTCTTTTGCACTTCATATTCTCTTTTTGTCACTTTGAACCATCATCAATCATCTCTAATCACTCCATTTGATGATTGAATCATTAAACCTACAAAAACATGAAATTTTTTGCCATAAAAATCCACAAAAATGCAATTTTCACACTTTAAATCACAAAATATATATTTTCACTAGAAACCTAGTTTATTATCTATAAAACTAAATAAAATACACCAAATCTAACTAATAAAACATACTAAAAACACGTAAAATATACTCTTATCAAAATTCATAAGAAATCAATGGATACATTACTTAATCACTAGTCATATTCTTATGGATTAGTCATGTAACTTGCAATTGAACTTGGATACAAATAGTCTGACATAATCTATTTGAACTCATCAAATATTAGAAAGACCATACTGACCACCATTACTACTAGTCAGAAGCAATTTATGAAACATTCTGGAGACTTTGAACTAATGGCTAGAGAGACTATTAGGCACATGGCTATAAAATTCTAAGTCTTTACTATTTCAATAATCAGCATGATATGAATTATAATTTGCTTGTAATCTAATGACTAGTACTTGAACTGCAAGTATTGATAAAAAATCTAAAGAGACTTGATATCAGCAATCCAAATTGATTTGAAGTCCATCTAGTGAAAAGTTCGTGGTAAATTACAAATTCTATGCATCCAATATGATCAATCACATTTAGATTACTAAATGATCTCACAGACTACCTAAAACAATCTCTTAGGGGATCTATATATTTTCTATTAATAACTACTAATAGATTAGTCAAAACGAAATCAATTGGATCAATCAGGACATGAACTTATCAACAAATTCCAGAAGTTTTGAGATCCAATTAGTTCTACTAAAATTCATAGGTATGATAAATCTTAAAATCCGAATTGACAAAAATAAAATCTTAGAGTCTTACTTGCATTGCAGTCATGAGTTGTTATCTAACTTCGAAGTTCCTTCTCCTTACTCTTTTTCTCTTCCAAAAGTTTTCTTACCCTCTCCCTCAAACTCACCTTTGTGTTTGTCAGTTTACTAGAGAAAGGAAAAGATGACTTAGTCTTGTGTGTAGGGTATATATAAACCGCAGATTAGTAGTGTTGTGTCAAGACTCAATTAAAAAGTTAACGTCCTAATTATCAATTGATAATTTTTTCTAAATGGATTGATTGAGATTTGATTAGTAATCAAACATAAATGCTATTAATTGTATTTTAAATCTTACCATGAGAAATATCCTAATTGGTAATGGAAATAGGCTTGATTAATGATTGATTGATAATTAATGATACTAAGTGTAATTGGAAACCTTACCATGAAAATTAAAGAAAAGCACTGACTATATTCATTGAATCTTATTACTACTGTTTAGTAGTATGACTAGATTCCTTTGCCTAAGTAATATGGTAAAGGCGTGATTTTAGGATATTACATTCTATTCCCCTTAAAATAAGTTTCATCCTCGAAACTGACATACCTAATGTAAATAATTGCGGATATTTTGTTCTCATTTTTTCTTCCAACTCCTATGTTGCTTTTCTCTCTGTTGGACTTTGTCATACGGAATTGTCCTTTGCCACACCTGATCCTTTTGATTAACAATCTTCACTAGATGCTCTTCATAGGATGTGTTTTCTCTCACTGCAAGTGGTTGAGCCTTCAACACATTACTTGGATGAAAGACATACTTCCTCAATTGGGACACGTGAAAGACATTGTGGACTTTAGATAGAGCAGGTGGCAGTGCCAAATGATACGCCAAATTTCCTACTCTTTCAAGTATCTCAAAAGGGCCTATGCATTTGGGACTTAACTTTCCATTCTTTCCAAACCTTATAATACCTTTCGAAGGGGAAATTTTCAATTATACCTTATCTCCTTGGTAAATTCTAGCGGTCTCATTTTAGTATCTACCCCACTTTTATTATGATCCTGAGCCATCTTTAATTTGTCTTTGATGATTCTAACTTTCTCTAAAGTCTTTTCAACCAAATCTGGTTCAGAAATTAATTTCTCCCTCCGACTTCATCCTAATATAATAGTTACACTTCCTTCCATATAATGCTTCAAATAGGGTCATTCCAATTTCACTATGGTAGCTATTGTTGTAGGAGAATTCCATTAACTTAACCATTCCATCCCAACATCCTTTAAATTTGAGTGCACATGCTCGCAACATATCCTTCAAAGTCTGAATTGTTTGTTCAAATTGTCCATTCGTTTGTGGATGAAAAGTAGGACTCAATCTAAGATCTGTTCCCATCATTCTTTGGTATGTAGACTGAAATCTTGATGTAAACCTAGGGTCTCTATCAGACACAATACTTATCGATACTCCATGCAAACAAACTATGTCTGAAATGTACATCTTCACCAATTTTTTTATGAAAATTCCATTTGCAATGGGTAGGAAATGGGCAATTTTTGATCAAATGATCCACAATGATCCAAATGGTATCATGGCCTTCTTTGGTCATTGGTAGTACCACCACAAAATCCAATGTGATATGCTCCCACTTCTATTGTAGGATCTCCAATGGTTGCAGTAATCCAGCAAGTTTTTGATGTTCAGCATTAACCTATTGGCATACCAAGCATCTCGCAACATATTCAGCAATTTTCTTTTTCATCCCATTCCACCAGTACATCTGTTTTAGGTCTCGATATATTTTAGTTTCTCCTGGATGTATAGAAAATTTTGTATTGTAGGTCTTGTTTAAAATTTCCTTCTTTACTTCTTCATTCTTAGGTACACATAACCTTCCCTTCATCTATAGGCTACCATCGATTTTCACTTGAAATTTCTCGGATGGTTCAACTTTAATCTTCTCATTTACCTTCGCAAGTTCATGATCTACCCTTTGTGTGTTTTTAATTCTATCAATCAAAGTTGGTGCTAACACCAATGTAGTTAAAACTCCATCAGTAGAATCTACCACATCTAAGTTCAAATCTGTCATTTGCTTCCTCAAATTAGGGGTGCTAGCGGTAGTTGTTTTTCTACTAAGGCATCGGCTACTCAATATGCCTTTCCAAGATGATAGCTAATGGTCAAATCATAATCCTTTATCAATTCTAGCCACCTCCGTTGACTCATATTCAACTCCTTTTGAGTAAATAAATATTTCAAACTCTTGTAATTAGTTAACATCTCGCATTGTTCTCCGTACAAATAATACCTCCATAGTTTTAGTGCAAAAACAACTGCAACTAATTCTAAATCATAAATCAAATATTTTTGTTCATATGGTTTCAATTGTCGAGAAGCATAAACAATCACCTCACCATTCTGCATCAACACATAACCTAACCCTTGTTTGAATCAATCACTATAAATCATAAAACCACCCGAACTAGATGGCAATGTCAATACAGGAGTCAAGATCAATTTTTGTTTCAACTTTTGAAAACTTGCCTCACATTTAGGTGACCATACAAATTTAGCTCACTTGTGAGTTAACTTGCTTAAAGGCACATCTATTGATGAAAACCTTTCAACAAATTTTCAATAATATCCTGCTAATTCTAGAAAACAAATTACTTCTGTCACATTAGTTGGCCTTGGCCAATCCACAATAACTTCTATCTTCTTAGGATCTACTACCACACGTTGATCGGATATTACATGTCCTAAAAAGGTCACACTCCTTAGCCAAAATTTGTACTTGCTGAATTTTGCATATAACTTTTCCTTCCTTAATATCCCAATACTTCTCTAAGATGCTCTGCGTGTGCTTCTTTAGTTGGGGAATATATTAAGATGTCATGTGTGAAAATCACCACAAACTTATCTAATTGAGACCTAAATACCCGATTCATTAAATCCATGAATACAGTAGGTGCATTGGTTAATCCAATGGCATAACTAAGAATTCATAATGCCCATACTTTGTCCTAAATTAACTTTTAGGAATATCCCCTTCTTTGATTTTCAATTAATGATATCCAGATCTCAAATCAATTTTAGAAAATACTTTAGCACCTTTCAGTTGATCAAATAAATCGTCAATTCTTAGGAGTGGGTACTTATTCTTGACCATGATTTTATTTAATTCTCGATAATCTATACACAGTCTCATACTCCCATATTTCTTTTTAACAAAAAGCACATGTGCTCCCCAAGTTGACACATTCAACCGAATAAATTTCTCATCAAGTAATTGCCTTAGAAATGGGTACTACTTCAGGTACCAAATTGATTTCAAACTCTATTTCCCTACCAAGGGTTATTCCAGGTAATTCATCATGGAAAACATCTAAAAACTCTTTAACTATTGGTATATTTTCTAAGGAAATACTAGTCTCTTTAGTGTCTACCACATAAGCAAGATAACCTTCAACACCTTTTCTTAATGCCTTAGATGCTTGTAATGTAGTCAATAATAATTACTTACATATTTTCTTCTTATTTTCTAAATTTCCTTTAAAAGAAAACTCGTCTTTAGTAGAATCATTAAAATTCACTTTTTTTCTCCTACAATCAACCTGTGCATGGTTTCTAGTTAACCAATCCATTCCTAAAATGATATCAAAGTTACTCATATTGATTTGGACTAGATTAGCTTGTAATGTTCTACCCTCAATTTCAACCAAACAATTATTATATTTTAGGTGAGATATAAGAACCCTATTACCAAGAGCAAGCAAGCGATATAGGTTATCTAACCATTCAGGTTACATGTTCAAGGTCTTAACAAACTTTCTAGCCACAAAAGAATAGGTAGCATTACAATAAAAAAAAACTTAAACAGACGTATAGTTTACAGGAAGTGTACCTGTGACTACATCATTAGATCTTTCTACCTCAAAATCAGTCATCGCGTGCACCCTTGCATTGATTCTTGGCCTAATTTTAGGGGGCTTCGTAGACTTATCATCTTCTTTCTTAGGATTTGGACAGTTCTCACTCGATGACCCATCGGTCCATACCCAAAATAGGCACTAGTGTTTAGACAGCATTCTCCCAAATGCTTCCTATGACAAGTTTGGCACTCCTTCTTAGTATGAACTTTTCCGTTAGATTAAGATATAGCCATCTGTGGAGAGGTATTCAACTTTCTCCTTACCAGTCTAAACCCCCCCCCCCCCACTTAGTCTTTTCGGACCGACCATACTAGCTTCACCCTCAAGTTGAGGCCTTTTGCCTTTTTCTTCTGCTTGAAGTCTTTTGATATCTGCCTCAATTTTTACATTTGCACTGAATAGTGTATCATAGTTAGAGATCATAGTTTTTGACAGCTTTGATTGCATTTTGCTTGACAATCCCTTTGTGAACTTTAACCATTTTAACTATTCATTTGTCATAGTAGAAAGGACAAACCTTCCCAAAGTCCAAAACTTATTTGCAAACTCGACGACCGACATACCTGGTGTTTGCTTTAGTGATTCAAATTCTTTTATTTTCTGAAGATGGACAACAAGTGGAAAAAAATAGTTAAGGAATGCTTCCTTAAATGTCTTCCAATTCATTGGCCATGCAATGATAGGTTCAACATTTTACCACCATTTCTCTACATCTCCAACTAAAAGGGGTGTGATTATCTCATGTTTCACTTCCTCTGAAACTTGCAATAACTTAAAGTTAGTCTTAACCCTCCCAACCATTTCTCTGCTTTATCTGGATTCGGAGAACCATCAAAAGGTTGGGACTTGCACTTTCTTCATTCTCTTGTAGTGTACATGAATACCAATCTGTCTCTATGCATTTGCTTGTACCGCTTGGACTTGCAACTGCACATGGCCTTGTATAGCTTGTGCCACAGCAGTTAATGTTGTGATAAATTCTGGTGGCACCATCATTATAGGTCTATTGCCACCTTGACCATTCACAGTTTGATTGTTGTTTCCATTACCATCTTGATTATTTGTATTCTGGTCGTTACTACTCTCATCTTGACCGTTACTCCTAGTTCGTACCATTTTTCTAAAATGACAAAATCTATCAACTCATTTATCTTGCACTAAAGATCTATATACATTGAACAACCTAAGTTCAAGTCATAATGAGAGTCTTTTTTAAAGTTGTTGTCATTTTTTTGCCTCAAAATATAAAGCAAGAGAAGAGTTATCTAGTGCAAGCAACTAATGAATGTAATAATCAATGATAAGCATGAATTTCATGAATTATTCGATCAAAAGTTAAACAAGCAGATATCAAAACTAGAATATTAATAATAATGTTGCTAATAAAATTGTCAAAATTAGGGAATAATCCTTAACTTATTACAACTTATTATAGAGATTTTATTTCAAATAAGTGGAATCATATTGGTTGTCTATCGTGTCGAGATATTAAAGATCCACTATATCCCCAACACCTAAATCATTTTCATCTGCTCGAGCATACTCAAGAGCATTATCATTGCCTATTTCCTCCAAGTTCCTCTTGCTCTTCCTTCTCTATAGGATCCTCTTCTTCTTCTTCATTCATAGCATTCTCATTCTCATTGTTAGCCATGACAGGGGTATTCTCACCCTCATTATTACCTTCATCATCTATATTCAGCCAAAAGTTTCCAAACTCAGGGACTGGTGCAAGCGTGGTTATGATAGTGCAAAACTCATTTCTCTTTTGCTCATATTTGGCCCTTAGATCATGGTAGGCCATTCCTTGCTCATAGGTATAATTATTCATTTCCTCCACCACATTCTCCCAATAATTGGCCTCAGTCCTCCAAGTTTCAATAACCATTTTCAAATGGATATTTTCATACTTCAAATTATCGACTTCCAAGTCCAAAGCAATATTTCTATTCCTCAATCTAGCCGTGTTAGTCACTATTTTTTGAATATCATACCTTAAAATTTTCTTCTCCTTTTCTATCTCAGCATTAGAAATCAGAAGTTTGGTAATTTCCTTATGCAAGGCATCTTCCCTTAATTTCTGTCCTTGAACCCCTTAGTTTTCTCCTTAAGCTCCCTTTTTAAACTCTCGATCATCCCTCTGGTAGCCACCTCAACCTGTATTGCCTTTTTCATCCAATCCTCAATTAAATCACCGAGCTCCTTCTTTGACTTCTCAAGTTCGTAAACCCTAGTCTGCAACATCTCATTTTCATCTCTTAGGCACCTAACATTGCATCCAGTTGCCTCTATTCTTTGACTTCTCAAGCTCCTAAACCCTAGTTTGCAACATCTCATTTTCATCTATTAGGCGCCTAACACTGCATCCAGTTGCCTCTATCAAACAATTGCACTCTTTTCCCTCAACGTGATAAACAACATGTTCAGCCATAACCTACACGACCAAAAAGTTCTCGTTAGTAGAAATTTTAACTTAAAGCGAATTCAAATCTCCCAAAATACAAATTAGGAATCACATAGCTTAATATCTAGAATCTATTTTTATAAGATCTAGATATTGCTCTGATATCACTAAAACTATCATACCCCAAACCCGTACCTTGCCTAGAATACGACGACGGTCGCCATACCCCAAAGAGTATAATTCTCCAAGATACAAGGTATCAAGAATCATTACATCTTATTTGCGGAAGCAATAGAAAATCTAGTGTGGAACTTATTTCTATTAATACATAAATAAAAATTAAATGATTAAGTAATCATTCTATTGAGCCATATATGCTCATTATTAACATCACAGATCCAAATATAACATTTATTCAATGACTATTTGATTATTTTACTAGCAATCCAACTCCAGCAAACCCAGTCACCATCAGCCTTAACAAACTCATATATGTACTCATCCTCTACATAAAATGTTAAAATATTGGGATGAGCATCAACTTGCTCGATGAGTAAAACATACCGCCCTTGTTAGACCGAGTATGTTACATATATATACAGTTATACATTTCCAGAAGTTATACACGTAAACATACAATTTTAAGGAGAGCAAACATTCTTTGCACATTAGTATCATCTATAAACAATAATTAAATAGTTAATGGCTCTTAATAGTTACACGCCTTCATCAGCACTGAGTATTCAGTCTAGTGATTGACCCCACTAGAACGGGCAGTAAAAGGGACCTCTGGAGTATCCTTTGACCAATATTGCACTTTACTTTACATTGAAATTAGCAGGACAATAGCCCCTACCGATTATGTCATGACCATTAAAGCCGTTCCATTAATATTCACACTTAATCAAGTCAAATTACATAACATTGTATAAGCATGGACATCTTATATACATTTTGATCTCATAGCAAAAAAAAAAACAATTAGCTTCAACAAATATAGCCATACAAGTTCCTTTTTCATATAGAGAAAGTAAACACCTTGTTAAACGTTGCCAACACGATTTTAGAAAAATACAAAGGGGTAAATCCCACTCACTTCAATCAATTTGGAAGAAAGTCCTACTAGGGTTCTTGATCCTTGCCTTCTATCCCTAGAGAGATAACATGTAAATCTATTACTGTAAACATATTGACTGCTCGTCACTTATTTCTTTAATACATCCCCTATAGATATTTTAACCTAGGACACCTAACATTCCTAAACGAGTAAAGTTTCTATATCTAATATTTCCCTTTTAAGTAAGCTTCCTATTTTACAAATATCCTCTCTTGAAAAGTTACTATTTTTGGTAAGTCTAAACAACTTCGGAAAGAATCCTAATTTAGGTCAATATTCTTGGAAAAATCAATCATTAAGAAAAGTTTAGTTAATTTAGTTAAGTCTTTATTTTAGGAAGGTCATGAATAAAATTTAGGAAAGTCCATAACTTTGAAAGTCATTTATTTTAGGAATTAAAAGGCCAATACATTTAGTTTCATTCTTGATTATACGCATATAAATCAGTGGATACATTATTTAGTCACCAGTCATGCTCATATGGATTAGTCACGTAACTTGCAATTGAACTCGGATACAAATAGTCTGACATAATCTATTATAACTCATCAAATATTAGAAAAATCATACTGACTACCCTTCCTACTAGTGAGAAGAGATTTATGAAACATTTTGGACTCTTTAAACTAATGGCTAGAGAGATTATTAGGCACATGACTATAAAATTCTAAGTCTTTAATATTTCAATAATCAACATGATATGAACTATAATTTGCTTGTAATCTAATGACTAGTATTTGAACTGCAAGTCATGATGGAAAATCTAAAGAGACTTAATATCAGCAATCCAAATTGATTTGAAGTCCATCTAGTGAAAAGTGCATGGTAAATAACAAATTCTATGCATCCAATATGATTAATCACATTTGGGTTACAAAATGATCTCACGGACAACCTAAAACAAAATCAATCTCTTAAGGGATCTATACATTTTCTATTAATAACTACTAATAGATTAGTCAAAACAAAATCAATTGAATCGATCAGGACATGAACTTATCAACAAATTCCATAAGGTTCGAGATCCAATTAGTTCTACTAAAATTCACAGGTATGATAAATCTTAAAATCTGAATTGACAAGAATAAAATCTTAGTCTTACTTGTGTTGTAGTCATAAGTTGTTATCTAATTTCGAAGTTCCATCTCCTCCCTCTTTTCATCTTCCACAAGCTTGCTCACTCTCTCCGTCAAACTCACCTTTGTGTTTGTTAGTTTGCCAGAGAAAGGAAGAGATGATTTAGTCTTGTGTATTGGGTATATATAAGCATCAAATTAGTAGTGTTGTGTCAATACTCAATTAAAAAGTTAACGTCCTAATTATTAGTTGATAATATATTCTAAGTGGATTGATTGAGATTTGATTAGCAATCAGACATAAATGCTATTAATTGTATTTTAAATCTTACCATAGGAAATATCCTAATTAGTAATGGAAGTAGGCTTGATTAATGATTGACTGGCAATTAGTGATACTAACTGTAATTAGAAACCTTACCATGAAAATTAAAGAGAAGAATTGACTACATTTATTAAATCTTATTACTAGCGTTTAGTAGTATGACTAGGTTCCTTTGCCTAAAAAATATGCTAAAGGTGTGATTTTAGGACATTACACATTTTTTAGTACACCTATAGGATACTTGATTGTCCTATCCATCAACTGGAACATAATATATTAGTAACATTTAGTTCAGTTAATCCCTAACTTTCTAGCAATAGACAAAGGGATCAAATATACACTTGCATCTAAATCACATAAAGCACTTGAAAACTCAATATTACTAGTAGTGCAATGTATAGAAAAACTACCGGGATCCTTTAACTTAGGTGAAAGTTTGTTTTGAATGACTACACTACATTCCTCCATCAATGCAATTACCTCACCATCCATAAGCTTCCTTTTCCTGAGCATGATATTCTTCAAAAATCAAGCATAAGAAGGAATCTAAACAATAGCATCAAGGAAAGGAATATTAATATATAGTTGCTTGAAAATCTTCAAAAACTTATACAAACTCCCATTCTTCCTTCTCTTGCTTAAGCCTGCGAGGAAAGGGTATAGAAAATTCAATATTAACACTAGGATAAACTTTAGGAATAGGTAAATCCACATCAATAACTACATAATCTTTCTCCTTGTTAATTTCTCTTTTTTCACTTTTTTTCCTTTTTCTTATTCTCACAAGATACACCAAGGTCGAGATCCTCCAATTGCTTGCCATTTCTGAGAGTGATGGCATTAATTTGCTCTCTAGAATTCATCTTAGTCTTATTTGGTTGCTGTCCAGGTTGCCTAGGGTTCAATATATTTGACCAATTTGGAGTTCAATGTTCCTATACATGTTGTTCATTTGGTCAAACCAACCCTCAACTCTCTCGAATCTTTTCGCAGTGGAATTAGCTAACTTTTCAATTTTTCTATCCGTCTCACTAGCAAACTTGACCAATTTCTCATTTGTGCTACTAGATAATGTCTCAATCGCCAACTCCTGCACTAGCTTAGTCTCCACGGGTGGTTGTTTTGGTTGGAAGCCAGGTAGATTTGTCAACCTTTGTTGGTTCCCTTGCTCTTTCCATCTAATATTGGGATGATTTTGCCACCCTGGAATGTAGGTACTAGAATACGGATTGTTTTGTGGTTGATAATTAAAATTGTTGAGATACTATACCTGTTCAATACTAGCACAAACAAAGAGTTCATGATTACCTCCACACATAGAAGAACATGTAACACTTACATTGAAATTGGAACTAGAACTAGCAACGACATGCTTATTAAGCATTTTCACTACATTGTCCAATTTTGTAGACAACAAGTTGACAGAGTCCAGCTCATACATACTAGCTGTTCGCTTAGCAATGCCTCTTTCATTAGCCCACTGAAAATTATTTGCGGCCATCTCCTCAATTAATTGTTGAGCTTCCTCAGTCAATTTACCCATCAAAGTTCCATTGACTACTACATCAACATGAGTCTTTGTCAGATAGGTGAGTCCATTGTAGAATATTTGGACAATGAGCCAATTGGATAAACCATGGTGTGAGCATCTTCATTGTAATTCTCAAATTTGCTCCCAAGCCTTGTATGATGTTTCTTCTTCTTGACAAAAAATAGTTATATCCATACAAAGTTTATAGTTTTGCTGAGTGGAAAGAATTTATTTAAGAAGGCTTTGACAAATCGGCCCAAGTAGTGAAGGTGCTAGATGAATGTAATTGTAACCAAACTTTGTCTTTATCTCTTAACAGAAATGGGAACAATCTAAGCCTAATTGCATTATTCCTTACCTCGTTGAACTTGATTGTGTCACATATTTTCAAGAATGTAGACAAATGAGAGTTAGGGTCTTCGGTTGCATTATCTTCACATTGAGATTATTGGACCATTTGAATTAGTACAGGTTTAGGGTGCGTTTAATAAAACTAAAGTCTAAAAGCTAAAATCTAAAATCTAAATCCATTAAGTTATTAAATTATTAAATACTAAATTTGATACGCGTTTGAGTGTATATCACATTAAGTGATAAGTGAATAGTTTATCATTTATTTTTGTGAGCAACTTTTGCCTAGGAAATTTAGTGCCACTTGTTCAATTTTTGGTTATCAAATGCATCTGAACATATTAAGATCTGAATCCATTAATTGTAAGTGTTGAATCCATTAAGTTTAATCTCAAAATTATTAGAATTTACAGTAGGTCTTATAATGCTTGTTTGTAAACCATCAGCTCCTAGCAAAGCAAAGTCCTATAATGCTCTTCTTTTCGCCTTCTCAACCATAGGTTCAATTCTTGGAAGTTTAATTATTATTTCACCTTCACTTTGAGTCTCCACAGTTTCTCGTAGTGCTTGTCTTTGTTGCCTCCTTAGGATTCTTTCAATTTTGGAATCCAATGGAACAGTTACCCATAGTGTTATGTGCATACACCACAAGGAATTACAATCAAGAACTTAACCAAAAATAAAGCCAAACAATAAATTACCATAAACTACTCTATCTACAATGTCTAAAGGTATTCACAATATAACACAATGTCTAGAATAATAAAGCTCGTATAGCTTCAATATTGTCGTGATTCTTGGCAACAATGCCAAAAACTTGACGAGATTCTAACCTGCTCTCTAAATTTTATTTTAATTCCCTTGTTCCCATGAAGTATACAAGTCATGATTCGTAGTGCTATGAAGTTATGATCGATCCCATGAGAATCACTTTCAACTACTAAGGCTTTGATTATCTAGACTAATCAAGAATTTTAACTAAGTAAAACGGTAACAATGCAAGCAAAATTAACAACTTGAACAAACTCAACTAAACACAAATGACTTAGGGTACAAATCCACTATGTAAACCTAATCATAGATGAAATGATCAATTATCACTAATCCACTTGTCTTCCTAAGGATGCATTTTACTCACGCCGTTGGAACTCGCTCTCGCGAATGAACTAAATCTAGCCAACACTATAGTTTCCCTACTCTCTTGATGAAATCACAGGTGACGACTAAATCTATATCTAGAAATGCCAATAAGATCTACCTAAGTGCATCTTCATTATTTTCATTTGTCTAGTTCTTAGGCTACACCTATTCCATTTCCATAATTGTCAAATGGTTTCATAGATTAACAACTATCATGGCTTGCAAATCATGATTAAGCATTCGCAATTGTTAAAGCAAGAATAGGTGAACTGGCAAATACAAGATATAGTAATAATCAACTTTGTTCAACCATAATTAAGGCACATATAGGTTCATCCATCCCTCGAGCAAGAAGATTTAGCTAGACATAGAGATTTAACAATAAAATTCATATTTTCAATAATGCAACAATAAACAGAGTAAATAGGAAGAAATGCAAATTCAAGTGAAGAAACAAGATCTATAAGATTTATCATCTTCGTTGCTATCAAAAATACATTATTGCATCAAGAGTTCTTCAAAGAAACAGAAACTAGAGTTAAAATTAAAACTATTCTAAGTTAAACTAAGCTAGAGAGGTAAAGTTGTTCTTCATGTCTAAGAACTAAACTCTTTCCTCAATAATGTGTTTCTTCTTGTCAAAGAGTCAAGAAAAGAGGTTCCTAGAACCCCAAAAGGCTGATACAAATCATTGCTATATATCAGATTAAGAGTGAATAAAGAAACCAAAGTTCAAATAAGTTGGTAACTTACGCCTGACAACAAATCCTCGGGAGTTTGTGTATAAACCATGGGGGTTTGTAAGAAACCCTCAGGGGATTCTCCCAGGATTTGTTTTCCCCTATTTCGCTATTGAATTTGAATTCTCTGCCCACAATCCCTTGCGGCAACCACCAGAATCGATGATAATCCCTCCGGAGTTTCTTTTTATCTTTTTCTATGACTTTCCATTCTTCATCTTTTCAAATACTTGATTTGCGCCACCTCTTTTAATCTTTGTTGTGACTTCTTAAGTTTCTAATCATCACTTCATTAGTCTTCCATTTTACTTCCAATTGAGTTTGATCATTTTACCCTACAAAAATAAAGAAATTTGTGACTAAAATGATAAAATCACAACTAATCCATCTATCAACTCAAGATGCAAATTAGAGACCAAAATGAGCAACTTATATAATTTAACTTCACAAATTGACTCGAAAACAATATGAAACACCTTTAAAAATATTCAGAAAATTAGCCCTTATCAACAACTTTCTCTACAACTTGGAAACCAATTCCCATGCGACTTTAACAATTAAATCTTAGCTCAAATTTGACATCAATATGTAATATACCAAAAATGCTAATCAATGTAGATTTCTAATTAGTTTGGTTTAAATTATTCCAACACTCTATATCAAAATCTCTAGAAAGACATTCCATAAGGATTCCTTGTATGCCAAAAAGTTTAAGGTTGATCAGCATATACTATCAATGTGAAAATATCAATGTTGAACTTTTGGGAACATAGCCTTTTCTCTGTCTTATATTTTTATAGACTGATTTTATAGAAACTCAAAATCCGAATTCAAAAAGCATGTCTTTTGTAATACACTATATTAGTAAGGGTCCAAGTTTTTGTGGACTGCTCCAAGTTTTTCCATACTTAGTATGAAATGTTTGTATGGTGGCTAGTGTGTACTACTAAATTTATTAATCTTACATATTTGATGATTGCTATCTTTATTCCACCCATGTGAGGCATTGAAGTTTTAATTTCATCCAACAATAAAGCCTCTTCTCTATATGTTGGACTGATATCTTGGATACTTGATGGAAGGAACACCTTTCCACTATAACCTGACAGCCTATTGCATAACATCATAGAGAGAGAAAAAAGAAACAAGTCATTGCATGAAAGAAACCATATCATAAAAATCACCCAATAAACCATAGCTTTTATACAAAAATAAGGGTAAAGTGCACAACATGTCATCCAACTTTTCATAATCTTATTTAACCCACTATACTATTTGTTATTTCAATTCACCCACAAATTATTAAAGGTGTTCAACTAGGCCACTTTATCTTTTTTTCTTTGGGACATTTTCATCACATTTAAGACAAAATTAGTATAGTGAGTTCGATGAAATTTTAGAAAAGTTCAGTGATCGTTGGCATGCTTTTTTGAAAACAATTTCTAAAATTAAAGAAGAATAAATGGAAAAATAAATTTCTCAACAAAGACAATTATAGCAAAAGTTATCATTGCATTCATAAACCATTTGGCAAAAAAATAGAAATATTTAGCAACAAAAAGTCAAGTTACATTATAAAAATCAAAAGAATTTTTTTTTTAAAAAAAGTACGAGAAAATATCTGGGAAATTATTGTTGTTATGAATTGGTAGAGAAAAAAAAAATATCTCATTATAAAAGGAAAATTTTCCTTCAAGCTTTGTAATTTTTTTTTGTTTTGCTCTTTTATTTCCTTGCTAAAATACTTCTATTATATTGCCAAAAAAATAGGAACGCAATGGTCCCTTTTGCCATGATAACTTGTTGCTAAGAAATTGCATTATCCTTTTACTCTTCTTTAGTTTCAAAACAATTTTCCAAAAAAGAATGCCAATCCTCACTAAACTTTAGTAAAATTTTATTTAACCCACCATACTATTTTTTGTCTTCAAAGTGACAAAAATGCCCCTATATTTGACCCAGAAAATTGACGCAATGACCCAATTGAACACTTTAAAAGTTTAATGGGTCATTTGACAAAAAATAGTAAAATAATCCAAATAAGATTTTGAAAAAGTTTAGTGACTACGGACGCACTAATGAACATGCTGGTAGACGTAGCAAAATGGATCCATCCACCAATCCTTCCACATAAACTAACCTTAAATGGATTTGGATGACCCATAGGGGTGTTCATGGACCTCCGAGAAACCAGTCGATTTGTAATTTTATTGATCCTAGCGACAACTAGTGGTTCAGCAAAATTGTATTCCATACCCTAACCATGTTCAATTGATTAACAGCTAACTGGTTAACCAATAGGATAGGGTCGGATATATAGGGTAATATAACCCTCTTGTATTTGTAGGAAAAAGAAAAACAGAATTAGATTAACAAAGAAAATGATACAATAGCTGTCCAAATTAATAAAATTGTTTAATCCTAGAACTCTAGAAAAACAACCAACAAAATAGAAAATAAAAAACACAATAGATAATTAAAACATGAAATATTCCAAATATTTATTTCCATTTTTTATACTCCTTGAAATCTATTAATTCATTTTTTATTTAGGATGACAAGTTTCTTTACAACAAAAAATGTAAGCTCTAAAAATTAAAAACACAATAAATAGAGCGGTGAAGTGGATAGAATTTATGAGAAAGGAAAAGAAATTTTGAAGAAAGAGATAAAATAGAATAGTAGAGTAAATGAAATTAGTGTCAACGAATTAGTGTCAATGAAAATAGGAAATGGACAAAGTAAATGAAAGATAGGGTTAAATATACAAGTTTATAAGTTGTGAAAAATAAAATGTCTAATGGCATAGGGGCTCATAAATTAAATTATTAGTAAATGATTAAACAATTATGGATTGAGGTTTGAACACTGGTTATCTTAACCAATTATGGATTGAGGTTTGGATACTGGTTATGTTAACCAATCTTGCACATATGCGAGTAAGTTTAGCTAACTGTGATTTTTGAAAATTAAAAATCATACCCTAACCTAATTTTTCAAATAGGTTCGGGTAACCTAACCATTTTAAAAAATACGGGTTGGTTACTTTATTTTTCAATTTGGACCAATTCAATTTTCTCGACTACTCACTTTTCGGTTGAACACCCCTAATGACCCATAAAAATTCAATTTTTTAAATGGATAATATCTAAATCCAATTATATTGGTGAATTTAAATGGATTATCCATGTCATCCATATGTATCCACTTAATTTCAAAAAGAGAAAACACTTCCCGTGATTGCAACTATTAGAAGCCAAATTTTATGGGACTATTATATTCTCTCTTTCATAGGTTCCTCATTTGCCAATAGCATTAATTGAATTTTTTTTGTTTCTAATTTCTAGACTTCCTTTACCTTTTTGAAAATTATATTTTAGTCTCTATTCTTTTTCTTTTTAATAAACTCTTACACAGAAATGGGTGCAAACACATTCTTTAGTACGGAAGAAGCTAGAATGCATCAAACAATATGAAATTAAATTTTATTCTTTTATTCTTTTATTTATATAAATTAAGAATTTTTCTAATACGTGTCTTCGCGGCATTGGTTAAGACGTATGAATGATACCTAACTTGTCATGTAAATTCATACACTCACATTTATTACCTCTATTTAAATACTTTCCCAAATTTATTTTCACTTTTATAGGAAAAAAATTGAAGCTATCTTACTCATTAGCCAAACTCTTTTATAAAAGTGGCTTTATTTTGTTTATCTAGGTGTCAAGTAAGGGAATTATAGTTTATAGATGGCCCAACAATATAGCCTTTCTATAGTTTTTCTTAGCAATTAAATTAGAAAATTTCTCATTGAAAATGAAAAGCATACACTTTATCATAGGTCCTTATTATCATTTCATCTTTTATTCAGGCAACATTTTTTTTGTAGCTAAATTTTATGTATGAAAATAAAAAACGTGAAACCTCATTGTTTCCTCATTTTGTTAAAATTTACTAGAATTAAGATTACAATAGAGATTTCAAAATTTTTGAAATATGTTTTTTTGTTCAATACTTGGATCTTTAATTTAGGACTTGGGAGGATACATGGTTAAATGGATGGATCGTGCTTTTACATTGTCCGTCTAAATAGCATCCTTGTAGATCCATTTATTAAATGATTTTAATTGGATTGGATCAATTTGATTCACTATCCATTTAACCAAAACTATTTATCAACCATGTATCCATTTTGTCACTTATCGTTGGAAGGGTAATGGTGGCTTGTAAGTGTGATCAATGAATTAAGACGGGAAACAAGGAAATTTGATGTAGAAAGGTTCCACATTTTCATCTTATAACTCTTTTTCTTATGATAAAGGTTCCACATTTTCATCTTATGACTCGTTTGTTGGAAAAAAAAAGACTCTTTGTGTTGATTTTGGTTTAAGAGAGTGAGAAAGCCAGAGATATTGGTGTTGTTAAGAACATCAAAATCATTTGTTCATTTGGCCCTTCATGTTTAACTATTAGCCATTAACCCTGGATTAAGATCATGCACTACTGATGATGACCAAACTAATGCCATTTTTGAAGCACTACAGATGATCACCAAACTAATGCCATTTTTGAAATCTGCATATGTGCTCCCTGTTCTTTGCAAAGAATAGCACCTTTAGACTTGAAGACATTTGGAAGCGCCTAAAGGATTGGTTCTATGGAGAAACCTGAGTGCATATGGTCCAATTTATGGTTAGCCTAGTCATTTATAAAACATTTTGATAGCTACCCCAATTCCCAATTTAAGGTGAGAACATTGGCTGTCCTTCTGCTGTATATTCTAGTTGAACTAGCGTGTGCAACTCATAGATATCCTCAAATTCCAGTCGAAGTTGTAGAAAAATTAACACTACATTGTGAGGACCCGAATTTTATTTTACTTACTTTTATTTTATTTTACTGGCTTAATTAATTAATTATTTATTCATTTGGTCCAATTAAATTATTTCATCCTTTTTAATTGCATTTGCATGGAACACTGTCTCATTTTATATTTTTAAAAACGTTTGCTAGTAAATTTAATTTTTCTACGGATCGATTAGTGAGAAATAGTGAATACATGTTTTTTGAGGCAAAATTTGTGAGGACTTGTAAAATCCCCCATATTTTTCTTAAAATTCCCTTTTATTTGGAATTCATTACTTTACAATAACTTTACTACTAATTTACTCCCTCAATAGTTGGAATAAAGAATAGAATTAAGAGTTTTCCCTATTCTTTTATAGTTAGGGTAAACTAGGATTTTTACGTCTTTTGGTAGTGTGATTAATTGGTAAGGAGTATGTACTAAATTGGGTGGTTAAGAGTAATTTTTCTATAAGGGGAAGTGTGTGATTAGAACTGATAATAAAAAGTTAGTGAATCATAAGTTAAAACACTAGTACGGGCGAATTAAGGAAAATCGGTTTGAACCGACGTGTACCGTTTGCTACCGATTGAACACACCACTTGAACACTACTTTATTATCTTAATCTCCTTGTTTTTATTTCAGCTAATTAACTCTAAAATATCCCTTAAACCAGCCACAATCTTTGACCAAAGAAAGGGAGAAAAGAAAAAAAATTGAAAGGAAATCTAGTTGCGACACTTGTCGGAAATCTAAAAGATGTTGACCAAGCCAACTTTCTTTCTTCTTATCTTCCATTTTGGCTCATTTTACTTACTTCAATTTCAACCTTGATTTTGGCCTTGTTTGAGTTGAATCCAAAAATCTAAACCGATTAAACCTTCACTTTGGTACTTAGGAAGCTTTGTGTGGTAAAAGTTTTGGAAGAAAGGGATGTGGTTTTCACTTACAAGCAGCTATTGGAAGGTATCATGATTGCCTTTCCTTTTCTCTTCCTTAATCTTGTTTAAATTTGGATAGAAACTTATGTTCTTGGCTTATTATGGTTAATGATTCAGTTTTGGATGATATAGCGGAAGGGTTAGCTAGGGTTTATATTTTCAGCCTTGATTATGGTTGTCTACCTAGTAATTGATAGTATTGAGCTAGTAATTGATGGTTTTGATGATATAATACTTGATGGTATTGAGCTAGGATATGAATTTTTAGAGTAGAAGTGAACTGCCAGCATTGATGATGAATCTGTCCTGTTTCTGACCTGCATATTTGTCCATATTAGAGGCCGAATCAGGTTTTGCTCAAAACATGAAAGTTGTAGTGAATGGAGTTAAATATCTGCCTGTAAAATTTCAGCTCAATCGGAGCACTGTAGTCTGTGAAATGACTAAATTACCCCTGACTGCCAAATGCCCTATTTCGCAGGCAGCTTTCTGTTTTTTATGAGATTGTACATTTTGACCCTGAAAATGCACGAACTGGGTATCAATGTTTTCATAATAAATGTAGATTTCTGTCTTAGCTTCGAAACACCATAAAATTTGCCCCAATCCGATAAGCGTAGCTTCTGTTGTGATCAAAACGCCAAAAGACGTCAAACTTGCTATTTAGCTATTCGTCTTTAAAATCGGTTTTCGGTTGCATTGCTAGATTTGCCTTGTATTTGGATGACATTAAGCCTAGTTGAAGGGCTATTGTGTTAATATTGCTTATGTGTGATTTTGGGCTGAGTTGAAGAAAATAATGAAGCCATAAATAGATGGAAAATAGCGAAATACAAAGGGCATGCTGCCTAAATTTCTATTACTTGCTCTTATGAATATTAGTAAGATGTAAGGTTTGATTTTAGGGTTAGTTGGATTTCAAGTTACATATGTATCCTTGAATGTACTTCAATAATAGTAGGGGTGGGCACGGGTCGGCTACCCGCCCTTAATAAGTTTTGGCTGACCCGACCTTAAAATATCGGATCAGCCATTTTGCGACCCTAACCCGCTCCTAATATTTTCGGGTATCCGAAAAAAAGAAGCGGGTCATAGGGTACCCGCACCTAAAAAAAATTCCAATAAAAAATATTTTTCACTTAATATCAACATATTTTTCAATAAAAAAATGCTTTCTAATTAACATTGGTAGAGATATTATAATCAAAATCCATACGTCATCATTCTCACACATTTCATCCAATAATCAAACCGATCTCATAAATTTAGTACATATTAGAATTATAATATCTAATAGATAAAATGAAATTTTATGATAATTTTAAATATATCACCATTCTCACGCATTTCATCCTTTTATAACATAACAAACACAAGGATAATAAGTATTTGGCAACTTTCCAACTTCCTTAAGGATGTTATGATACAAGACTGCATCCAAAATGAGTCGATTGTGCAATCAAGTCCGGAAAAGAATTGAACAGAGCCAATAATTTTTGAAGTATAATCAAAATAATCTTGAAAAATTTTCACCAACTTTCTTACATCTTTGGAATAGACCTTATTGCATTAAAGGTGATGAAAAAGAAAAATAAATTTCTTGCACTAAAATAAAGGAGACAAATTTAAGAGACACAATTGCAATAAAATAAATAAATAAATGAAAGACACAAATGTTTTAATTGTCTAGCTAATAGAAAATTGGAGCTCCAAACACAAATTTTTGATTGAATTGATGAAAAATTTGCAAGAAAGATTGATGGAAGTAGAATAAAAATGAAAAATGATGAAAATGATGAACAATTTTTATGATAGAGTTTCACTAATTTTTCTTTGTTTTGTTCATTTTAATTCAGGTTTCACCAAGACTATTCGTTTTTTTAAAACAAGATAAGGAGAGGCGAATCATATGAGATTAGAATATGAGGTTGTGAACCACTTTACTTACATTTAGGATTAAAAATTATAAAAATTATATGATGAACCCTTATTTTTTTAATATTTATATAATATACCCAGCGGGTCAGGTACCCGCGGGTTTTTATTTTACCGATCCGTATCCGTATCCCTTTTTACGGGTACCCGATCCGCATCTGTCCCGCTAAGAAAAATCAGATCGGATATCCTATTTTTCGGATCGGATCGGATCGGGGTTCGTCGGGTTTCGAATCGGATCGGATTTTTTGCCCACCCCTAAATAATAGTATATGAGTTATTTTTTATCAAGATTTGGTATCAACTAAGATGAAAAGTGTTAGTTTTATCTCGAAAACTTTGAATTACATTTGCTCACTTCAATTTGGGATTGTATGAATGTTTGAAATAGAAATGAATGTAAGTATACGTCCCAAGTTTGGGAACTGTTATTTCACTTATTCTCGAGATTATACCTTATTTTATTTGAAGGGAATGAATTAGTCCTGATGAAAGTTGGATAGGCGACTCCCTGGGGTACACCCTAGGGGGAGGTGGGGTCGTCACAGATGGTATCAGAGCCACTTCGCGTGGTCTCTGTGCGGGGTGAATTTGGGCCAAGTGGTGTCATGTGAATGAGTAAGGCTTAAGTACTGTTTTAGAGCGAAAACTCTGAATCATGAATGTGATAGGTATAAACCCTTTATCTTGATATTTGGAAAAAATTAGATATGTATGTTGGGTAGGAATCTCAAGTGTGATGATTTACTCTTGGGACCGGCCGGCTCGAGTTGTGAATTATCTTATTTCGGATTCTTGTACCAGAGTACTCAAGAGTTGAGGGTAATGCTAAAGACGTGAGATCTCCACCGCGGGGAACAAGAACGGGCTAATGTTTTGCGAGAGCAAGTGCAAGAGGACAACGGACATCTAGTTCAGGTAGTAAGAGAAGTGAGACATCGGACGGAGAATAATTTAACCGAGTATAGGACAATATCGGCCAGAGAGAAGTGGAATCAGCTGATTTAGTGATGACCTAAGCTAGAAACGTAAGATCTTGAGGTTGTAGGAAATAAGTTAGGGTGGCTGGGACAGCATATCGTGTTTTTTTTCTAGTTTTGTCACTGTATTGCCACTGTATGTATTTTGCTCGTGACATGTCAATGCTTACATGTATAGTACTTGCTGCACTTGATTTTGTTCAACTTGATATGTATCTTTGTGAATTTGGTGTGTTATAGATATGCTAAGCATGTTTCCTTATCCTTGGTTTTATGGTTTAAAATTTTCTTCATCTTGCCATTTTAGCCAATTTATTTTGTTTACGTACTATATCACCTTTTGAAAAAAGAAAAGAGAGAGAAGGGTATGGAGGGTAGACGAAGTCAAGAATAAGGGGCTAGTCGAGGACATAGGGCTAGCCGTGGACATGGCGGTAGGCAAGTACAAGAACCAAGAGAAACAAGAGACGTGACAGTAGAGCAGCAACAGGAACTAAGGGTCGAAGCAGGGAACCAAGTAGCAACGGCAATACAATAAATAGCTAATATCTTAGCGCAATTAGTGGAGCAACAAGGCCGAACTCCAGTGAATCAGCCTAGGAATCCTGAGATAGGTGAGGACAGGGCCTTAGAGCGTTTCTTAAAGTTTTCTCCACCGAAATTCTTTGGAGGGTCTGACCCAGAAGTACCTGAAAGCTGGTTGGAGGCAATGATAAATATTTTTGTAACCTTGCATTATACAGAGGAAAGACAAGTGGCTTTTGCCATCTTTCAATTTGAAGGACCGGCTAGGGCATTATGGAATGTTATTAGGGCAAAGTGGGTAAAAGAACAGACGGCATGGACTTTGGTAAACTTTATAAGAGAGTTTAATGAAAAATACTTCCCACTTTTGGTCCAAGAGAAAATGGAGGATAATTTCATTAGGTTACACTAAGGAACCCTAAACGTGGCCGAATATGAAACACAATTCACTAAATTGTCTAAATTTGCTCCTAAATTAATAGCTACGAAGCAAAGAAAGGTGAGACGATTTGTACAGGGGTTAAATATGGAAATGCAAGAAGCTTTGGTGGCTGCACAAATTAATACATTCACGGAAGCCTTTGAAAAAGCTCAAAGAATTGAAATTGCGAGGGCGCAAGTGAAGGCTTTTCATGTGAGAAAGAGGAGTACACCTACTAGTACACCTGAGGAATCTAAGGAAAATGTAACGCCCTCCAAAGTAAGAAGAATGGACTTTCCGCACTACCCACCCTGGACATTAGGACAATTGGAAGAAGATTCTACAAGGGAAAGTCAAGTAGAAAAATGGCAACAAGAGGGAATATCTCGAGAAGGCCAAAATGTGGCTTCTTGCTTGGCTTGCGGATACTGTGGAAATGCTTGGTTTGTGGGAGTACCGACCATCAAATTAGCAACTGCCCGAACAAGCAGCAACGAGGGAATAATGCTCAATAAGGGGATAAAGCTAACCCTAGACAAGCTAATGAAAGACAGAACATACCGAAAGTACCAGCACGGGTATATGTCTTAAACGAGCAACCAGCTCTAGAGTCATCTGAGGCGATGGAAGGTAAAAATTTCGAGGACGAAATTTTCTTAAGGGGGAGAGAGTGTGAGGACTTGTAAAATTCCCCATATTTTTCTTGAATTTTCCTTTTATTTGGAATTCATTACTTTACAATAACTTTATTATTCATTTACTCCCTCATTAGTTGGAATAAAGAATAGAATTAAGAGTTTTTCCTTTTCTTTTATAGTTAGGGTAAACTAGGGTTTTTGCGTCTTTTGGTAGTGTGATTAATTGGTAAGGAGTATGTACTAAATTTGGTGGTTAAGATTAACTTTTCTATAAGGGGAAGTATGTGATTAGAAGTGATAATAAAAATTTACTGAATCATAAGTTAAAATACTAGTACGGGCGAGTTAAGGAAAAGCGATTTGAACCGATGTATACCGTTTGCTACCTATTGAACACACCACTTGAACACTGCTTTATTACCTTAATCTCCTTGTTTTTATTTAAACTAATTAACCCTAAAATATCCCTTAAACCGGCCACAATCGTTGACCAAAGAAAGGGAGAAAAGAAAAAAAATGAGAGGAAATCTAGTTGCGACACTTGTCGAAAATCTAAAAGATGTTGACCAAGCCAACTTTCTTTCTTCTTATCTTCCATTTTGGCTCATTTTGCTTCATTATTTCTTCTTATGGCCGAGAGTTAAGAGGAGAAAAAGAGAGAAGAAACACTTCATTTTCAACCTTGATTTTGGCCTTGTTTGAGTTGAATTCAAAAATCTAAACCGATTAAACCTTCACTTTGGTACTTAGGAAGCTTTGTGTGGTAAAAGTTTTGGAAGAAAGGGGTGTGATTTTCACTTACAAGCAGCTATTAAATGGTATCATGATTGCCTTTCCTTTTCTCTTCCTTAATCTTGTTTAAATTTGGATAGAAGCGTATGTTCTTGGCTTATTATGGTTAATGATTCAGTTTTGGATGATATAGTGGAAGCGTTAGCTAGGGTTTACATTTTCAGCCTTGATTATGGTTGTCTACCTAGTAATTGATAGTATTGAGCTAGTAATTGATGGTTTTGATGATATAGTACTTGATAGTATTGAGCTAGGATATGAATTTTTAGAGTAGAAGTGAATTGCCAGCATTGATGATGAATCTGCCCTGTTTCTGACCTGCATATTTTTCCATGTTAGAGGGCAAATCAGGTCTTTCTCAAAACATGAAATTTGTAGGGAATGAAGTTAAATATCTGCCTGTAAAATTTCATCTCAATCGGAGTATTGTAGCATGTAAAATGACTAAATTACCCCTGACTGCCAAAGGCCCTATTTCGCGTGCAGTTTTTTGTTTTCTCTGAGATTGCACATTTTGACCCTGAAAATGCACGAACTGGGTTTCAATGTCTTCATAAGAAATGTAGGCCTCCATCTTAGATTCGAAATATCATAAAATTTGCCCCAATCCGATAAGCGTAACTTCAGTTGTGACCAAAACGTCAAAAGACGTCAAACCTGCTATTTAGCTATTCGTCTTTAAAACTGGTTTCCGGTTGCATTGCTAGACTTGCCTTGTATTTGGATGACATTAAGCCTAATTGAAGGGCTATTGTGTTAATATTGCTTATGTGTGATTTTGGGCTGAGTTAAGGAAAATAATGAAGCCATAAATGGTTGAAAATTAGTGAAATACAAAGGGCATGCTGCCCAAATTTCTATTACTTGCTCTTATGAAGATTAATAAGATGTAAGGTTTGATTTTAGGGTTAGTTGGATCTCAAGTTACATATATATCCTTGAATGTACTTCAATAGTAGTATATGAGTTGTTTTTGACCAAGATTTGGTATCAAATAAGATGAAAAGTGTTAGTTTTATCTCGAAAACTTTGAATTACATTTGCTCACTTCAATTTGGGATTGTATGAATGTTTGAGATAGAAATGAATGTAAGTATACGTCCTAAGTTTGGGAACTGTTATTTCACTTATTCTTGAGGTTATACCTTATTTTATTTGAAAGGAATGAATGAGTTCTGGCGAGAGTTGGGCAGGCGACTCCCTGGGGTACGCCCTAGGGGGAGGTGGGGTCGTCACAAAATTCGGCTCGAAAGTGCAGTGGTCTTGGAGAATTAAGGATGATTAATAGTAGACTAAAAAAAATTAATTGAGAGATTAGTGGTGAGTGAGTTAAATTAAACTCAATTAAGAGCACTAATTGCCCACTATTTATTTGTTTACTTTTTGTACCAAAGCACCTTTATGTCATTTCTTTCTTACACTCCATCACTTCACCAACAACCCACACAAACCCTTTCTTCTCTCTTCCCTCTTGGCCAGCCATCCCATCCCATTTCTTACCAAAATTTCAGCTTCATTTCCTTCCATATTTGCTCCAAAAACTCACTCCAATCTTGCTCCTTTTCTTGGAACATCACTCAAGTTTGAAGGGAGACTTGAAGGAGGAAGGAACCTTGGTGGTTTAGAGTTTAAACTCTAGTGGTTTGGTCTTCATCTCTTGGAAGTAAGGTAACACCCCAAAGCTCTTACTTTTCCTTCCAACTTATTGTTAGTTTAGTTAGTTTTAACTAGTTAAGCATTGGGTTGTTGATGGGTTCAATGAATCTTGACTCTAGGTAGATGTCTTGAGGTGGCTTCTTAGGTAGTGGCCTTGAGGAATTATTGTGTGTTTAGTTGTTCGTTTCATGCTTGTTTTGTTGAATTATGGCTTAGTTTTCATTGGGAAAGTTGAAAAGAAAACCTGAAGAAAGGAAGAAGCATGCTATCCAAAATTTTGCTGGTTGATTCCCTCATGTTAATTTCGAATTTTGTGGTTATTTTGGTACCAAAATGCTTGTTATATGTTGGTGTTTATGTGTGTCAATTATCTCTCAAAAAGCATTTCATTTGGTTGAATTAAAATTGGGTTAAAGTGAGAGTGCAAATCTGAAAAATTTCTGATCAAAATACCAGACCAGTGTGTACGTATTAACCCATAACTTTTCGTCTAGGATTTGAAATCAAGTACTGTTTGTGGCATCTGAAACTAGACTCCGAGTGCTTTCCAACGGTATAAAATGCACCTTCTAATTCATTTTCTATGAGCCGTAGTGAACCGGTAAAGTTAACTGATTTTTCTCACTGTTTTCATCCGAGAAACAAGCATAGCTGCAGTTTGTAACTCATTTTCACCCATCTTATAAACGAATTTTAAACAGTTTTTTCTAGTAAATTTTGGAATTTTGAGTCTAGTTTTCAATGCCGCAAACCACGTGAAATTTTGAGTTGTGTAGCTTTAGTTATGGCCAGATTTTGAAATTGTGTCAAGTGCTCCAAAACTGGAAATTCCGTGAACCAGGTCCCAAAAATCAGCTTTCCAAAAACTGTTGTATCTTGGTGTAAAAAGGTCAAAATTGAGTTCTGTTTATCGTGTTTAAAACTAGATTTAGATTTCTATCAGTGATATAAATTTCAAGGGCTGATTCTATTTTTATGAATTTTGTCAAATTTTCAAATTTTACTGAAAATGCAAGACTGTTTTGCTCTGTTCTTGTTGGAACAGTGAGTTGGAGCTAAAGTTTGAATGATTTTGGATTTGAATATGAGAAAAGTGTGTTCTAGAGATTTTTAGTACATTGAATCTAGTTTCCAACGGTATAAATTTTCCAATTTTTGGACTTACGGAACTCGAGATATGATTTTTCCAAATGGTGTCGCACAAAACTGAAATTTTTTTGTTTCAAACAAAATGCTCTTTTAAAAACTCTCAACTTTCCTCTGAGAGTGTTAGTTCATTTTAAGTTTGATTTCGTGGATGGATACAAGATCTCTTTGAATATTAGACCTTCCTTTTGAATCTTGGTTTTCAAAGGATTAAACCTCTCTTGATGCGTTTTCTTGGTTGCCCAACTTTCTTGGTTAATTGCACCTCAATTCATACTTGAGAAATGGATTTCAACCCCTAGTCTTATGCTCTTGATTTCCATGACGTTGAACTCTAAAAATGGAGCGTTTTAGTTAGAATAATTCTTAAAGAATTTCACTAGTTTATACTCGAAACTTGGAACCTTTAGCTTTAAAATTTACTATGAAAATGAGTGGAGTTTTGATGAATTCCGACTCCATTAGTTTAGAAAATGTGAACGCTCATTCTATTCTAAAACTTGGGCGTAGAACTAGAAGTTTTGAGAGATGAAAACCATCTTCCCTTTTCTCGATTTTCATGCGAAAAGTAAATATGGTACTTTCTTTTAGAACTGAGGGTTCTTGCCAAGACTTGACTCGAAAATAACTTTTGAGTTTCCTTTGAGTATTATTTCAATGATTTAGCGAGAAAGGCTCCTTTAACTTCACTCGAACTTGTGACCTTGAGAGTGGGTAGCAAGAAAATGTTTTTCTTTTTAGCCTTGGTCGAGTACCTAGGTAATCGTGATTGTGCATGTCTTAGGTGCTCACGTGGACGCAGAGGAGCTTGTCTAACCTCTCGCTTTTGCTCTTGTTTTGCCCTTGACTTTTGTTGAGTGTCAAGAGCATGTTCAATGTTATTATAATTGAAATGATATTTGTACAAGTGCTATATGATACGTGAACTTGCCGAGGCAAGGGTGTAGTTTACCGCCTTCGTTCTCTCTCTCTCTTGATTAAATGATACTTGTTACATGAATGTGTATGATTTGCACTTGTACTCGAACGTATTTTAACTCGTGAGCACTGAACGACAGCATGTACCACACCCTATTCGGGTGGGAGGTACCTCTCATACCGACTCAGAGCCATGAACAATTCTAAGTCGATTGGAGCGTTGTCTCATCGACCAATTATACTTGTGGGGACGCCCCAACCCATTGGCTAACCTCATAACTCGAGCCGACAAGGGTTTGGTCGAGAAGTTTGGTGAAGCTTGGGAAATGATATAGGTTGATCTTTTGAAATCTCGCTTGGCATACTCGAATAGTATCGCCACTACATGAATGTTTGGTTCCGGATCCGAGTGGATGTTATGTTGGATGGAGGAAGTAAGTGGAGCGCTACGGTCATGTTACTTCTTGAGTTGACGGAGAGTCAACCCCAAATGGCGTGAATCGGTCGAGACGTGGAAATAGCTCCTGAGAGATCATGTATCCTTCGATGTGTGTTTAATTCCTACTTGTGCACTCAAATGAAATTTCATGTGAACGTTGCTTTCAAATATATTATTTGATTGGTTGGTGCTACTTGCTTGCTTGCTTAATTTTCTTGACTTCACTGAGCGTTAGCTCATCCCTTTAAGTTTGTTTTCCTTAACAGGCTTTGGAAGTGGAAGTTGGAGATTCTAGACTAGCGACTTCTGGTTGAAACTAGTACACTTTTGTATGATATTGGAGACTTTTAAAGTGTAAATTTTGTTATACTTGGGTAGTTTGGATTGTAATTGTAAATGGTATACTTGGGAGTTTTGGACTTGTATATTTGAAGTATCCCTAATCCTAAGTCTATGATTGACTTGTATATCTCAATTAAGCTTGTATAACTGCGTGAGTCCTAATGAGAGTTAGGCAGTCGTCCGGTTGATACCCTAGGGTTCGCCTTAGGGAGAGGTGGGGGCGTCACACACAGTGGTACAGAGCTACCCATAAAAATAAGAGACAAATATGATAACTTTCTTCTCCACAGAGTGATTCCTCGATGAGATACCCCATCTGTCTTCAATTGCCACAACAGAAGTTGCTGGGAAGCTGAGGTCACAGCAATTAAAACCACATTAGTTGCTTTGATTTTAGAAGCACGTTATGCTTTCATTTTGCTTTGGATAATCTGGACAGGTTTAAAAGGTTCTATAGTTTGTGGGTGGATAAAATCAAGTTCGTGGAAATGGAGGTAAGAGTATTGGAAGTCATTTTCGCGTGTCTCAGAATTTGTAGGAGGAGGAGGAGAAACCATGAAGCACTTTTGGAGCATGCATATCAGGAAGACAAGGACAAAGGCAATACTACGAATGGCAATAATCAACACAGTTACAGTATTAATTGGCAAAATGTACATTACTGATAAGGGGGAAAATTAGAGATGAACTGTTAGCAAAATAAACATCGCCAGGAAAAAAAAATCACCGTAGAAGATGAAGGACGCTTTTTGGAAACAACAGTCGGCACACATGGCCTTCTCTACTGTAAATGTAATAGAGAAGAAGGCGGCGCCGCCGTGGGACATGGAGGTGGGTGCGGACAATAAAATAAGATTGTCGAAGCAATTGAAGAAAGAGCCAAAAGATAAAATAGTAAAAGAGAATGAGAAAAGCTCCAGTACTCTATACACAATTAAAGAATGCCAGCCAAGTTGAACTAAACATTAATGTGAAAGCACGAGTTAATTATCCTTTAGTTGTTACTTCAACAAACTCTATACTTATCTATCAGTATTACATGTCCTTCATCAGAATCTGAAAAAATGAAGTATTCAAATATCTTATCATAAACCGACCGTAATTATATTCTAACACAGTTTGTGGGTTCATTTTCAGATGTATGTCCAATTTCCATCATCTAACCATTGTTGACATTGAAAACTGCAACTGCAAGACTCATATACACCTTGATGCTATTGGCATCGCATACATAACCTAGAAAGAAAGAAATAGTAGTAGATCTCAGCCAAATTATTCAGCCATGGGAACCAGTACTCCAGTTAACATCCCCTCTAAAATGAAGGCCTAGGTCTATGGCCAACATGGGAAACCCGAGGATGTCCTTAAGTTGGAATCTGAGGTTGATGTTCCTGACGTAAATGACGACCAGGTTTTGATCAAAGTACTTGCTGCGTCCCTGAATCCAATCGACTTCAAACGCATGGGTGGATCATTCAAGGCCACTGATTCTCCTCTACCGGTGAACCTCTATTTTTTTTTTGGGAAAAAATTGCTGTTTGTCTTAGTTACTGGATAGATAGTCCTTGTGTAGATTTATTGTGTTTTTTGATCTGGTAGACTGTCGCTGGATACGACGTTGCGGGAGTGGTAGTTAGAGTTGGAAGCAAAGTGAAGGAATTCAAGGTTGGGGATGAAGTATACGGAGACATTCACGAGCAAGCCCACCACCCAAAGGATTGTGGGTCACTGGCGGAGTACACTACAGTGGATGAGAAGGCACTAGCTCTGAAGCCCAAGAATTTGAGTTTTGCCGAGGCAGCTAGTCTTCCTCTTGCAGCTCAAACAACATATGGGGGCCTTGAAAGCGCTGGGCTTTCAGCTGGTAAATCACTTCTTGTTCTTGGTGGTGCTGGTGGAGTTGGATCTTTCATCATTCAGGTATTTGATGTGTTTGTTTTTTTCCCCTGGTTTTCCAGTAGTTTAAAACACCTATTAAAAATCAGCTCTAATTGGTCAGTTCCAAAGAATTAGTGATAAATGGTAATTATTGAGAATCAATCAACAAAAAGCTGTAGCAGTACTATACTAAGTCATACTTGGCAAACCAAAAAAAAAACTACTTTATGATCAATTAAAAGTAGTTATGAAGATTGACCTTTGATCAGGAGACAACGATAAGTCATAGTACTACCTAAATCCATGCATTGACTGAAATGATTTCTTGATCTAATGCAGCTGGCAAAGCATGTGTTTGGTGCATCCAGAGTGGCAGCAACTTCTGGCGCTAGGAAACTGGAGTTACTTAAAATCGTAGGAGCTGATTTGGCAATCGACTACAAGAACAACAAGTATGAAGATTTGGAAGAGAAATTTGATGTGGTATTTGATACTGTTGGTAAGAATGAATCCTAAGCAATCAAATTAATCTCTTGCTCCCTGTTTTCTGCAGCACGTAAAAGTTTTGATGCTAGTATTTAATTCTGCAGTGTGTGAAAATGAGCAGGTGAGAGTAGTAGGGATATCAAGGTAGTAAAAGAAGGCGGAATGGTGGTGACAATCTGGCTGGCTGGGCCAGTGGTTCCCCCTACTTTCGTGTTTGTGGTCACTTCGACTGGCTTTGTCTTGAGCAAACTCAATCCTTACATAGAGGAGGGGAAGCTGAAGCCGGTGATTGACCCTAAAGGGCCATTCCCATTCTCTAACGCCATTGAAGCATTTTCCTATCTTCAAAGTGGCAGAGCTACCGACAAGGTGGCCATATATCCAATTCCCTGATTACGAATCGAATCATTGCCCTCTCCAATCCCTAGATGCATCACAGCCTTTTATTGAGAATAAATGCAATTGGTAATAATAATAAATGCAACTGCTAGTTCTGTTTAGTACGTGAAGAGTTTGCTAGTCCTATTTCTTTTTATAATTCTGTAACAAAGACGCCAAAACTACTTTTTCTTTTTATAACTAGGGGACGAGTGCCCGGCATCGCGCGCGGTGTTTGGTGTTCGTGGTTAAAGAAGATTTTTTATTGGATAAATAATAGTATATGTTATTCTTGGTTTTGATGATCACAAAAGTTCTTTGAAATATCTATCTAACCTTCTTCAAATATAAGTGTTTTTGCCTATCAAAGAATCAGGTACTAAAATGTCATGAAATGCAAATCAACTAAAAGAAGAAGCAAAAACAGGACACTCATGTCGGACGGCCGAAAGGATAAAGAACATCAGGAAGGAAGCTCTGTCGGACGCTCATAAGGAAGCATCGGACGTCCGGAAGGATCGGACGCACACCTCGAACACATATCAACCAGATCGGACGTCCGAAAAATTCTAAGATAACTTGTCAACTCTCGGCCTACGATCGGACGCTGTACTGTCGGACGACAAAAACTCATCGGACGTCCGAACTTCATCTTGGCTGTTTTCGGACGATTGGTTCGGACGATAATCTGATCGTCGGACGTCCGAAAGCCCCAACGGCTAGCTGACTCTTCATCTGCCTTCTATCCGTTGGAAGCTTTAATGAAGTCCATTTCTGTTCCCCTTTAAAATCAAACTGTTCTGAACGAAGTGGGGACTTTTGCACACTTGGTCTACAAGATCTCAAGAGATATTTTAGCTAGAAAATAGTCTCCAAAGTTAGATTTGTTCTCTAAGTGGTGTGAATTTCATGTGAGCATTTCTCTTGTGGTTGAAAGTTTCATTAGTATAGCTTTGTTGAGGGTTATCTGAGTGATTGTAAAACTTTTTAGCTTGACTAAGTGAGACTTAGGGCAAGGAGGAAGTGCTCTCTCCATTGTACATCTAGTTGATCATCTTTCATCAAAGAGAAGTTCCTCAACCTAGTGATTGGTCTTCAAGTTTGAGGAAAGCTTGGTAGACAATCGGTTTGATATTCTATCTTATTCTTTCTTGTTTAATAAAACTCTCATTGCTTATCTATACTTGTTTTTATGATCAATATTGCTATTGTCTTCTAATCAACTTGGTTGATCATTACTAGAAAAGAAGGTAAATTCTTATTAAAGAAAAAGTGCATAAAATTGGTTAAGATTTTAATCAACCCAATTCACCCCCCCTCTTGGTTGTCGTTAGGACTTACAATTGGTATCAGAGCTTGGTCTCCTTGAGATTAAGCTCTAACGGCTTGGAGTAAAGATGACAACCAGTCATGCTATGTTTGTTGAGGGGCAATCTGTTACTAGGCCTCCCATGTTCAGTGGCTCCAATTATGTTAGCTGGAAAGAAAGGATGATTATCTTTTTGCAATCTATTGATATTGAGCTATGGTTTATTGTGAGTGAAGGACCGCATGAAGCTAACTTTCTTGATGCAGATACAGGGCTGTTTCGGCCAAAAATGAGAGCTGAAATGAATGCTCAAGATAGGACTAACCTCACATTGAATGCCAAGGCCATGAATGTTCTTTATAGTGCCTTAGATTCAAATGAATCAATTAGAGTGAAAGGCTATAAATCAGCCAAAGAAATGTGGGATAAGTTAAGAGAAATCCATGAGGGTGGTGATAATGTGAGAGAACAGAGAAAGGCCATCTTGGTCACAAAGTATGAATCATTCAAGATTGAACCTCTTGAGGATATTGACAAAATGTATTGCAGGTTCACTGACTTGATCAAAGATCTCGAGGTGTTGGGCAAAGAGTACACCTTGGGAGAGAAGAACAGAAAAATTCTCAATGCATTGGGTAAAGAATGGGAAAATAAAGTGACTGCAATAGAGGAGGCTAAGGATTTAAGTTCTGTGCCTATTGAATCTATCATTAACTCACTAACTTCTTATGAGTTAAAACTGAAATCTAAAGTGCAGGAGGAAGAGGATGCTAGAGCAAAGAGAAATATTGCTCTAAAGACTATTCAAAGTGAAGATGATCCAGCTCACTTGGATGATGAAGATTCGGATGGTGATGATAATGATCTTGCTCTCATCACAAGAGGCTTCAAGAGAATCTTGAATAAAAGAAAGTTTAGAAGGGGAGGACCTAGCAATCAATTCCAGAATCAGCCATCTATCGCAAAGTACAAAGGAAAACAGGATTTCAACAAGAAACAAGTGGACAAATGCTACGAGTGTGGACAGCCTGGACACTACGCAAACGAATGCTCTGTAAAGAAAAAGAAAGATGGAAAAGCTGATCGAAAGCCAAGGTTCAATAACTTCCAGATTACATGGAATGAATGCAACTCTGAAGGGGAAGTTGAAGAAGAGGAAGAATCAGCTCAAATGGCTTTCATGGCTATTGGAGATAATGAGGTAACTTCCATACACTCTCAATCTGAAAGTGATGATGAAGAAGATGATGATCTTGAATCCTTTGTTGAAAAACTGCATAATGCCTTGAAGGAATCTTATGATAAGAACAAGCAGCTAAAACAGAAAATTGCTTTTCTCATTCATGAAAATGCATGTTTTCTTCAACAAAATAAACAACTAAAAACTGACAATGAATGTCTTGTAAGAGCCGGATTTGATGTTCAGAATGAGCTTGATAGAAAGACAAATATTTGTAAAGTGCTGAAGGAAAGACATGGTGATTTGAAAAAAAGGATGGACAACTTGGATGAGACTTTGAAAGCAAGAAAGCAGGAGTTTATCAAAAGGAACATGTCATCTACATATCCTACTACTTTTCAAAGAACATTTGCACACAACAAAAATGCACATGGTTTCACAACATATAGAAGAGGTGGATTGAGATATGTCAAACCAGTACATGTTAAGGACTCTTCCATTATGTGTGGTTTTTGTTGTCAAAAAGGGCATTTGAAAGGAGATTGCTATGTGAAAAGAAATCTGAACAAAGGGATGAAATGCATGTGGGTAGTTAGACACAATGCTAATATATGTAGATGATCTTCTTATTGTGCAAATATATGTTGATGATATTATTTTTGGTGCTACTAATGAGTATCTATGCAAGAATTTTTCCACCACTATGCAAAGTGAATTTGAAATGAGTATGATGGGAGAATTAAATTTCTTCCTTGGACTTCAAGTACATCAAGCTCTTGAGGGAATTTTTATAAATCAAGCAAAATATACCAAGGAATTGCTGAAAAGGTTTGGCATGGAGGACTCAAAGCAAGTTGGAACTCCAATGTGCACTTCTACAAAGCTTGACAAAGATGAAGAAGGTAATCATGTGGATGAAAAGCATTATAGAGGTATGATCGGAAGCCTACTCTATTTAACCGCAAGTAGACCTGATATTATGTTTGCTGTTTGCTTGTATGCTAGATCTAATGAGTTTGCACTATATGATTATTCGGATGCTGATTTTGGAGGTTGTCGTGTGGATAGAAAGAGTACTAGTGGAACTTGTCATTTTCTTGGAAATTGTTTAGTCTCTTGGTTTAGCAAGAAACAATGTGCAATCTCTTTGTCTACAACCGAAGCGGAATATATTGCCGCTAGTGCATGTTGTGCTCAACTTTTATGGATGAAGCACACCTTGAATGATTTTGGATTGTTGTATGACTGCATGCCTGTATTCTGTGATAATACTAGTGCTATAAATTTGACCAAAAATCCTATTCATCATTCTAGGACAAAGCACATAGACATAAAGCATCACTTTATTCGTGATCTTGTTCAAAAAGGTGAAATATGTGTAAATTATGTGTGTTCTAAAGATCAATTTGCTGATATTTTTACAAAAGCTTTGCCTTTAGATCAGTTCATTCATCTAAGGTCAAAATTAGGAATAATCGAAAAATCATCTTAAAATTTCTCAAAATCTTCGAACGTCCGAAAGAAGATGAACGGACGTCCGATAATGTTCTTCAGCTATTTTTTCCAGAAAACGCCTGTTCGGACGCAGCTGTCGGACGCACAACGTCGTTCCGCCGTCCGACAGTGCAACGGATCAATTTTTTAAATAACTTTCTTTCTCGTTTGCTTCAGACTCTTCCTATTCTATTTCCTCTCGGACGAAAACCCTCTCATTTCTCACTCTCAAATTCATACCATTCTGAAGCTCTCATTCCCAAATTGACTCAAACAAAACTTTTCCTGATTGATTGCGATTCATTTCTCCTGATTATTTCATCGAATCGCAAAACATTTCGTAAATTCCCAAATTTCCCTCAAAACCCTACTTTCTCATAACCGCTCTGTCAAATCTTGTTCAAGGACTTTGTGTCCCAAAATTTCTGTGCGATTCACTTCCCTACTGTTGTGTGCATCATTTGCATCCTTCATTCCACACATTTTGCACAATGGTGAATCTAAGGGGAGGAAAAGTTACTGCCGGACGCAAGCATCAACTCAGGGATGAGGATGAGGATGAGGATCTTCCTACTGTCAAACGGACATCCAAACGCTTCAAAAGGGGAGCTATCAAGGGTCAAATGTCACGGCCTACACCACAACCCTCCTCTCAGCCTGAATCTGGACAGGGGACATCTTCACAACCACCTCCAAAATCAGCCCCTCCTCCTACATTCTTTGATGATACAGCAAGAGACAAACACTCCTTGATATCCCAGAAAGGTGTCATCCCTCAGCGCACTGTAAACCCTTCTGAATTTCGTCTCATAGGTTTAGAACCCATTCTGAAGTTGTTTGCCTTTCAGAAATGGTCGCATATCATTTCTATGCCAAATGTTTTCTATCCTGAAATGCTGCATCAATTTTTTGCTAATCTTAGGAAAGACTCTGACCAAACTGAAATCTTTTCCAGGGTTAATGGGGTAGACTTAATCTTTGACTCTGAAATTGTGAATTCCATTTTAAATACTACCATTGAACGTGGGTGCAAGGATAAAATTGCAAATTTCTTTTCCTATGAAGAGCACCCTAATGCTGATAATCATTTTGATGGGCTAAAATGTTGACCTATTTTAAAAGAAGTTTTTCCTCCCCTGCTGATGCTAAACTGAATGATCTTGCCCCTGTGAATTTAATTGCTTTTTCTATCATTTTAAACCTGCTTGTGCCTACTGATGGCCATAGAACTGATGCAAACAAAATGGAGTTGTACCTTTTTTATTGTTTTAGAGAAAAAATTCGTATTGATTTTGGTTTTGTCATGTGCAAATTTTTACTTCGTTATGCCACTGATTCTCGCAGAAAATTATCTTATGGAAAGTTTCTTCAAAAGATTTTTGAGTTTTACAAAGTCCCTATTCTAGGTGTTTGTCCTAAAGAAGCATCTTCTTATGCCTTTACCAAAGGATATTTTGAAAGGAAAAATCTTGTTTTTAAAGATAATCTGTGGGCTTATAAGGGGGCATCATCTAGTGAACAGAGGTCTAAGTCTGCACATGATCCTTCATCTATTCCACTCACTCCCATTCATCCTAGGAAATCTGCCACTAAGGCATCTTCCTCCTCCAATGATGGAGTGATTGAGCTTCTTCATGAACTCAAACAGCATGTTCTTCTTCTAGAACATGGCCTAATGCTCACCATGTCCTCTGAGCAACAAACTGCCTTCCTAGACAAAAAGAACCTCCTGTTTCCCCCCCTGTGGTTGAGAAAGTTTCCCATGACAAAGAGTCACACCCCACTGATCCGAGTTCATCAATTCCAGACCCTGATTCATCAACCCCTGTGACTCCTCATGGCACTTCTACATCAGATAAAGGCAAGGCACCAGTTGAAGAGGCTGCTGAAGATGATGAAGAAACTGAAGAGGAGGATCTCGACCAATATCAGCTCTCTCGGAGGACACCTGGATCCACATAGTTCATCACTTAGGACATTTGCATTGTGTTTGTCTTGTTTATGTGTTTGTGGTATTCAACAATGAATATGTAATGTAATGGATATTTGAAGTTTCTTTTGGTATGTTTTGATGGATGTTTAAGTACTGTTTTGATGGATGTCTAAGTATTTTAATGGATGGTTGTTTGTCTATTCTGATTGTGTGAATGCAATGAATTTGGTTTTCATTAATGAATGTGTTTGTGGATGTGTTGATTGTGATTGGTTGCCCTTTTGTGATGACAAAAAGGGGGAGAGGATTGGTGTTGATTAGCATTGATGTTGATTGATGATTGATTGGTGATGTTGGATATGTTGGATTGATTGTTTAAATTCAGTTGATGATTGTGATGGATTGATTGGCTGATATGCTTAATTGTCATATTTTTGGAAAATTGTTTAATTCGGTTGGGCAGCCAAGTGAGGGGGAGCTTTTCAAATCTTTTTATGATTCATTAAGTAAGGGGGAGTTCTTGTCTATTGAGAAAGGGGGAGTTTTTACTGCAATCATCAAATCTCATTTCAAACTTTTGTTTTGTCATCATCAAAAAGGGGGAGAATGTTATTCTTGGTTTTGATGATCACAAAAGTTCTTTGAAATATCTATCTAACCTTCTTCAAATATAAGTGTTTTTGCCTATCAAAGAATCAGGTACTAAAATGTCATGAAATGCAAATCAACCAAAAGAAGAAGCAAAAACAGGACACTCATGTCGGACGGCCGAAAGGAATCTGTCGGACGTCCGAAAGGATAAAGAACATCAGGAAGGAAGCTCTGTCGGACGCTCATAAGGAAGCATCGGACGTCCGGAAGGATCGGACGCACACCTCGGACGCATATCAACCAGATCGGACGTCCGAAAAATTCCAAGATAACTTGTCAACTCTCGGCCTACGATCGGACGCTGTACTGTCGGACGACAAAAACTCATCGGACGTCCGAACTTCATCTTGGCTGTTTTCGGACGATTGGTTCGGACGATAATCTGATCGTCGGACGTCCGAAAGCCCCAACGGCTAGCTGACTCTTCATCTGCCTTCTATCCGTTGGAAGCTTTAATGAAGTCCATTTCTGTTCCCCTTTAAAATCAAACTGTTCTGAACGAAGTGGGGACTTTTGCACACTTGGTCTACAAGATCTCAAGAGATATTTTAGCTAGAAAATAGTCTCCAAAGTTAGATTTGTTCTCTAAGTGGTGTGAATTTCATGTGAGCATTTCTCTTGTGGTTGAAAGTTTCATTAGTGTAGCTTTGTTGAGGGTTATCTGAGTGATTGTAAAACTTCTTAGCTTGACTAAGTGAGGCTTAGGGCAAGGAGGAAGTGCTCCCTCCATTGTACATCTAGTTGATCATCTTTCATCAAAGAGAAGTTGCTCAACCTAGTGATTGGTCTTCAAGTTTGAGGAAAGCTTGGTAGACAATCGGTTTGATATTCTATCTTATTCTTTCTTGTTTAATAAAACTCTCATTGCTTATCTATACTTGTTTTTATGATCAATATTGCTATTGTCTTCTAATCAACTTGGTTGATCATTACTAGAAAAGAAGGTAAATTCTTATTAAAGAAAATGTGCATAAAATTGGTTAAGATTTTAATCAACCCAATTCACCCCCCCTCTTGGTTGTCGTTGGGACTTACAGTATATTCTGATAAGAAATAATCATCAAATATGACAAAACTAATAATAATATATTCTAATTGCAGCACACATTTGTACACTTTATTTTATTAATGTTTTTGCAATTTTTACCATTTTCAAATGATCCCTATAGATGTCAGCTAAAAATCGCCCAAAATGAGACATAAGTTGTTTCAGACAAGGAAATATCCTACAATGGCTAGTTATAGCAACGTGTTAATTGCGCAAGTGTTAATATGTTTTTATGTTAATTGCACAATATAAGTCACAATTCAATTAAATGTATCTATAACACTATTTCAGTAAGTACACCAATACACAAACTTATATAAGTTGTACTCAATGCAAAAATGGTTGCAAAATAATTCTATATTTTAGAAATATTCAGATATCTTCATAAATCAAAACTTTAAATATACCAAAATGAGAGTATTTTTGTAAATATACCCAAACATATATTGCCCTTAGTTGTATCAAAAGTTTTAAAAAAATACACAACATTTCATATTTCCAAAAAGTCCCTATTCATGCGGTTGAAATTCAAACCTCCATTTGACTACAACTCATTCTTATATAGTATACTAGGAGGGGAATGCCCGTGCATCGGGCCGGTGTTTGGTGCTTATGGTTAAAGAAGATTTTACAGTAGTTCAAGCGAATATCAAAAAACTCACGCACACTGAGTAACAAAATATCTAATGTATACTGGGAGATGGAGAAGGAAAATATGCATGCTATCTTGCTCAGTTCATATATTTTGAAACAAACACTTGTATATGAGCTTTTCATTAACAAGACTAAATGAACTTTAAACAGATACCCAAACGATTCAGAGAATGGCAAATAAACAAAGTGATTATCCACTTAAAGATGCATCTACACAACATTCTTGTTGATGAAAGTAGCCAACTATGGTGGAGGCTTTTTGATCAAAGTAGCCAACATTCTTTTTTATCAAAGTAGCCAACATTCTTGTTGATCGAAACCTATTCCAACAAAACCACACCATTTAAATTGTATAGAACAACCAACTTTGTGGGGAAACAATAATATCAACATTAAATTGCGCTAACAGAGTAT
Source organism: Coffea arabica (assembly GCF_036785885.1). Classification (NCBI taxonomy): domain Eukaryota; kingdom Viridiplantae; phylum Streptophyta; class Magnoliopsida; order Gentianales; family Rubiaceae; genus Coffea; species Coffea arabica. Next base: position 43,145,034 of record NC_092323.1, read on the forward strand.
CCAATTTTGGAATGAAAGCATTTAGCTAACAACAGAAATTACGATTTTACAAAGCAAATCATACCTTTAAAAAAAAAGAATGAAACCTCACCTCAAGTTGAACCACCAAGAATAACTTCACTAGAGAACCATATTGAAATCTAGAGTACAATAGCAATACAAATAAGTATTTACCAGAAGATGAAAGGAACATAACGGAAGAATGTGAAGGGGCAGACATTTGAAGAATTGAAGTTGAAACTAATGCTCAATCATAAATTCCTTAATAAACCACATTGTCCTTGCTTTAATTGAGATGAAAATGACGTGTGAAGTTCTTCAAGTTATAATAGCAAAGTAATAGTAATAATTGATTCAAACCAAAATGAATGTCTCTGCAAGGACATTTAAGTAATTACACCAATAAAGAACCTATTGTGGGTTGTACCCATTGTAGAAAAGATGACCAAATAATCTCACATTCCCAAATTACCCAAACCTTTGAACAAATCAGCACTGCGTCTTTTAGAATACAAGGACATTTCAGTAAACACAATAATACACATGCTATCTAAAGTAGTACCCAATACTATAACTACACTTAAAACCACCTCACAATCTCAAAATACCCCTACTCTTGCGGTTGAAATTCAAAACTATTCTTTAATCCAAACTCATTCTTATATAGTATAACGAAATTCTTTGTCTGTAACTTTTGACTGCCTGAAAAGGCATTCATCCATTTCAAGTATGCCACATATCCACACGTGGCTCCCAAACTTTTTTCTTTTAATTCTTCTTTTTGTTATCCATCCAAACAAAGGAGTAAAATATACTTTATCTCGTGATTTAACAATTTTTTACATAACTCTCCTATGGTCAATTGATTTTTTATTTTTAAAAATGAAAAATAACAAATAAGCAAAAATGTGTAAGATCAATTCAAAAATCCTAAATTTTGTAATATCTTCTTGGACAAGATTTATTGATCTAGTCCTTCTAATTCATCCATCAAATAAAAGAAAAGGTATTTCATAAAAAAAATAAAAAAAAATAAAATTATGAACAAATCTATCCAATATCTTAAATTAAACAAAGATGAGTTTAACTTTCCAAACTAAAAATCAAATTTGATAGGATTTGTAAAATTAACTCCCAAAAAAAGTAGCAAAATCATGAATATGAAAACAAAAGATATAAGAGGAAAGGAAAAATGAATATGCTTTTTTATCTATTGAGTTCAACTTTATTATCATTTTCACCATTGATAACGTATAAAAAGATAAAGATAAAATGGATGGAAAAAAAGAAAAAAGAGAAAAAAGGAGATGAGCGGGGCTTGTAGAGCGACTCCTAGAAGTGAAGAATCTTAGAGGAAGACGATTGAGGATTTCTTTAGTTTTTTGTTAGATTAGTCATTTTGCTTTTACATTCGGGTAACTAAGGGCTTTTTTAAATTTGAGAAAAAACGGCCCATCAACCAACTTAATTAGAGTAGCACACAATTAGTTGTAATTGTTGGGTTTTGATAGAATTCAAAATCTCAAAAAAGTGAGCAATCCATAAAAAAAGGGGTCCAAGCTCCAAGTCAAATTTCAAAAACTTGACCTGATCGGTTTGGCCGATTCACTTGGCTTCATTCCAGTACAATGGTTTTGACTGATTTTTTAACTTTTATGGTTTCTCATAGAATTGGATTGATATCAGGGTCAATTCGCAGTTTGACCGATTGAATCGATTCGGTCCTTAAAACACTACATGTGATTTCAAAAGTTATGTATAATCTTTCGCAATTTGGACTTAATGTCAAAATGACATAAATAACCCAATATAATGGAAAATACGGAAATATTGATATTACCTTTGTTCAAAAATCAAAATAACTAAAGTGATTAAAATATATAAACATAATATGTATAACATTTTAATCCCTTATGATTTTGTGTTTTATCATATGATCCCTTATGGTTTAATATTTTATCACATAATACTCTTGTGGTTTTCAAAATAGATAGATAATCTCCTTGTAGTTAACAAATAATTTTCAAATTTATATAAGGATATTTTTAACATTTTAGTTGACTCCGCTATAAAATGCAAATAATGACATTTTGATACTTTAGTTCAAACCATCAGAGAATTATGCATAACTTTTAAAACTGTTGGAAAATTATGTGAAAAATCGCTAAATCATAAAGGACTAAAATATAATTTAACAAGGAAAAGAAAAATCTCTCTTCTAATGGAATAATTGGATGTTCAGCGTCAGCCTTCACATTACTAACTTCTACGATGTTATCTTTAAACTACCTTGACATTAGAAAAACATTTTGAGATGTCATTATTGGGGAGTACTGTCGGGTTGACTTTTCCCATTAGTAGAATCCGTGAGAGGAACGTAGATAACAGTTGAAATTTCTTTCGAAATTTGCCAACCGTGCTGCAGACAAACACATTCAGTCAGTGGGACATGCAGCAATTACCTCATGCTGTTAACAAAACAAAACAAAACAAAACAAAACAGAGCAAAAAAATGTACGAGCAAGTAAATTATCAATTTATTATGGGTAAATTACATATAACCTTCCAGTGATTTTGTCTATTACCACATGATCTTTTTAACATTTCAAAATTTTCATTTCACTCCACTATGATTTTATATAAAGTGAAAATTTGATGAAAAGTGGCCTATATAACGTCGTAAATTGAAATACCAATAGTATCTTTATATTAATACTAAATCAATCAATGACTTAATTGCCTTATATAAAGTATATGGGGATTTCATGGAGAAATACAAAAATTATAGAGGATAAAATGGATATTTATACAAATCAGAAGAGAGTTACATGGAGATTAAAATTTTATCACACACATTTTTAGAGTGCATTTGATATAATGCCGTAATTGATTGTGTATTCCGTTCATTTTTCACTTTATATAAAACCATTGGGGGATTATGTGGCTATTTTAAAACCTAAAAAGAATCATTTGGCATTATGTAAAATCATAGGGGATTATAAGTAATTTATTCAGTTATTATTCATAAATTCGGATTAGAAAGCACTTTACATGATGCTGCGCATCATATAATGCTATAACAAAGCATATAATGACGGATTAAATGCTATGTTGTAATTTTGGTGTGTATATTAATTTTGCGGCATGAAGCAAATAAAAATCTTCACTTCTTCTATACATAATAAAATTTCAATAATTGCTTTGGCTGCTGGAATCCAAGCACCAGCAATAATAGTCAGACCTCGAGCTCTTTAGCAATCCTCTCAAGCTCGCTCTGCCGCCATGATGCAAAATTGTTGCGCTTCTACAGGTCAAATGCAAGAGGGTAGTCCTCCATATCGTGATACTGTGATCTCATTCTCATCTAAAGCCACATTGTCGCAACACAGCCTTCATACGGATCTTGCTGGCCCGTTTGAACGTCATGGCTGCCACCCAAAAAAAAAAAATCATTAGGAGAGTCCCAAAAAATGATGATGTCCTTCTTGATGTAATGTACTACTAATATCCAAAGTTAATTAAGTTACTTACCCAAGGTATGCTTTTGTCAGATACTTGAGCGACTTGCTAAGCTTGCTTGTTTTCATAAGTGGTGGATATTTGGCCATGTCCCTGCCAAAAAATTTTTTTTTAAAAAATTTCATAGGTGTCAAATTCTTTCTCTGCACTTGCTTCAACGACATTGCATCCCTCAGAAATTCTGGTTGAATTCCAGTTGCTTCATACCTGCAAAAGAATTTTTCACACTTCAAAGTCAGTCTCTAGAGTGCAATTCACTTTCTATGTGCCTATATATGTAGGATGTGAATTTGGACAATCTTTTTGTTGCGTCGTTACCTGTCGTTTGTGACGGGAAGTTGTGGTTTGACATGTGTATGAAAGATTATCCTTTCATACTCATCGATGGGGCAAAACTCTTTCACACAGATCTAAAGAACCATCACTGCCACGTCCAACCATTTTGCAAGCCAGGGCGACCACCTTTGCTCTACTGTTGTCAAGCTTGAATTCATCTTGTACGCCCAAATTAGTCCAACTGTTAGGAAATTAGTTTAATTTCTTTTAGACAGGTTTCTGAATTTGTGTGAAAATAATTAGTTTCTTACTTGGTTTTAGTTACTTGAAAAAGTAACCAAGAAATTTCCTATTTTGTTTAAGATGTAGAGGTTATTTCCTATTCTGTACAAGTCTAGAAATTAGCACTGTTTTATGTTGTTATTTGGGTTTTGGCCAGATAATACTCACTATAAATAGGTGGGTTGACATACTATAAAGAGACAAACAAGAGTACACAAGAGCGACATGTAGCCTTATATATGGGGTGTGAGAGACGGTTCTTGGGAGATGAGAGATAGTATATAAGGGTTGGATTTGGATTCAAGTTGTATTCTTGTATAGAGTTTTTCTTTTCATAATAAAGAACAGATTTCTCTTCTTGGACGTAGGCTTAATGGTAGAATCGAACTACGTTAAATATTATGTTTCGTTTATCTTTCATGCTTGTGGCTTCTTTCTTATTAAATTGTTGTATACTTGATATTTCAATAATCATGTGTTCCGTGCTTGGATCCTAACATAGACGATACAGAACCCTCTAAAAAAAGGGTCCAATAATTTCTACTACTGTTGTGTAATGGAAATGTGAATATATGACTGTTGAGTTTAATTGTTGATCTATACACTGTTTGAACGTGAGAATTGGCATGTTTCCCTGTGATTCCAGAATGCACTGTGACTGCTCTGGACTGCTACGCAAAGGAAACATTCCCGGCCCATGAAAATCCTCTACCCTCTGCTTTCGGGTGCGGTCCTGATTTTGCAATTCAAGTCGAACTAAACATTATTGTAAAAGCACTACTTAGTTATCCTTTTAGTTGTTAAACTACAACGAACTCTAAACTTAATCTATCTGTATTACGTGTACTAACTTGTCCTACATAAGAATTTGCCAATACAATTGATGAGAGAAAAAATTAATTATATTATCATATGGTCATGAAATCGACCATAATTATATTCTACCACATATTGCAAGGTCATTTTCAAATGCAAATCCATTTTCTACGAAAACAGCTAGATCGGACAAAAAATTGTAGCGATCATAAATATTTGTCCAATTTTTAAGCAATTTCATTTGGTGATCAAACTTGAATTTTATAGACAGAAGCCAAAATTCAGATTTGTAGGGAATCTGGCTATAGTAAAGAGTGTTCATGCAGATGGAAGGAAAAAGAAGAAAAAAAAAGCCTAAATTCAGATTTATGGGGAATCTGGCAATAGTATGGAATGTTAATGCAAATGAAAGACAAACAAAAAATAGAGAATGTAAAAAACCCAGGCCAAGTTGAACTAAGCATTAGGGTAAGTTTCACAAAACCCATATGCTTTTGCACAACACTACGTGACTCTATTAAGGGCAAAATACACTTTACCCCCCTGTGATTTAGCATTTTTTCATATACACATAACCCTCTTATGGTTTAAAAGTTATTCATAAAATCCTCATGATTTGAATTAAAGTGTCAAAATGATAGAATTTGTATTAGGGTTAATCACACTTTATCCCCTTTAAGTATAGGTCGTTTCTCACTTTACCCCCCAACGTTTGTTTTTCCTCAGTTTATCCCCTCCGTCAGTACAACTAAGCAATTGCACCATTAAAAACTTCAAGATTTCGAAATTGCCATACGGAAAGGGCCGTTGGTTTTAGCTGACAAAATGCCCCTCAATGCTTTTAGCCTATTTTTTCCCTCAAAGAGCCGTTGGTTTTAGCCGTTGGTTAGGTTCTATAAAAGGTGGTATCTGATGGTTTGTAGCCAATTTTTCTCATGCATTTTAGCAGATTCAAAAGTTCCTAATATTTTTCTTTGTCAACCAAAAGCATCATAAAAATGTCACAAAGTGGTTCAAATAACGTTGAAAGATCACCCCAAAAAATGTGTGGATGTGGTAAAGAGGCACCATTATGCACCTCTTGGACACTTGAAAATCCGGGAAGAAGATTTTACGGCTGCTCAAATTACAATGTAAGAATTTTTCATTAATAATTTGTTATTATTGTCTTTAATTTTGTTCTATACCTGAATAAGTTAAAAAGAGTTTTAAACAACTATATTTTCTTTTTATTTAGAACCGACATGCATGTGGGAACTTTTCATGGGTAGATCCTGAAGTTTGTAACAAAACAAAAGAAGTAAGTGCAGTGCTACAATCTAGACTGTCGGAGCAAAAAGATAAACTAATGTACTTGCAAAGGGAGCATGAAAAATTGGCAAATGAGCATGAAAAATTGAAAAGCAAATATGAAGCCTTAGAAACAGAAGTCTATGTCTTACAAGTTGAAAACCAACAGCTACAACAACAATACATGATGTTCAAAGCTGCTCGATCTTCATCATGGAGAAAAACACTAGCTATTACATTTCTGATTGCTAGCATTATGTATATGTACTCTATTTCTGAACCAAAAGGCATGGAAAATTTGTTTTATCTACCATAGTTGTAAGCAAATATATATATGAAAGAAAATTATATTAAGTTAAAAGCATTTTGCACATCTGATTACATCTTAGTCTGCATGGCCACCCAAACACAGGCCATTTTAATAGAACCTAACCAAAACATGATAGTAGAACATGTCCAAATAATGGCAAAAGAAAAACAACATAGGCCCATTTCTAACATTGTTGCAAAACAAGCAATCAAGTACTAGTAATGACAAAAACAGCAATATAATTTCACTGCACTACCCATTATCAGGTGTGCACACAACTGTTGAACGTCCAGTTGCAGTTGAAGATCCTTGGCCGGAGAACACTGCTTCTCCAAATCTAGTACTCTTGGTTTGAACCTATAGTCATGGATAAGGGGTATCTTAGTGCATCAAACTACTACTAGGGTAGTAGCATGTAAACATACTCAAAAGACTTGAACTCACCATTCCAGTTTTAGCAACACCTGAATTGCTTTTAGAACTTCCAGTTTTAGCATCACCCAAATTGGTTCTTGGGCTTTTAGTTGTTATTGTAGTTGTTGCTTTTGAACTTATACTTGGTAAGTTGGTGGTAGCAACAGTAGTAGTTGTACTTAAATTGGCACCAGATGTAGGTGTTCTTGTCCACTATATCATCAATAGGAATAAATAAGTGAGCACGTATAAAATTGCCATGCATGCAGAATTTTAAAATGTAGGCTTACCAGTTGGGTTGGAAGGGATTGGCCAGTTTTTGAAGTACTTGGAATCTGCATAATAAAGGCAGTTTTTAATCAGTGTAAGTGTAACAAATTCAATTAGTTACATACAAATAAAAAGGAACTCACTTGGTTAGAGTCAAATGGGATATATGTTTTACTTGTTGATACCCCTTGGCCATTCCAAAGTCCAATGCCACATAGTGGGCCATTGTTACGGTCTGAACCCCTACCCTTACCTTTGCCTGTACCTCTACCTCTTATTTTAGCTCTAGTTGGGCCTCTTGCAATAGTAGAATTAGTTACATCAACATTTCTAGGAATTAAAACAGGCTCAACATTATTTCTAGAGTGGCCCCTACCAGCTCCCCTCCCTCATTTAGTAGGTCCTTGTACCTTGCAACTTCTAACAATGACTACAGTGAATTGGCAGCCCTACTTTAGACAGTTTTCCAACATGTAAGTCCTCCAATGGAGCCTTTCTTCTAACTTTCTTAGGTCTGCCTAGAGCTATCTTCCTACGAGGTGGGAGTAATGAATCATTGCATGTGTTCACCCAATTTGCTTGGTCTGGCATAGGCATAATAACACCAGCATATGCCTTTTTATATGTTTCCACTGAGTCACAATTATCAACATATGCATATGGACTTTTGCTGTCTTGCACAAGTCCAACACATCCATGGACACATGGAATTCCTGTCATATCCCACTCATTACATGTGCAAGACCTTTGAACTGCATTAACAACAAAAGTTCTTACTATACCAGTCACCTCATACACCTCTCTTGTAGACACAAGTGCATCAAACTGAGCTAATTGCTTTTTTCTCTCTTCAATTTTTTGACAAATCCTCGGACAAATGTGAGACTTCACCTTCTGAATCCAATCTCTTTTTTCTTGAAACTTGCACATTATCTGCCTTCGAATGGCTTCAAACATAGTCAAAATAGGCTCCTTCCTAGCATCCTTAATGTATTGATTGAAGCTCTCACATATATTATTACTTAAAAGGTCACATTTTGTCCTTGGAGAAAAGGTGTGTCTGGCCCATAGGTTAGCTGGTATGGAACTGAGCCATGCATGTGCTTCTGGTGCTACTATTTGCAACTCTCTCATTTTGCTTTCATAGTGACTGGGTAAATAAGCTCTGGCTACTGCCCACATTAAATCTCTTAGGTGCTTATCCTTGAATTTTAGCTTGAAGTTAGCATACATGTGTCTAACACAGAATTGATGCTCCACTCCAGGATACTTATTCTCAATGCAATCAATTAATTCCTGACATAAAAACATAAATCACAGAATTAGTGACTTTGCTGAGTGAGGAATAAAGGAAAGTAAAACAGATTGTAGTGGTGCTGACCTTTTGTCTATCTGATAGAAATACCCAACCCCTTTCAAGTGGAGTCCCAATGGCATCAGAAAGGTTGTCCAAAAACCACCCCGAACTATCTTTGCACTCAGACTCAACAAGAGCCATAGCAATTGGGAACATTTGGTTATTAACATCCCTACCAATTGTAGACATAAGCTGCCCTCCCATGATCCCCTTAAGGTGACATGCATCCAGCCCTATTACAGGCCTACATGCATTTACAAAACCTTCCTTTTGTGCAGTAAACATCACAAACATTCTCTTGAAGATTGGCCTTTTACAAAGTTGGGATTTTTCAATTACAATAAATGCCACTGAACCTGGATTTCTTTGAAGAAGTGTAGCACAATAGTCTCTTAATCTTGTATACTGCTTTGCACATGACCCTTTCACTGCTTCCTCTACTTTCTCTTTTTCTCAATACATTTGAGCGTTTGTACAGTTCAGGTTATACTTCCTTTTTATGCTCTTCTTGAACCCTTTTACTTTCATACCTGGATGGTCAGCAATCTCCTCCGTAAACATCTTAGACAGCCACCTAGAATTTGCACTCTTGTTCTTGAAAGACTATGGACATTCATGAGGTAGGCCTTTAATGGACTTCACTTGAAGTGTAACTTTGCTTCGAGTATAGCCACTAGCATATATTCTCCATCCACATTTATTTGCACATATAGCCACAGCTTTATCTTTGTCATTCTTAGTGAAGGTAACTTCAAACCTATTCAAAATTGAATACATTCTAACTGCAGCTCTAAAATCATAAATGTTGGTGAAAATTCTGCCCACAGTCAACTCAGGATTTTTTAGATCCCTTTCCATGTTAAACTCAGGAAATTCATGCTCCATGGCTTCATCATTTGAATCATAAACTGGTTTAAGTATTTCATCATCACTAACATCTTCATTATCGACTAGTTTTCCTTTCACTTTGGAGTTAAGGTATGCACTATATTCTTCACTAATCAGTTCCACATACGTAGTATAATCAGGCTGTTTTAGGTGACAATCTACTTCACCACCATCCCTCTACATCATCTATAGGGTCACATGCATCATTTAAATCATCCCCATCTAGGAAAAAATCAAAGTCAGAGTCATATTCAACTTCCCTACAACCATCCCCATCACCTTCTTGTAAAGCATCTGAAGTATCACTTTCGGCCTCATCATTTTGGGGTTGTTCAGCATTAGGGTTTAGATTTTGTTCACCATCAACCTCAATATTATCTTCTACAACAATTTCACCAGCATGCATATCTTCTTCAGGGATCTCACCAACATAAAGTTGTATGATACTTTGAGTTCTATTTGTCACAAACATTTCTAGAACTATCTGGTCACTGTTTAACAGTTTAAGACCAACCTGAAGGTCAAGATTCCCAATCCTATAGTACACTGATGTTTCATGTGGAATTCTAGTGTCTTTAAAAGCATCTCTTAACTCAAAAATTGACATCAAATCAGGGTCAACATCATCAAAATTTGCAACTTCTCCACCTACATACTGTAAATTTGGGACATGGGCAAAATGGCCTCCGTAGTGAACCTCTAAAACATAGGTTTTAAAATCCATTTTTCTGTAATCACACGAAGGCAACTTTTTTAGTGCATGCACAGGTAATACAGAGCATGCATCTTTATTGTCCCACAAAAAAAAAATCCTAGTTTGTCTATCTAACAGCCGACATATAACCAACCAAAGTAAACAAATAATCCAGCAAATTAATAATTTAAAAAGACAAAAGTTGCTAAAAACCCATCGTTTTCATCTTAGCCCGACAATGACATAGCATATCTTCAAGGGACCACACCAATAGATGATTCAAACAAATAATTGTCTACCACGTTAAAGGCCATGAAACCACTAAAAAAACCCATACCGTTGTTTCTGTGCAATACAAATGATTAAAAACTAGAAATTTCTAAAATCGAGAAAAAATTGCAAAATCGAACCTTAAGGGCTGCCCAAGCTCTCACAATCTTCAAATTCAATTCTGCCGTCTGCTAACAAGTTCATCGATTGCCCATTTTTTCCATTCAAGATGCTGGTGAATTTTCAAGTTTTTAAATGGAGGTTTTGTTAAGGATTCAGCCAAACGAAAGACTGGGTGACCGACAATGGCAAAAGGGCATAGAGGGTGACCTGACAATGACAAAAGGGAACCTTTTCCTTTTGTCTGTTCCCTTCTGTCTTCCCTAATTTCTTTTTTTTTGTCCCATGCCAAATGGAGGGAAATTTCCCTCCATTATTCCAGGGTAATTTTGGAAATTTGTATTTCATAAACTCAGAGATATGGGTATTTTAGGTTGTTCATTATTTTCATAAGGATATTACTGTCTTTTCAATATTCTGTTTATCTCCATTAGAGTTGACCGTTAATCTTTGGGATAAACTGAGGAAAAACAAACGTTGGGGGGTAAAGTGAGAAACGGCCTATACTTAAAGGGGATAAAGTGCGATTAACCCTTTGTATTATATGACGAAGTCAACTAAAATATCAAGAGTAGTCCTATGTAAAATTGAAAATTATTTATCAACCACGAGGGATTATGTATGTATTTTGAAAACTATAAGGGTGTTATATTGTAAAGTACTAAACCATAAGGGGGTTATATGGTAAAATATAAAATCATACGAGGTAATTTTGACATTTTCATGGATTTCGTTACAAATGATCATTTCCGTTACTTTGACACTTTAATTTAAACTATGAGAGGGTTATATATTGCTTTTGAAACTATAAGGGATTATGTGAAAAATCACTAAACCACAAGAGGGTAAAGTGTATTTTGCCCCTCTATAAAAGATTAACAATGGCCAAAACCGGATACTGCAATTGACCAAGACTTGTTCTAAAATTATGTATGATGAAATTATAATATATTCATCTATCTCTAATTTTGCACAAATATCCACTTAATCTTCATATAATTTTTTATTTACCAACATAATTCCCCCTATAATTTTATTCAATGTAGTTAGATCCTTAATAATTAAGTAAGGTCAATATTTGCATTTCAACTGCCTATAATTTTATTCAATGTGGTTAGACCCTTAATAATTAAGTAAGGTCAATATTTGCATTTCAACTAACAGCATTATAGATATTATTTTTTTCATTAAATTTTTGCTTTACATAAACTCACATTGTGTGGATATTTTGAAACCTTGGGAAATTAATGTGGTGTCATGCTAAAGCACATGGGGTTATGAGTAATTTACCTTAAGAATTATTGTAAAAGCATGATTTAATCATATCGTGTTGGTTGATAACTTTAAGAAATTCTGTGCTTATCTATCTCTATTAAGGCTTCTGTGTACCAAGTTAAAAGTTCGACCCTTGCCTAGTGTATTAGAAGGGAAGTGTCGTGCTTTCCTCTGACAAAAAGTTCAGAGGATTCAGCAGTGCACTTAAATTGGTCTAGAGATAGGTTCTCTCCCTCTAACCCCCATATATTGCCCGGTTGGAATCCGCCCTTCCCCAGTAGCGTAGGATTAAGATGAAATTCTAATGACTGGAAAAAAAAAATCTCTCTGTATTAGGTGTAGTAACTTGTACTACATAATATTTTGTCAATATAATTGATGAGTGAAACAATACATTATTCAGAATATGTTATATTATTTCACCATAACAATAGTATGCAAGGCCTAAGTGTTATTTCACCATAACACTTAGGCCTTGCATATTTCAGTTAAGGTTTGAAGTCACCCAGTAAATACCTTTTTTCATTTTTTTTTCAGCGGAAAATTTGTTGTTTGTTTTATTTACTAGGTAGTCCTTGTGTAGATTTACTGTTCTTTTTTTTTTTTCTTAATCTGGTAGACTGTTGCTGGATATGATGTTGCGGCCGTGGTAGTTAGAGTTGGCAGCAAAGTGAAGGAATTCGAGGTCGAGGATGAAGTATACGGAGACATTCACGAGCACGCTTTGTACCCAAAGGGATGTGGGTCACTGGCGGAGTACACTACAGTGGAGGAGAAGGTACTAGCTTTGAAGCCAAAGAATTTGAGTTTTGCAGAGGCAGCTAGCCTTCCTGTTGCCGTTGAAACAGCGTACGGGGACTTGAAAGCGTTGGGCTTTCAGCTGGAAATCACTTCTTGTTCTGGGTGGTGCTGGTGGAGTTGGATCTTTTATCATTCAGGTATTTCATGTGTTTATTTTTACCCTTAATTTCCAATACTTTAAAACACCAAGTAAAAATCAGATGTAGTTGGTAAATTCCAAAGAATTAGTGATAATTATTGAGGATAACTAACACATAAGTACGTATGTTCTAATTAAAAAGAGAAAGACCAATTGCATGGAGACCCCAAAGGTCGAAAGCCATGCTTCAGGGCAGCTTGCCAAACTTTTTCAACGCTCAACATGTTTTCTCCACATTCATGCTCAGTCCATCCTTCTAATGCGTGCACTATGCCAGCTGCACGCACTGCACTTAGTGCCCTTCTTGGCAGCCAATTCTGTGCGGTAGTGCATACATACAACAAAACCAGGTTTATTAATTCTATCATACAAACCACAGAGACTAAAAATCAAATCGAGTGTGAATTTTAGATGGATGGATTAATTCACAGAATGTTATTAACATAAAGAAATTTTGCTCAATATTGGTATGATTAGTGACTATTTGGGGCGTGCTAATCGCGTCACAAATGATATTGGTGATCATTGAAAGTAAAAAAGAAAAAGAATCTAGTTATTGGTGCATTTTATGAAACAAGCAAAAATACTTTGATTATTTGTCTAGGCATGCCTGTTTGATCCTAGAATTATATCTTTTTTCTATATATAATGCTTAAGCAATGGATTTGATGTTTAGAAAAATTTGTCATTATTTGTTATTCCAATCTTATCCTTACATGAAAGAATAACATACAACTACACGTCATACTCTACATTTTCATTATGTTTATATAACTGTTACTACTATACTTATTTATTATTACTACTATGTTTATCCAAGGTCTTTCTACCACCATTAATAAAAAAAAATCAAAAAAATCTCATAATTATTTTTTCGTTGCAACTATATATTCTTTTATTATTTAATTTTGCCCCCTAAAATATGCACACACGTGTAGGGTGTGCCTGCCTCACCCTCTAGTAAATAGTTAAATGTGAGTAAAACAAGTTACCAACCTCGCAAGAGTCAAGGTTTTGGAGGGACGCGGGAGCCAGCATTGCGGGGGTATGCAGATAGGAGCAGTCCCTGCGTACTTTCTTCGGAGGAAAGGTCGAGAAAGGAATAAATAATGCCCCTTTTGGCGCATTCAGCTGCTGCTCTTCAGTTAATCCATCTCCAACCAACCAAGTCTAACACAATTCAATTCATATGTTGCTGTCATCAATTAATAATTCAAGGACTTCGGTTCCAAACATATATCGTACAAAACGTGCCTACCTTGTGAGCCACGCTCTTGGACATTACTACCAAGTTGCTTTGGGAAGTAACACATTGCTTAAGCTTCTCGTACTCACATTGGGATGAAATGTTTATCTGAAATTTGCCAAATTGAATTTTTTTAGAAAGATATCCAAATGTTAGAGGTCACAAATATCTCTTAAAATGCAAATACGAAGCCTAAAATCTTTGTACTAGGATCTTGATGCACGTCACATGCATAACAGCTGTCCATGAGTTCGTACACATGTACACTAATTTTTTTTTTTAAAGTATAAGTAAAAGATTTTGAACTCGGGACCTCTTACTTGTACACACACTCTCTTTCGGAACCATCCAACTCATTTATCCTCTAATATATGCACAAAATCTTGTTTTGTAGAAACAAAAGATTGCAATTTCTAAGGAAAAATTTTAATGTTTTCCATAAATATATTTTTTTAATCATCTTTTTTACTTTACACATATCAAATCATTATAACACATTTTTCTATAAAAACTCCAAAAATAACAATCCAAACGAGGCCTTATAATAGGTTTCTTCTGCTATCCTGTCCCTTGTGTGATAAGGGCCATATATGTGTGAGAGGGACATCAGGTAAGGGCCATATATGATAATTATACCTGACAATTGGGCGAGTTAATATTGGGTTTTCATTTAAATGGGTTACACCCAACCCACCCAACTTTAGATTAGGTTAATTTTGAGTTGGGTCATATTGAGTTATCTAAAACCCATGATTCAAATATGACTCAATATATTTATTAATAGATTTTAATACATAAACTATCTCAAATATATTTTCACATACAAAAAAAATTTTCACACACATAAACACATTTTCACATAGATAGACATATTTTTACACTCTAAAGCACTCACAGATACAAACGCACACTCAACCTAGTGGGTGGGTTGTTGCCGTGTTGGGTTTTGGGCATAATTGTCAGGTCCAATGATAATCATGTACCGGTACAAGTAAACGGTTAAAACTACAAACCTGAATACCCCTCTCGCACAAGGCAAACGCAACAGAACGAGCAACTTTGGTGAGGTTGCCAACAACGAGGACTTCACTGGTTCCCTTAGGAATGCTGTTAAGGACGATGGCAACTGCCAAGCTACTTCCATCCACCACCCTCAATTTCAGCTTAGGGTACCTTCGCACGTAAAACTCTCCATTTTTGTTCAGTTCCTTTCTCTGCAAATTGTAAATTCTCCATATATTTTCAACTTGCAAATAATGTATATATGAGATCCCCTCACACCCAAAAAAAAAAAAAGAAAGAAAACAAAATTAAACAATATCTCAATAAAAATAATGAGAGGAATTATTGACTTTTTCCCTTAAACTTGCCTGGTTAAGTAGGCCGAGACTCAACACCTTGGTGCCTTTTGCTTCAGCATCTAGTATGGCCTTCTCAATCAAGCCGTTAATTGCTCGGGATTGCCATTTCTTCAAGTACTATTTAATAAAAATGAAGAGCAATAATTAAATTGATATAGGCAGACAAATCCCACAAATAAACCATCTCATTTCAATTAATTAAGTTGATCTTACCTGCACATTGTACCTTGGTATTGCCCAAGACTGCAACTTGAGCTTTTCTAACTTGTTCCTCTCTAAGATAAAGGTACGGCCGTAGATGGAATTAATAATCGCGGACCAAAGTGTAACTGGCCACATTAAGAAAATGTACCATGTGGAACCTTCAGGTTCGGAGGCAACAGAAGCAAATCCCAGACGAATATGGTATATGGATTGTGGGGTTGTTAGATGGGTCAAATGTACCACGTCTGGGGCATCTTCTTCTCTTTTCAATGAAGTTTCGTACAGCGAATCGGTGGATTTGTCCATGGTGCCATAGATATAGTCGTAGATGGGCATGAATAAAGAGTAATTTGTTCGGAATTGAGTGTGATGCAGAGAATGATATCTGTACGTTGTAACACAAGTACTTCAACAGTGATTAAGCAAATAGAAAGTGAAAATCAAAAGGTAAATCACAAGATTTAAAAGAATTAACGGTAAAATTTATTATCTTCTTTCTCTGTCATTTTCTTGTTAAGTTTTACTTAATTCTAATTTCTTTGATTTTAGTAAAAAAAAAAAAAAACAAAACTGATGGCGTTTAACTTGCTGATTAGTTACATTCATACGAGGAAGCGTAAAGCTACCAATGCGTTCGGTAGGTTGATGCCTTACTAGTTAGATGGTCGTAGTGCAGATTCAGTTTTGCTTTCTCTTTTGTCTCTATTTAGTGTATAAAATCTCCAAAAGGGAAAAAAAAAGAAAAAAATAAATCTTTTTAAATCATTAAAGCAATATTTTTTAAAAAAAATTTGTTCATCTCTACTTCACATTCTCTAAAGCAAGATTCCGTTTTGCTTTTCATATTCATTTGACTTCCATAGAGCATGAGATCTTTGTAATGTCAAATTTGCATGTATTTGGCGAGTTTTTAAGTTAAAACGGGATTTAACCTATGCCCAAATGCATGCTATTTGCCAAGGTACCCTAGAATTCACGGTAATATTAAGCCAAATTTGTAATAATTTATCATTGTCAACTACATATATATATATATATTTTTTTTTTTTTGGGCCCTTTGTCGTCATCCAAATTTACAGAAAGCACCAAACATCTAACACATTATGCACTCGCAAATCTCTTCTTATCATTGCCATGCCGCATAGAAATTTAGAGTGTGTTTGAATAGTAGAAATTTAGAGTGGATTTGGAGGTCACTTACGAGGGTGTATACATTAGATACTTGAGAGGTGGAAAGATGGAGAAGAGTCGTTTGGGAATTAGCTCAAAGTTGCAGTGTCCCATGTTGTTCATTAGATCAATGTATGTGATGTAGCCGAACGTTGACGCAAGCGATGCAGTTCCAGTATACACTGTTGCCAACGTTGGAATTGCAAACAGCAAAAAATACGCTATCTGCTCTCCAAAGGGATGAATC
Organism: Coffea arabica; assembly: GCF_036785885.1. Lineage (NCBI taxonomy): Eukaryota > Viridiplantae > Streptophyta > Magnoliopsida > Gentianales > Rubiaceae > Coffea > Coffea arabica. The sequence goes on from NC_092323.1 coordinate 43,161,983, forward strand.
ACGGCTGCAGATCACCACCACCACCCAAAAAAGAATTGTTTTTTTTTTTCAAAAGATTAATAGAACCCTATTTCTCTTTACATTCATTAATATCTACAAGAAAAGAAATCAACTATTTCCACAAAAAAAAAAAGAGAAAAGAATTGATGAAAATACTTTTTTTTTGTTTTTGTTTTTGGATAGTGTGTTCTTACATGTTATGGGCTCAGTGACGATGGAGGAATGATGGTGGGAATGGTAACGAGAGTAGAGAAAATGGTGGTGCAGTGCTCTGTGAAGCCAATAATACAGAAATTCCACAGGACCAATATGAAGCAGAGAGGTCAAGATCACACCATCCGTCCTCCACCACGGCAGCCGAGAAGCATAAGAAGACAAATTGTTGGCGATGTAGAATAGGATTCCATTTAATATTATTTGGTCATCCCTGAGAGGAAAAAGCAGAAAAACAATAAGTACCAACTTTACATGAGTATAATAATATGATTCCTAATACGTCCAAATTCATATCTTGTGCATAAAATAAAATCTCTCTAGGTTTTCCTACTCCCAAAGGCAGGGGTGGATATTGATATAAAAGTACATATTCCAGGAATCTGATCTTGAAGATATGCAAATCTGAGTTATGTTTTTCAGAAACAAGTCTGTTAACATGGGTTTGAAGCATTTTAAACAGTGGCGTGTTTTTTCCTAAGATTAATCTACCAATCATTCACATGTGCATGGCCATCATAGAGATCGTCACCGAGTTACAGGCAACTTCCCCATTAGAACCCAAGACTCCTGGAATCAAATTTTTTTTTTAACCCTCCCACTCCTCGCTACGCCTTTTTCACCCCCAACTGCCAAGTGCCAAGTATAGAATTAGAGCTCTGAACTTGGTGGGGAAACCAAATGAGATCTTCAGTGCCATTTTTTCAATGGTAATTTAGTATCACTTTTATATTTATGTCAAGTGTCCAGTTTATTTAATTTGTCATGTGCTGTTTATTTAAATTTCTACTACTATCACGTGATGAGTGGAATTGGCACTGAATTTGACATCGAATAGTGGCGCAGAGGATTCTAATTGATGGAAAACAACCTTTTCCTGTCCATTAGAAAGAACGTAGTGGTTTCTTGGAATCATATTTCCCCATATATTTTTTTCTCTTTTCGATCTTAACAACGAATGAAAAAAACAAAGGTATTTGTTAGGAGATCAGAAAAGATTGAGATAGTAATTAAGTATCAGTAGAACGGACCAATTGCTTTCTCTGTCAACTTGTTCGAATTCAATGGTCTTGTCAACAATCCGGTTCTTGCCATTAGCTGTTCGGTGACGAGAAATGCTAATCCAGATTTGATCGTGAAGCATCCTCCACAAAAGAAAGGGAAGTATAAGAAGGTTTGTGAGGTCTCTCTCGCATTCGCCTTTTGTAGCATTTGAATAAATGCTATGAGCCACCCATGGTGCCAGTACCACGTACTTCATCAACCAAAACAACAACAGTTATGCAGCCAGAACAAAGTAGAGTAGTATGAAAAATCTAAGTCCATAGTTTTACGCGCTGTTGAAGCTTAGATCTATATGAGATTTAGAGATTTCCATCAATCCACAGCTAAAAAAGTCATCATGCATCGAAAAGGAATAAGCAAAAGAACAATAACTTGAAAAAAAAAAAAAAGAACTATTCAATGAGTGAAAGAGCACAGTTGAGAAAGATGAGAATGAGCATTTTCATGTCGTGGAAGGACGTAAGAAGCTGATATAGAAGAGAAAAGAAGAACCTTGAAACGCCCAAGAGGCGTCCATGGCCAGTCAGTGAGGAGACCTGGTGTTGTAGCCATTTTCTTTGCTTCTTACTCTTTGTGTGAGGGATAATTACAAGCTCTTTTCTGGGCCTTAAATAGGGGTCTCGCATTGGAGACGACGGTTTACATCATGTTCGAAATGTTTTTTATCTTTAAAGTAAATGGAATTTTAAACATCATTTGTGGAAGTGTTGGCATTTCTCGACACCCATCAAATGTGGGCAACACTAATCAGGTGGGAGTGGAACACTCCAAGAGGCTACAACAGCTCCTAAGCTACCTTTTGTCATTAAGGGAAAAACGTGGCATGGGGGACTAAGTTATGAGTTCAACCGTGACACTAGTAATGATTTTGAAGGACTAATTCCACTGTAAACCTCTGAACTTGTATTATTTTTTCATTTTGTTCCTTAAATTTCAATTTTGTACATTTTACGTTTTAAACTTTTAGTTATGGATACTTTGCAACCTAAACTCTTAAGTTCATCCAATTTAAGTCCAATCAATGACTACTTTGTGAAAATTAATGACAATGTACCCATTTTGTTCTAACTGCAATCTTTTAACTTTTTTTGACAACTTTTAGTACATTATTATTGATTTATAAGCTCTCAATTACTAATAGTATTAGCAAAATTAACAAGATAGAAGATGGTATAAATTAATGATAATGCACTATTTTATTTTTGTTATGATACCTTGGTACATTTTGATTACTTTTGACACATTATCATTGATTTGTTCGATCCTCTATATCCTTAATTTTGTTAAAATTGTTATTGATTAGATTTAAATAGAATAAATTTGAGAATGTATGATATAAAGTGCTCAAAATTAAGTGTTTAAGATGTAAAATATCTAAAATTAAAGCTTATGGTGCAAAATTGAAAAAGTGATACAAGTTCGAGCGAATACGAACTTGTATGATGTAAACCCTCAATATGATGTTACTTTATAGTTCATACAATAAATAATAAAGGGAATTCGCTTTTCAAGTTTCAACTTTGTTAAACCAGTCATAATTTTACACTTATCAGCCAAATGCTAGTATAAGATTCATAAAGCCTAGAATTTGTGGGCCAAGGCTGATTTTGCAAGTTGTGGCGTCCTGCCAAAACGGTTAGGTATTTGATGCCGACCTTGCGTACCAGGTTTATATTTATGGACAAATTTTCTTCTGAGCAGAGTCGAAAGACAATTTCAATACGTAATGGAGGTGGAATTGCTTTTGCCTTTTGCTTTCTTCGGAGTTCGAACAAATTCAAAAAATAGGGCTTCGAATCCTCTGTCCCCAAAATAGTCTCTGTCCCCTCTGTCCTTTATTTATACAACTGCCACGTGTCTTTAATCTTTTGTTAACCCAAATTCAAGTAAATATTTAACCCAAACTCAAATAAATTTTAGATTAAATAACTATTTCTTGCAAACAAGTGAATTATTGGAATAACTAAAATTTAATTATAAATAAGAAAATATTACCTGTGACAATTGCGTTGAGCACAACATACGTTGGCTATTTGGTTCCCATATGTTTAAACCATCTCTACTACCAGTAGGACCTTCATGCACATGCTTAAAAATAAAAAATATAAATGAATAATTATATCATCAAGACTCAAAAAAAAATTATATCAGCATAATATCTAATTAAAAGCTTACTTTTCATGCAAACAAACCCATGGTTTATTTGAGTTTGGTTAACAAAAGGTTAGAGACATGTGGCAACTGTATAAATAAGAGACAGAAGAGACAGAGACTACTTTGGGAACAGAGGATTCGATGCCAAAAAATAGCACGAAATTAAACTACTTTTTTTTTTTTTTTGGCTAACCCCGGCAAAGGGGAGGGACGCCACCCCCCACTTTTATTCATAATAAGTAGAGATACAACGGGCACAAAGTTGAACAATTTCTGTTTCTAGAATTAGGATGGTTTCACGATCCTAATAGAAGGCATTCCAATGAAGTCTAGTCGAATTGTGGCCATTCATTCCAATGCTCATACAATCTGATATCCAGGAGAGGATGAGCTACTCCAACATTTGCCAGAGTATCCGCCACTTTGTTTGCCTCCCTGAAACAGTGGGAGAGCCTAGTAGGTACGTCAATCAATTTCCATATCTGCTGGAACTGTAACCGAATACACCATGGGCAATTGATTCGACGTTGCAGAATTCCCACCAATAGTAGGGAGTCTACCTGGACGTTAATATTTGTAATTCCCCTTTGATCACATTATCGAAGTCCTATCAAGAGAGCCAATGCCTCAGCCTGGATACTAGATGCCTCGCCGAAGAAAGCTGAGAAACCTACCAAGGGAAGCCCTACCGCATCCCGTATAACTCCGCCTCCACCAGAAGTCCCAGGATTACCTTTGGAGCAGCCATCAGTATTCAAAGTGAAATATTCCTCCCTTCTCCTAGTTTCCATTGGAAATTAAACTACTTTTTATGTGCGTCGGGTAATCGAAACTCGACAGGACGACAGCACATTATTGTTTTCTATAACTGTAAAATGTGACGATTTCACAAGCAACGAATTTAGAGCTGAATTGAGTTGGGCAATGGATTGGATATTTCACTTGCATTTTTTAGGAAAAATTTGAGGTTTCTGACAGTCTCACTGTTTCATTGTACATTCGAATTTTGCTGATGTTGTAAGAATTAAGTGAACAATCTATAAAAAACCTTTAAGCATCTTATGGTTCGAGGGCATATTTTGATCCGTTATATTGATTGGAGTTGAATCCATCAAACTTTTTTTATATAGAAAAAAAAATGATAGTTCATTGCTTTCATCCTATACTCTGTAAAAGCTATTAAAGTAAAGAGTTGTGATAACTTGTTCTTTTTTTCTATTTTTTGTTGGCTTATAAGAGTTCATGTGAACCACAATTAGATGATTACGATAAATGCAACTCATAGACAATTATAAGAATTTACAACTTTTTAATTACAATTTTGTTCCTTTTGTTATAGGGCCTCAATTTTGATAGCTAGTGACAATAACATGGATGGGACAATACCAACCGGAAAAAAAAAAGAAAAAATTGGAGTAGGCTTTTCTCATCCTCTCAGCAGGCAAAGGGGCTACTCATATCTTTTATATATATATATATATATATATACATATATATCCTATTGGCAAGGGTTAAGGTCTACTTCTTCGATGAAAATGATGTCGACAGGGTTCAAATTCTGATTAACACCCAGGAGAAACTTAAGTTTCCCTATTGGTTACTGAACAAAGCTTAGTGGTTCATATGCATTTTTTATTGCTTAAAGTGTATAAATGATTGTGACAATCTATAGTGCCTTTTATTATATAAAAAATGTTTGAGTGATTTTAGTTTCAGTTATCACCAGGAATCAATGTATGATTTTTAATGAACAAGTGATCCGTCCTTAATTACCAAATGAACCAATATATATGTGTTGACCTAGTGCTCTAGTTATGTGAAAATGTCAAGTATTTTAACGAATTCAAATCAGCAATTATACATTAATATAGTTATAGATAGATTAATTGAATCGTGTGATTAGAAACTTTATACAGGTATCAAAGAAAAATAGTCATTAATAAATACCACTTTTCTGGGTGTTTATAAGAAGGGGATGCTCACCTTAATAACAAGGCATGTCATTGGCGCGCCTAACATTATACGTAGGTTTAGTAGTTTTCATCTACCTGTGAGATTCGGATCGAGTGCTTCCAGTACAATAGCTAAGTCTTTTCCAGTTGAACTACAAGAAGTTGACAAAAATGTTAACTTTGCTCACCATCATTTACTACAAATAGTGCTTAAGGTACACTCTAACGTGTATGCAGTTAACAAAAAAATATACTTATCAAAATTATCCATTTAAAACAGTTTTTTTATGGGTTTGTGGGTCAAATTCCATTATAATATAAATACATATAGAAAGATGACGGAAGTGTAGCAAAACACTTGGGACTTAGGAGTTGTGTGAGGAAGTCATAGTTAATGGATAACTAAACAAATAACTCCATTCTAATTAGTTAGGTTGGATGGTTCGGGCGGGAGAGAGAGGGAGTGTGATTAAGAGGTCTTGTTTCGAGCCCTTCCGTTTATACTAAAAAAAATACCTACCTTCTGATTCAAATAACTATTTGCTGATTATGGAAAACTTTTTTTTTTTTTTGGATAAATTGGGACAAAGTTGCCCTTATAATTAGAGGTATATTAAAATTTTTAAAAAGGGATATTGTGTGTTTATACCACATTGATGCTCTCTCTTTATATTGTATTAGAGGTCGTCCTATTAGATGTGGAGAATAGAATTATTTGGTGTTGTATTTGATATTTAATAGTTTTTATCATCAAGCTACGAATGCAACTAAAAAATGGCTTCGGCTGAAAATAGCTAAGTCTTTTCTAGTTGAGCTATAATAAGTTGGCAAAAATGTTAACTTTACTCACCATTTGTAACAATGTTAACTTATTGGATATGGAGAGTAGAATTATTTGGTGTTGTATTTGATATTAATAGTTTTCGTTATCAAGCTACGAATGCAATCTAAAAATGGTTTCAGTTGAATAGATAGACCCATTTTGACCCGTTTCTTAAATTGTTATAAATGAATTAATTCAATTATATCCATTACCCTATTTATATCTCTTATTCAATTATGACCCGCCTAAATCTACAAACCCCATCCCAACAACCTATTTCGACGCGTCTACGTCAAACTGAAATTTGTCATCATCATCGTCCATCCTCGTAGCTTGCTTGCTGCTTCATTATGCATGTACCTGCATCTTTATTACAATGCTGGACCATTGCATTCGGGACCAATGCTGATATATGATGTATGGCCAAGACTTTGTATCTTTGCATATTTTGTCAAAAGAAAGAAAACTAACTGAATTTGATAAATTGGTAACATGTCAAAATCTAAACTTCTCTTTCTTAAAATGCAAGTGTAAAACTTTTTTACACGATTCATTTGAAACCATGATACATGTATAAAAAAGTGAAGTTTAACCTTAAACATCAGTTATATATCGTACTTTCAAACCTGTATATTCATGTTAAAAAAAAAAGAAGAAGAAAGCTTACACTAACCATGTGCAAAAAATTACTCCTTTTTAGTGTTATATATCTACGATCCCTCCAATTATTTTTCGAACAACACTATAGATTTGAATTTAACTTGCTTTGTGGTAGTGAATGAATACATTTATCAAACTTTAAAAATTTTATACTCAAATAAATCCAATGAACAGAATTATCCTTGTGATAATATTAGATTTCAATAACAAAATTTTTCACAAACTAAATAGTCGGGAAAAAATTTATTAAATCACGTAATTTACTTCTTTTTCATCAAGTCGATCGGTTCTTTTAAAAGGTCATTCTAAACCGAAGTCATTGTTCGCAAATGCAACTAGAATTCTTGCTTTTTGATTCTTGACATTTATTGCATCATCCAATCATTTGATATATTTTGCAGTTGTGCGTGTGACACCGTCACGTGCATGTTCCAGATTCACTCTCTCCCTTTTTCTTTTTTTTTTTTTTGGAAAGCATTAGTCTTTGACTGGTGTTCCATATTCTCCCACATAAGAGTGCAAATTCTGAAAATAGCAGCACAAAGTAGAGTGCGCTATCACTCACTACCAATCAAAAAGAAAGTCGACAGCACCGCCTAATAAATAATGAATTCCTACTAACGACCTCATTCAACACACGTGCCTCGTGTCAACAGCAAAGTCGACAGCACCGCCTAATAAATAATGAATTCCTACTAACCAAATTCCTACTAACCAACCTCATTCAACACGCGTGCCTCGTGTCGCCAACTTATTTGGTAAAGCCCTACATTGAGAAACAAAAATGCTACATTATAAAGGTATGCAATTATACATGCCTTTTTGTTTCAAATGGCAAAAATCTATACCTACATCTTTTATATTATGTGAAAGGGATAGGCTCAACAAAATCATAGACAGCGAATGAGGATTAAATCGCCACTGGACCAAATGGTACAACTGCACCATTATGTGGGAAAGGAAATTGATTCAATGGGACCATAGGAGAGCCTGTGAAGATTAAATTGCCACCAACCCAAACAGGTATAACTGCATCGTTGATAGAAAGTATTGGGATTTTTTGGATTTAGAGATTCAGGGAAGGGGTTTTTGTTACCACCACCTATACACATGAGGAGGGTCCCTGGCGGCCATGGGACTATACTTAGAGATGGAGGCCAATGGTTATGCATACATGCTTGAGTGATGGGGTCGAATAAACTTGAATTCTATATATTCTTCTAGTTTGTAATATTTATATGTACTTTGATCTACCTCCAAAATCAAAATTCAGACTATAAATTCAATTTGCTATTTTAGAATACTAACTAGATGTATCTCTTATCACAGAAGTGTTTGTTGCAAAACAATACCATTTTATTAATGAGTCTAATATATGTTTATTGGACACTCGTTAAGATATATTTCAGCTATCATATTTTTGGAAGTATAAGATTAATTAGCAAAACTAAATAAATATAAGGGATGGTAGATAATATTAAATAGGAAAAGCATATAAATGCAAAAAAGGATAATAATTATTAATATGTATATATATATATAGTAAGTTAGGTGAATTTTAGATATCTTAATGAGTATCCAATGGCACCCGTTAGACAAAACCATTCATTAATCAGTTATACTATTGCCTTCCTCTTCCATATCACCTTATTCATCCTAATAAAAAAGAATTTCTTGCTAATTAAAACATTTCTATACATTTTACTTGCATAATATTAGATCATGATGCAAGGATAACCAAGTCGGCTACAATTTCCCTAAGTTTGAATTCGTTCTTTTCTAGATATATTTCTTAAGGATTGCTTTAGTAGTTCAAGGAACTGCATACCAATTATATATATTTTTTCTGTGTATACCTCAAATTTTGAGAGAGAAATTCCATCAAGATGGTGTTTTGTCCATTTAAAAACTAAAGCGTTATCCTTTCCTTTTGGCAATGTGTTAAGTGTTAACCTTCTCCATAAATGGTTGTTCGCTTTCATGTGAAAACAATTCTCTTGATTTCCACTTTTAGTCCCCTTTGATGCGGTGATGTTGCAGGAATGATGCAAACAGCAAAATGAGCTGGATTTCTTTTCTTTCTTTCTTTTTTCAGTGTTAATTTTGATGCAGGCTAAAAGTGTTGTCACAATTGATGTACTTCCCTTCCCCCCCTCCCCCCCAAACAGAAACACAACAAAAAAGAAAAAAAACCTATTGCTCTTAGGAACAACTATTGCGGTATACAAGGGGAAGCATTGTTTAGGCAAAGAATTGATTTTAGTGAAACTTTTACGCAAAAAAAAGCAATCTTGCATGGAATTTATGTAACCTCATTTGTCCTCGGCAACGGCGCAAAAAAACTTGATATTGCCAAATCTTCCCCGGCAACAGCGCCAAAAACTTGACGGGTATTTTACATAGACGTATAAGTTAAAAAATCGAATTACACCCGTTCACTGCAAGTATACAGGTCAACTAGTAGTTTAGGGTATATATCGGGTCGATCCCACGAGAAAGAGTGAACAATTACCAGTATTACTAAAGTTTCTCTATTATTTAGACTATCAATAAATTATAACAAATTAAACCTACTGAAATTATACAAAATAACAAATGAAAACTCCTTAGGTTATGGTATCCCTAATTACTCATGCAAATGCTATATTTGGATCATTGAGTATTACATATAGGCTAGTTATGGTGTAATTTCCTTATGCATTTGAATCTTACTTTCGTAGTGAATCAATTATACTCATAACTAATCCATACCTATTCTCATGGTTATGAAATTAGTTACAAGTTCATTTTTTCAATGAAATTACATGAAATTAATCACCAATTCCCCATAGGTGCATCTCTACCCTCGTGAGTGTACTCCCCATGTTTAACACTTATTGAACTAATGTTAAATCTCAATTTTCATTGCAGAAATAACACCTTAGATAATCACAACTAATGGTACTAGATTAATCATGATTTAAAGAGCTAAAGTGCTAAATAACTTGCTCAAATCATAGCAGTCAAATAGCCAAATAATAAGCACTAACAATCATAGAAAGTTCAACCAAACCCAAGGCATAAACTTTAGAAACACATGATAACATATAAATCCATAACTTGTATATTAACTAAACTTAGAATCAAGTACAAAAGATAAAGAGTTGGAAAGAAAAAATAACCCTTGTCACATGAGCTCTTTCCTTGCCTTCTTCATCTCCTTCTTCATCTTTGCCTAGCTAATAAACAAGAAGGATGAACTACTACTCTATACTAAACTAATCTAACACTAAGAGAATGGAAAAGCTACATTTTTGCAGACTCCAAGCTTCTCCCGTATGATCCATTTAGACCTCCCAAATGTCTCTGCATATAAACTACTCCAAAGCTCATTTTCCACTGGTCAAACTTTCCACACTTGATTCCCAAATCTGAAATTGTTAAGATAGTCAATAACAAATGTTTTTGACTTGAAAATAAGCCATATTGTCTACCCTTTTGTCTTCTGAAGCTTGTGCACCGAATTCCCTTGCAATTTATAGCTGGAAAATAGTCTGAACACAAGAGAAATGGCTGAACAAATTGCAGAAGTTCGGCTACAAAACGCGCCTACACACAACGCGGCTTGCAGTCGCGTTTTGTCAACTCGCGTTTTCAATTCTGTGTTTTTGGTTTCACTTCAACTGCAATATTCTCTGTGATAAAGGCCGAACTAGCTTTTGTGCAAAACATAAAAGTTTTATCCCTTTGAATTAGCTTTCCAATGCTTCAAAAATCATCCAAATCAGAGCTTTGTAGACTGAGATATGATCAAAATATCATCACCTGGTCAAACCCCTATTTCAATTTTCGACCACAGAATGTAGCTTCTGTATTCTGACTTTTTGTCCATGAAAACAGCAGAATTGGATTTCGATATCTTCATACCAATTGTCGGTCTCTTTCTTAGCTTTAAAATGGTATAAAGATCACCTCAATCCAATAAGTGTAGCTCCGGATATAGTCGAAATACCAAAGAGTGTCAAAACTGTCTTGAACCGCACTTCTTCACGTAAACGTTTTTCACTTCATTTCTCTTTTGTACCACTTGAATTCATCACCAATTATCTACTTTTCACCTCATTTGACATCCTTTGGTGATTGGATCATTAACCTGCAAGAATATGAAGTTTTTACCATTAAAATCAATAGAAATGCCATATTAGCCAGTTTTACAAAAGTTGTATATTTTTACCAAAACCTAGTTAATTTAGTTATAAAACTAAATAATCAAACCAAAATTAACTAATAAAATATACTTAAAAATATGTAAAATAAACTCTTGACAGGGTGTCGAGCCTATGCAATAATAATTACCTACTCGAGAAAAATATATATTTTGTATATAGCGGTGAGTAGGGTCGAATCCACAGGGACTGGGGATAATTCATTTCTTCTAAAGTTCAGTGCATGGGGGATTTTTAAAAAATATAAAATTACTAATTAACTAACTAATGAAACAACTAAAAGAAATAAATAGGAAATAATCAATAACCAATACGATTCTAGCCAAAGGTGCAACTTTTCAGACACGGTCCATTCAACTGATTATCGATGCAAAGATAATTCAATTACTCATTACTAGATTGGTTATAGTTGTCATACACGCGATGAACAACCAGCCTTTCCTTAATTTCTCGATAGTTAAGGTACGACCGTTAACTATTTCTCTAACCAAGAAATAACCCTAGGTACGACCATAAGATTTAATTACTCGATTGCATTAATAATTAGAAAAGCCCAACCCTAACCAACAAACACGCTACGAGGGTTTGTTTAAATTAAATCATACGTTTCCCTAACATGAAATCAATCACGCTAGTCACCACTGGTATTAATCAATTGAACAATTATGGATTCAATCAATTAATTTAGCATTAGATCATCAGGTTAATTCGAATATCGGGCCCTTGACATTCAAATAACATAACAAACATAAGCAATTAAATCAGGAAACGTGCAAATACCAATGAATAAAAGAAATAAATAAAATTAATTCGATCTCACAGATATTTGGAACCGCGCCTTCAAGTTGGCCTTCGACTAGATGAGAATTTAGCCACGCCTCATGAGAAAATCTCCACGTAATTTAATTGAGGTCCAGGCCATCAAAGGAACCAAGAAAGAATAAAACTAAACTATGCTAAAAACTCTCTGTAGCCTTTCTTACGATTGTCGTTATATAGCCAAAAGGAAATGACTAAAGCTATCTATCCAGTGGTCCCCACGAGTAAGGAACAAAAATAACTCTCTGCACGTTTGTTTCCTTTCAATTCAAATGACTAATGTCTTTCTTCTCTCCGTGGTCCCCGCACAAAGTGAGAGTCCAATTCCCACAAGTAAGCTCCAGCCGAATTTTTCTCTTTTCGTTTCCTCTTGCTCCTCAAAGACTTCAACTCCTAATCAGCAAAAAGGAAATGCCCTCCATCTGCTTTGTGAAGATTGTTTGTAGTCTCTCACATGTGTAGCAACTTTCTCCAACAGGTCCCCCTTTTTAGCACTTTTTAATTCCATTTCCTGTAGATAGGTCAAAATACCAAATATAAGTATATATTAATAAATTAAAACAATATTTGGCAAGATCAAGGGGGAAATTAATAATAAAATAACCGACAATTAACACCCCATCAACTCTTATCAATTCACAGCTGATGTTATTCAGGGAAAAGAAGAGCTTCAGATACAGATTTACGAGTTTGTTGAGAAACATACTTTACTACCATCTACGATATGAATTTTCCTAATGTTGAATACCCATTAGCACATTTAAATCACATCTCATTTACCATATTGATAGATAAAGTCATAATTAATGTACTCCTTGCATTTAGATTTTTTTTTAATTAGTTACACTTTCCAAAAAAAAAAATTAAATACTTGGACCTTCTCTTAATAATGAGTGGTCATTAGGCACCTATTAGTCAAATTGAATTTCAACCTCAAAGTTAGCCCAAAATTTCTTTGGGTAAATTTTATATACACTAATAGTGTATACACTATCACCATTAGATTTATGACACATGTGCAAAAGTTGGATTTCAAATTCAAATTTTACATAATTGTTATTTATCTAAAACTGATAGTGTATATACTGCCATTTTCTCAGACAAATGTGCCGTTGGATGTGACTTAATTATCCAAACACTGGTGCTAAACCCTAACATACCTCCCTTTCTGCCCAAATGAAGAAATAGTTTAGTAGTTAAATTTACTCTTATGGAGTTTCAGAAAGAATATGTTCTACCATTATTCTAGTTCAATATACGTGCCTATACAATATAGTACTATTAATATATTAGTGTCTCTCTCTTTTTTTTTTTTCACCTTCCCATCTCCCCTAAGCCCTCCCTACCCCCAAATCTAGCAGCGAGGTTCGATCCCAATTTGTCCAGCGGCTGTTGGTTATATTACTACCTTTTATTATCATAATGAGAAATTCCACAAATATAGATAGAATAAGTGCGAAAAAAACTAACTTGACTCACTAGACTATATATACGGTGCCTACAATCATTGAGCTACTTTTATTTCTCCAACAGAGTTTCACACGCTATTGAATGAGATTTATGAGTTATAGAATTGGTATTATGAGTTAGTGTAACATGACTTGAAACTTGGAAGAAGTGTGTTAATGCATAAAAAGTTTGTCATTTAAAGTTTAGTGTCATCAATAAATATACCTGCATCTATACCCTAAACCTAAGTGATTAAAATTTTGTCAGAATTGGCATCAATTTTTAATGCCTTCACAACCAGCACTTGTTCTCTTGGATGAAATTAAGTGTGACATATCAATGAGACACAGTTGATTTATTCTAGGCCCAAAATTTGGTATGATCACATGAACAAATAGATATTTAGAAATGTTGAACAATAATTTCTCAGTGTCATGTAAACAATCATTATTATTAAGTAAGAATAGATGAACATGGCAATTCAGTCCTACAATAAATTGCATTTCTTTTTAGGCATAGATGACTTATTTGCCTTTAACTTTGTAGGCTACAATAAATTGTAGGCTTAGTTGTAGGTAGATGATATTCATGATCTTTTCTCAGATACTTTAGACTATGAGTAACAGATGCCTAATACCTAATTTTTTTCTTTTTTCTTTTTTTTTAAAAAAAACCTCTCCCCACTCCCCTATTCCTTCCCTGTCCCAAACTATTCCTTCAAGATTTGAACTCCAATCTATCAGGCGAATGTTCAACTCTTTGGTCAACAGTGATGCTTATTACCTACTTTAATAATGTGCTCTTTTTTCCTCTAAGAATGGATTTTGGATTCTTACATACTCCCTGTGCGTGACAAATTATTTTATGAAACTAGATGAGGAAAATACAACATAGAAAGTGTACATTCATCAATACACAAATGGACATACATAGCTCCATTAAGTTTACATGTGATATTTGCTAATTAGTAAAAAAAAAAAATAGATGGGCGACGAGATGGTAAAGACTGGATATCAAATTCCTAACTCATGGAGAGTGACAGGTGCCGAACCTGTGCAATAATAAGTACCTACTCGAGAAAAATACAGATTTTGTATATAGCGGTGAGTAGGGTCGAATCCACAGGGACTGGGGATAATTCGTTTCTTCTAGAATCCAAGGTATGGGGGTTTTTGGATTAAATGCTAACTAAATAAATTAAATGCAGAAAATAAATAAAAGAAATAATTATTGGAGAAACTCTAGCCAAGGGTACACTTCAGAAATGGTTCAGGCACTGATCATTGATTCACAGATAATTCCACATTTATTAATAGATTGGTTATAGTTGTCATGCACGCGATAAACAACCAACCCTTCCTTAATTTCTCGATAGCTAAGGTACGACCGTTAACTATTTCTCTAACCAAAAAACAACCCTAGGTACGACCGTAGGATTTAATTTCTAGATTGCATTAATAATTAGAAAGGCCCAATCCTAACTAACAAACACGCTACGAGGGTTTGTTTAAGTTAGATCGTATGTTCCCCTGTCATAAACCCAATTACGCCAGTTGCTACTGAGATAGGGATAACGAACAATTACGGATTCAATTACCCCTATTTAGCAAAATAGCCCATATGAATAATTAAATATTGCGCATCTATTCAATCACTCACACGAGCTATAGCAATTAAAAGCAGGAAACATATAAATACCAATAAATTAAGGAAGCAATTAAAATAAATTAGATCTCACAGTAATTGTTGAACCAAATCTTTAGTTGTCCCCTTGACTAGCAGTAGGAGGTTAGTCCTCCATCAATGGAGAACAACCATGCGAAAGAGCTAAGAGAAGAAAACTAAAACTATGCTAAAAGCCTAAACTAGAAACTATTAATTGATTTCACCTCCTCTACGTTTCTCCCTTTTTAAAGCCAAAAGAAAGTCTAATGCTATCTCTAGTGGTCCCCACTGAATTGAGAGTCCAATTCCATTTCACAAGCCTTGTACGTTTCTTTTTCATTTTAAAGTCCAAAAGGAATGATGACTCCAAATGCTCTTATCCCGTGGTCCCCGCCGAGATTGAGAGTCAAACAAACTCAAAAGAAAAGCCTGCCGAATTACTCCTTGTTTCCTAATGTTCCTAGGACTCCTTGTACCAGCCTTCTCTTCATCAGCTCAAAAGGGAAGCCGTTTGTTTGATCTCTTGTGGGCCACGTTGAGGGAGCCTTGCAGAAGACTCCCATATGTGCAGTAATTTGCTCAGAAAATCCCTCCTTTTTTGTAGTTTCTGTTTCATTCCCTGAAATTAAGTCCAGATACCAAATATAAGTAAATATTACTAATTAAAACAGTATTTGGCAAGGACAAAGGGGAAATTAACAATAAAATAACCAACAATTAACACCCTATCAATTCCCCCCACACCTAAATCATGCTTGCCCTCAAGCATAAGAACAGCAATTGAACACCAAAATTTGACAATGGCTATTGCTCTAACTATCATATTGCCAAGATACCCAGAAAAACATATATCAAGCATCACAGTTAAGATCCAAGAAAAACCACTCCGGTTAGCTTCTAAACCATAAACTCTTCCAATTTCAGGTTAACGAATCTAAGAAAAAGGAATAATGTACAACATTTATCAGCAAATGGTCCAACTATTAACCAAAATCTCAACATTAAATCCATAATTCGGCAAGCTGATTTTTATTACACACTAACACAACCTTCACTTTTTTTCACATTTTTTTTTCTACTTTTCTCTCCTTTTTTTTTTTTGGATTCTCTTTTTTTTTTTTTTCAATAGTAACAAAAGACTTAGTCGCTAGCCATTAGAGCTTTTTGACGCGAACTCCAACATTGGCCAGATGAAGGAGCCCGGTTACTCAGCTTCCATCGCCACGTGACCACGTACTCATAGGAATTACTACATTTTGACGCGAGAATCAACACTTTTAGGTGCAGATCCCCGGTTACTCAGTAGTAACTAATAGCGGAGTACAGTCAAGTTTATTCATAGCTAAAAATCACAAAAACTCAATATAACACAAGAACCAAAAGAAAACTTGCATCAGCTAGCCTCATTTTCAAACATGGAGAACTAAAGTTAATAACCGGACCAATTCACATGAAAATGCCAATAATCATTCCCTATGCCTAGGAAAGTTAACCAAAAATTATAAGAGTAAAACAATCATCGATATTCACCAAAAAAATGTTTTTGGATTCAACCACATCCACTTGATACACTTCCATTACTAAAACTTGGCAATAGCAGAAATAGAGGCAACAATCCAACATCAAACTTGGCATCACATACGAGCTAATCACTAAAAAGAAGAAAAAGAAAATGAATGAAAGACGCATCATAACTGCTCCCCCCACACCTAAATCCTACATTGTCCTCAATGGAGGTAATAAAGTAATGAAAGCGAAGAGAACAATGAAACTTCCCTGTTGAACAGCTAAGGGATAGGAGGGAACAGTGGAGGGAAGCCGAGTTCTGAGACATCCTTGCCACGTGGCGGGTGATATTCGTCATTCGCTCATCTACGTTGTGAACCTGTGCTTGTAAGTGGCGCCACTCACCATTGACGCCAATTATCACCCCAGACAACAAAAGACAGAATATCCAACAAGATAGCAATCACAAATGCACATTCATAGTCACTGGTGTTCCCCAACTCAACAATTAAAAGCAAACACGGGCCACTCAAGCCCAAATATGGTCAACAAAGCAACAGTTGCACTCCAAAACTAACAACCAGCAACTATTATCAACAACTAGAAACTAGCAAGGTCACGTCAATAAGCACAGGGGCTACCCAAATCAGTCAGTAAACAAACAAACTCGGGCCGCCCACGATCTCAGCAAATGCACTCTAAAATTTTAACGAATGCCCCTACCAGTCAAACCATAATAATTGCCCCCGATCATATGCTAAATGCAGCAATAGAAGTGTAGAAAATTAGCAATAGCAACACAGTCACACGGTCTTGGCAGTTGATCAAATAACCAACCAACTAGAGTTAACAAGTTCCAGATAAAATATTCCAATAACAGCACCTAAAGACTCAACAAATGCCCCCAGAGATTTCAACAAATGCTATAGCAGATCAAAGCAGTGGTAAAGCAATAGCCCCAAGTATGTACTTAAACCACCAGGTGGGAATCCCGGCCACTGAAGTCACAGACAATGGTCTTCAGAATAGCAATATTAACCAATCACCAAGATGTCCCCAACAATTAAACGAAATGCTATCACCCCCAACAAGCTAGTTAAGCAGCACAGGCTCCCAATCCAACAAATAAAAGCATGAATGATTAACTCAAAGTCCCAACAGAAAGCTCAAGGAGTTGAGCAATTGACATCGACCGGCATAGTATTCGAAAGCAAAGAAACCAATTAAGAATGTCACACTCAACCCAATAAGCCCTGTGGTTTCTCAAACGGGTAATCAACAACAACCCCAATAGCCGGGAACTCCACCAAACAATGTCAATTAATTTAAGCAGATAACGCAGCCACAGAGTTCTCCAATTCAGCCCAGCAAATAAATCCAAGAAATAGTGCTGTAAGCAATTGGGTAGAAGTGTTCTAGGGGTGAATACCTCCACCTGGTATAGAAGAGAGAGAGCGCAACGCCAGGGAAAGGACGTGCGGCTGGCGGCGGATGAGCTGGAGAAGAAGAGGAGAGCTCACGCACGGTGGTGGTGGAAAGCAGCGGCGGTCACGCGGGCAAGTGGCAGGCGTGCGTCGCGCTTGGGCAGCGGGACAGAGGCTGCTGCCGCGCCTGTGGGCTTGTGGCCGCGTGAGGAGGGAGCTGCGTGGGGAGGCTGCGGCGGCGTGATTGCTAGAGTGACGATGTAGAGCTCGGCGTATGGTGGAGCTGGTGGACTGGGCAGCGGCGGACAGAGAGAGAATGGTGCGGGCAGGGGAAAAGGCGGCGGCGCGCGGCTCTTGTGGCAGTGGTGAGAGGCGGCGCGCGGGCTAGTGACGGTTGGTGGAGCTTCGTGCGCAGAGCAGCTGGGTTGCGCGCGAGGCAGAGCTCGGGTGGAGGTGGCGGCTGTGGACTGCTGCGAGCTTTGGGCAGCAGCGGCGTGCGGTGGTGAGATTGAGGAGGAGGGTGGCGCGCGGTGGAGCTGGAGAAGGCGGTGGAGTACGGGCGGCTGACAGATGCGGCGTGCCCAGAGAGAAAGGAGGGCAGCGGGGGAGCAAGAAAGAAAAGAGGAAGAAAGAAGAAGAAGAAAGAAAGAAAAAAAGAAAGAAAAGAAAGAAAAGAAAAAGAAGGAAAAAGAAATTTTTTTTTTTTTTTTAAATCAGGGAAAGACTCCCCTTTTTTTTTTTTTTTGGTGGAAAATTTTTTTCATATATCATCTCTTTTTTTTTTATTATTGGCAAAATTTATTTTTGAAATTCAAAAGTAGTGATTAACAGGAAATCAATAATCGTTCTTGAGTTTCTTTGAATACTTACCTTTCCCGCGAACGTGACGCGGGCACGTCAAGAGAGCAAGAGAGCTCCCAGAAGTTTCTGGTCGTGAGCTTCCTGCACATCACCACGCGGGCGCGTCATGAGGGCAAGAGAGCTCCCAGAAGTTTCTGATCGTGAGCTTCATGCACGTCACCACGCGGGCGCGTCATGACTGAAGGGCACCTATAAATCAGCAAAAACGAAAACTGAAACCCAAAATCAGTCGAATTCAAGGAGAGCACATCTAAACTACCACACGAAAATGAACAAACAATTAAAAGGAACAATTGGGTTGCCTCCCAAGGAGCGTCTTTCTTTAATGTCTTTGGCTAGACATTATCATGTTTTGCTCATGGAGGATAAAATCTTGTGGCTCGTCGTACTGCTTCATCCTCTATATAGTCCTGATAACCCTCGTAAATAGAATAATCCTTGAGCATACGAGTTACGGGCTTCCATGGACTAGTGAATGGCGCCAAACGAGTCGATGATAATTTGCATTCTCCATTCACTCCTCCCCCACTTGCATTTATTGGTTCAAGATATCTCGCCATCGCCACTCTTAATTTATTCCTGTCATGAAATTCAAAATTGTCTGGTATAATAAAGTCAATTTCGTTAACAGGAATTGAAGAGTAAGAGTCAGGAGAATATTGATGAAGGAGTGGAGGAGATGTCACCGCATTTGGAGGTTGTTCACTGGATTCTTTCACTTGAATGGGTTGCGGTTGGGGTTCCATTTCTTCCTTTTCAGCTTCTTTTTCAACTGCATTTGTAGATTTCTCATTTTGACACTCTTGCATCTCCTCATCACTAGTCAAGCAAATTGCACTCTCATTTTCTTCTAGATCAACAATGGTTTTCGAGGGCAATTCTTCCATTTGAGAAGCCAATTGATTCATTCTGGACGTCAATAGGCATAGTTGATCTGCCAGATAACTCATTGCATCTTTCGTCATCTCATTCCTCATTTGTGTCTCCTGTTGGAATTTGTATGTATTAATAAATAATTCACCCAATTCCTGAAAAGACATACCTGACATGGACGATGGTTGTTGAGACTCTTGCTGTTGAAAATCCATTGGCCCTGTTGTATAATCATAACTGGAGTTATCCCACCATCCTTGATCATACCCGTTTGGATTAGGGTTATACCACGTTTGAGACCAAGGTGAAAAATCTCCATAATTTTTGAGTGGGACACTCAGATTATCCTGATATTCGGAGCACATACCGGTTGAATGATCCCTGGCATAACAAATTTTACAGGTTGCAGCAGCCATTCTTTTTCTAATAGATTTTAGTGCCTCTGCATATGCAAACTCAGGAAAGAAACAAATCTCATCGCCTTGCCCGGAAATAAAATCCAATACATCACCAAAATACGGAGTGTTAGAAGTCATAAACTATATCAAAAAAAAAAGAAGAGAGAAAAAAAAATAAATAAAAAATGAACTCAAAAGGAAACAAATTAATCTGACACCAGTCCCCGGCAACGGCGCCAAAAATTAACAGGTGCCGAACCTGTGCAATAATAAGTACCTACTCGAGAAAAATACAGATTTTGTATATAGCGGTGAGTAGGGTCGAATCCACAGGGATTGGGGATAATTCGTTTCTTCTAGAATCCAAGGTATGGGGGTTTTTGGATTAAATGCTAACTAAATAAATTAAATGCAGAAAATAAATAAAAGAAATAATTATTGGAGAAACTCTAGCCAAGGGTACACTTCAGAAATGGTTCAGGCACTGATCATTGATTCACAGATAATTCCACATTTATTAATAGATTGGTTATAGTTGTCATGCACGCGATAAACAACCAACCCTTCCTTAATTTCTCGATAGCTAAGGTACGACCGTTAACTATTTCTCTAACCAAAAAACAACCCTAGGTACGACCGTAGGATTTAATTTCTAGATTGCATTAATAATTAGAAAGGCCCAATCCTAACTAACAAACACGCTACGAGGGTTTGTTTAAGTTAGATCGTATGTTCCCCTGTCATAAACCCAATTACGCCAGTTGCTACTGAGATAGGGATAACGAACAATTACGGATTCAATTACCCCTATTTAGCAAAATAGCCCATATGAATAATTAAATATTGCGCATCTATTCAATCACTCACACGAGCTATAGCAATTAAAAGCAGGAAACATATAAATACCAATAAATTAAGGAAGCAATTAAAATAAATTAGATCTCACAGTAATTGTTGAACCAAATCTTTAGTTGTCCCCTTGACTAGCAGTAGGAGGTTAGTCCTCCATTAATGGAGAACAACCATGCGAAAGAGCTAAGAGAAGAAAACTAAAACTATGCTAAAAGCCTAAACTAGAAACTATTGATTGATTTCACCTCCTCTACGTTTCTCCCTTTTTAAAGCCAAAAGAAAGTCTAATGCTATCTCTAGTGGTCCCCACTGAATTGAGAGTCCAATTCCATTTCACAAGCCTTGTACGTTTCTTTCTCATTTTAAAGTCTAAAAGGAATGATGACTCCAAATGCTCTTATCCCGTGGTCCCCGCCGAGATTGAGAGTCAAACAAACTCAAAAGAAAATCCTGCCGAATTACTCCTTGTTTCCTAATGTTCCTAGGACTCCTTGTACCAGCCTTCTCTTCATCAGCTCAAAAGGGAAGCCGTTTGTTTGATCTCTTGTGGGCCACGTTGAGGGAGCCTTGCAGAAGACTCCCATATGTGCAGTAATTTGCTCAGAAAATCCCTCCTTTTTTGTAGTTTCTGTTTCATTCCCTGAAATTAAGTCCAGATACCAAATATAAGTAAATATTACTAATTAAAACAGTATTTGGCAAGGACAAAGGGGAAATTAACAATAAAATAACCAACAATTAACACCCTATCAATTCCCCCCACACCTAAATCATGCTTGCCCTCAAGCATAAGAACAGCAATTGAACACCAAAATTTGACAATGGCTATTGCTCTAACTATCATATTGCCAAGATACCCAGAAAAACATATATCAAGCATCACAGTTAAGATCCAAGAAAAACCACTCCGGTTAGCTTCTAAACCATAAACTCTTCCAATTTCAGGTTAACGAATCTAAGAAAAAGGAATAATGTACAACATTTATCAGCAAATGGTCCAACTATTAACCAAAATCTCAACATTAAATCCATAATTCGGCAAGCTGATTTTTATTACACACTAACACAACTTTCAATGGAATTCGAGGATGCCATGGAATTCGAGGATTGGGGCCAGGTTACAAAGGGTGTCTGGAGTTATTTTGGCAGGATTTGTGGGGTAACACAACTTTGCTCGTCACTACGGTCTTGGCTAACAGCTTGGTGGCTGTTCTCCCCTCGGCATGCGGTAAGACGGTTCCTCTTCTCGGTTCTTCCCAGTTTTATATGTTGGCATATTTAGAAGGCTCGGAACGTTGCATACTACGAAAGAAGGCAAATGTCAGTGGCGAGGATTTGTAATGCCATTTTGTTAGACATGATAGGGGTGGTTGAGATTCAATTTAACCAGAGGCTTGGGGTGCACACGTTTCTTCAGCTATATGAGTGGACAACTCAACAACCATCGCGTTATAGTTTTCACTTGGTATGGTGGAAGGCGAAGGAGGCGGGATTGCTAACACTAAATGTGACGCCCCCACTTCTCCCTAAGGCGAACCAAAGGGTATCCGCGGGACGCCTGCCCAGCTCTCGCCAGGACTCAAGCAATTTCCGTCCAAGCTTAATACAACACTAGACGTTACGATTAAATACCATAAATACAATCAGTGCGTAAGCTTTCAAGCTTATCAATATTCAACATCTGCCCAATCATTACATCGAAATCTCGAAATACATCAATATTCAAAATATACATCAATCACAAGTCTAGCCCCAAAGTGTAACGGAAACCCTAAAACAAGAGTACGCCAAGAGGGGTTTCTCCAACATTTCTCCAAGTCCAATCCTGTTAAGGAAAACAAATCTATAGGGTGAGCAAAACGCTCGTGAGGCCAAGAACACACATGCAAGCACTTTGTTCAAATAGCAATCCCAAATTCATTAAATAAAACAGGATATTTCATTAATCAATCATTCGAGCAGGAAAAGTAAATCAGAAACAATTCAAGGATATAGTAGCTCTCAGGAGCTAAGTTCCACTCGCTCTGTCGATGTCATTCGTATACTTTCCCGCATTGACCCTCCTATCAACCGGGTCGGTATTTCAATTTCCGTAGATCACCACTTTCTTTCCTCCGTCCACCGTACACCCCAAGGGCCCACAATGTCCATTATTGGGCGATACTCAACGAGTATGCCAAGCAAGACCTCTTATTAGGTCGAGCTTATATGTATCTCATGGCTCGCCCAAATCCCCGACCAAGCCCATTGCTGGCTCGAGTCTAAGGACGGCCTATGAGTTTGGGCGTCCCCCATTCATTTGAAAGTCGAGGAGGTTCACTCCAACGACATAAGCATTCATGACATAACATTGCATTTCATTCATTCATTCAATACATTTCATTCATTCATTTGAAATTAGAATGAGTGCGATAAAGTACGCACCCGCCCTTATTTTTAAAACTTTCAACAAATACCACAAATAAACAAGTATCAAAATTCACACACTTGACACTCACCGAGCAATTCAATAAAAATTATTTTCTGGGAGTTCAAGTGTCCACGGTGAGATCCTCTTGAAGGTCTCCTTGTGCGCCTGGCAATTAACAGTGGATAATCACACAATTAACCCACTTATCAAGAAGATTGTACACTAGTACAATCTAAGGATTATTTCACAAAAAGGAACCTCAATTACACGTAAATTGAGGTTCAACTTGCCTTTTATTATGTACAATATTATTTGAGTTTTTATCATGAAAATCGTAAGCAAAAGTTTTAAGAATATCAAAAGAATAAATAGTTCTTGAAAAACTCTATTTCTTTGAAATTGGAAAATTTTTCAGTTTTATGATGAATCCTTGAAAAATCGTAACTCGCTCGGTATAAGTCGAGAATTGGAAAACTTTATACCGTTGGAAACCTCTTAGAGAGTACTATAAGTTCCTAGAAGACACTTTTCCATGAATCGAAGTGAAAAGTGGTCAAAAATGAGCTTGAAGACGCAGGGTGGGTTTTCATGGCAGAATTAAGTTGGATTTCGGCCAACTTTGGAAATTCGGCACGATTCACACGTTGCAAACCGGCCTCTGAATTTCGTAGCTCAATTAGTGTTGCAAGTGAAGTTTATAATAAAACAAGAGGATCAAGAATCGGAGTTTCGAGTACCGAGATACGGTAGCCCGAAGTTGAGCAAATTCAAGACTGGATGAGAATTTTCCAGATTTGAACCTCTAACTTAAGTAATTCAATTGGGTATCGAAACGAACTTGAATTCGCACAAAAATTGGCAGTATTTCAATAATATATGGAAAGTATCTCTCTATTGAATTTTGGGGAAAAATACCTTCGGCAAGGTAGTTAATTAGCCAACCAAAGTTCAAGAAAAATCCTAAGGCAATCTGCCTTTGACTTTCATTTTCCAAATTTCCAATCGTTTAACCAAGAAAGTTATCCAACCATGGTTCATTTGTGAAATAAAGGCCTAAGAAACATCCATAATACCTTTGGTAAGTGTTTAATATCAAGAACATCAACTAACAAGTTCACTCCAAGATTTTGTTCCAAACCAGTCCAAACATTAGGGTTTTCCAAAACAGAGCAGTCCACTTGTTTCAGTCACAACTCAGTCAATATAGCTCGAAATCGAGCATGGCTTATGCCGTTGGAAAATACATTCATAGAGTTAAAATATCACAGAAGAAATCGTTTCCAAATTCGGCACCCATCTGGTTCAAAATCGGGCATCAAGTTGCTGCCTGAACACTTCATTCCAGATGAACAGAGCAACAGGACAGCGAATTTAAAACATTTGGTTCGGCTTGCTCACAAAGAATCAGAACGTGCATTATATACCAAATTAAAGCTAGGAATGTCTAGTTTCAAACACCACCGACGGCACATGATTTCGACATCCGAGGACAGAGTTATAGCCAAAATACTACTGCTGGTCAGAGACATACGCGAATCAGTTTTCCAGATTTGCTAGTTTCTCAAAAAAATTCATTTGCTCAATCAAACCTCAATATTTTCCAATGAAATTTTCCACACCTCTAATACATCATATAGGCATCCAATTCAAGCCATTAGTTCATTAAAAACTGGCCTTAAAATGGCCGAACATGGCAGGGGCAAAATCGGAAGTTTTTGCTTCTTACACCCAATGAAGTTTCTACTAATTACCCACCACTAATGCATCATTATAACCACTAAACCAACAATATAATCACCATCACTCATCAAATCAGCAACAAAAACCCAAGTGTGGGAATTCAAAGAGCCCACAATCACATTTTTACACCATATACAAGCTAACCAAATACATGCATGAACTTAACAAGGTAAGATAGCTTCCAAACTTCAAGTTTCCAAGAGTGGATCATCACTTACTTTGGGTTGGTGTTCAATCAGAAATTTCGGCCCTCTATTACCCCAGAAAAACCGTGATTTCCAGCCCTTGTTTGCAGCTCAAAATGATCCTCAAGTGTCAAGCTAGGTATGGTGCAAGTTGGTTAAATTTGGAGATGATTTGGGGTGGTTTTGAGTGAGATTAGTGAGCAGAAATTTTGAAGCAAATGTGTTAGAGAGAGGAGGGTGTTTGGAATGCTGTGAGGAGAGAGAAAATGGAGGGAAATCTGACTTCCTTTAGCTTCCAAGAGAAGGTGAAATAAGTGGTGGTAATTCACCCAAAAGTCAACTCTCATTAGGGGCCGTTTGGTGCGATTACGGCTTGATTTCCTCGCGCGTTTGGTTCACTAGTGCACTAAACCTCCAAGGCATATATATTCATGTAAATATTATTCACTCTTAATTGTCCCGAAATAAGGGTCTAAGGTCCCTCAATTGAAGTCGCGCGTGAAAACTCGTACCGTCAAATTAAACGTTATAACGCGAAACTTCCGAGAAATTCTTATAACGATTGCACTATTAACTATCACTTGAATATTTATTCATAAGATTACCTATTTTAGGACCATAGTACAAGTCTCCAATATTCCAAGCTTATTGTGCTACTACGCGGATAAAATCTCCAAGTACTATTCACTATTTTTACTAAACGCGCTCTAGGAAATTAATTTTCGAAACGAATCATTTTAAAAATATAACGAAGTTATATTACCATGTATTTAGGTTCAATAGGTCTAGAAAATAATACTCGGAATAAATGAACAAGTAAATAATTAAATAAGCTCAAATTAGGGTTTTAATAGGAGTTTTACGAGTCTTTACATGAGTCGAGTATTAACTCCGCAAATCTCCAATAAATTTGTATCCATGCGTCTTTTGGAAAACTATCCACGCGTGAGTAATATATGCTCACCTAGAACTTATTCACCTTTGATTCTCGATTAACTTTTCTTAATCTGCTATTGTCCGTTCTTAATTTCCCCAGGATAATCATACTCTCGAATACAATATCACCTTGAAACACTCGTGTTCATTATTTCTCACTTAAACAATCCTTCCGAAAATTGAAGTTGTTAACGGGACATTTCAAAAACATAATGAAGACATTATTCCATACGAATGGATTTAAAATGGTCGTAATAAATTATTTGGGAGAAACATGTGGTTAAATACTTAATTAAACGGTTAATATTTGATAAAAATAAGAAATTTTTCGGGTCCTCACACTAAATATGGATGGATGCTCCAAGGGAAATCCAGGAGTGAGTGGTGGTGGGGGAATACTTCGTGACTCATCGAGATTGCCATTATTTGCGTTCTCAGCTTACTTTGGGGAACTTTCGAGTTTGTGCGCAGCGGCATTAGCCTTGGCAATGGGGATTCGTTTATGCGTTCAAAAGGGGTTTACCAATGTAAGTATTCAAGTTGATTCTCTAGTTCTCGTTGGGATTCTTCAACGGCGGCTCCAGTGCCCGTGGGTAATACGACGGGAGGTAGACCAAGGCATGATTACCGATGTGGCGCGATTGTCTCATTGCTACAGAGAAGCAAATAGGTTGGCGGATAGTCTGGCAAAGGTGAGTGCATCCAACAATAACCAGAATGTCACCATTTATGATGAGTTCAATGCAATTCCAAGACAGACGAGAGGGGAAATTCGCATAGACAGGTTAGACATGCCTTCCCTCAGGTGGAGGAAAGTAGGTTAACCTAGGAGGTTGGCTAATTTGGGATTCTTTAGAAAGAAGTAACAGATAGATTTACTGCTTCAGATACAGGAGATGGTGCACTCGTACTAGTTGCTTGATAGTATGAAGGTCCTGGAACACGAAAGGTTTTGATGATCAATCATGGGAACCTGCTGACCGTCTTGCAAACATTGGAGTGGAATCGCGAATTACCTCAATTTATGAATCATTTTGTGAACTGCCGCACCAGGTGAGAGGTGACTTTGCTCTTCATCAATTGGGATTTCCAAATTTTCGTAGAGTTAGAATATAGCAAGTGGCATGTGTTATTTTTCTTGAATTTGGGTTTGTTGGCAGGGAGTTTCGTCCATTTATAAGGGGAAACTCTGTCAAAAATTTTCTTGAAATAAATAAAATATTTATTTTTAAAAAATAATAATAATAATTTTCAGCACATCATGACTTATCCAGTTCCATCTCAAAAGATGGAGTTGGAAACTCTTGAGCTTACATATGTCTTGTTCGGGCAAAGTGCCTTTGCTATTAGAGTCTTAGCCTTTATGAGATAGTAACAAGTTCTGGTAGACTATTGGCTAGTCTCAATAAGTTTAGGCTTTCATACTTATAATCATTTATCCCACTCATGACTGGTATAGGTGTCCATAAAATTTTTTGACTGGTCAATAGGAAGTAAAATGAACAAACTGCTACATGAGGAGTATTCTCCTGAGTAGCACCATATTTTTCGTATCTCTAGCAACATACATTCTTAATCTTCAATAGTTGCAAGGTGAACTTTACTGTTAATATAAGAAGTTCAACTCCATCTTTTTTCAATCTGGAAGCAGTGAAAATCGGATGCGCTTTTTGATTTTGAATTAGAATTGCTGATCACATTAATGTAGTTTCCATATAAAATCAATTCTGTTACTTGTATTTCTCATCCAGTGGTCTTGTTCATCAAATATTTTGAACCACTCCCTATTTGCTCCTTTGGTATTGGATTCCAAATGGCGAATATCTGTGAGTGAAATCTTTGTGTTATTTAGTTGTTATATCTATTCTATTTTTTTCAGGTTTTATAGTGTTGTTGCACCTGGAGATACCGTTCACATCATTGGTAAATTTGATTACGAGGAAAAGTGTGATGTCAATCATGAGAAGAATTTTTAATTGTTTATCCTGATATTTTGGTGTCTGGAACTTGGGTATTATGAAGAATCCGTTTAGACTTGTCTAAATTGTGCTTTTCAAATTATATCAGTTCTATCTTAGATGACATACGCTTGTCTCCCATATCTGAAAACTTCCCATATCAAATTCAGCGCATCTTTTTCCCTAATTGTTGTTATTCAATCTATACTACTAGGTAGCTGCCAGTTTTTCTTGTTCAAGGCGCACAGTCCTGGATGAAAGGCTAAAATCTAATGAATATGCAACTGCAGCACTGGTTGGTACTTTGCTGCATCAGATATTTCAGGTGGAAATTTGTTTCATCTTCTGTTTAATCTGGAAAATATGATGTTTGTTTTTATAGGAAAACACTTTCAGTTGTTTCTGTATAGCAAATTTTATATGTTTCCTTTCCTCAGGCTGGGCTGATCGGTGAGTCCCTCTCAAGAGAGTTCTTAGAGCAATATACAACTATTGTACTTCAGAAGAATCTTGACACCCTTTATGCATGTGGAGGTACAAATTTTTATTGTTATATCGATATGTAATTTTTATTGTTTTATCGTCTTTCTTTGAGGTTTTCAAAACATTAGACACTTTAGGGATGACCAGTGAAACTGTCAAAATATTAGACAGTTCAGGAGAGGTTTTTGAAAATATCCCTAATTATTATTAGCTACGGCCTATGGATTTAATAGTTAAAAAGTGTCTTTCCATTATCTCACTCAAGTGCAATTGATAACATCGTCAACTCCGGAACTAATGGAATAGAAGATTGTGCAATTCAATGACTGTGCTGAAAGTAGTTAAAAGAGAAAAGGGTTCGTAACTGAAATAAAATAATGACATTTTATTGATTTGCATGGTCCTCAATTCCATTAATTTTACTAACGATATTACTGATTGAATTTAAATCGAAGAAATATGAGACATTAGGATGCAAAGTAATTAAAATTAAAATTTATACCACAAATTAGAATTTTAGGATACAAAAAATAGAATTAGTCTTTTTTTTTTTGGTTACTCCTTCCTTACCAAGTTGCCATAGACTTAATGCACTACCAATGGTTAATTTAAGCTATATAATGTTTATACTTTCACATGTGCTTCTATACATGAATAGAAAATATGCACTAGATACTGTTAGGTCACAAAGAAACACCATCGTCATTATATTTTTATTTAAGCGGTCGCATCGGTGTTGTTGAAAGTTGAAACAGTGTATTTGAAGATTTCCTCAGTCATACACAATATTCATCCCACCCACTGGCCAAGGAAACAGTTACAACTTGATATTTACTGAGTTCCCAATTAGAAGAAAAAGAAAGAATTGTTACATACAAATGGAAAAATAGTAGTAATGGAGATTGGGGAGTGAAAACCCTCGTCACCTGTAATCCTTCTTTTTGCTTGCAATAAACACAGGACCTACAGCATATATACACGCACTGCACTTAGTGCCCTACAGGCCATGGGAACCAGTACTCCAGTTAACATCCCCTCTAAAATGAAGGCCTGGGTCTATGGCCAATATGGGAAGCCCGAAGATGTCCTTAAATTGAAATCCGAGGTTGATGTTCCTGACGTAAATGATGACCAGGTTTTGATCAAAGTAGTTGCTGCATCACTGAATCCAATCGACTTCAAACACATGCATGGTTATTTCAAGGCCATTGATTCTCCTCCCCTAGTAAATACCTTTTTCCTTTTTTTTCAGCGGAAAAATTGTTGTTTGTTTTATTTACTAGGTAGTCCTTGTGTAGATTTACTGTTCTTTTTTTTTTTCAATCTGGTAGACTGTTGCTGGATATGATGTTGCGGCCGTGGTAGTTAGAGTTGGAAGCAAAGTGAAGGAAGTCGAGGTCGGGGATGAAGTATACGGAGACATTCACGAGCACGCTTTGTACCCAAAGGGATGTGGGTCACTGGCGGAGTACACTGCAGTGGAGGAGAAGGTACTAGCTTTGAAGCCAAAGAATTTGAGTTTTGCAAAGGCAGCAAGCCTTCCTGTTGCTGTTGAAACAGCGTATGGGGGCCTTGAAAGCGCTGGCCTTTCAGCTGGTAAATCACTTCTTGTTCTGGGTGGTGCTGGTGGAGTTGGATCTTTTATCATTCAGGTATTTCATGTGTTTATTTTTACCCTTAATTACCCTTAATTTCCAATACTTTGAAACACCCTAGAAAAATCAGATGTAGTTGGTCATTTCCAAAGAATTAGTGATAATTATTGAGGATCAATAAACAACTACTGGTAGCAGTAGTGTGCTAAGCCATTCTTGGCAGAGACAAAGAAATGTTTGTAGCTTTTTGTATCAATCAAAATTTCATATTTGGCTAAACCTTCGCAGAAATTTTAGGTTTGGCTTTTTAATTACTAGACAAATTGAAAAGCAGTTCTGAAGGTTAACCTTTGATTAGAACCCGACGATAAATCATTTTACTACCTAAATTCATGCATGACTGAAATGATTTCTTGATCTGAGGCAGCTGGGAAAGAATGTGTTTGGTGCATCCGAAGTGGCAGCAACTTGTAGCGCTGGGAAACTGGAGTTACTTAAAACCGTAGGAGCTGATTTGGCAATCGACTACAAAAACAACAAGTATGAAGATTTGCCAGAGAAATTTGACGTGGTATATGATACCGTTGGTAAGAACTAAGAACGAATCCCTTTCTCTCTATTTTGGGCAGTAGATAAAAGGTTCTGCTGCTAGAAATTAATTTTGCAATGTGCGAAAATGAGCAGGTGAGAGTGATAGGGGTATCAAGGCTTTAAAAGAAGGCGTAAGGGTGGTGACAATCGCGGGGGACGGATCGGAGGTTCCTCCTGTTTTCATGTTTGTGGTCACTTCAACTGGCTGTGTCTTAAACAAACTCAAACCTTTCACAGAGGAGGGGAAACTGAAGCCGGTGATTCACACTAAAGGTCCGTTCCCATTCTCTAAAACCATTGAAGCATTTTCCGAGACGGATCCTCTGTCCAATATATCTGTCCATTTTTCTTGTCCAATACAAGACTACGTAGTTTCAATTGTTAATACTATTGATATGACACATAACATTGAATGCATATTTAGGGAGTGTTTGGTAAACGGTTTCAAATTCAATAATATCCACAAATGATGTTTGTTTATGCCTAATTGTATCCATAGTTTTCTACTTTGGAATTCTACACTGCATGATTCAGATGAGATTAGGCAAGCATTTGAGGATGAGATCCTTAAATTTGTCAGAGTTGTAGTTACGTGTAATCATGTTGATTCAGAAAGTAGGCCATCCATGCTAAAATTGAATTTGAAACTCATTTATCAAATACTCTCTAAATATGCATTCAATGTTACGTGCGACATCAACAATATTAGTTAGTGGAATTATGTAATTTTGCATTGAATAAAAAAAAATGGACAGATATATTAGACAGAAGATCTCATTGGCATTTTCCTATCTTCAAATATATCCAGTTCCATATATCCAGTTCCATGATCAAGATTCGAATCATTGCTATCTCCAATCCCTGGATGCATCATATCCTTTTACTGGAAAGAATTCTGGATTGCTAATAACAGTAAATGTAATTGCTAATAATAATAAATGTAATTGCTAGTTCTATTAAGTATGTACAAAGCTTGCTAGTCCTATTTCTTTTTATATTTCGTAACAAAGCGCGAAAACTTCTCATCATCTTCTTCAGTTTGTCTCTGACTGCCTGAAAAGGCATCCCTCCATTTGAGGTGTACCATATATCCATATGCAGCTCTCGAACTTTTTTCTTTTACTACTTCATTTTGTTATCCATCACCCAAAAAAAAAAAAAAAACCTCCCTTTTAATGGAGTAAGGGGATGTTCAGCGTCAGCTTCTCCTATGTTATCTTAAAACTACCATACATTAAAAAAGCAACTTTTAACACATTGAGATGTCATTAATGGGGAGTACTGTCTGGTCAACTATAACAAAGCACATAATGAAGGATTAAATGCTAAATTGTAATTATTGGTGTATATATTAATTTGGTGGCATCAACCAAATGACAATCTTCACTTCTGCTATACATAATAAAATTTCAATAATTGCTATGGCTGCTGGAATCCGAGCACCAGCAATAATAGTCAGACCTTGATAGAGAAACACAATGTAAAGACATGTTGTTTTAATTTTAAAAAGGTTATATTGGATAAACATCCTAAATCCATTCAATGGAATGATTAATTGAGTAAAACAATCGTGAAGAAAGAAGAATTTTTAAAGTTGAAGAGGTTGAGAGATTTAATTTCTATCATACTTTTAGCATTAAACTTGATTCCAGTATTTACATTTATCCCCCTTTATCATCAATAAATTAAAATGAGATTCAATAAAAAGGCAGAGGAACACGAAGTAAAATTGCAAAGGCTTGAAAAAAAAAAGTAAAATTGTAATTAAAAGTGTAGTGTAAAACCAAACATTAACTTAGTTTCTGACCAGATAAGTTAATACAGAAAAATATTAGTTTTAGTGAGAAAAGGTAATTCTAAAAATGTATTAAAAATTGGGATAATTTCATAAACCTCCCCTGAGGTTTCTGACAGTCTCACTCACCTCCCCTGAACTTTGCAAAATATCATATACCTCCCTTGTCAGATTATTGGGCCCTATTTGTGATATCATTGATGATGAATTGACAGATATACCCTCATAACTTATGATATATTTTGAAGCTATTTTGACAGAATTAGTTAAATGAGTAATAGAGATATAACTTTTGATATAATTTCTATTCCACTTTACACTTTTTATTCGTAGTACAATCACCAATGAATAGTTTAGCACTAGTATTACCTTTCTCTAAAGTCATGTATTTCATGTTTTTTTTTGTAAGACAATTATCTTATGTAACTCATTACTTATATTTGGGTAAATTTGGTTTTCAAAAATTCAATGACGTAAATTGTATATTACATCATCTCATAAAGTGATGCGACACAATTTGGGTTATTGAATTTTTTGAAAATCAGATCTACCTAAGTTCTGGTATTCAAACGAAACTTGTTGAATAAATTCGACTAACTACAGTGTGAATTAATTTTTTTTAAAAAATTCTCAACTAAAGTATCTAGCACTAAATGAAATGAAGTATCTTGCTACTTCATTTCATTTTCCACAGAGAAAATCGCAAAAGAGTTCTTCAACTATTGAGAATTTGGTTATTTGATCGTTACACTATTTATTTAACTGCAATTGCCATTCACTCAATTAACCAAATAGTGAAAAAATTTTTGTGACTTAACTAGTAAAAATTTATACTTTTAATCACTCAAATAATATTTTTTTATGACTTAACTAATAAAAATTTATACTTTTAATTACTCAAATTATAAAACTATACATTTTTTTATATCACTAGAAGTATGTTTCAATTAATTGAAAGATCATATTAGCTAAATAAATGTCTAATAGCTAAAACAAAAAAATATAAATAGCATTGTAACATTGTTTGAAGAAACCATCTGCATTTGTCTCTATCTGGTTCAACTTATTACTTCTTTTTTTTGCTTTTGCTTTAGCTCAAGTTGTGGATAAGCAAAAAGGGCATGTGTGGAACACAAATATCATCTCACTCCTAAAAATATTTTTTTAATGCTCATTTTTCTGACATGGACTGATCTTGTTACTCCAACTATAAGTTTAGGGGAGGTATCTGATATTTTATAAAGTTCAGGGGAGGTGAGTGAGACTGTCAGAAACCTCGGGGAGGTTTCTGAAATTATCCCTTAAAAATTAGTTTCGGTGAGGTTTTATATGACGGGAGCAATGACCTATTTTGATGGTGACTTCTGACGCTTACGTCCTTAGTCCAAAAGTACTTGGTAGATTATTCAAGATGTATGAAAATTTTTCAAAGTGTAAGTAAAGTAATTTTGTCAAACCAAAAAAAAAAACAGAGAGAAAAATGTTTTGATATTCAAATTTTGACACATGAATGGCTTTTGTTCCCAAACTTTAGATAAAAGCAAATATGGTATCTAATCTTTTAACTTTTGAACACATTTTACATTTAATACCTTTAATCGATTTTTTCCAAATTGCTATGAGAAAAATCATGTGATACTCATATATCCACCAATTATTGTATAATAAAATGCCAAAAAATGTAAAATTTAGTCCTTGAACTTCATGTCTGATATTTTTCTTTTTCTTTTTTTACATTTTTAATACAATAGTTGGCGAACATGTGACTATTATGCTCTTTTAGTTGCAATTTGGATAAAAACCATCAAAAATACTAAATGTATTCAAAAGTTGAAAATTTGGATATCAAATTTGCTTTTGTCAAAAGTTTGAGAACTAAAACCGCTCATATGTCAAAATTTAAATACCAAAACCACATTTTTGTCAACCAAAAAATCAATATGCGGAGGGTAACTACTATATCTTAATCATGTCTGTCACCTTTGCCATCATAGTGGAAGAACGGGTGAGAAGGTGATTCTCTTGGACTTCTTGACTACCATTGTCGCTACCAGAGTCAGAATTGCTCTAGCAGAGAAAGAAGTCAAGTGTGAATCCACGGAAGAAGATCTAATGAATTTACAGAAAAGTCCGTTGTTGTTAAAGATGAATCCCATAAACAAGAAAATTCCAGTTTTGATCCACAATGGAAGACCTTTTTGTGAGTCCCTACTTATAGTTGAGTATATTGACGAGGTATAAAAGGGCAAAGCTTCCCTCTTGCCCTCTCATCCTTATGACAGAGCTCAAGCTAGATTCTGGGCTGATTTCATTGACAAAAAGGTAACAAATTATGATTTTCTGTTTGCTGGAATACGTGTATGTAAGTTCATGATTTCATGAGTGTCATGTTACCTATTGCAGCTAGACGGTTTTGCTCGTAAAATATGGTCGACAAAAGGAGGAGAGCAGCAGGCAGCAAAGATTGGCTTCATAAATTGCCCAAAGCCGCTGGAGGAAGGAGCATTAGGAGACAAGCCTTATTTTGGAGGTGACAATTTTGGGTCTCTTGATGTGGCTCTTCTTGGAAACTATAACTGGTTCTATACCTATGAGAAATTTGGTAAATTCAGTATAGAAGCTGATTGCCCCAAGCTGATAGCTTGGGGAAAGAGGTGTATGGAAAGGGACAGTGTTTCCAAGTCTCTTGCTGACCCCATAAAGGTCTATGAATCTGTGTTGCTGTGGCAAAAGATTCGTGGACAGGAGTAACATGGAGAAGCTAGCTTAATTACGTTGTTATGCGGATTTATGTCGGACTATATTTCATGATCCATTTGAAACTAGAGTAGATAGATAGATAGATTTGGAGGATAATACCTCGTTAAGTGTGATTATTTGGAGAATTTTGTGTATTTACAGTTTGCATTACAAGTGGATTAGGATGTAATAACCCTTGTGCCACAATAATCAATGCTTTCGCGTTCCAAGTAGTTCTTAATTCAATTGTAGCTCGTAGATCAGACGAACTTTAATGTTCATACTAGCTTCAAATTTAGAAGATTAAAATTCTAGATCTCAAAGAAAAGCTCAGATGGTTAACAGGTCAACTGATGCATAAAATAGGCATAATGAAAGATTCTTTCAGGTCAGAAACTCGTTGCCATACCAGCAAAACCAAGTTTTAGCTTCAATTATTTCTTCATAGCTCTTCTTGAATGCAAATGGCCTAGTAGCAGACAGCTTGTTTACTACTGATCCTGATGACAAAGTTAAGAAGTAACCTAACCTGTGATCTGATGCAATCAAGGGAATTTAGGCAATAGAAATCAAACAGGTAAATAATAAAAAAGATTTGCAATCCAGTGAGTGCTCTATATGTGTTTCTTTATTCAACCCCACAATACTTCTTCAGTATCAGAACAAAGTCATAAACCTTTTCAGGATCAGCAAGGGACTTGGACACGCTCTCCCTCTGCACGCACCTTTTAGCCCAAGCCACAAACTTTGGGCATTGTGCCCCAATTTTGAAGTTTCCACAAGTCTCATAGGCATGGAACCAACTGTAGAAAGGAATCAAAGCCACATCTACATATCCAAACTCTTGACCACCAAAGTAAGGCTTATCTCCAAGTTCCCCTTCTAGTACCTTGAGAGCCTCTATGAATTCCTTCTTGGCTGCCTCCAGTTCTTCCCCTTTAGCAGCCCAGGTTTTTCTTCCTAAAGTATGGACCTGCATTGCACAACTGCAGATGTCAATAAATACGTATGGAAATATAATTGACCATAGCATGCAATTTTTATTGCCCAATTCTTAACAAATTCATTTCAAAAATCTAAATGAGTATGGTTGGTTAACAAAGTTGCCTGTCTACCATCTCATTTTAACGTGCAGCCACACAACACCAAAAAAAAAAAAAAAAAAAAAAAAAACACAGAGACAAGCCATATGCTAATCCTAGTACCTTTTGGTCAACAAAGTCGGCTCAGAATCTAGCTTGAGCTCTCTTGTAAAAGGGTCAGATGGCAACAATGGGTTCTTATCATGCCAAACCTCATTAATATATTGAAGGGCTATGAGATGAGAGACTCACAAATTGGTTTACCATTGTGAATTAAAACAGGGACTTTCTTGTGAATGGGATTCATTTGGAAAAGAAATGGGGTCTTATTGGGCAAGTTCTCTTACCTGAACTCATACTTGACACCCTTCTCAGCTAAAGCTATTCTTAGCCTCATGCCAAACATACTAATATATGCATCCAACAGAATCACTTCACCATCCATTTTTTCAGCAACGACCTGAAGCAACAATGACAGAGACTTTGGACGCGAGAGAGTGATAGAAGCAACGGAATTGATTGGGGCTAGTGTCACATTTACTGACTCGTATATATAATATAAGTTGCCTGAGTTGGAGCTAAAGCATATGGTTTGTAGGTCCAGGTTGTGATTTCGTAAGCCATGAAATAATATGCACAGTTTTTTAATGGATATAATTTTCTTCTTCTAATTGAATGAATTGTTCTGAAACAATATTCGACGGATAAGGAAACTGAATAGTTTACTGTTTAGGCTTTGTTTTCCAATATCATGTGTGATCATAAATCTTAGCATGTGTCTCAACATTGGATTCACTTAATCATGTTGTCACTAGTTTCATAATTGTAATTTTATGCAGTTACACTCCCACAGCAAGGCAAATCCCCGGCAATTTTCATTCCCCAGTTGAAGCATGTACAAATGATTCGAGTTTTTTGCCAGTAGTAAACAGAATATTTGCTTCTGGACTTATTTGAAACGTAAACTACACAAGGGATTTTTAGTCAAGAGTAACAAAAACCAACAAGAATTGGTACTTTTGTTTCTTAATCAATCCCATACTTCTTCTTCAATGTGAAAACATACTGATAAACCTTGCAAGGATCAGCGAGGGACTTCTGACACATTATCCCTTTTCATGCACCTTTTAGCCCATGTCACAATCTTGGGGAACTCAGTCTCTATCTTAAAATTTCCAAGAGTCTGTAGGCATGAAACCAAATATAGAGAGGTATTTGAGCCACATCTAAGTATAAGGCTTATCTCCAAGTTTTCCTTCCAAAATTTTGTAGATCTCTATATGAATTCCTTCTTGGCTGCCTCCTGCTCCTCTCCCTTTGTAGCCCAAGTTATTCTTCCTACATTATAAACCTGGGCAAATATGAATCTGAGAACAACACTACTAATAAGCTCAAGTTTTTGCCTTAAAAAAAGAAAACTCTAATGTTTATCCCTACAGTATAAACCTGGGCAAATGTGAATTTAAGAACAACACTACTAAATGGTAATAGATGTAAATCATTGTGAACACAACATTACCTATCAGAGATCAAAGTAGCTTTAAACACCTCAAATTTGGTGTTGTAAAAAAGAAGGGCATCGTATCAGTCAAACAGTAAAAGCTTAGGAACATTTGCTATCTATTTGAGAAAAAAAAAAAAAAAAATCAGTGAGCTATACCATATACTGAACAATTGTACTAAGAGATTCAGAAACGGGCTTTCCATCATCGATCAGAACTGGTATTTTCTTGTGAACAGGATTCTTCTGTTGTTGAAGTCTTCTCCTCTGTATTCGTACTGCACACCCTTCTCATCTAGTGCTCTTCTGACCCTCCTGCCATACATACTGGGATAGTCATCCTGTAAGACAACTCCACCAGCCATTTTTTCAGATGATTTGCATCAAAATAAGAGAAGTTACAGGATTGATTTGGTATGAACACTTGCATAATTTGTCAACTGTATAAATTTTAGTACTCATATGTCAATTTTATAGGTGATTAGAGCATTACTTGATGGATTAATTTTTTTAATTCGTTGAAATTTGAAAGGGTTGTTATCTAGTGTAATTTAAGTAAAATAAAAAAAAAAGAGACAGAATAATGGCATCTGAGTACTTAAACTATATTTCAACTACTGTGCAACATTTTGACTAGGCAATTCTCTATCTCTATGGTTAGAAGTTGGAACTCCGCCTTGTCCTTATATGTGCATAAACTGTGGAATACAGTACGAGAAGCCAGAGAGTTAGAGCTGTACCACACTAATACTTGGTCAAGATATGGGTGATGCATTTCAATTATCTTCCTTAAACTCTTCAAACAGCTGACAAACCGATCGAGTCCAAGAAACTATGCTTGAATCCCTCCTCCTCCCTGCTATTCCAGCCCCTTCCCCTTCCCACCAAAAAAACAAAAGAGCCTAAAATAAAATCCACGAAGTTAATTTTGAGTTCTGAACTTTACCTTGGACCGAGTTGTGAATCATATTGAAGATAAATGAAAGGCCACAAGAAAGCCCAATTGAAAGTTCAGTACAAGTGCATCTCGACTACAAAACCATAACATCTTTGGTCTCCCAAATTATTTTCGTGAATCATCTACAGTAAGAAAATGGAACATTGTGTGGTAATCTATTCGATCCCAAACATCTTCTTCAGAAAAAGGACAGTATCATAAACACTGTGAGGATCAGAAAGGGACTGGGACACACTCTCCCTCTGCATACAAAATTTGGCCCAAGCCACAAGCTTTGGACATTGGCTCTCAATCTTGAAGTTTCCACAGGTCTCAAAGGCATAAAACCAACTGTATAGAGGAATAAGAGCCACATCCACGAGCCCAAAAGTTTCACCTCCAAAATAAGGTTTTTCCCCAAGTTCTCCTTCCAATATTTTCAGAATCTCTATGAATTCCTTCTTGGCTGCCTCCTGCTCTTCACCCTTTGTTGCCCAGATCCCTCTTGCTGGATCAAAAACCTGCATTTTCTCCATTAGTTAGTCAATTTTGTTTCTTCTTGCATAATGCAACTTTTAGTTATATTCCATTTCACACCTAACATTAGTTAGTCAAAAAAATTTTCTTTTAATTCATGCAGAATCTAACTCCAAAAAGAAGACTTTCTCCGGAAAAAAATTGAAAAATATAAAATTCACACAGAAATCTTGCAGGGTACCTTCTTGTCAATAAAGTCAGCCCAGAACCTTGCTTGAGCCCTCTCATAAGGATCAGATGGTTCCAATGGATTCTTGTCATGCCATACCTCATCTATGTACTGGACAATTATAAGGGACTCAAGTATTGGCTTTCCATTATGAATCAAAACTGGAACTTTCTTGTGAACAGGATTCATCTCAAGAAGAAGCAGGCTCTTGTTCGTCAAGTCCTCTTCCTTGAGTTCATACTTGACACCCTTCTCAGCTAGTGCTATTCTGACCCTCATACTGAACATGCTCGGATAGACACTCAACAAAATCACCTCTTCACCAGCCATTTTCTCAGAGGATGGTATGAAGCAGGAGGAGGAGTTTTCTCTGGTTTGCTAGTTTTTTTTAAAGAAAATTGATGGTTGACCACAAAAGAAGTGTGTACAGATTCCTGTTTTTTTTAATCGTAGTACATTTAGTCGTCATGGATTTTATTATTTAAGTTGAACGAGTACCATGAAATGGTACCGGATCATTCCTGGAACCTTCGAGCTCCACGCCCCAAGTCAGTGAGCTATTTTTATGAGTTGGTCTAGAGATTTACAGAACATTTTTTTTGTAAATGAAGTGCACATATTTCACAAGTCAATAACTAAGGAATAAAAGGAAGGGAGAGAGTTGAAAAAAAAAAAATTTCTAAGGAGATGATATGCAATATATGGGACAATCCTGGAAAAGAAAGTAGTATCACATTAACATAATTTGGACATTGTACGAACACTCTGCTTAACTAAAGACAGAGACAATTGTCCTATAAATTTGTGGAAGAAATTATACATATAAACAGCCTATCCATGAAATCCTAGTAGTAGTAGTAAACATCATTTACTACCAGTCCAGGATATCAGGAAGACGACGCTAAATCTCTTTTATTCTCCCAAGCCAAGCAAACAAAACTAAAGGATTCTAAGACAGATCTACGAAGCCCAAAAAAAGCAAAGCAATCCCAAATACATATTCATGCGTAGACTTTATTCGATCCTCCATTTAGGCAAAAAGTTGAAAGAGACTTTATTCGATCCCAAGCTTCTTCTTCAAGGACACAACAAATTCGTAAATCTTGTGAGGATCAGCAAGGGACTTGGAAACGCTCTCCCTCTGCATGCATCTTTTGGCCCATTCCACCAGCTTTGGACACTCCGTTTCTGTCTTGAAATTCCCAAAGTTCTCATAGGCATGGAACCAACAGTAGAAAGGAATCAAAGCCACATCCACATATCCAAAGTCTTCCGCTCCAAAGTAAGGCTTATTTCCAAGTTCTCCTTCCAATGTTTTCATAATCCCTATGAATTCCTTCTTGGCTGCCTCCTTTTCTTCTCCCTTTGTGGCCCAGATCCTCCTTCCACAATCATAAACCTGCATTTCACCTTAATTTTCTCAGAAAAAAATTGAACAGAAAAATCGCTCCTTAACATAATATTTTTATCCCATATCTAACTTGTCCTGCTTGCTTATGTTGTTTGCCTAAAATAATCTAGTGAAAATAGGTTAAGAAATGCTTAGTTCCACGACTAGACGATCTGGGTAAAGACAGTAGAAATACTTGCCCGAATAACTGATTGAACAGCAGTTGACAAAATTAGAGTTTCCATAAGAAAAAAATGTTACCTTTTTGTCAACGAAGTCAGCCCAGAACCTTGCTTGAGCTCTCTGGTAAGGATCAGATGGCAGCAAGGGATTCTTGTCATGCCACACTTCATCTATGTACTGAACAATGATAAGGGAGTCGCAAACAGGCTTTCCATTATGAATCAGAACTGGGATTTTCTTGTGAACAGGGTTCATCTCAAGAAGAAGTGGGCTCTTGTTAGCCAAGTCTTCTTCTTTGTTTTCATACTCGATGCCTTTTTCGGCCAGAGCAACTTGGACTCTCATGCTAAACATGCTCACATATGTACCCAACACAACGACCTTGTCACCGGCCATATTTTCAGATGATATTCGAGCAAAACAAAAAAAAAAAGAAAGGATTTTTTCGCTAGAGGCGATGAAAAGAAAGAAGAATTATGGGCAATAGTAGCAATTTGTTAGCAACTAGCAGGTATGAGAACCGGGGTCTTGCATTTTATAGTGAATGAGAGGCTGGTGATGGCAGCATGATGGAATGGTTGGTAAGTGGTAGATTTTACCGGGACACTTGGGTCCTCTGCCCTTCAGCAATTTAGGCCACAAGTCAAAATGCAGGTTTTTTTCTTTTTTTCAAGCAGTAGGGATAGGATTCAAAGGTAAGGGAAGGAGGATTAGAACCAGAATTTCTAAATCTTGAGAAAATGAAGGGTCTCTTTTTCATGTGTTATTAATTAGATCTTTTTTGACTCTTTAATTTTTTTTTTTTAAGATCTTGAAAGCCACTTTAGGAATTTACAACCTATACTAGCACTTTTTGTTTTGATATATGCTCAAATTTTTAGCATGTAACTTAATTTACTTTATAATAGTTGGAATACAAAATTAACTTTCCTTTTTCAGTTACTCATTAGAAATTGATAGAAAGTTCACGAGATGAATAATATGTGCATAATTGCTGTTTACTCACAATTTTGTGGCCTCCCACCAATTGCTACTTTTAAATCCAGTAAGTACTTATCGCATTCGTGTGATCTAATGATTATTCAGCTTTCCTCGATTTCTAGAATTCGATTGCTCCTGTACCCCTTTTCCCCCATAGTCGATGTATGACCAAAGGAAAAAAAAAGTTGCAACATTGTCTCTACGACCAAATATTAAAACCTTTTTGGCTTGTTATTTTTAAATTTCTCTAAATTTTAATAAATATTTCGAGATAAATACAATGCCATTTGACTGCCGTCCCCAATCAAATCAAAGGTGGCAGATGATTGTAGAACTCAACAAATAAATATTATTTATTTGTGCTAGAATATTCGTTGTCTAGAACGTGTTCTAGGATGCTTGTCTTGCTTTCTTGTTCCTAATCACACAAAATTACGCGACAATTTTTGTAGGCACAATTCCGCCATTATCTTCTCCATTAATGAATCAGAAGATTCTGGTAATTTTAAGTAAAATTATTCCCATTACCAGTTATTTCAAACCAAATCAGCGGCCTGGTGGAAATTAAACTGCTAAATATTAAAACACTAACTAAGAAATTAAGGAACAAAAACTTGCGTCCACGGAAAAGGTTGTGGTCTCTTTTTCTTGATTGTCTACTTAGTAGCTGCTGCGGTGGTCCCTAATTATTAGGTTCCCAAGTTTTTAGCTAAGTGCTTACGCATAGTCTTAAGGGATTTGACGTCACTCCTTACGTAATCACATTCAAGCTTTTGTCTTTCCCTCTCTCTCGCTCCTTTTTGTGTTCCTGGTTTGCACATTATTTAAGTTCAATAAGAAAAACTATGAACATAGACAATTCAACTAAACCACGAAAACAAGAAAAGAGTACCCCACCACATCTTATGTCTAAATTGGTCCGGACAATGGGTTCTAGAATTAATTTTTTTATATACCGCCAGTATATAATTGTTTTTATATCAACAAATTTACATCATATCACATTATATAAATTTAAATTTAAATTTACACTGTTAGCACGTAAAAAATTAATTCTATATATGCTCAAAAGCCATCATTTACCTCTAGCTCTATCCCTTCTATAGGGACATAAGTAACTTGATCGTAAAGGTCAAAATTATGTTAACGTATCAAAAGGTTGAGTTATGCATATATTTTAAAAATCATAAAGGGATTATATGGTAAAATACTAAACTATAAGAGAGATGTATGGTAAAACATAAACTATACGGGATTAAAGTGTCATGCATATTATGTATATATATTTTAGTCATTTCAACCACTTTAGTT
Organism: Coffea arabica; assembly: GCF_036785885.1. NCBI lineage: Eukaryota > Viridiplantae > Streptophyta > Magnoliopsida > Gentianales > Rubiaceae > Coffea > Coffea arabica. The sequence goes on from NC_092323.1 coordinate 43,205,425, forward strand.
TCTAAATTAGGGTATGATTGGTCGCAATTTTTTTATTTATTTTATAATTAATTTCCTCCTATTACCTTACCGAATGTGCATTAATTAGCAGATTTTATTCATTTTTGGTATTTGTGCTTATTGCAGGGAGTTGGAACAAAATATCATAAAAAAGTGCAAATTTGTCAAGTTGTACACCTTCAGGTTAGTCAAATTAATTTTGACGATAGTCAGCAGAAGAGTTGGAGTAGTAAAAGGAAACAAGAGTCTAAACGGAGATGGTATTCCTTATCCCGTGATCAACTGCGACAGACGAGGAGCAATTTTGGGGGACTCTCCTTTTTCTTCTTTTGATAGTTTTCAAAAGAAGAGGGAGGTTAACAGAGACTAGGAGTCTTCCCTTTTATTCCTCTTAGTAGCCGGATAGGAAGGAAAATTATGTAGGAAGAGGTGGTCAGACAACTTTGATTTTTCTTTCTTTTGTTTTCGTACTTTGTCGGCTAGTTCTCCTGGGGGTTGACTATTCATTGTTTTTGGGGGACTATTCCATCATTTTTTCATTATATTCAATTGGAGGAAAAATGCCTTCACCATTTACTACGGCAATTTTGCGTAGGATCCCCTCGACAGAGATGAACTAAACTTTTATTTCTAGTCAAGGAACAACGGAGGATTTGGTTCAACTTAAATTGTGAGATCTAACTAATTTTACTTTTTCCTATTATTTTCTGGTATTCGTATATTTTCTGCTTTATTGTTTTATGGTTATTGTATTATTCAAGTATCATGGGCTCGGATGTTAAATTAATTCAATAACCTAAAATCAATTAGAGTAATTAAATCCGTAATTGTTTAATTGTTCTAAATTAGTAGCAACTGATATAATCGGAGTTATGTCAGGGAAATATACAGGCTAATTTGTAAACAACCCTCGTAGCGTGTTGTTTAGTTAGAACAGGGTTTCTCTAAATCTTAAAGCAATTGCGAAATTGAATTCTACAGTCGTACCTAGGGTTATTTTACAATTAGGAGAATAGCTAACGGTCATACTTTAGTTATCGATAATTAAGGAGAAATTAATTGTCATCACTTGTTTGACAATTATAACTTGTTTATCAGTTTATATGTGGAACTATTCTTGCATTGATAATCAATTAGGAGAACCATTTCCGAAGTTGCTTCTTGACTAGAGCTCGTCCAATACTATTTGAGTTTTTTCAATTTTCCATCTAATTTTTATTTAATCGCAATATTCGATTAGCATAGCTTATTGTTAATTTCTATAAATAAAAAAAACCCCCCATTGTTAGTTTGAACTTCAAAAGAGACAAATATTCCAGTCCCTGCGGATTCGACCCTACTTATTACTATCTATAAAAATTATATTTTATTTGAGCAGACATTTGTTATTGCACAGGCTCGACAACCTGTCAATTTTTTATGCCGTCGCCGGGGACTGCGTTAGTTAAATTTATTTCTTTTTAAGTTCATTTTCGTTTTAATTTTCTGATACTTTTCTAGTTTATGTCTCGTTCTTTTCATACAGATGAATTAATTTTCGATCATAAAGTAGAGAAGACCGCACGCCGAACGCGAAAAGAGACCAGACAACTCAGAGAAGAGCAATCTAGTATTGCATCTCAGAGACTTGATCCGAAAGTTGAAGCAACAAGTTCGGTTGGTGATACTTCGAGTGACTTGGATCGAAAGAAGTTACTATGGCTAATGCACGAACACTAAAGGAGTTGGTTGCTTCTAATTTAAATCAGCAGCCCTTATGCATTACTTTTTCGAATTTAAATGATAACTCCTCGTTTGAGTTAAAATTTGGTCTAATCCATCTTTTGTCATCTTTTCATGGTTTATCAGGTGAGGAGTCTCATAAGCACTTGCAAGAGTTTGATGTTGTTTGCAACAGTATGAAACCCTCGAAAAACATGGAAGAACAGATAAAAATGAGGGCATTTCCCTTCTCCCTTAAAGACACGGCAAAAGGCTGGTTGTACTACTACCTCCAGGTGGTATTACCACTTGGGAGTAGCTGAAGAAAAAATTTCTGGAAAAGTATTTTCCTGCAACTCGAGCTGCAAGTCTAAGGAAGAAAATATGCTGTATCAAGCAACATTCAGGAGAGTCGCTCAATGATTACTGGGAAAGATTCAAGAAGTTATGTATCAAATGTCCTCAACATCAAATAAGTGTGCAGTTGCTCATCAAATACTTTTACGAGGGGCTACTTTTCAAAGACAGGAATATTATTGATGCTGCAAGTGGAGGGACGTTGGTGAACAAGACTCCTCGAGAAGCGTGGGAGTTGATTGAAGGAATGGCCAAGAACTCGTAACAGCTCGGTACAAGGGAGGATGTCCCAATACGCAGAGTAAATGAGACAGAAACATCCTCTATCCAACAACAGTTATCCGAGTTAACATCTTTTGTTAGGCAATTGGCTGTAGGAAATGCACCACAAGTCAAGGTGTGTGGGATTTGCACTATCATGGGTCATTCTACAGAGATGTGCCCAATAATTCAAGAAGAGAGTGTGGAGAAAGTAAACATGGCTGGTGACGCGTCCGCGCCAAGAAAGTCATATGATCCGTACCCTAACATGTACAATTCGGGTTGGAGAGATCACCCTAACCTCAGTTATGGGGAAAATAGGCAATCAAATTTTGCACCGAATAGACAGCAAGGGTATCAACAGTAATACTAATCTCGGCAGCCACCACCTCCTCCAAACTCAGACCCGTCTTTGGAAAAAATGATGAAACAATTAATTGTTAGTCAACAAAAGATGAAATCTGACCTATAAAATATAAGGAATCAAATGGGTCAGATGCAAGCGATACAAAGTTAGATAAGTCAGATGGCAATATCAATCAACCGTCTGGAGTCTCATGTTCACGGAAAATTGCCGTCTTTACCTGAATTGAACCCGAAGAACGTAAGTACAATGACCTTAAAGAGTGGAAAGGAAATTCAGGGATCCGAACTCATGACTCCAAAGGACAAGGATGAAGAAAAGATCGAGAAAAAGCTTGAGGTAGAGGACATAAACAACATAAATTTAGTGGTACTTCTTGACCCAATCATTGAAGTTAAAGCTAATCTGCCTCCCTTTCCTAACAGGTTGGAGAAGCTGAAGAAGCAGGACAAGGAGAAAGAGATCTTGGAGGTATTCCGTAAGGTAGAAATCAACATCCCTCTACTAGATGCAATCAAACAAGTGCCGAAGTATGTAAAGTTTTTGAAGGATTTGTGCGTCAACCGAAGAAGGCTGAGAGGAGACGAAAAAGTTATTATGGAGGAGACGTGTCAGCCGTTCTACAGAGGAAACTCCCATCGAAGTGTGGGGATCCAGGTATGTTCATTATCCCCTGTAGGATAGGTAATACTTTGATTAGAAATGCCATGTTAGACTTAGGAGCATCAATCAATGTAATGTCTAAATCTATCTATGTTTCTTTGAACCTAGGTCCGTTAAAAAAAATTAGGATAATAATCCAATTAGTTGGTCGAACGAATGCTTATCCTGACGGGTTGGTCGATGATGTGTTAGTTAAAATTTCAAACTGGTTTTTATGTACTTGACATGGATAATGATAATTCTCTCGACCTCTCGCCTTTGCTATTAGGTAGACCCTTTTCGTTCACAACCCAATCTAAAATTGATGTTAATAAGGGTGCCTTATCCATGAAATTTGATAGAGAAATTGTTCATTTCAATATCTTTGAGACCATGAAATAACCCTCAAACTCTAATTTTAGCTCTATTTTTTCTATAAGTGCTATTGACCCAGCGGTGCAGGAAGTGTTTGAAATTATTAGCAAGGATGAGTTAGAAGTTGATTTAACTAAGCACCTCGAGTTAGACACAACTCATGAGGTAGAATTGAGTGAAGATCTAAAGAATATGATTGGGGCGTTGCAATCGTTACCAGTCAAGACGACAAGGTATGAGCTCGCACCTATTTTCGTGCACAAATCTCACCAAAGGGTATTACCGTCTGTGGTGCAGGCACCTGTACTTGAATTAAAACTTCTACCAAAACACTTAAAATATGCTTATTTGCGTAAGAAGGAAACGTTTCCGGTGATTATTTCGGCGCGACTGTCGGATATCTAAGAAGAAAAGTTAATCCGAGTTCTTAGAAATCACAAGCAAGCAATAGGGATGCACTATCACCGACATTAAGGAAATCAGCCTCTCTGGGTGTATACACCGAATAAGGTTCAAAAAAGAGGTCAAACCTATACGGCAAGTTTAAAGGAGGCTCAATCCCCTTATGATGGAAGTGGTGAAGAACGAAATACTAAAGCTGCTGGATGTAGGGATACGCAATGTCAGACAGCCCATGGATGAGTCCGATACGGGTAGTTCCAAAGAAGACAGGAGTAACAGTGGAGACCAACCAGAAGGGTGAGTTCATGCCAGTACACAAATCCACTAGATGGCGGCATTGTATTGACTACCGGAAATTTAATGCTGTCATGAAAAAAGACCATTTTTCATTTCCTTTTATTGACCAAATGATTGAGCGATTAGTTTGTTGAGCTTACTATTATTTTTTAGATGGATTTTCAAGGTATTTTTAAATTGCAATCGCACCGGAGGATCAAAAGAAGACCACCTTTACGTGCCCGTTTGGAACTTTCGGATACAGGCAAATGCCTTTTGGATTGTGCAATGCCCCTGTAACATTTCAGAGATGTATGATGAGCCTTTTTTCAGAATATGTTGAGAAAATTATTGAGATTTTCATGGACGACTTTAGTGTATATGGTGATAGTTTCAATAATTATCTAGATAACCTGAAATTGATCTTCTTGAGATGTATAGAAACTAATCTCGTGCTTAATTGGGAAAAATGTCATTTTATGGTTGAGCATGGAATAGCTCTAGGTCACGTAGTGTCCTCTAAGGGTATTGAAGTTGATTAAGCTAAAATAGACATTATATCTGCCTTACCTTACTCCGCGAGTGTGCGGGAAGTGCGTTCTTTTCTTGGACATGCAGGTTTTTATCGAAGGTTGATCAAGAATTTTTCAAAAATTGGAGCTCCTCTGCTCAAACTCTTACAAAAAGATGCGGCCTTTGAGTTCGATGTCGAGTGTGAGAGAGCACTCAACAAGTTAAAAGAGCTGTTGACATCGCCACCGATCATCCAACCTTCTGATTGGAATCTCCCACTTGAGATCATGTGTGATGCTAGTGATCATGCAGTGGGAGCAGTGTTGGGGCAGGGAATAGGAAAAGTAGCTCACGTCATCTACTACACATCCCAAGCCTTGAGTGGAGTTCAATTGAATTACTCCACTACTGAGAAGGAGGTTTTAGCAGTTGTTTTTTCTTTAGAAAAATTCAGGTCATATTTTCTGATCATGCAGCGTTGACGTATATAATGACCAAGAAAGATGTGAAACCAAGGCTGATAAGGTGGATATTGCTCCTGCAAGAATTTGTGACGCTCCCACCTCTCCCTAGGGCGAACCCTAAGGTATCAGCGGAACGCCTGCCCAACTTTCATTAGGACTCACGCACTCATTCAAGTTTAATAAAGAACTACAAGTCAACCATCGACTTAATTAAGAAATACTTCAAATATATAAGTCCAAAACTCCCAAATATACCCTTACAACTACAATCCAAAATACCCAAGTATAACAAAATTTACACTTTAAAAGTCTCCAATATCATACAAAAGTATACTAGCTAACTTCCACCCCCAAAACCTGTTAAGGAAAACAAACTTAAAAGGATGAGTTAATACTCAATGAGGTCAAGAAAATCAAGCAAGCAAACCAGCAGCACCAATAAGTCAATTAGCATACTTGAAAGCAACTTTAACATGAACTTTTATTTAAGTGCACAATTAAGAAATAAACACACATGAAAGGATACAGGAGCTATTTTCACGTCCCGATCGATTCAAACCATTCAGGGTTGACTCTTCGTCAAATCAAGTAACAACAAGACCGTAGTGCTCCACTTACTTCCTCCATCCAATATAACACTCACTCGAATCCGAAACTAAACAAGCATGAGGTGGTGATACTAATCAAGTATGCCAAGCAAGATCTCAAAAGATTAAACTATAAAATTTCTCATGATTCACCAAACTTCTCGATCAAACCCTTACCGGCTCGAATTACGAGATTAGCCAATGGATTGGGGCGTCCCCACAAGCATGATTGGTCGATGAGACAACGCTCCAATCGACTTAGAATTGTTCATGGCTGAGAGGCACCTCCCACTCGAATAGGGTATGGTACATGCTGTCGCTCAGAGAATCGATCATAGCACTAAGTAGAGATGAGAGGCACCTCCCACCCAAATAAGGTGTGGTACATGCTGCCGATCAGTACTCACGAGTTAAACACGTTCGAGTACAAGTGCAAGCCATACACATTCATGTAACAAGTATCATTTGATCAAGAGAGAGAGAGAGGATGAGGGCGATAAAGTACTCCCTCGTCTCGGCAAGTTCACATATCATATAGCAATTGTATAATTATCATTTCAATCATAGTAACATTGAACATGCACTTGACACTCACCAACAGTCAAGGTAAAACAAGAGCAAAGCGAGAGGTCAGACAAGCTCCTCGATGTTCTCGTGATCACCTGAGACATGCACAATCATGATTACCTAGGTATTCAACCAAGACTAATAAAAAAAATATCTTCTTGCTACTCACTCTCAAGGTCACAAGTCGAGTCAATTAAACTTAAAACGGACCAAACATCTCAAAGGAAAGTTGAAAGTTCTTAAAAGAGTATTTTATTTGAAACCAGAAAATTTCAGTTTTGTGTGACACCACTTGGAAAAATCATATCTCAAGTTCTATAAGTCCAAAAATTGAAAATTTTATACCGTTGGAAACTAGGCTCAATGCACTAAAACTCTCTAAAAGACACTTTTCCCAGATTCGAATCCAAAATCATTCAAATCTTAGCTCAAAATCACTGTTCCAGACAGAACTGAGCAAAACAGACTTGCAATTTCAGTAAACTTTGGAAATTCGAAAAAATTCATAAAAATAGAATCAGCCCTTGAAATTTATACCACTAATAGAACCCCAAATATAGTTTCAAATTCAACAAACAGATTCAATTCGGACCTTTCTACACCAAGATACAATAGTTTTAAGAAAGCTGATTTTTGGAACCTGTTTCACGAAATTTCCAGTTTTGAAGCACTGGACAGAGTTTTAAAATCTGGTCATAACTAAAGTTACACAACTCAAAATTTAGCATGGTTTGCAGCGTTGAAAACTATATTCAAAATGCTAAAAATCACTAGAAGGAACTGTTTTAAAATTCGTTTTGTAAGATAGGTGAAAATGAGCTACAAACTGCAGCTATGCTTGTTTCTCGGATGAAAATAGTGAGGAAACTCAGCCCTCTTTGCCGGTTCACTACGGCTCATAGAAAACGAATTAGGAGGTGTATTTTATACTGTTAGAAAGCCTTTGGAGTCTAGTTTTAGATGCCATAAACGGTACTTGATTTCAACTCCCAAACAAAAAGTTATGGGCCAAAACGTGCACACTCATCTGGTCTCCTGATCAGAAAATTTTACAGATTTGAATCTCACTTTCCCCTACTTTAACTCAACTAAATGCAATGCTTTTTTGGGAGATAATTAACACACATAAACACTAATATATAACAAGCATTATAGCACCAAAATAACAACAAAATTTGAAATTAAAATGAAGGAAATAACCAGCAGAAATTTCGGACAGCATGCTTCTTTCTCTCTTCAAGTTTTCTTTTCAACTCTCAACCAAAACCAAGTTACCATAACTCATCAAAACAGCAACTAAACAAGCAATTCCTCAAGGCCACTGCCTAAGAAGCCACCTCAAGACATCTATCTAGTGTCAAGGTTCTTTGAACCCATCAACAACCCAAGTTTACCTAGTTATAACTAACTAAACTAACCATAAGTTGAAGGAAAAGATGAGAGCTTTGGAGTATTACCTTACTTCCAAGAGATGAAGACCAAACCACTAGAGTTTAAGCTCTAACCCACCAAGGTTCCTTCCTCCTTCAAGTCTCCCTTCAAGTTTGAGTGATAATCCAAGAAAAGGAGCAAGTTTGGAGTGTGTTCTTGAAGCAAAAGTGGAAGAAAGCTAGCTGAAATTTTTGGCAAGGAAAGATGAAGGGTGGCCGGCCAAGGAGAGGAGAGAAAGAAAGGGTTTTGGTAGCTTTTGGAGTGAAATGACTTGATGGAAAGGTGATATGACATAAAGTTATCTTGTGTGCAAAAAGTCAATAATTGAATAGTGGACAATTAGTGCTCTTAATCGAGCTTAATTTATCTCACTCACTTCTAATCCCTCAATTAGCTTTTCTTAGTCTACAATTGGTCATCTTTAATTCTCCAAGACCACTGCACTCTCGGACCGAATATTGTCTCGAAAAACGTGTTTTCACTATTTCTCACTAAACAAGCTGCAGAAATTTTAAATTTAGTAGCAAACATTTTAAAAATATAAAATGAGATAGTGTTCTATGCAAATGCAATTAAAATGGATGAAATTAATTAATTTGGAATAAATGCATAAATAATTAAATAATTAGATAAACCAGTAAAATAAATGAATAAATCTAAACAAAATAAAAATCTGGATCCTCACATCCTTCCCCCCTTAATAGAATTTTGTTCTCAAAATTCATACCTTAGTTCGAAAACTTCAGATATCTCTTCTGCATCCCGCTCTTAAGAATTGTAAAACCTATTCCGCGCTAGATATCCCGTAAGTCGTGTATCCCTAATCTTTTCACTCGTTTCCGCAAATTCAATTACCTCATTAATAAGCCAATCATAAGTAATAAAGAGCACCTCAGGAAATTTGTCAATCTACGGATTTCAATCCAAGAACAAATCATGAAATCCTTACCTCAATATCCCAGTGGTCCTTAAGTACTCTCAATGAACTTTAATGCTTCGTATATCAAATTCTATAAGATCTTAACAATGCAGTAATTTCATCCTACTGGGCTTTAACCCTAATAATCTTTCAAAATGGTTAGAAAGAAACCCCACGTAATCAATAACTTCAAAAAAAACACATCTAGTTCCATACAAATGTATACAATTATCAAAACACTAAAGGATAAACCTTAAATTCAATAATATCTTATCATAATCCCCTAGTCACTTACTCCGATAAATTCAAACCTTACATCAAATATAATAAGGCTCTTGGGTTCATTCCTCTCTACAAAGAGAAAATATAGCTTTATAACAAAATCAAAATATTTGAAGTTTTTAGGAGAAGGCTATAAAATTTTCAGAATAACACTCGTAAGAATAAATTCTTAAATTCTTGATTGTTTGCAAAGACTCCCTTAGTTAACTCTAAAGTGGAAAGACAAGAAGGGGACAACATAAAATACTTGGTTAAAACCTTTTCTTTTATAAACGATACGATTTTAATAACTCAAATTTCATGAAAATATCATACAAGAGAATTACCCAAATAACTTAAACAAGAAAAACAGGATTGAAGATTCTAAATTACTTTTACAAGCACATTTATAGCAAATTTAAATATCAGTATCTAAAAGGCATAGAAAGGCAAAGAGCTATATTATCAAATGGAAAATTTTTTAATTCATCATCATTTTTTTTTTGTCAAACTTCACACGTAGCAAGTAAAACTAGAATAGGAGATTTTAAACATGAAGTACTGGATTTTTTTTTCTAAAGTCAGGTATAACAGGTTCCACTGTCAAAAGATAGATTAAATTTCTTCCCATAAACTATCTAGCTTATATCTAAAACTCGAAAACCAATTTACATTCCCTTTACTTATGGATCATTGAACCTTAACTACTAATCATAGGACAAAAGTCTTTCACCAACACATAAGTGAAAGTTTACAACTCTTAAACCTGTATTATCTTCATACACATACCATTATGTTCAAATGTATATAGGTACTAAGTCATCATTGCTAACATTCATTCGTCCCATGGACTAAAGTGAATCATCAAGTTACTTCGCACCCCAAACAATGATTAACTCATATCATGATCAGACACCAATGTATTCAACATATATCTTTAAACCGTACTCCTATACTATCTATATCCTCAACACCATTCTCCGGTTTCTATTTCTCACACAAGCTTAAGGCAGTATAGGTATAAAAGGGCAAGGATCACGTAATCATAGATGCAATACTAGTCAATCATAATCCAAAGTGCAATTATCAGATTTCACAAGATTGATGCATATGATTACAACAGGTACAAGTAAACATATAACAAGTCCAAATATATCAGAAATTAAGCAAGTCTGCAGTGCTAGCACAATACACATTCAAGACATGCATCAAATTTCAAATCGGATCACCATCAATAGAAACCCTAACCAGGGATTTACTCACTTAGGCCACGACAACCTTCATAATTTCAATCTCTTCAATTTGTTCAACCTTAGATCTAGCACTGAGATCCTTCATGTCCTAACCTTCACCATTACACTTTATCAAACTTTAGCCTCTTCATTTTATCTTTTAGCTGTCTTTCCCTATAGTCAATGCAGTTATGGAACTCCTAAAGCTATCCACGAAATTATTAATACACTTGCCCCTCGATCACACTAACTTCAAGCTCTCGGATGCGATCACTCTACATTTTCAAAGCTCCCTCAGTTCTTACACCTCAAGATAGGCTCTCTCCTTGAAAATCAAGAATTTCATATTCAAATCTTGGATAAGCTTTTTTTTCAAAGCGGAAACTTTTTCAGGAGGTAAATAAGTAAAAAATGCATTTTATTCCTTTGAAAACTCTTTTGTTTTGGTTCAAAACCATCATATGTGGAATTAACTAGCAAATCTCAGTTTCTTTTCTCTGCGTTCTCGATGGATTGACCCTTTTATTGTTACTCATGCCTTTCACTATGGTGTAGTAGAAATCCAGAGTACTAAGACGGCCAAAAAGTTTGTGGTGAATGGACATTGTCTCAAACACTATTACGAGAGCTTTCCAAGTGGAGAAGTGAAGGTGAAACATTTGGACACACCAAATTGCTCTAATTGCTAACACCTAGCCATGTCTAGCCAAAGACGTTAAAGAAAGGCACTTATTGGGAAGCAACCCAATTTTTTTTAGTTGTTGTTCAACTCTAGTTGATAGCTTGAATATGTTTTCTTAAAGTTTTCCAAAATTTTTGGTTTAATTTTTCGTTTCTGATGATTAGTAGGTGTTCCCCTGATATGACACGCCAATGTCAACAGGGCACGTGGTAATGTGCAACTCCCAAGTGCTTCATCAGAAAGGTTTCAACCCTCATGACATGCCTACGTCAAGTCACCTAAAGAGTTCTTCCTTCGATCTTGGAGCCGACTGACCGACATGACGCGCCTACGTCAACAAGGCGTGCAGTAACTTTTAATTCAACGACTCTTCATTAGAAGAGTTCTTGCCTTCATGACGTGCCCGCGTCACCTGGACACGTGGTAATGTGCAATCCTCAAAATTTTCATCAGAAGGATTTCCACCCTTATGACGCGTCGGCGTCAACCGAGCACGTGGTAGAGGTAATCCACTTCTTTCCCCCCTCAACTAACTCTCTGGAGTATCAAATTTTGAAGTATTATTTCTGGAAGTAATTATTTGACTCAAATGGGAAATGCTTTGCTGAATTATACCGATTCTGGGAGTCATCTGGTTCTTCATTTGAGTTGCTGCGTTGTTTGGGAATTTTCTGATATTGTGGTTGGATAAATTCTGCATTTGACTGTTGAATTGGGAGATACCAGTGACCCTTGATTTGGTGGTTGAAATCGGTTGAATTAAATTGCATTGTTAGGAGTAATCTACCTATTGACTGCGTGTTGATTTGTTTGGGACATTCGTTGCGATTTTGGTTGGATAAATTGTGCAATAATCTATGCTTATTGAGTTGATTGTTACATTGGATGTAGTTACCACCTCTGGATTACTTGCTTCATATATTTGGTGGAAATTCTGTTTCTCTTGGTGATTGTGCATGGTAGACACTATGGTCAAACAAAAATCCACTTCTAAATCTCAAACCCCTAGACCTAGGGGTTCTGTAGCTCGCGAGCGGCTTGGTAAAAAGCTTGACTCGAGCTCGGTAAAATCGAGCTCGAGCTACTCGTTACATTTAACGAGTCGAGTTCGAGCTCCTAAAATAACTACTCAAGTGCTCGACGAGCCTAATTGAGTTTTCGTATAATATATATTATATATATTTTAAGTATGGAATGACTATTATGGGTTTGTGTTTTAATAAATTTACATGAAATAATATTTAGTTAAAAAAAGTGATGGATGGCAAAATGATAATGTGATAAATCTAAAATGTAAAAAATTAAAAACAAGAAAAAAAATCACTCTCGTTTACCTTATTGTCTGAACCCTAAACAAGAATGCACTCTCACAATCTCACTTTCAAAGTTCAAAGCTTTAGTACTTCATCGCAGCTCGCAGGTGAGCAAAAACCAACATCGCCGTCGTGCTTTGCTTCTCCTTTTGGTTTCAACTTCACAAATCACAACATGGTCCCGCTGAGCCGCTGATTTTCTTCTCTGCACTTGTAGCATGACTAGCGGCGAAATGTCACTCGATTGTAAAGCACCTTGCAGCCGGCAGTTAATGCAGCTCATTTGAGGTAATAAACGACTGACCTTGGTATTTGGGTGTGAATTTTTGAGTCTAAGTTCCCATTCTGCTTCAGAATATGAAAACCTAATTTTGGGTCTTTGGTAAAAATTGTGGGTTTTGTTGACAGTGAATAGAAGCTATTAAATAAGCAATTTGCGGCTTAAATTTAAGGTGGAATCAAAAGGGAGTAAAAGCTATTGTAAATTTTTGGAGAAAAAATGCAAAGTGACACTGGCCCTTCTACTGGTGGTTCAAGATTAGCTGTTGTACCTCAGGGACTAAGTAACCTACTGATTCATTCTGCACTTTGTCTCTGTTCTTTCTCCACGAGTCTCAGGGAGTAAGAGTAAAAAGAAGAGATAGGAAAGAAGCTTTCTTGAAACTGATTTCATTTCCCCCGTGGATATAATCTTTGTTTTTCATTGTCAAGCATTATATAGTGTGCTTTACTTTACTAGTGATAGTGGATTGTGCACTACTAGCAGAGGGACCACACTTCACCTAAAAGCATTTTGCTATATCCCGTATGAATTCCTGAAAGCATTTTGCTATCCTTGGCATTTTGCTTTACTTTACTAGTGATAGTGGATTGTGCACTACTAGCAGAGGGACCACACTTCACCTAAAAGCATTTTGCTATATCCCGTATGAATTGCTGAAAGCATTTTGCTGTTCTTGGCATTGAATTAGTAGCCCCCAACAAAAGATTTGTGCAAAAGACTAAGTTGACTGCTTAGATTTTGGCTCATTGTTTGGTTTTGAATGGACCTTGCCCCTATGCAATTGGCTAAACCGACATGTAATGTAATTTGGCATGTTCTTGGTTGATGAAAAACCAACATGTAATCCTTGTAGTTTAAGACTTAATGATTACTGTGAGATTAATGTACTAATAGTTTAAGACTTAATCAAGTTTATGGTTTTTTTTTTTTTTGGCAAATTAAAGGTGGATGTAGTCCACTTGAGATTTCTTCTATCCCTCAGCTATCAAATGTTGGTTCATCCTCTCCAATATTGCTCGATAGTCCTGTTTTTGTTAGCAACAACACAACTCCAAATCCAGAAATACATGTGACTGATCAAGGAACTGAAAAAACTCCAGTTGAGAATGAAGGAACACAAGTGAATGCTATAGAGAAAAATGTAACAGAAGGAGAGCAAGATAAAGGTGATGATGAATTTCATATTCCAAAAAGAAGTAAAACATCACAAGTTTGGGATGACTTTGATGAAATTGAAGAAAATGGCACTTTCTATGCCACGTGCGTCCATTGTAGGAAAAAACTTTCAAGGGGCAAATCTAAGCAAACTTCAAGCATGTTAAGGCATAGGATTTCGTGTTCAGCTAGAAAAGTGCATCTTAGAATGGTAGCACAGCAAACAAAACTAAATTTCCAGCCAGCTGATGAGATATTTTCGACTTTACCGGCATTACATACTGGTAAGTTTGATATGGAGGCAATGAGAGAGGCTGCTGCACATTGGGTGTTAATGCATGAGCATCCATTCACTATCTTGGAGGAAGAAGGTTTTAACATCATGATGAGACGGGGATTGCCAGAGTGGCAAAAGATCTCTCGGGGAATAGCAAAAAATGATTGCGTGACAGTCTTTGAAGTTGAAAAGAACAAGTTGAAGCATGTGCAACAAGTGAGCATCACAACCGACCTTTGGAAATCTAAAAATCAGAAAATAGAGTATATGGTCATCGCTGGACATTGGATTGACTCAAATTGGAAGCTTCAGAAGAGAATTCTCAATTTTGTTCACATACCACCACCTCGACGTGGGGTGGAGATTGCTGCTGCAATTTTTAAGTGCGTGAAGGAATGGGAAATTGATCACAAGATACATACTATATCAGTCGATAATGCCTCCAATAACGATGTTGCTATCCGACTTTTGAAGGATGACTTCTCTAGATCAAAAAAGCTGCTATGTGGAGGCAAACTTTTTCATGTTCGATGTTGTCCACACATCTTGAACCTTGTGGTTCAAGATGGCCTTTCCAAGATAGTGGACATCACCAACAATATTAGGGAAAGTGTGGAATTTGTCAATCGCTCCGAGGGAAGAGCTTTGCTGTTTGCTGAAATTGCCCAACAACTCCGAATACCTGGAAAAAAATTGCTTTATGATTGTCGGACTAGATGGAATGCCACTTTCGAGATGCTGAATTGTGCCATCAAATTTAGAGATGTTTTTCCCCGCTTTCAAGATAGAGAGCCACTTTATGATTTTTGCCCATCTCCCGATGATTGGGATAAAGTAGAAAAGGTTTGCTCTATCTTGGAGAAATTTTGGACAGCCACACATATTATGTCTGGGACTGATTATCCTACAAGCAACTTGTTCCTTCAAGAGGTGGCAAAAATTAAGAAAGTTTTAGATGCCCAAGTCAACAATGAAGACGACTTCATCCGGGCCATGGTAACAAAGATGAAATCCAAGTTTGATAAATATTGGGGTGACTGTAATTTGCTAAAGGCAATTGCTGCCATTTTAGATCCGAGACAGAAAATGCGAGTTGTAAAGTTTGCATAGCCTCAAATGTATCCTCCTTTCCAAGCTCAAGAGCATATTTCAAATGTTCAAAAAGTCCTATTTGATCTTTATGAGGAATATGTTGTTTTAATGGCAAGTATAGAAGGAAGAGCAATGGAATATTGTTCTTTAGAAGGGCGGCGAAAAAATGCACCAGCTTCTTCTTCTTAGGATGATCTCGATGTCTCTTGTGATGAAGTTGAGACTAACGAACCCCTTAAGTCGGAACTGGTTGATTATTTAGATAAGCCTCGCCAAAAGACTGGAGCAGACCTGAAAGCATTTGATTGCTTGGAATGGTGGAAAATAAACCGAATTTCCTATCCAGTGTTGTCTCAAATGGCTTGTGATATCTTGGCCATTCCAGTAAGTACAGTGGCATCTGAGGCAACGTTTAGTGCCGGGACTCGAGTAATAGACTCCTATCGAGCTTCATTTCACCCGGAAACTGTTCAAGTATTGCTATGTGCCGGAGACTGGTGTAGAAATCTCCATGGAATCAAAAAGAAAATGAAGGTAATATTCAGTATTTTAGTATTTGAGACCACTATTTGTGCATAAGTTACTCAATTTATTATTTTCTAAATTATTTCTAACCTGTAATGTTTTGTTTTCTTTCTCTTTCTTCTAATATGCAGCAAGTTAAGATAATTAAAGAAGTTGAGTTGCCGAAAGTATGAAGATGTCTCTCAAACAGCCACGTTTAGTAGTATGGTCCTTATGGAATCTTGTAGTTCTTAATTATTTTTTTCTTACTTTTGTCCTTTAAATTGATACAGCTGCATTCTTGATAGGACTGCAATTTTTGAATCTTGGGTTGGCCTCTGATGCGTACTGGGATGCCAAGCAGACTAGCACCTTTCTTTTGTTAAACAAGTTGTGGTTGCACTTGTCCTTTTGAATCTTGATGCATACTGGAATCTTATGTGCTTGTCTTGCGGTGTTGTTCATTTTTTGATATCTTGATGGACTGACCAGTGGTAGTTCAAGCTGACTTGTTACTTTTGTATTTTGTAATGCTCGAAACTTTTGACACTAATTTGGGATGTTAACTGATCAGTGGTGGTTCAAGTCTATTTCGATATCTTGTTAACTTTTATTTGTGAGGATGTTAACTGATATTATCTGTACTTTGAGATGAATTTGAAAAGGCAAACCTGTTTCATCATATACACTTGTTAGTCATGGTTTATATTCGAAGTCTGGAAATCTGGAATTCTGGTTTATATTGGAAAGGCAAACCTGTTAACATGAATCTGGAATTTGAAATTTGAGAAAATAGGAACTCGAGCTCGAGCTCGATCTCGAGTAGCTTAGGCTTGATATTTACTCGATTTCAAACGAGTCGAGCTCGAGTTTAGTTTTCATTTTATCGAGTCGAGCTCGAGCTTAAATTTATATACTCGTTCGAGCTCGAGCTCGAGTTCGAGTAATACTGCTTGAGATCGAGTTCGAGCTCGAGTATAGTGTTACTCGAGCTCGACTTGGCTCGATAGTAGCCCTACCTAGACCTCAACCCTCTACACCCCAACCTACCATTCCTGTGAATGAACCTACCAACCAACCTTCCTCTTCAGGTGTACGAAAATGCCTCGGTAGGGATAAAGGAGTCCACGTGGATGTACCCACACACTTTGGAGGTCATTTAAACTTCACTAAGGCTACCGATAAGCAGCGATATGCCATGTGTTGTGAGCGGCAAATTATCCCCTGCAAAAGTTATGAGAAGCTTACCATGGATGTATTGGGTATAAGGGAAGAGGTTGAACGGATGTTTACCGCCATTGGTTGGCGATCTTATCTTGATATTTTTTGTCCCGCCTTTGCAGAACTGGTTAGAGAGTTTTACTCCACTTTTTAGTTTGACCTGCCTACGGGGTATACTATAGATACTCCAAATGTGATTCACTTTTGACTAATGGGTCAAGAGTTCCATTTCTCCATTACTCAGTTCAATTTGGCATTTGGATTCATTACTCGGGAATATGTTGAGACTAGGAAGTACGCTAAGAGTGCTTGTGACTACATAGAACAATTTTTCTCTCACTACCCCGATATTTGGAAAGAAATGTCTGTTGAAAGTGACCGATATGACTCTTCTAGATCCAAGAGTTCTTATCTTAAGGAACCCAATTCCCGATATATTCAGCGCTTCTTAGCCTACAGTTACTCGGGTCGCAAGGATAGCTCTGGAATACTTTCTCGCCCTGAGTTCTTCTTTATCTGGTATATGAAGAATAATATTAAGATAAATTTGGGGTGTTGGTTGGCATCTCAATTTAAGACAGTTTTAGCCAAGAAAAACAAAGTCTTGATACTCAGGTCGTATATCACACACCTGGTAATCCAGTTAGGGGTTCTTAATCTCCAAAACCACAATCTCCATTTGGCTTTTGACATGAAATTTCTGGATGACGATTGTCTATTAAAAATAGGAGTTATAGAGCGGGTTGATGGTACCCTCTGATTTACACTCCTGGGACCTATTCGAGCACCGGGTCACCGCCCTTCTACACGACCAAGGTCCTCTTCAGCTCCTAGATCTGCTAATGACACTACCGGACCTTCCTCTTCTGTACCTCCTCCACCGCTGGCCTCCGATTCTAAGTGGCGATATGTACGAGCACATGTTCATCAAATGGACGAGCGGGTGATGAATATTGCTGATTAGGTGGCCCAGAAGTCTCAGAACTTGGCCGCCTACTTCCACCATGTTGGCTTCACTCCGCCGTTCCCACCTATTCCATAGCCAGTCGGGACCCTCCACCACGTATTTTGGGAAGTTTCATTGTCCTATTTGCTTTATGACCTCCATTGAGGACAATGTCGGATTTAGGTGTGGGGGGAGCTATGGTACAATTAGTATTTTTAGTTTTTAGATATGTTTCCTTTATTTCTTGTTATTTGTTCTGCTTTTCTTTTTTTTTTCTTTTCACTTTTATTAGTAATCAGCATTTCTGTGACTGCCAAGGATTGATGATGGTTGGCTAACTCTAATTCTCCTATTGTCAAATTTTAGTAATGAAAGTGTATCAAGTTAATTTGGTTAAGTCCGAAATATCTCTTTGGTGAATATCGATGCTTTTGTGATGCTTACAATTTTTGATTAACTTTTCTAAGCATAGAGAATAACTGCTTGACATTTGACTTGTAAATTGGTCTAATTATTAACCTTAGTTCTCCATGTATGAGGAAATGAGGCTAGCTGCTATTATTTTATGTGATATCTTGAGTTATTTTGTTACCTAGTTGTAAATAAATTTGGCTGTACTCCGCTAGTTATTACTGCTAAGTAACTAGGGGTCTGCACCAAAAATATCGATCCTTGCGTCAAAAAATAGTAATTTCTATGAGTACGTGGTCTTATAGCGATTGCAGCTGAGTAACTGGGCTCCTTCATCCGACAATGTTGGAGTTCGCATCAAAAGGCTCTAATGGCTAGAGACTAAGTCTATTATTATTACTATCTAGTCAAAAATATAAAAAAAAATGTGAAAGTTGTGTAAATGTGTGATTAAAGTTAGCCCGTTGATCTATGCGTCTAATGTTGAGATTTTGGTTAATAGTTGGACCGTTTGCTGATAAATGTTGATCGACCATTCCTTTTTCTTAGAATAGTTAACCATAAATTGGAGGAGCCTGTGGTTTAGAAGCTAACTGAGGTGATGTTTCTTGGATCTTGACCATTGATGCTTGATATGTGTATTTCTCGGTATCTTGGCAATAAGGTAGATTGAGTGATAGCCATTATCAGGAATTGATGTTGGTTTGCTATTCTCGTGCTTGAGAACAAGCATGGTCTAGGTGTGAAGGGAATTGATAGGTCACAATTTTATCATTTATTTTATAATTAATTTCCTCCTATTACCTTACCGAATGTGTATTAATTAGCAGATTCTATTCATTTTTGGCATTTGTACTTATTGCAGGGAGTTGGAACAAAATATCATAAACAAAGTGCAAATTTGTCAAGTTGTACACCTTCGGGTTAGTCAAATTAATTTTTATGATAGTCAACAGAAGAGTTGGAGTAGTAAAAGGAAACAAGAGTCCAAACGGAGATGGTATTCCTTATCCAGTGGTCAACTGCGGCAGACGATGAGCAATTTTGGGGGACTCTTCTTTTTCTTCTTTTGGTTGTTTTCAAAAATAGAGGGAGGTTAACAGAGACTAGGAGTCTTCCCTTTTATTCCTCTTAGTAGCCGGATAGGAAGGAAAATTAGGTAGTAAGAGGTGGTCAGACAACTTTGATTTTTCTTTCTTTTGTTTTTGGACTTTGTCAGCTAATTCTCCTGGGGGGTTGACTATTCATTGTTTTTGGGGAACTATTCCATCATTTTTTCATTATATTCAATTGGAGGACAAATGCCTTCAACATTTACTTCGGCAATTTTGTGTAGGATCCCATCGATAGAGATGAACTAAACTTTTATTTCTAGCCAAGGAACAATATGAAGGACTTGGTTCAACTTAAATTGTGAGATCTAACTGATTTTACTTTTTCCTATAATTTTCTGGTATTCGTATATTTCCTACTTTATTTTCTTATGGTTATTGTATAATTCAAGTATCCTGGGCCCGGATGTTAGATTAATTCAATAATCTAAAATCAATTAGAGTATTTAAATCCGTAATTGTTTAATTATTCTAAATTAGTGGCAACTAACATAACCTCGATTATGTCTAGAAAATATACTGGCTAATTTGTAAACAACCCTCGTAGCGTGTTGTTTGGTTAGAACAGGATTTCTCTAAATTTTAAAGCAATTACGAAATTGAATTCTACAGTCGTATCTAGGGTTATTTTGTAATTAGGGTAATAGCTAACAGTCGTACCTTAGCTATCGATAATTAAGGAGAAATTGATTGTCATCGCTTGTTTGACAATTATAACTTATTTATCAGTTTATATAAGGAATTATTCTTGCATCGATGATCAATTAGAAGAACCATTTCCGAAGTTGCTTCTTGACTAGAGCTTGTCCAATACTATTTGAGTTTTTGCAATTTGCCATCTAATTTTTATTTAATTGCATTATTCGATTAGCATAACTTATTGTTAATTTCTATAAAAACCCCCTATTGTTAGTTTGAACTTCAAAAGAGACAAATATCCCCAGTCCCTGTGGATTCGACACTACTTATCACTATTTACAGAAATTATATTTTGTTTGAACAGATATTTATTCTTGCACAGGTTCGACAACCTATCAGGGTAATTTCGATATTTTGATAGGTTTCGTTACAAATGATCATTTCCGTCTTTTTGACATTTTAATCCAAACTATGAGAGAGTTAAATAGAACTTTATAACTATAAGAGGATTGTGTAAAAAATTACTAAATTACAGGAGCATAAAGTGTATTTTGTCCTTATTTTTATACTAACAAGATCTTGATCGTACCACATAATATAAATTTAAATTTAAATTTACACTGTCAACATGTAAAAAATTAATTCTATATATGCTCAAAAGCCATCATTTAGCTCTAGCTCTACCCCTTCTATAGAGATGAAAGTAACACGATCATGAGGACCAGAACTAAGGGTGTCAACGAATCGAGGTACTCGCGAATAGTTCACGAGCAGCTCGTTCAAATGATCGACTCGAGTCGATCTCAAACTATTCGAATATTGAAACGAATTTGAGCCTACAAACATTATGCTCGATAAGCTCATGAGCTTTTCGAGCTTAAGGTATATTTAAATATATATAATTTTATATTTATAAAATTACTTAGATATATATAGTTGTAAGTTTAATTACATGTTGTACCTATTAAAATTCAAAATATAATAGGGGTATTATTGTCTTTTCAGATAATTCTAAAAAAAAAAAGAAATTCAAATATTAGTCTAATTAGGTCAAGCAACTTCAGAATCTTATCCGCACTCCGCCGTCTTCTTGAAGAGCTTCAGCTTCCTCACCTCAGTCCCTATTCCCTAATCCCAATTCCTCACCTCAATCCCTAATCCCAATTCCAAATCAAACCTATTTGGGTTGCTAACTCCAGCCATTTCTTTTGTCTATTGTCATCATCCACCGATTGGAAGTGGATTGTGCTGCCGTGCAGCTAGCGGAAGGTGGATCTTGGAAGCAGGTGCAGGCGTGCCGCGTGCAGAAGGTAAGATATTAGCCGTGCAGCTTCTAATGCTTATCAGCCTTCTTTGGTCAGTTAAGATGGATAACAAACCTGAAACACTTTTTGAAGGTTTTAAGGAAGTTTGATAGTTTTAAGGCAGCTATATATTGCACTGTTTGAGGACGAAGAAGAAGAAAAATTACAAAAAGAAGTAATCTTTGACAACTGCGGGTGCAAACACAAGGAGCCATATTTATGCTTCCTATAATTCTGATTTTAAAAAAAAAATACTAGAAATTTTTCTGCAGACACAAGGAGCATGAAAGGGGTGACTTTATTAGCAATTGTTGTGAGGTGGGAGTAACTGATTTTTTGCCTTTTGGTGGATTTTCTTTGTATTAAAAATTGGAAAGAGAAGACGCAGAAACTTGGGAAGATGCATGTATCTACTTAATCTCTTCTTCAAAGGTGGACCCTAGCTGGTTGGGCAAGATTTTCTTGCATTTTTTTTTATTTTGACCCTGCTATGTTAGTTTATTGTTGTTAGGTCCTTTAATTTATTAAACTTGGGCAATTTGCAACTGAGACAGTTGTTGTTCCTGTAAATTCCACCATGGTGAACTGACAAAATGGGGCATTAAACAAGTAAAATCTTGTCCTAAAACTTTCCTGTGAATGTTCTCAACTCGTATAGCCATTTACTCATTGAAGCATTCTAAACTCTGCACAACCCAAAATGCCCAAAATCAATTGAGACTGAGGGTTTCTACTTGACTTCATCTGCCCAAGGAAAACACGAGATATGATGAAAAAGTTGTTCCAAACATCTCCAATTTTTTATTTTGTAGATTTCTGTGGGAATTCTTGAATTTTCAAATGCAAATGGTAGATAAAAGATTAGTCGAAAGGGCAAATTCTGCTTACTAAGAATCAGGATTTTTAAACGAGCACAATATTTAATGGCTCGAGCTCGAACTCGAATCGATTTGAGCAATTTCGAACGCGAGCTCGAACCTCACGATTTTCTTACGAATCGAATTCGAGCATGTAAAACTAATACTCATCGATCTCGAGCCTTAAGTACTTTGTCGAACTCGAACTCGATCAAACTAGTATTCGAACTCGATTCGATTTGTTGACACCCCTAACCAGAACTATGTGAATGTATCAAAAGGTTGAAAGGGATCTCACTCGTTCTACAAGGATCCCGTTTCGATCCATTAGTTTTCTCCTATAGGACACTAAAATGGCACTATTATGAGACCATCGTATATACGTGGCCATATTAAAAGGCCGCACCTATCAAAGTCAAAATAGAAAATAGTGTATTTTCTTCTCTGGATTTCGATAGGGAAATATGGCGGTACAAAGACTGTTTCCCATTTAGTAATCCAATTGACATAGTGACCTTCAAAATCATGTTCAAGAGAAATTATGAAACATAATCCTTCATCCTTTCTTTTTCTTTCTCTACGATTTTATAGAATTTTTGTCTTTTTTTTTAAAGTTGATGCTAACCTCTTCTACATCCCACTTGATCAGTATTGCACATTGCAATTTGCATCCATCCATTCTTGAAATACTTCAAGGGAGTTAGAACCATAGTTATTAAACCCGGCCCGACCCGGCGGTCGAACCGGTCAAACCGGTGGACCGGTCATTAGACCGGGCCGGGTTTGGAATCAGATCGTTTGTGCAAAGAGACCATTGACTTAGTCAACGACCCGGCGGTCGAACCGGATTAAACCGGAAACCCGGCCGGTTTTGGCCGGTTTTGTCACTAAGCGGATTTTGTGGAAAAATTATATTGCTATTGTTGGAACTCGAACTTCGGACCTCTGCCCCAACACTACCGCCTGCTTACCACCAAACTACTTCCAAATATGTTGATATGGTAGCTTTATTATGATATATAAATGGTTTTTCAATTCTATCTTTTTTTCTCTAAAACAAATTTATTTGGAATCTTTTAATAAAAATTTATTACCCTCCAAACTCTATAAGTTATAAAATGGATTCCAAAAATAACATATTACATGATTCATTTAAAGACAAATATTATTTTTAATAATTTTTTACACTTAAAATTCATAAATAAGCTAGATAATTACACTAAATATAGATAAAATTTTACACTTGAAGTTTGGTATATTAATAAATAACTTTATATTTGATTGATTCTTATATGAATTAATTATTTTATAACAAATTAAATTAAATGAGCTTTTGTTATGGCATTATTTATTACAATTTATATCATATATCATATATAAATAATTATGAAATATAATATTTAAATATATGTAGTGACCCACCGGTTCAACCACTCACCCACCGGTTCAACCAGTAACCCGTTGACCCACCTTCTTCGCCGGGTTCCTTCCCGGGTTGGGTTTAATAACTATGGTTAGAACAGTTCTTGAAGAGGATATCCAATGATTTTGAAATTATTGGCTGTGGACACAATTCATTATGAAATTCTTATGTAGCTTATTAATCTTTGGTTTCTTTGTGCCTATGATGCCAAATGATTGCAGTTGTTTGTTAAACCAATTTAGACTATGTCTGTCTCATTTGGATTGCGAATTTTTTAGAAAATTTTTTGAAATGTTTCACATTTTTCAAATATCTTTTTGTACTCACATCACTACATTATATATATTTTTAACAACTTCACTCTAAAACTCCAATCCAAACTGGTTCTTCTTATACTTGCATTCATCGTGAGGTTTTTCATATTACACAATAATCAAAGTGTGTAACAGATGGTATGTGTATTGAACCTTATTGCCTAATCTCGTGTTATTGGATGAATTTATTTTGGGCTAGTTATAACTTGTGCAAGACTTCAGAGTTGAGTTTAAAGCATTTTCAACCTTCTTTGACGATCATACGAGAAATGTTGCCATTCAATCACGTAGAAAATTTCCTCCATAAGAAATTTCGGAGTTGGTCTCTATGTTGAAAAAGGTGCCCGATTGGCCTCCATATTGACTTTCGTTCACTCTCTCTCTTGAACGAATTGAATGAAGGATGCTGAGCCCCAGTGAACATTTACAGGTAAACGGAAGGATTTATAATTGGAGATTTGCACGAATAATTAATCGCAGCTGGAGAATGAGAAAAGATACAGAGAGGACAGATTTCCCTTGTTATCATCCATCACTGATAATTGTCTTGCAAGTTTCGAACGGCAAAAAATTCCGACCAAACAGTGACATACGGTACCAACTGCTTACACCTAAAGGCCGAGATATAAGAGAAGGATGTAACAACAGAAAGAAGGTACGTCCACATATCTTTTGTCGGTAAAATGTAAAAACCTTCTCTCGTCTATTTCTACAGGTTGTCCACCTTGCTATCTCAAAGAAATATCAGCTTCAGTTAAGATCAACATAAGGTTGCAGATATCAACCTCTGCTTTAGCATTACATCAGCCTGCTGGAACTGTTTCATTGAAACTTAAAAGCCTTTCTTATTGAGGAAAAAATCATAGGTACTAGCTAAAAATACTGACTAGCGCAACAAGTCAACTAGCTCCCTCATTGCTTCCTAATCCAAGCAGCAAGGATGAAGTATACTGGACTACACATGCCTCTGATTGGTTTGCCACTAATTCAGCCATGGCAGTGACTAGAACCAAGGGGGACAAGGTGGCTTGGTTTAAACTTGTGCGAGGACAAGGTGCATTTCCACGTTACTCTTTTATGGTTTGGCTATTATGCAAAAGGAAGCTGTCCAGAAAAGACAGACTTACGGCTTGGGGAATTCCTACGGCTTATGACCTCTGTGAGCTTTGTAAAGGAGAAGTTGAAACCATGGACCATATAATTTTTTATTGCCCAGTATCAAGCATAGTATGGCAAAAGGTGTAAAATTTTCCCAGTTGAAAATGGTTGTGTGATCATTGTAGCTCAAACTCTTTTACGGACCAGGTGAGGAGACTTGTGCTTTTGGAGTTTGCTAGCGTAGTGTATCAATTGTGGTGAGCAAGAAACCAAGCTATTTTTCAGCAAGTTTCGGTATTTGCTGTTAGCATGATTGTCTGCTGTCCTTGATTCTATGAAAGATATAGTTGGGAGCTGGAGACGCATGCCTTTAACTACGCAAAACTGGGGCTTGGCTGTCCAGCTGGGGCTACCTAATGTGTGTTTCAATCGATAAGTATTCTGGTTAACTGATGAATGTGGCATCATTTTGTGTAATAGTTATAGTGCTAGCTGCTTACATAGTTGGAATGAGTACATTCCTTTGCGTACACGTTCATTGCTGATCAATAAAGATTCAGCGTTGCTCAAAAAAAAAAAAAAAATGCTGACCATATTTCTATAATTGACAGGCTGACATTATCTGAAAAAGAAAAAGGGAAACCGAAAGGCAAAACATGGCAAAGAAGTATAGTAGTGGCAGGACATTTTTGTCAATAAAGTCAACTCGAAACCTTGCTTGAGCCTTCTTGCAAGGATCAGATGGTAACAATGGGGTCTCATCCTGCCATACCTCATCTATATGTATTGGAAAATTACAAGGGACTCAACTATTGGTTTTCCATTGTGAATCAAAACTGGGACTTTTTGTGAATGGGTTTGATCTCAAGGAGGAGAGAGCTTTTGTTGGGCAAATCTTCTTCTTTTGAGATCATACTTGATATCCTTCTTAGCCCGTGCTATATATTTTGACCCTCATGCAGAACATGCTAGCATAGACATCCAAGAAAACCACTTCTTCACCAGGCATTTTCTCAGAGTTATGAATCAAATTAAAGGAATGCTCAAGCATGCAAGATTTGGTGATACATTGGGCGCTAGAGCCTCAGTTTTTATAGTAAAATTTGTCACCATGTATATTCTTCTTTCTTTCTTTTTTTTTTTTAGTAGTTAGTCTACTATATGACATAGGTGTAGATAGTTACTTGGAAATTTCGAGCTCCACCCCAAGTAGTTTGTGGAAAATGCTGGTGCGCCTGCTGTCTTGTCTACAAACAATTTTTCTCTTCTTTTCAGTTAGGAGATCAAACATTTTCTATGAAGCATGAAAATCTTTTCAGTTATTGTGTGCAGTTTATATTTGTATAGACCTGTATAAGTGCATATAGTTGTTTTTTATTGTACAGAATGTTTAATTTGCTTGAGAAACTTAGAAAGATGTTTGATAATTGAGTGTATCAGTATCACTGAATGAGAATAAAAGAGTTTAAAATTTGTCCTCTATATCATTGCTCACTTATGACTTGGGTTTTAAGTTGATTAACTTATTAGTAAATGAAACCTATTCCGACACCAAACCAAACAAGTAAGAGGAATGACGAGAATTATTGGTGTTTAAGCTTTTGCTTCTGATTTTGAAATACGAATCAAACATAATGCTTTTACATACTTTTACGTACAACATGTGACATTTGTCTTTGAATAAGGTGGGAGCGGAGGTGCCAGCGGTGCCCACAATACATATTTGCTTAGTAGAGGCTCAATTCCAAATACGGCAATGCTTGAGTTGCGAAAAGGAGAATTTTGAATGTACACATAGCATAGAGGTGATCGCCAACTCATTCTATATGATATCTGAATAGTTGTAAAAGGCTAGAAAGATATACCACATGGACTTCATGTATACCAAAAAGTTAAAGGGTGTGTTTGGTTCCATAGAATTGGAATTCTATAGAATCAGAATTCTATAAATTGTAATTCCAAATCATTGCAATTCTTTTGTTTGGAAAAAGCATAGAATTGATAAGGAATGCATTTGGAATTCCAAATTCTTTGTTTGAATGGTTACAAGTTACGTAAAATTTGAATTCACATAGAATTAGAATGGTACACTGACATGATTTCTTTATAAGATTGGTTTGATATGTCATAGATTAGCTCAGCTGGCTCAAAAGTTCTAGTATCTTAACACAGTCACTAATTTTTTTTTTATTAGAAATCAAGAATTTACGAATGGTCTAATATTTTATGCAGGGAAATTAAAGAAATAAACAAATAAATAAAATTGGAAGTGTCGGTTGTATTTTTTTATGGGAAAATGACCTGTTTCATCCCTCACATTTCACAAAAATATTCTTTTCATCCCTCACTTTTAAAATGAAGCAATTTCATCCCTGACATTTAAAAATTAAAGCTATTACATCCCTGAACCTAATTTTCAATTTGAATCAAACCATCCAATAATCCAATAATAAATTTCGGAGATAGAATTGATAGGTCACTCGGTCAATTTCATCATATTCACATGACATTTATCAAACCAAAAAAATAAACATTATAACATAAAGGCCATTATTTATCTTGGAATAGTCGGGTTTTTCTTTTGGGTAAATCTTTTCATGCATCGTAAGTATATTCGCTTGCGAGTCTAAATGTGTATCATAAATACAAAATTTGGTGTTTAAATTTAAATTGAAATGATATGGTAGGTACATAAAACAATAAGTATATACAATGACAATGTAGGAATTCAAGTTGAGTTATATTCAAGTTGAGTTAACCAAGTGATCTACCAATTATACCTCCAAAATTTGTAATCAGGTTGACAGGTGGTTTGATTCAGATTGAAAATTGGGTTCAAGGATATAATAGTTTTAATTTTTAAATGTCAGGGACGAAATTGCTTCATTTTAAAAGTAAGGGACGAAAAGAATATTTTTGTGAAATGTGAGAGATGAAATAGGTCATTTTCCCTTTTTTTATTATTATTATAAGAAGGTAAATAGCACAACCTTGCTCTTTTAGTCAAATATCAAAGTAGGTTGTCAATAATTCCCAATCATAAATGACAAGAATGTATTAAATATTAACGTTACAGTTATGTTTTATGTTTTATATTTGTATTGATAATACAATTAACTCATGATCACAGAGAAACAATAAACAAGACATCTCAAAATACAAGAGAGAAACAAAGAGTATCTAAAATTTGTTCTACATTTTCTGCGAGTAACATGGTAACAATATGCCAATTGTACAAAAGAGGCAAATTTAGAATGTAGAGAACAGAGTTTAAGGTCTTGCTACTTGCATATAATTGCTTGTTAGGATTATAGATTGACATCTTAACGGAGCACTGGAGACTAAAACGAAAATATCGGTTGGTTACTTTAGTTTTTGATTTTCTTTTTCGAGCCGAAGTTTGAGAGGATTTCTTGAAAAAGATCAAGCTAGCTTATCTTAGTGCATGTGGGTTGGTTCTTAAAAGGATAGGTAACTAACGAGGAGATTAAAAGAATGTGAAGTGTGTACTCTCATTTAGTTATATTATATGAGTTTGGTACCTCTGCATTCACTGCACATTTTATTAGATCACAAGAATGCCAGAGAGCGGAAATTTAAAAAAAAAAAAAAAAATTCAGCGTAGCTATCGAGCTTAGTCAATCCAGCAGCCCAGCATTTTTTTTTTAAAAAAAATTCTTTACTGCCGGACTTAGCATTTTTTTAAAAAAATTAATTTTTGTGACGACCTTACCTTCTCCTAGGACATACCCTAAGAGTTAGTGGATCACCTGCTTATCTCTCGCAAGTAGTGCACATTTCACTGTACGATCACTTACATTAAGCAATTGAGAAAACACTTCACTAAACAATCACTTTTAAAAAGATACGGTGCTCGCACTAGAGTTATTTCAATGTCATTGAGCATTCATTTCAGTGTCAAGAGACACTCATTTCACTGTCATTGTACATTCATTCCAATATCATTGCACATTCGGCCGATTCACCTCCTTATGTCCTCCAAAATAATAAACAATCCCCTACATTCAATAATCAGTTCAATAATCTCCCAACCTCATGGTAATACTCAAATATACCGAAACATTTTGACAGGTGCCGAACATGTGCAATAATAATAAATAAAACCTAACTACCACCTAAAGCAGCCAATAATCAATTCGAGTACTGGAGCAGGGACTCTAGGTGTGCAATGGGTTACTTGATTCACCCTATTCCCGAAGAGTTTGCTTAAT
The DNA here is from genome assembly GCF_036785885.1 of Coffea arabica. NCBI lineage: Eukaryota > Viridiplantae > Streptophyta > Magnoliopsida > Gentianales > Rubiaceae > Coffea > Coffea arabica. Next base: position 43,234,640 of record NC_092323.1, read on the forward strand.
CCGATATACCTGAATTAATTATTTAACTGAATTCACTAACTAGTAGACAGTGGCAAGTAGGGTCGTCTCCTCAGGGACTAGCGAGAAATTTGTTTCTTTTCAAGTAAAGATTAATGTGGGTTTTTTTGGGCTTAAATGCTAACTAAAAAAATTAAATGCAGAAAATAATTAATTAAAAGAAATAATTAGAGAAACTCTAGCCAAGGATACACTTCAGAAATAGTTCATGCGACTGATCATCGATTCAAATATAATTCCAACATTTATTAATAGATTAGTTATAGTTGTCATGCACGCGATAAACAACCAACCTTTCCTTAATTTCTCGATAGTTAAGGTACGACCGTTAACTATTTCTCTAACCCAAAAACAATCCTAGGTACGACCGTAGGATTTAATTTCTAGATTGCATTAATAATTAGAAAGGCCCAATCCTAACTAACAAACACGCTACGAGGGTTTGTTTAAATTAGATCGTATATTCCCCTGACATAAACCCAATTACGCCAGTTGCTACTGAGATAGAGATAACGAACAATTACAGATTCAATTACCCCTATTTAGCAAAATAACCTATATGAATAATTAATTATTGCGCACTAATCAATCATACATAAGGGTTATAACAATTAAAAGCAAGAAACATATAAATACCAATAAATGAGAAAAACAATTAAAAGCGGTTTAGATCTCACAGTAATTGCCGAACCAATTCATCAGTTGTCCCCTTGACTAGAAATAGGAGGTTAGTCCTCCATTAATGTAGAACAACCATGCGAAAAAGCTGTCTCAAGCTTGCAAAATTGTTCCTGGCTTTTTCTCTAAAGCTAATGAAAGCAAAGCGAATGGGAGGGCCAAGTGGCCGTTTTTCCCCTAGGAGTCACGGTTCTCCCCTCCTTAAAGAAAGGACAACCTAAGTGACTCTCTCACTCCTCATCTGCCGCCCCCTTATTTCGAAAGCTAAGGAATTCTTTATGAAAACTATTGCCAGTCAAAACAAAAACCAAGTCCCCTAATAATAGTCAACAATAATGGCTCTTAAGGGTCTCTCACAAAACAAACGAGAGATTCCCTTTTTTTCTCCCTTCAATTTCGGTCAAAGCAAGATTGGAAGACAATTGCAATGGTCCCCACTTTCCAATGTCAACAACCGTGGCTTTTTCCTTCTCCTGATGGTTTTCTCCACAAGCACCAAAATCCCCCAAAAAGCCCAGCCGACCTCCTGAGAGTCTACTTCCCCTTTTTATGTTGGTAACCACGAAATTAAAGGAATCTTAAGTGGACCTCACTTAACTTGCTTGGTAAAAAAATAAGTGGACCTCACTGCTTGAAGTGGCCCACGTGCGACGAATCTTCTGAATTTTGATTTTAAGCACTTTTCATCATGAGTTCCTGCAATTAGCACCAAAATCATATCTGAGTAGAATCAATCAATTAAAATAATATTTAGCTAAAATCAAGGGGAAAATAATTATAAATTTAGCAACAAATTATAACCTATCAATTTCCCCCACACCTAAACCATGCTTGTCCTCAAGCATGAGAACATAAATCAAGTAATCAAATTCAAACAATGGTATTACTCAAATCTTCTATTGCCAAGATATAATTAAAACGTATGTCAAGTATTAGTGGCAATTTTCAAGAAATATCTCTCCAGTTAGCTTTGAAAATTAAGGACTCTTTCAATTTATGACTAACTAATCTAAAAATATAAAATATTCAACCAGCATCCATAAGCAAATGGTTCGACTATTAAGCCAAATCTCAACATTAAAATTCATGAATCAGCGGGCTAACAATTCATTCAAGCACTTTCACATTTTTCACTATTAGCATTTTTTTCTAAAATATCCCCACGCTTGATTGATTTTTTTTTTTTTCGGGGGAATGCTTAATTTTTAGCCATTCAAGTGTTTTGACGCGAACTCCGACATTGGCCACATGAAGGAGCCCGGTTACTCAGCCATCATCGCTTAAAAACCACATACTCATAGTTATCGTTGCTTTTTGACACGGAAGTCGACACTTATGGTAAAGACTCCCGGTTACTAGGCAACGATACTAGTGGAGTATAGCCTAATACTATTCATAAAAAAGCACCAAAAATAAAATTAAATACCACACAAACCCACTTCATTTCTTAAACATGGAGAACTAAGATTAATAGTTGAACCAATTTGCACAAAAAAAAAATGCTAGACAAATATTTACAATATTTAGAGAAGTTAACCAAAAAGTGTAAAAGTCACAAAATCTCAAATATTCACCAAAGAGATACCCTTAAACTTAACCATGTCATACTCAGCACCTTAAAGTGTAAAATCTTAGCAATAGAAGAATTTGAGACATCTAACCCTCGTTTATCAGGAATAATCACAAATATGCACAAAGATAGGCAAAAAATTGGACAAAATTCGACAAAGTCAAACAAAAATTCCAACAAAAATGCCTACACTTGCACTTTTTTCAATAAAATACCAATATACTACTCCCCCCCCACACCTAAATCTTACATTGTCATCAATATAAGTAATAAAGAATAAAATTCAAAGCAAAAAGGGACAACGAAACTTCCCTGAGTACGCAATGGAGGGTCTCAAGCAGCTATAGCATAGGTGGGAATGGGGGTTCTTCCTTTTATCCTTTGTTTGAGCAGAGATGAGAATAAGCAGTGAGGGACCTTTTTTTTTTTTTTTGAATAAAGGAACCCCTGTGTTAGGCGTGGGCACGCCTAACTGCCTTCGAGTCTTCTGACCAACTATCCGAAATTAAGATCTTTAAGCATGACCACCTGGCGTGGGCACGCCTAACTATTAGAGAGTCTTCTGACCAATTTTCAGAAATTGAGTTCCTTAGACGTGACCACTTGGCGTGGGCATGCCTAACTACTATAGAGTCTTCTGACCGCAGACGAAAATTACCTCTCTTAAGCGTGACCATCTGGCGTGGGGACGTCTAACTGCAAACTTCCTGCCACAAAAGCAACAAATCACTAAATGCAACTAACACTTAACAAAAACTCTAAAAACATAAGAAAATTAAAGCAAAAGCCTTGGGTTCCCTCCCAAGCAGTGCCTTTCTTTAATGTCTTTGGCTAGACATTTTCATGTTTATTCATGGAGGATAAAACCGCGTAACTCATTTCAGCGCTTCATCTTCTATGCAGTCCTGATATCCCTCGTAAATAGAGTAATCTTTGAACACACGAGGTACGGTCTTCCATGGATTAGTAGATGGCGCCAAACAAACAAGTGATGACCTTAAATCTTCACTCACTTCTCCATCACGAGCACTTATTGGTTCGAGATATTTTGCCATCGTAACTCTTAACGTATTCCTGTCATGAAATTTAAAATCTTCTGGTACAATAAAATCAATTTCACTAGCAGGAATTAAAGAATAAGAGTTAGGAAAATATTGATTAAGGAATGGAGGAGATGTCACTGCATTTGGAGATTGTTCATTGAATTCATTCACTTGAACCATTTGATGTTGGGGTCTCATGTCTTGCACTTCAACTTTCTTTTCAACAGTATTTTTAGATCCTTCTTCTTGAGATTCTCGCAGTACCATGTCATTTGTCAGGATAATTGCACTCTCATCTTTCTCATGGTCGATAATAGTCTGTGAGGGCAATTCTTCACTTATTCGAGAAGTCAATTGCGTTATCCTAGATGTCAATTGATCCATTTGATCTGCCAGGTTACGCATGCTCGCTTGTGTCTCCTGATGAAAATTCAATGTCTCCTGTTGAATTTGATGTGTCTCCTGCTGAATTTGATGTGTCTCCTGTTGAATTTGGTATGTGTTAGTAGCTATTAATTCAACTATTTTTTCAAGAGACATACCTGACATGGATGACGGTTCTTGAGACTCTAACTGTTGAAAATCTATTAGTCTTTGTTCATAATTAAAATTGGAATCATCCCACCATCCTTTCTCATACCCGTTTGAATAAGAGTCATACCAGGTTTGATATTGAGGTGGAAAATCTCCAAAAGTATCGATTGGAGCACTTAGACCATTTTGAAATGTATGGCATATGTCGATTGAATTATCTGAGGTAAAATAAGTTCCACAATTTGCAACAACCCATTGATCATTAGAAAAAGCACAAGCCTCATAACCCCTTCTAGAAATAAAATCCAATCTATCACCAAAATACGGAATGTTAGCAGCCATAAAGTATATATAAAAAAAATATAAGAGAAAAATAAAAAAATGAAAAAAAAGATGAACTCAAAAAGAAACAAATTAATCAAGCACCATTCCCCGGCAACGGCGCCAAAAATTGACAAGTGCCGAACCTGTGCAATAATAATAAATAAAACCTAACTACCACCTGAAGCAGCCAATAATCAATTCGAGTACTGGAGTAGGGACTCTAGGTGTGCAATGGGTTACTTGATTCACCCTGTTCCCGAAGAGTTTGCTTAATCCGATATACCTGAATTAATTATTTAACTGAATTCACTAACTAGTAGACAGTGACAAGTAGGGTCGTCTCCTCAGGGACTAGCGAGAAATTTGTTTCTTTTCAAGTAAAGATTAATGGGGGGTTTTTTTGGGCTTAAATGCTAACTAAATAAATTAAATGCAGAAAATAATTAGAGAAACTCTAGCCAAGGATACACTTCAGAAATAGTTCATGCAACTGATCATCGATTCAAATATAATTCTAACATTTATTAATAGATTAGTTATAGTTGTCATGCACGCGATAAACAACCAACCTTTCCTTAATTTCTCGATAGTTAAGGTACGACCGTTAACTATTTCTCTAACCCAAAAACAATCCTAGGTACGACCGTAGGATTTAATTTCTAGATTGCATTAATAATTAGAAAGGCCCAATCCTAACTAACAAACACGCTACGAGGGTTTGTTTAAATTAGATCGTATGTTCCCCTGACATAAACCCAATTACGCCAGTTGCTACTGAGATAGAGATAACGAACAATTACGGATTCAATTACCCCTATTTAGCAAAATAACCTATATGAATAATTAATTATTGCGCACTAATCAATCATACATAAGGGTTATAACAATTAAAAGCAGGAAACATATAAATACCAATAAATGAGAAAAACAATTAAAAGCGGTTTAGATCTCACAGTAATTGTCGAACCAATTCATCAGTTGTCCCCTTGACTAGAAATAGGAGGTTAATCCTCCATTAATGGAGAACAACCATGCGAAAAAGCTGTCTCAAGCTTGCAGAATTGTTCCTGGCTTTTTCTCTAAAGCTAATGAAAGCAAAGCGAATGGGAGGGCCAAGCGGCCGTTTTTCCCCTAGGGGTCACGGTTCTCCCCTCCTTAAAGAAAGGAAAACCTAAGTGACTCTCTCACTCCTCATCTGCCGCCCCCTTATTTCGAAAGCTAAGGAATTCTTTTTGAAAACTATTGACAGTCAAAACAAAAACCAAGTCCCCTAATAATAGTCAACAATAATGGCTCTTAAGGGTCTCTCACAAAACATACGAGAGATTCCCTTTTTTTCTCCCTTCAATTTCGGTCAAAGCAAGATTGGAAGACAATTGCAATGGTCCCCACTTTCCAAGGTCAACAACCGTGGCTTTTTCCTTCTCCTGATGGTTTTCTCCACAAGCACCAAAATCCCCCAAAAAGCCCAGCCGACCTCCTGAGAGTCTACTTCCCCTTTTTATGTTGGTAAGTACGAAATTAAAGGAATTGGTTCTCTTCAGCTTCTTAAGTGGACCTCAGTGGTTGAAGTGGCCCACGTGCGACGAATCTTCTAAATTTTTATTTTAAGTACTTTTCATCATGAGTTCCTGCAATTAGCACCAAAATCATATCTGAGTAGAATCAATCAATTAAAATAATATTTAGCTAAAATCAAGGGGAAAATAATTATAAATTTAGCAACAAATTATAACCTATCACATTTACCCAAAACTACCATCCTACCCAACCAAGCCCTTTGCTGGCTCGAATAGTCCGTTGAATAGAGGCTTTTGGGGCCCAGTTCAATCGATGCGGCGAGGCACATATACGGCTTACATTCATGCACACTTACAGTAACATTCAGTCAATTATCGACCTTCAAGCTCAACTAAATCAAATGCGATAAAGTACACCCTCGACTTAGAAGGCGAGGGACAATTGAGATACACTTCACAAAGAATCATTTAGTAATAATTCATGATAAGCACATTTGTCACATAATTTCACTTAAATACACATAAACAGTTAAACACATAAATTCGGAAAACACTCACCAAGGATTCGAATGACTACTCTCGAGTCTCGAATTGGTTTCCTGGTTCATGGCTACTTCCTGGTACAAGTTAATAATTTTAAAGTAAATATATAATTTGTAGATGATCATTTATTATTCTTTTATTTAAACCATTGAAATCAAGTTTGACCTTTCATTCCTTCATTTTTAAGTTAAATCAAATACTAGATTGCCTGTGGTTTACGTCTTGTTAAATTTATTAGTTTTCTAGTTTTAAGTTCTCAAAATTGTTCATATAGTTAGTGTCAAAATGCTATGAGATGTTTCGTATAAATTCACCACTAATTTTTCTAGCAATGTACCCGGTCCAGCACTCATTATTCCCTCCACTCCTTCCTCTCACTCTCATGCTCTTACTAGATAGGCAACTCATATTCATTAAGCTACAAAGTAGCCTTAGCTATCATCTATGAAAGCTTACAAAGTTGGAAATTAGATTAAATGCTGGTTAAAAGTTGATTCTCACGGCTAGCATTATCGCAAAAATGCATTCGGGAAACAAAAGAAAGGCAACGAGAAAGGCAGCTTTGCCACCCTCTGGTGTTTTGATCATAACTGGAGATATACTTATCAGATTGAGGAAAATTTTATAGTGATTTGAAGTTAAGATATAGACCTACATTTCTTATGAAGACATCGATATCCAGTTCTCACATTTTCAGGCTCAAAAATGGCCAGACATAAGCACATTCTGCTTCACTCCCTCGGCCAACATTCTGCTTTGCCACCCTCTGGTGTTTTGATCATAACTGAAGTTACGCTTATCGGATTGAGGCAAATTTTATAGCGTTTCGAAACTAAGACATAGACACCCAGTTCTCGCATTTTCAAGGTAAAAAATGTACGGTCAGAAGCACCTTCTGTTTCACTCTCTCGGTTGAAGCTAAAAGAATTTCAGCATGTAATGGCTTAGCAGCTGCATTTTTCCCTTTTCATTCCTCCTCAGTTTTCTGTTCCAGATTGTGTACAAAGTATATTGATTCAACTTCAAGTTAACTTAAGCAAAACGGGGCAGTTTATGTTCAAAACTCGAAAGGAAAGCTGACTAAAATTCAGCTCTGCGCAAGGCTGCAAAACTGAAGTACCGCAGCTTGCATCAGAGTTCTTTCACGTATGGTTCTCTCCACTTCACACTCACTAACCTACGACTGACCCCTTAAACTGAAGAAGGCAACAAATAATCTGTTGCATGCACCCCATAACGTTATTAACCCAAGAAATTTTGACATCAGTTGCAAGTTCCAGCTCAACACTCAGTTTCTGCAATTTTTCTGAGATTTCACAGTTGTTGCCCGGCATTTACTTCAGCTACAAGCTCTTTTCACTCTAGTTATCAACCCTGCTCTAAGTTCTCAGGTAAGACAAGAAAATAGCATATAGTTTGAGCTTCTAGCAGAAAATTACTCCCTACTTTCTGTTAACAAGCTGCATGGTCAGTTTTTTTTCCCTCGGATGGAGCTGAAAGGTAACCACTCCCTAAACAAGTTTTCCCTTCAATCAAACTGAGTTTTTCTTAGCTACATTCCAGCATACCACAGTAATATCCAAGTGTACTAGTTGTTTAGAAGGTTATTGCAGTCACGTACCTCGTTCTTTCCTCCTAACGTTTGAAAAAAAATTGCAGATTGCACGTTTGGTTTCCTGCTCCAGTTCCCCTACTGCTCCAAACTCCTTTTCGTACTCACTCTTGGCTCACAATTCTAAGGCTACAAACTGGAAGAATTGCAGTTAACAATATCTAATTCTCTCCTCCTCACTCTCTCGATCGCAGTTGGATGCAAGAGAGAATCAGAAAGTGTTTTCCTTTTTCTCCCTCTGGTTTGAGTGCCGAGATGAAAGAAAGGTGGTTTTGGTCTCTCTCTCGGTCTTGCTCCTAATATCTAGTTGGTAAGAAAGGAAATGGAATGTGTTTCACTCGGCCACCGCCCAAGCATTGTCTCCGCTGTCTCCTTTCTCCCTTGGTCATCACTTCATTTAGCTAATGGATGGGCAGCTATCATCATAGGTGTTATTCACCGCCCAAGATTACAAGCCAAGTCCTCCTAATTTCTTCCTTCCAACGTTTAACTTGGTAGGCAGCTACCTAGCTTTCATTTGGTTCCAATTCTTCCAAATATTTTCCCTTTCTCGGTCATGAACTTGTGAATTTCTGAGGGTTGGTTTCTAAACAAGGCATGGTAGTTAGTCCGAAGTTCCATGGTTGTTTCGGTCTTTTCATTTTAGTTTATTTGGTTACCCCGAGTCCGTAATTTTATTTGTCTCACACATTGACTCAAAATTTCGTTTGTTCTAATTTGTATGTACCTTGAAAAATTTTGCTTATATTGATCTAGTAGATTTTCACTCATTTGGTTTTAAAGAAAATTAATTAGTCAGTGTAACTTATTCAACTATATAATATATTCAAATGACTCAAATTACAATATGCATATCATATGTTTATTTGCTTCATATAATTTTTTTTTACACCATTCTAGGATATTTCTAAATTCTCAATTTTTATATGAATTCAATTAGGCATTTTAATTTAACCATTTATTCGTTATATATAATATTTCTAATATCAAAGTAATTAAAATAAAAGAAATTCATAGCATACATATAATTTTTCTCGAGTTCTCACAATTTTATATTATATTCATGTCAGAACAATAATTTTTTGATTTTTTATTTTTTAGACAATAATAAAATGAAGTAGCCTTTAATAGAAGACTTTATTGTAGAGATAATAAAATAATTGCCCAAAATACAATATATAGCCATGTGATGCATCCCATCATTGATGGCACCAGTAGCTTTCAATCAATGTCAGTTGTAATTACTCTAGTCCCTGCTCTTAAAGCATCTTCGACGTTTTGCCACTGGGCTTTTGGTCTGGTGGTCAAAACTGGTGGTGCGAGAGGTCAAGGGTTCAACCACAAATTTATCATTAAAATGTGGCGGTCTTTATTGGTCATGATCGAGGGAGTCTATACTCACGTCGAGTCCCTTTCCCCCTTTTCCTAGATTAGGCTAAATTAGGTTATAGGACTTCTATCGTTGCGCCAAAAAAAAAGACCAATATTTCCACAACTTGCTGCCATGTTAAAGGCTCTAGCAGTGTTATTAACATTTAACAAACGTCAAGCCATATATAACTTGTCTTATATAATTAAAGTAAAAGTAGAAATTAAAAATTCAAATCTTAATAAGTTCAAAGGAACGAAAACCACCAATCTAAACAAGGCATGTTTCGGCTCGAACTCCACGCTTTGGCTCCCTTCAAAACGGCTCACCCGTCCTTTTCCATGACCAGTATCGCCTTGCCGAGATGAGCCTTGTCATGACTCCACCGATCATCTCGAACACCTCGGTGTGAAGCCCTATGATACCTGATGGGACAACTGGGGCCAAGTCACAGTCTGTTGCTTACTAAGGGGCAAGACAGTTGATGGGACCTGCCTGACAGACCTGATGAGATAGGCTGACATGCCCAGTCTGTCAGGACATGGGAAGTTGTTCCCAACCGCCATTTCTCTCCGATTGTCTCCTATAAATACAAGGAGGCTACTAAGAAGAGGGGCTTTTTTTCTAAGCTTACAAGGCATATCATCCACAAGCTTTTTCAATAAACTCTCCCCTAATATAAGCTAACTAGATCGTCGGAGGTAAACCGGGGGACTATGCCCCATCTCTGACACTTTGAGCAGGTGATTTCTGTAAAGCTGTACCCACTTCAGGAGCATTACTCCAGCACCTAGGGGAAGTCTGCCGATTCCGAAAATCACCTCTTCAATTGGCGCCGTCTGTGGGAACACGAAGACATCAAAGGATGAAGTCTACGCGATCTAGGAGCAGGAAGGCTCTCACTATTGGAGCTGAACCAAGTGCTGAAGCTCAACCCGAAGATGCCTCTGGAGGACAAGGGTCCCCAGAGAATCAGGCTACAAACGGAGAAGCCATAGCCCAAATGGCCGAGTTTGTGTCCGAAAATCCTAATATCTTTGAAGAATTAGAGAGGAACTTCAAGAGGCAAGGCAAGCAAAAAGCTGAGTCCTCTAAGAGAAAGTCGGATGATTCTCCCGAACTCCCATCTGATGAGGACTCTGAAGGGAGACCTTCCATAAGGAGTACCCCGAAGCGGGTCCCCTCTAAAGCCACCTCTAGGATGGCCTCAATTTCAAAGGCGTTTTCAAGGGACCTGCTAGGGAAACGAGCCGAGGAGGAATCTCGGCATTCGGGAAGGTCGGGAGTGGATTACATGAGGGCTCCGCCTTTCACTGATGACATCAATGAGGAGAGGCTCCCCCAAACTTTAAATTGCCCACCATACCGCCTTATGATGGCCGAGGTGAACCGGAGGATCACATTCATGCTTTCATCTCGGCATTCCGATTATATTGCATTCCAGACCCGGTCATCTGCCGGGCTTTTCCAGTATTCTTACAGGGAACAATTCGAAAATGGTTCTGGAGTTTGGAATTTATGAGCATCTCCACTCTGGGGGAATTAGTGGACAAATTTTTCCATCAGTTTATCTCTTCCAGACCGACGACGAGGACTTCAGCTTTCCTGTTAAATATACAACAGAATCCAGGGAAGTCCCTTCGCGCTTATGTGCAGAGGTTTCAAGATGAAAACGTGCAGATACCTGATCCTAATAAGCAGGTAATCATAGCCGCCTTCACAAATGGGCTTGTTGTCAGGGTGTTTAACACCGTGATACACAAGAAGTACCCTCGAACGCTTCGGGAGCTCTGGGAAAAGGTCGAAAAAGGCATACAGGCCGAAGACTTGAACCGCATGAAAAAGGAAGCCTAAGTGGCACGCTCCGGGCATAATTCCCAAAAAAAGAAGGAATCAGGCCGGGGTGATGCTAGTGCTATGGTTGGTTTCCAGAGCCCTAACTGAGACCGCCGGAGCATTTTTGATAGAATTGCCAAGGGTAAGTCAGCCTTTCCAGATTCCAGTCTGACCTCATTGAACACCAATCGTTCCCATATCCTTACTATCATGGAGCAGAATCGCCTTGGGCGGGCCCCTCCCAGAATGGCCGGAATGAGGGAAAAGAGGAATTCCAACCTTTACTGCGCCAATCACCGGGACATTGGGCACGAAATCGAAGATTACAATGACCTGAAGAGAGATATTGAAGAACTGATTAAGCGAGGGTACCTGAAGCAATTTGTCCGCAGAGACGAATGCAATACGAGTGACCCTCACCAAGACCATTGGGGCGAACCCCGTCGAGAAAATAACCGAAGTGAACCCCGTCGAGAGGACAGAAGAGGGTCCAGAAGCAGCTGCCGACCCCCCGAAGATCCTAGGGAGCCGAGACGGCCTTCCCGAGATTGATCCCCTGGCTATGGGTCAGGTTATGGGCCAAACATAGCCGGGGTCATAAACACTATTGTTGGAGGTCCGACAGGAGGAGATAGCCAAAACTCCCGAAAGAGGACCTATAGGCAAGTCAATTCAGATCAGGCCGAGGCGAGCTCCCGCGTAACTGAAACAATCACCTATGGCCCAAGTGATCCTGTTCCGACTACTTCCAGCAGTCATGAAGGCTTGGTGATTGAATTGCTCACCAATAATTACCTAGTAAAGAATGTGTACGTTGACCCCTGAAGTTCGGTGGATGTTATGTACTATCGGACTTTTGAAAGCTTAAAATTAACAAGGGACCAGCTAGTGCCCGTGAGAACCCCACTTGTGGGGTTCGGGGGCATGTTGTTCACCCCGAAGGGATGGTTACATTGATGGTGACCGTGGGACGACATCCTCGGTGCTAAACTGTTCCCGTCAACTTTGTTGTGGTCAAATCTGATTTCCCGTATAATCTTTTCATGGGGCGACCTACCCTAAACGCGTTACGGGCGATGTATTCAACATACCACTTGAGCTTTAAGTTCCCCACGCCAGTCGGCATTGCCGAGATCAGCAGTGATGTCTGTGCCGCAACAGAATGCTACCTCGCTACTCTCCAGGCCGCTTCCTCTTCCTCGACCGAGCTGAAAACCGCCTCAATTATCCGAGAAACCTGAAAGACTAGAGACCGGAGATGAGGTCGAAGAAGTCCTTCTCGATCCTTCAAAACCCGAGCAAACCATCCGCGTCGGCACTAGTTTGCCCGAGCCACTTAAGGGCGAAGTGGTTAATTCCTAAAAGAGTACCAGGATGTCTTTGCTTGGACCGTTGATTAGGTCGTGAGAGTACCACATCACCTTATGTTGCACGAGCTGAATGTTGACCCACGGGTGAAGCATGTCTAGCAGAAAATGAGACATTTCGGCCCGGAACGTGAAAAAGCCGTCACTGAAGAGATGGATAAGCTCTTACTGGCATAGATTATCAAAGAAATGCAATATCTCACATGGCTGTCCAACCCAGTCATGGTTAAGAAGGACGTCGGAGGGTGGAGAATGTGTATGGATTTCACGGATCTGAATAAGACCTGTCCAAAAGATTATTACCCACTCCCGAAGATAGACAGCTTAGTTGATTCGGCAGTGGGTTACGAGATCCTCTTTTTGCTAGATGCCTTCAAAGGCTATTACCAGATAGGAATGAGCGAAGAAGACCAGGAGAAAACTGCCTTTTTCACAGATCGAGGAATTTACTGCTACACCACCATGCCCTTCGCTCTAAAAAATGCCAGGGCGACGTATCAAAGACTGGTCAACTGAGTTTTCAAGTCTCAAATAGGAAGGAACGTTGAGGCCTACGTTGATGACATACTCTTAAAAAGCAAGCATGCCTCGGCGTTCTCATCTGATGTAAGAGAGGTCCTCGATATCCTCCGAGATACGAGGATGATGCTCAATCCCAAGAAGTGCATATTCGGCATCACATCGGGCAAGTTCCTAGGCTATCTAGTGTCACGCCGAGGTATAGAAGCAAATTCCGACAAGGTGAAGGCGATTCAAGAGATGTATTCACCTAGAAGCATCCGAGACGTCCAAAGGCTGACGGGGAGATTGGCAGCTCTTAATAGGTTCTTGTCACAATCTGCTACAAGAGCGCTGCCATTCTTCAAAGTGCTGAAGAATGCAGACATATTTTCTTGGACTTGTCGCGCCCCATTTTTGAAATAAGAATAAATAAAAGACGAGTTTAGAAAAAATGGCTTTTGATTCAATTTTTGATTGGAAAAAATGATTTTTGATTTAAAAAGAAAATGGGCCTAAATGGGGTTTGAAAGTGCGACGATTTGGGCCCAAATTATAGTTTAAAAAGGGTTTTTAAAACAAAATCGAAGTCGCCACTTGGTATAGAGTTAAGGTGTACCAAGTCACCTAAAAATGAATTTTTAAACAAAAAAGTAGAAAACCCTTTTTAAACGACTCCAAGTCTACGAAAATCAGAGAAAAAGATTCGGGAGTCACATTTGAAGAAAGGGAAGGCAACGATAAGAGTCCAAGGCACCCTTTCAACCTAACCAAGGCTAGTTGCGCGATTTAGCCAAAGATTTTCTTATTTTACCCTTAAGATTTATCACATTTGGATGTACTATATGCACGCAAACCCTAGACTTAAGAGGGTATCGGGAGGGTCGAAATTTATCTTCAAAACTTACTTGGTACCAATCACATTGATTGTGATGCCCAATAAAGACTTTTCGAAGAGGTCACGAATAATGCAAAAATATGAGACTCTAAAAAAAGGAAACAATAAAAATATCATAATTATACAAATATACATTTCCTAAAGGAATGCATCATGTCGGGTACGAGGGACTAATGTTCGTGACTCAATTTTCCCCTTTTAATAGAGGGAATACGAGCGTGCTAAGGTTAGAAAAGCCAAACTCGTCCATATCCCATATCCAAGGGGTTTTCCTAATCTAGCATGCAAATGATTTAACCTAGTTTCTATTTCTTAAATGAAATGCAAGTCTAATATTATGTTTTCATACAGAAGGGTAAGGAATATATAAATAAGGGAAAATACGGAATAAGGGATATAAGTAGAAGGGAATATGGGATAAAGGATGTACATATATAAGAAAGTGTCATGCAACATGGTAAAATCCTAAAAAGTGAAAACATGCATGAGATGAAGTGATTTTATCACTAACCATGATCTAACGCTCGAGGGGCTCCTAAGGGTCTATTTTTGGACTAGCCCATGTCTACAATTTCCCACTAGCATTGGACTAGTGAGAAAAGTCGGAACAAAGGGCCACAACTAGCGTTGGACTAGTGTGGATTCGGGAAATTGACCACAACTAGCATTGGACTAGTATGGTTACATCACACATCGGTTACAATCAAATAAATCATGCAAGACCTAATAAAAGCATGTAAACACATAAATCACATATAGCACATAACACATAAGCATGATATCTAGATGCAAGACCCTAAGAAAGCGGTAACACATAGCACATGGACATGCAAAACACACATAAGGCAAATAAAGCAAATAAAGCCCTAACTATTACATTCGAGGGAAGCCTACTACAATCTAAGAGGGGAAACGGAATAAAATAAATAAAATAATAACCTAGCTATTACAACTTTGGCATTCAAGTGCCTTTCAAATGATCGAAATTGAAAATAACTATCTAAAACTAAAACAAATAAAGTGGATAAATAAATAAATAAATAAAATGAAAACATTCAAAAGGCATGCAATTAAGCACATAAATCACATAGACACATAGAGTCAAATAAAGTGAAAATAAGGGATAGAGTATACCTCCCTTGCAATGGTAATGACATGAAGGAAATATTCAAAACAATAAAAAGGGTCAAGGCACCACTTTAATCAAGAAATAATCACATGAAACGAGAATAAGCATGAAATTGAATCAATCCAAGGCGTTTAAAAGGAAGGTGATCAACCCATGTAAAATTAAAACAAGTAATGACTTAATTGCAAAAACTAAAGAAATTTGAGGGGTCAATTTGATTGATTTTTCCAATTATTTGGGCCATAGTGAAACAAGAAGAGACTTGGGGGGTTAAAGTGCAATTGTTTTGGAACATTTCCATGGAACTTCATGCAATTTACGTGAATGATAGGCTTCTGCAATTCCATTTCACAGACAACACAATTTCTGCAACTCTTTGGCAACTTTCAACCATGCAAGTCATTTGCACAAACAATAAAGGAATATGGCGTTTTAACAAGAAAATTATCTCGACAATCCGACATGACGAAGCAAGAATCAAAAGAGTTCAAGTTACTCCAGAAAATTCAACAACCAAAGAAAGGAAAAGCTGCTACAACAAGCCATGGGTTCGGGCTTATTGCAGTAGATTTTTATGCCCACATATCAGCCATTTACAATCTAGAAACTAAGCAAGAGTACCATCTAGCATTCGAATGGCCATCAAATGAAAATTCAAACAGACACATTCGGTAAGACTATTGTAATAAACGTGTGGTAATTTCTGATGCAACTCAATGTTATGTGCAAGGAAAAACTAGACGCAACTTTCTGCAATTCTGACTTCCAGGGATTTGCGCAACATTACATGACAAATAGCTAGCAACAAAATCTAATCTCCAAGCTCTCATTCAGTATTACAAACTCATCCTCAAGATATCATGCAAGAGGAAGGAAAATCTGGGCAGAGTGGGGCCATAAGATCAGATTTCTGCTGGAAACTTTGCAACTTATTTTCAAGATAGCCGCAGATAACAAACTCAAGCAAACAGCAATCCTTGCAGCATCAAACAGGTTCCTTGCTTTTAGGAAGAAGGAAAGGTGTACTAGGAACCGGATAACAAGCAAAGAAAGAACCATCAGGCGTTGTCCTCAGAACATATTTAAACCACGAATTTGACAAGAAAACAAACCCACTGGGCTGTTAAAGGGGACAAAAACAGGCGCCCATGTGGTATTTAGAACAGATATGAACATCAATGTAAGCTTTCGAAGGGAATGGGATTTAGAACTACCAAGGAACGAAAATGATGCGGCTATAATACCAGCCCTAACATCTCACCATCCTTGACCCAATAAAATAAATCAAACCTTTCCGAGCATCAGATGTCACCAAAGAGACAACCCACGGACCACATCCCTTTCATTTTGGGATGAAGAAAAGTGCAAAGCTGATGGCTTTTTAGGTTCACAAGCTTTCAACCACCCAAATTCGAAACACACATTATAATCTACGCACAACCACAAGACCTGGCCCCTTTACTCACGAACGAAGCAATAAATTCTTGATGAACATGAACCAGAAGAGGCGGAAGAATAGACAACAATAATAATAAACTTAACTTTCCATAAGCCAGGTCATAAAACAGATACTTTGAAAGCTTCAAGAGGCTATTTGAAAAGAAAGACTGGAATGTAAAGGGAATGGATAACTTACAGTGCTCTCTCGGTAAGGATTTGCAGGTGACGATGGTGGACCGAAATGGTAGCAACCTCTCGTGAGATGCAAGTCTCCCTCTCCTGTTTTCCAGTCGAGAACACCTTCTTCCCTTCTCCAATAGTTCTTTCTTGTTTTCGGTTTTTGCTTCTACTTTTGCTTCTGATCTAACTATTCAGCCGCCACCTTCTCTCAGACCCCCAAAGCTACCCTCTTTTCTTTTTTCTTCGCAGTTCCTCCGATGTTTTCCCTTCGGCACCTCTTTCTCCCTTTGTTTCTTTTATCTGTTCTTTGCTCAACCGCCGGCCTCACTCTCAGCTTACTCTTCTCCCCAGCCAGCCCGTAGCTTCCTTGAAGTTTTCTCAAAACCTAGCCGTCAAAACTCTCCCCTTTTTTGTTTTTTTTCCTCCGTTGTTTCTACTCAGCCCCGGCTGCCGACTCCTCCCTCGGCTATCCTCTCGATTTTTCTTTCATCCGTCCCTCCAGCTGTCCTCCTTTTGCGTAGCCTCCTTACTCTCATTTCATCTGATTTTTTTACGCAACCCCTAACCCTAGCCGCCACATCCTTCCTTCCTTCTTTTTGTTTTTCTATTCCTTTTAATCTTAGGCCTCCAAGTGTCTACCATTTAACCCTTTAGGTGCCTTGTTGTCTAATATTCAAAGGGACACTTGTCCCCATGCATGCCCCCTCCACTTGTCATTTTTTTACTTTTTCTTCTTTTTTCCTTTTGTTTTTCTGAAATTTAGTATGAAGGCAAAAAATAAAATAAAATAAAAATAAGAAAATAAAATAAAATAAAAACCGTAGAATTCAAACAAATAAAGCTATTAAATTAATTAAACAAATAAAGTTAAAAAATCAAAAATTTGGTGTCTACAGTTTGCCCCTCTTTGTCTGAGTTTCGAAGAAATTTGAGACAAAGACGTAGAGACCAAATACTTACCTGTGTCATTCGGCTGCCACTTACTCGAGCGACTGACGCTTTTGAAATGAAGACTGACCTCTTTTACAAAAATTTTAAAATGGGACTGACCCAGACGAGAAATTTAAAACGGGACTGACCCGAATGGGACTGACCCGAACAAAAACTTAAATCATAGGACTGGTCCGAACAAAATTTAAAATCATGGGATTGGCCCGAACAAAATTTAAATCATGGGACTGACCCGAACAAAATTTAAATCATGGGATTGATCCGAACAAAACTTAAATCATGGGACTGGCCCGAACAAAATTTAAAATCATGGACTGACCCGAACAAAACTTAAATCATGGGACTGGTCTGAACAAAATTTAAAATCATGGGACTGACCCGAACAAAACTTAAATCATGGGACTGGTCTGAACAAAATTTAAAATCATGGACTGACCCGAACAAAATTTAAATCATGGTATGCACACTAGTGGGACTGACCCATGTTTAGTGGCAATAAAGATGAAATGCACGCTAGTGGGACTGACCCATGTTTAGCGGCAATGAAAATGAAATGCACACTGGTGGGACTAACCCATGTTCAGTGGCAATGAAGATGAAATGGACGCTAGTGGGACTGACCCATGTTTAGCGGCAATGAAAATGATATGCACACTGGTGGGACTAACCCATGTTTAGCGGCAATGAAAATGAAATGCACACTGGTGGGACTAACCCATGTTCAGTGGCAATGAAAATGAAATGCACACTAGTGGGACTGACCCACGGCTAGTGGCAGTGTAAATGAAATGCTCACTAGTGGGACTGACCCAACGGCTAGTGGCAATGCAAATGAAGTGCTCACTAGTGGGACTGACCCAACGGCTAGTGGCAGAATAAAAGAAATGCGCACTAGTGGGACTGACCCAACGGTTAGTGGCGATACAAAAGAAATGCTCACTAGTGGGACTGACCTAACGACTAGTGGCAGAATAAAAGAAATGTGCACTAGTGGGACTGACCCAACGGCTAGTGGCAATGCAAAAGAAATGCTCACTAGTGGGACTGACCCAACGGCTAATGGCAGTATAAAAGAAATGCACACTAGTGGGACTGACCCAACGGCTAGTGGCAGAATAAAAGAAATGCGCACTAGTGGGAGTGACCCAACGGCTAATGACAGTATAAAAGAAATGCGCACTAGTGGGACTGACCCAACGGCTAGTGGCAGTATAAGAGAAATGCTGGTATGTATGAAGAGACTGTATAAGACTTGCTCGAAAAATTATCCAAAGACTTGCCCCAGTGTGATGAATTGGTCAGTGGGATTAAACCCGAGCCTGCCTTAGTTGGTGGTACAAAATCCAAACCCAACGTGATGTTCGTGAAGTTGGCGACACAAAGTCCAGGCTCAACGTGATGTTTGTGAAGTTGGCGGCACAAAATCCAGACCCAACGTGATTTTTGTGATGTTGGCGGCACAAAATCCAGGCCCAACGTGATCTTTGTGAAGTTGGCGACACAAACACAAAATTCAGGCCCAACGTGATCTTTGTGAAGTTGGCGACACAAACACAAAATTCAGGCCCAACGTGATCTTTGTGATGTTGGCGGCACAAAATCCAGGCCCAACGTGATGTTTGTGATGTTGGCGGTACAAAATCCAGGCCCAACGTGAACTTTGCGATGTTGGCGGCACCAAATCCAAGCCCAACGCGATGTTTCAAAACGATTTGTCGAGAAACAAGAAGTTAAACTTGATTTTTTTTTATTTTTGACTTTTTTGATTTTTTTTTTTGATTTTTGCTTTTTTGTTCGAGAGAATCTTTTCAAAAATAATTTGCCCCAGTGTAGGGCCCTTTTTCCTTCTTCCTCCTTCTCTTTTTCCGGTATCGGCCTTCCACATCACTAGCTGCTTCTTCATCGATTTCAGCCATGAATTCCTGCATAGGGGGCTTACCAAAATACAACATGAACTTAAAATTTGTTATTTTATTGATACCCCTACTGCTCATGTGAAAAGCAGCATGATTGATTCAAAAATATCTTGCTTGACTCTTGGACGAAATCCTCAAATGTGTTACAAAATCTGCCCCAGTGTGGGCTTATTTCGCGAAATCTCACAAATAAAAAATTTGCTCCAGTGTGGGCTCCTTTGATTGTAAAAATTTTTTCAGATGATTCCCCATTTATTTGAACAAGGAGAAACCGCACTTTCTAAAATTTAGAAAATAATCATATATACAATGTGAAGAAATTTAAACGTCGAGTTTGAACTCATGCAGAAATTTCATGATGAATCCCTCAAAGTAACACCAAATTCAAGAAGATTTCTTCCTCACTTTTAGCATCAGTGCTTAAGGTAACGGGTCACCACTTCTTGTTGCCTCATCTTTTAGGACCAATCAAGTGGGCGTTATTTCTGATTTGGAAGTGGCTAAAGGAAATGGGAGGTCAAGATTTGTCTTATTTTTGTGCTCATTCGATATCACATCTTAGTTAAAACAAATAGTTTGTCACCCTTATTTCTTAAGAAAACTTAGTCAACGCATAAGCTTTGTAAGCTTGTAACAGAGGGGTAAAAACGATACCAAAACATGCGAAAACAGGTTATAACCTTATGATCCTGAGTGACAGGTAGATTTTTTAGGAGTATAACCCTTGCTTTGAGTTGTCATGAGGGATAAGTCAGCGATGGACTTTATGAGCTTGTAATGCAGCTGGAAAACGATAGTTAAAGAAAAAAATTTTCGAGGGTATTGCACCGAAGATCGCATTTTTCTCAAAATTGCTCTCATTTCGTACTCAAAGATCTCGGACTTTGTTTGCATTTTTCTCATCATTCACCAGGGATTTCAGCGTCGAATTTTTTTTTTTTTTTTTGCATTTACTTTTCTTGCTTTGCTTTTTGTTTCTTTTCTTTTTCTCGACCTGACGGGTTTTCACATGGTAAGTAGTGTCAACCCAAGCAATTCAGAAATACAGCTAAAATTTTCTGGCATCAGAAATTTTATTGACAGGACCATTGCAAAGAACAGAAGTCAGGACTTTCGGCTTTTGTAATGGGGTCTGGTAGGGTGTTTAGAAAAGTTAAGGCTTGAAAGCAAATTTCAAAAGTGGTTTAAGTAATCTGAGATCGCATTGTTGTGCCAACCCTATTTTAGGGTTAAATCAAAAACTTGCCCCAATTCATTCTCCATTGAGGTTTTTTCTTTCATTTTCCTCCTTTTTCTTTTCTTTTCTTTCTTCTCTTTTCTGGCCTTCGGTCGTTTTATTCACCGAGGTTTTCTTTTTTTCATTTTCTTTCGGCCTTCCTTCAAAAATTAAATTTGCCCCAGTTTGGAGTTTATCTTTTTCCCTTCTTTTCAAAACTCAACTTACCCCAATGTGGGGTTTGCGATTCTCAGGGGTTGCCAAACGAAATAGTTTATTCTGAAGGTTCAAAAGGGATAACTAGAGATAAAATGTTTGATTGGAAAGGAAGACGGCCTGACTTTCGTTCCATTCCTCACATTGACCCTGAAAAGAAACTTTCATTAATGCGAAATTTCTTGCATGTATCTGAATTAATTGACTGAGGAAGACTCTTGCTCATCCATAAGTGGTTCGTTAGACAAAACTCTTCCTTTTTCTTTTCCGTAAAAATTGAAGCCCAGATAGTAATGGTAGAATCAAGTTTTTCCAATTTAATTTTAGCATTCATGCTTTTTCTTCCCCTTTTCCAAATTCTGCAATCTCCTTCTCCATTGTGGGGTGCGATCATAAGTGCCTTTGAAAAGAACCACCCATTTTAACTCAAATGAGGATGCAAGGGATAAGCAGTGTTTAGGTTGTAGAAACGATGGCCAAAGTATCATTCTTACGCCTCATGACAATCAAAGTAAACGAATTGCTCGTTGAGAATTCATTCCCTTTTGATATTTGAAAATTTTTCAATGTAGGGTAATGATCATTAAGTCTCTTATTTGAAATGAAATTATTCTTTTAAAGGCTCAAATGGGAGAGCAAATGATAAAATCTGTATAGATAGAGAAACGAATGTTTAAAGTATCATTCCAAGTTTTCAAAACAAATAAGATTAATGTTCATTTTTGCTTTCACTTAGATGTGGATTGAATCTGATTAGACACAGTGGGCATTTTCAAGCAAAGATTGCCCCAATTTACAATTTATCAATCCATGTGGCTAATTTTATTCTAGGGTTAATAGAAATGGGTAAAATATGAATTGTACATTGGAGGAGAAAAGGATATTGTATTGGGTCTTCCGAAACCAACCAATCAATTTGAGTGGTTTCTTTTAATTTCGAGCACTCTTATTGTACAATTTGGATCACCAATCTTGTGTATACACTTGTGAGTTTTCAAGCAAGAGGTGGCAAAATCTCATTTTGGTCTTATTTCTTGAAATTCATCATGAAATCTCCAATGAGCAAAAGAAAGAATGAAATGTACATGATTATATACAAAATAATAATTGTATAAATAAAAACTTTATTGCTGAAAGAAGTTTAAAACAAAATTTCTTGTGCAATTATAATACAAATGAGAAGAGAAAAACTTCTAAAGAGCTCCACATATACACTTTTTTTTGCCTCATTTTCTCTTGGAACAAAAATGTATTAACAAATCCAATAAACAGAATTTTTCTTCAAAAAACAATTATGAAGTCTCTTAGAGGCCTTAGCCTAGAGCTTCCAAATAGATCTTTCATGCTTTCATTGCAAGGTCTGCCCAAGAATCAAGTAATACTTGTAATTTTCAAACTTTATTAGATCAAAAATTGTTATCAGATATAGAAAAATATTTTCACCTTATTGCAACATTTTTTTTTATGAATGCAGGGGAGGGGGGAAAAAAAGAAAAGGAAAAATACCCCGAGTTAGTAAGCAACACTATAAAATTGGTATGCATGTCCTATGGGGGAGCCCTTTTATGCCAAGGGTAGACCTATCATGAAAATGCAATCCTCTAGGGTAGGTATCATACAATACCTGATGAATCCGATCAACTAAGGGAGCGAAAAATAATTTAAAAATTTGACCAATTGGAGTGGAAAGGGGACACTTGTCCCAAAAATGAGGACAAAGTCTGAATGAATTGCTTGTTTTGATCAACACATAAAATGATGTGTGAAAAAATCTATGCTTAAAAGGATTACATGTCTCAACTAGTTTATTCAGTGAATCTTAAACTTAAACCCTAAAAAGGAATAAGCGGGTCAAGAGGATAGAATGAAATGGATGATTTATTCAAAATTGACTAGATTACCTTAAAAAGGGTAAAATTGTCAAATGTATTGAATGAAATTTGATTATTTATTCAAAATTGAATGGATAACCCTAAAAATGAATTGAACTAATCAAATGAATTGAATGAAATCAATTGATCAAACAGATCGAGTGAAATGGTGATTTATTCAAAATCGACCGAATTGCCCTAAAACTAGGTAAATTGGTCAAATGGATCGGACGAAATTGATGATTTATTCAAAATCGATAAGATTGCCCTAAGAATGGGTAAACTAATCAAATGAATTGAACGAAATTAGTGATCTATTCAAAATCGACTAGATTACCCTAAAATGGGTAAACTAGTCAAATGAATTCAAAATCGACTTGGTTGCCCTAAAAATGAACAAATTGATAAAATGGATTGGATGAAATTGATGAATAAAATGGTCTAATAGATTGAATGGAACTGACAGCTTATAAAAAAAATCTATCTATCCATTGGTAGTTTCAAAAATTTATTGCGATGCATTAGTCTATGAGCCTTCTAAAATCAAATTTTGGCCTCAATTTATTTATCATCTCAATAGTGAGGAATTATTTGTAAATTTCTTCAAATTAATGTCATTTACGCCAGGGATTTTTACAAAATGGCCAAAAAGTGATTATTAGACGCTCATATTCAAAAAATCGCTCTATGAAAGTGATCGGATCCTACCTTACCTTGTGCACTACCCCTTTAGATGGTACAAAATGTAAACGTGCAAATCTTCTTGGATTAAGTATCCGAGACACGAGGTGGCTATTCCTAACACGGGATCCCTAAATGGCATTCCCTTTCTAGGGTTTATGCATAATGCCATTTTATCAAAGCGCGTAAATATGCAGTACACAAATGAAACGTGACCTAAAGGGAAACCCCCTTTTTTATGCCGGGGTGAGCCTAAAATGAAATGTGTTCATGCTGCAAATGCGGAGCATTGAATGTAAACGTGTCATATCAAATAAGGTAGGCTCCTAGAGAGTACCATGCCAGAACTCTTATTTTCTAGAGCTTATGAATGCAATGGAGACAAAAACCAAGAAAAGTTAGTTCAATGAGATAAATACACATAACACATTGTAACAATACAAAGAGATAAAGCAATAAAAAAAGGAATAGAGGGGTTGGATCCCTCCCCTCGTGAATAGTATCCCTAATAGGGTAAGGCAGACTCTACCCTAGGTAAACTATCATGGATGCATGAGGTATTGGCTCACTAATGCATCTAGATTCGATAGGCTTGAGGTCCCCGAGCCTTCAGACTTGGAAACCAAAGGTCATCAATCCCAAGATTCTTTGTCGGTGGCTCGAGCGATTCCCCAAACATTGGTACGCACACGTCGTGTTACAGCTACATGTCTGAGCAAATCTATCAAAAATCCTCAACCTTCGACTAAAAGCTACAGGCTATTAACCCAAAGTTTAAAGCGGAAGATTGAGTGACCCCTTGGATCATGCTACGCACACGTCGTGTCGCGATCACACGTCCAAGTGGGTCGCCTAATCCTAATAGGGTGGAGTGGCGTGACAAGCCACTAAAAAAAAAATAAATGAGGGGTACAAAATTAAAGCGTATGCACGTATGCTAGTGCTCATTTAGAGGGGAGGGATCGAGAACCAACGCGAGACTCTAGGGTAATATCCCCCACCCAAATACAATGCAAACCGCGGAATCACATAAATAAACCATCCATCCATCAAAACAATCGTACGCAAATAGGCGAGGGAGTGAATTGATACACACGAAATGCAAAAAATCCTAGAAAAGGAAAAAATGCAATCCTAAACATCCAAATGTAATATATAAGAAGGTTAAAAGAAGAAAAAGATTGACTAAATCAAATGCTCGGACTCTCTCAAGTCCCCAGTGGAGTCGCCAGCTGTCGCGCCCCATTTTTGAAATAAGAATAAATAAAAGACGAGTTTAGAAAAAATGGCTTTTGATTCAATTTTTGATTGGAAAAAATGATTTTTGATTTAAAAAGAAAATGGGCCTAAATGGGGTTTGAAAGTGCGACGATTTGGGCCCAAATTATAGTTTAAAAAGGGTTTTTAAAACAAAATCGAAGTTGCCACTTGGTATAGAGTTAAGGTGTACCAAGTCACCTAAAAATGAATTTTTAAACAAAAAAGTAGAAAACCCTTTTTAAACGACTCCAAGTCTACGAAAATCAGAGAAAAAGATTCGGGAGTCACATTTGAAGAAAGGGAAGGCAACGATAAGAGTCCAAGGCACCCTTTCAACCTAGCCAAGGCTAGTTGCGCGATTTAGCCAAAGATTTTCTTATTTTACCCTTAAGATTTATCACATTTGGATGTACTATATGCACGCAAACCCTAGACCTAAGAGGGTATCGGGGGGGTCGAAATTTATCTTCAAAACTTACTTGGTACCAATCACATTGATTGTGATGCCCAATAAAGACTCTTCGAAGAGGTCACGAATAATGCAAAAATATGAGATTCTAAAAAAAAGAAACAATAAAAATATCATAATTATACAAATATACATGTCCTAAAGGAATGCATCATGTCGGGTATGAGGGACTAATGTTCGTGACTCAATTTTCCCCTTTTAATAGAGGGAATACGAGTGTGCTAAGGTTAGAAAAGCCAAACTCGTCCATATCCTATATCCAAGGGGTTTTCCTAATTTAGCATGCAAATGATTTAACCTAGTTTATATTTCTTAAATGAAATGCAAGTCTAATATTATGTTTTCATACAGAAGGGTAAGGCATATATAAATAAGGAAAAATACGGAATAAGGGATATAAGTAGAAGGGAATATGGGATAAAGGATGTACATATATAAGAAAGTGTCATGCAACATGGTAAAACCCTAAAAAGTGAAAACATGCATGAGATGAAGTGATTTTATCACTAACCATGATCTAACGCTCGAGGGGCTCCTAAGGGTCTAGCTTTGGACTAGCCCATGTCTATAATTTCCCACTAGCATTGGACTAGTGAGAAAAGTCGGAACAAAGGGCCACAACTAGCGTTGGACTAGTGTGGATTCGGGAAATTGACCACAACTAGCATTGGACTTGTGTGGTTACGTCACACATCGGTTACAATCAAATAAATCATGCAAGACCTAATAAAAGCATGTAAACACATAAATCACATATAGCACATAACACATAAGCATGATATATAGATGCAAGACCCTAAGAAAGCGGTAACACATAGCACATAGACATGCAAAACACACATAAGGCAAATAAAGCAAATAAAGCCCTAACTATTACATTCGAGGGAAGCCTACTACAATCTAAGAGGAGAAACGGAATAAAATAAATAAAATAATAATCTAGCTATTACAACTTTGGCATTCAAGTGCCTTTCAAATGATCGAAATTGAAAATAACTATCTAAAACTAAAACAAATAAAGTGGATAAATAAATAAATAAATAAAATGAAAACATTCAAAAGGCATGCAATTAAGCACATAAATCACATAGACACATAGAGTCAAATAAAGTGAAAATAAGGGATAGAGTATACCTCCCTTGCAATGGTAATGACATGAAGGAAATATTGGCTTCAAAACAATAAAAAGGGTCAAGGCACCACTTTAATCAAGAAATAATCACATGAAACGAGAATAAGCATGAAATTGAATCAATCCAAGGCGTTTAAAAGGAAGGTGATCAACCCATGTAAAATTAAAACAAGTAATGACTTAATTGCAAAAACTAAAGAAATTTGAGGGGTCAATTTGATTGATTTTTTCAATTATTTGGGCCATAGTGAAACAAGAAGAGACTTGGGGGGTTAAAGTGCAATTGTTTTGGAACATTTCCATGCAACTTCATGCAATTTACTTGAATGATAGGCTTCTGCAATTTCATTTCACAGACAACACAATTTCTGCAACTCTTTGATAACTTTCAACCATGCAAGTCATTTGCACAAACAATAAAGGAATATGGCGTTTTAACAAGAAAATTATCTCGACAATCCGACATGATGAAGCAAGAATCAAAAGAGTTCAAGTTACTCCAGAAAATTCAACAACCAAAGAAAGGAAAAGCTGCTACAACAAGCCATGGGTTCGGGCTTATTGCAGCAGATTTTTATGCCCACATATCAGCCATTTACAATCTAGAAACTAAGCAAGAGTACCATCTAGCATTCGAATGGCCATCAAATGAAAATTCAAACAGACACATTCGGTAAGACTATTGTAATAAACGTGTGGTAATTTCTGATGCAACTCAATGTTATGTGCAAGGAAAAACTAGACGCAACTTTCTGCAATTCTGACTTCCAGGGATTTGCGCAACATTACATGACAAATAGCTAGCAACAAAATCTAATCTCCAAGCTCTCATTCAGTATTACAAACTCATCCTCAAGATATCATGCAAGGGGAAGGAAAATCTGGGCAGAGTGGGGCCATAAGATCAGATTTCTGCTGGAAACTTTGCAACTTATTTTCAAGATAGCCGCAGATAACAAACTCAAGCAAACAGCAATCCTTGCAGCATCAAACAGGTTCCTTGCTTTTAGGAAGAAGGAAAGGTGTACTAGGAACCGGATAACAAGCAAAGAAAGAACCATCAGGCGTTGTCCTCAGAACATATTTAAACCACGAATTTGACAAGAAAACAAACCCACTGGGCTGTTAAAGGGGACAAAAACAGGCGCCCATGTGGTATTTAGAACAGATATGAACATCAATGTAAGCTTTCGAAGGGAATGGGATTTAGAACTACCAAGGAACGAAAATGATGCGGCTATAATACCAGCCCTAACATCTCACCATCCTTGACCCAATAAAAAAAATCAAACCTTTCCGAGCATCAGATGTCACCAAAGAGACAACCCACGGACCACATCCCTTTCATTTTGGGATGAAGAAAAGTGCAAAGCTGATGGCATTTTAGGTTCACAAGCTTTCAACCACCCAAATTCGAAACACACATTATAATCTACGCACAACCACAAGACCTGGCCCCTTTACTCACGAACGAAGCAATAAATTCTTGATGAACATGAACCAGAAGAGGCGGAAGAATAGACAACAATAATAATAAACTTAACTTTCCATAAGCCAGGTCATAAAACAGATACTTTGAAAGCTTCAAGAGACTATTTGAAAAGAAAGACTGGAATGTAAAGGGAATGGATAACTTACAGTGCTCTCTCGGTAAGGATTTGCAGGTGACGATGGTGGACCGAAATGGTAGCAACCTCTCGTGAGATGCAAGTCTCCCTCTCCTGTTTTCCAGTCGAGAACACCTTCTTCCCTTCTCCAGTAGTTCTTTCTTGTTTTCGATTTTTGCTTCTACTTTTGCTTCTGATCTAACTATTCAGCCGCCACCTTCTCTCAGACCCCCAAAGCTACCCTCTTTTCTTTTTTCTTCGCAGTTCCTCCGCTGTTTTCCCTTCGGCTCCTCTTTCTCCCGTTGTTTCTTTTCTCTGTTCTTTGCTCAATCACCGGCCTCACTCTCAGCTTACTCTTCTCCCCAGCCAGCCCGTAGCTTCCTTGAAGTTTTCTCAAAACCTAGCCGTCAAAACTCTCCCTTTTTTTATTTTTTTTCCTCCGTTGTTTCTACTCAGCCCCGGCTGCCGACTCCTCCCTCGGCTATCCTCTCGATTTTTCTTTCATCCGTCCCTCCAGCTGTCCTCCTCTTGCGTAGCCTCCTTACTCTCATTTCATCTTATTTTTTTACGCAACCCCTAACCCTAGCCGCCACATCCTTCCTCCATTCTTTTTGTTTTTCTATTCTTTTTAATCTTAGGCCTCCAAGTGTCTACCATTTAACCCTTTAGGTGCCTTGTTGTCTAATATCCAAAGGGACACTTGTCCCCATGCATGCCCCCTCCACTTGTCATTTTTTTACTTTTTCTTCTTTTTTCCTTTTGTTTTTCTGAAATTTAGCATGAAGGCAAAAAATAAAATAAAATAAACTAGAACAAAATAAAATAAAATAAAACCCTAGAATTGAAACAAATAAAGCTATTAAATTAATTAAACAAATAAAGTTAAAAAATTAAAAATTTGGTGTCTACGGGACTAAGGAATGCAAAAGAGCCTTTGAGCAAATGAAGGAATACCTGCATCAACTCCCCACTCTTACCTCACCTCGGGTTGGAGAAACATTATACCTCTACTTGTCCGCGACTGAAGAGGCGGTGAGCGCAGTCCTAATACGAGATGATGGTACCCAGGTCCTAATATATTACGTTAGCCGAGTTCTTCGCGGTCCAGAGACCCAGTATACCCGAGCCGAAAAACTCGTGTTAGGGCTAGTACATGCAGCTCGGAGATTGAAGCTTTATTTTTTAGCTCACCCCATACGAATTAGGACAGACCAGCCTATCAGGCAGATACTGTCCCCACCTGAAGCCTCAAGACGCCTCACCAAGTGAGCCATCGAGCTCGGGGAGTATGATCTTACCTACGAGCCGCGGACTGCCATCAAGGCCCAGGCTCTTGCCGACTTCCTAGCCGAACTTACCTTTACCTCGGACCAAGACACCACCTTGGAAATGCCAGAGCCACAAAGATGGGGCTTGCACGTGGATGGTTCCTCTAACAGTGAGGGTAGTGGAGCCGGACTACTCCTCGAAGACCCTCACGGAGTATTCCTATGCTCTCCGTTTTGATTTCGTCGCCTCCAATAACGAAGCTGAATACGAGGCTGTCATTGCGGGCTTACAGTTAGCTCGTTGACTGGGAGTCCAGCGTATCACAGTTTATAGCGACTTCCACCTCGTCGTATACCAGGTACTAGGGGAGTATGAGGCTAGAGAGGAATCCATGCAACAGTACCTCTCTGAAATCCATCAATTAGCGGCCTATTTCAAATCCTTTGAGATCCAAAGGATACTCCGGTCTCAGAATCGACGAGCTGATGCCCTATCTAGACTTGCTTCTACCTCATTTTCTACCCTCAACAAGACAGTTCTTGTGGAGGTTCTAACCGAACCCGGTTACATGGAGGACAAAGTCTATCTGGTGACCTCGAGAGACGCTTGGATGACCCTGCTGGTCAAGTTTTTGGATCAAGGCATTCTTCCAGACGATAAAGCTGAGATAAGAAAATTGCAGCACAAGGCGGCTCGATATGCACTTCGTGACGGCCGCCTCTACAAGCGATCTTATCTCGACCCATGGTTGTGATGCGTCACCCCGGAAGAGAGAGAGCGCACTCTTCAAGAGATACACGAAGGACTCTGCAGAGCTCACGTCGGTTATCGGATGCTGGTCAAGAAGAGCTTGCTCCTCAATTATTTTTGGCCAACTCTGAGACGAGACGCCCAGCTTTTGGTACTCTGTTGCCCTTCCTATCAGCATCATGCCCCAAAACACCACCGCCCGACCAATCTTATGGTCCCCATCACTTCTTCCTGGCCTTTTGAGCAATGGGGGACAGATATCATTGGACCCTTCCCTCGGTCTATAGGCAATTACACCTATATAGTTGTAGCTGTCGACTATTTCACGAAGTGGATCGAAACCGAGCCTTTGAAAAGTATAACCGGCTTGACCATCCAAAAGTTCTTTTGGAAATGTGTGATTTGTTGCTTTGGGTTACCCCGGGTCATCATCTCGAGCAATGGGAAGCAATTTGCGAATAATCCCTTTAATGCATGATGCAAGAACCAAGGAATCCAATAGCATTTCACCTCGGTGGGACATCTCCAAGCTAATGGACAAGCCGAGAATTTCAACCGAACGCTCCTTCATAGACTCAAGACCAGGTTACACCACCTCGGATCTTCCTGGGTAGACGAGCTCCCTAGCATGCCGTGGTCCTATTGGACTACACCGAGGTCTGCTACTCAAGAAACGCCATTCTTCTTAACCTACGGATCTGAGGCGGTAGTCCCTACTAAGTTCATCACTCCAAGTCCTCGGATGGCGGCCTTCACCGCCGAGGTGAACGACGAAAAACGGAAGATTGACCTCGATCTCACTGTGGAACTAAGAGATGCCTCAGCAGCACGAATAACTCTCTACAAGAATATCCTCGCCAATTACTACAACACTCGGGTCAGACACCTTCAGTTCAGACCGGGAGACCTGGTTCTACGGAAGAACTCTGTCAGCCGATCTGAACCACAGGGCAAGTTAAGTCCGAAGTGGGAAGGCCCTTACCGAATTGTAGAGGTTAGTCAGAATGAGTATTGTAAGTTGGTTTATCGAGACGGTGCCCTTGTACCCCGAACTTGGCATGCCGAAAACCTTAGTTGTATTATCCTTGAGTTGTTAATGTTCCAGTTAAGTTACTGATATCATTGCTTTGTGTTTAATATTTAGTTATTTTCTTAAACATCACTCCATGGTGTTATTAAAGAAAATAAGGGGACAAGATAAGTAAGAACGAAGTGAATTGGGAAAGAAGTAAAAGATAAATTTCATTAATTTCGGAGGTCGAATACAAGTACAAGAGGCCGAGGTGGGAGCAGCTCATCTAAAAGCCACCTACCTCGACGGAATCCGCTCCCTCTCTACCATCACCCCCAGCAGCTCCGCCGAACTCATTGTCCGACGCTTGTTCGAATTCGGCGATCTCGCGATTGAATTCTTCTCTGACTTCGGCCAGATCTCGCCCGAATTGGATGCCATTGGCCATGCGGTCGCATAGTTCCTTAGCATCATCGTTGTAGTTAGGCTTGTCCTTCAGCACGTCTAGCTGCTCCGGAGTCAGGAAGGAAGCTGCATCCTGGATGGTCGTGGTATAGCCGAACATGAAACTCGACAAAGTCAACTCACCGAGGTATTTCATGAAGGTCTCGGAAGAGCGAAAAGCTTCGACCGCAGTACTACCGGCCTTCTCTATAACTTCCCGAGAAGACTGCTCCTCCTCTTGTCTTCGTTTCTTTTCTTTCTCAAAA
The DNA here is from genome assembly GCF_036785885.1 of Coffea arabica. Lineage (NCBI taxonomy): Eukaryota > Viridiplantae > Streptophyta > Magnoliopsida > Gentianales > Rubiaceae > Coffea > Coffea arabica. The sequence continues at coordinate 43,266,259 of NC_092323.1, forward strand.
GCAGTCTCCAAGGAGTTGATGGTAGTCTTGAAATGCTCCACTTCGGCTACCGTGGTGTCATGTTGCTTCTGGAGTTGGGCCTTTTTTTTCCGCGGCCACCTTCAATTCTTTCTTGAGCCGAGATACTTTGTCCATGAGCTCGGCAGGAGGCTGGTTCTCGACCATGCTGGTGTACCTCTGGATAAGCTCGGACGAGAAAGCAGAAGTAGAAGCCCATGCAACCGAAGTGCTCTGCATCAGCTCTTCCGAGGTGAGTTTCTTCACGAATGTGTGATCTTGGGACAGACTAGAATGGACGAGAAGGTGATGGGCAACTCGAGGATCCTTACATGTGTCGTTGACCGAGACATCCCATTCCGGGCACTAGCGTCAACCGGGATGCCTTTTGTCCTCCCCTTCAAGCACGGATTGGACGAAGTGTCGATTCCAAAGGGAGGACCCAGTGACAGGCCCCTCTGGCACTTGGATTTGTTTACCTCGGCTTTGGGGAGGTGGAGCGACGACTATCACACCACGGGTGGCTACCCCCTCTGGAATGGCCAAGGTCCTGGAGGTGTCTTCCAGGACCGGGATTAATGGGGTGATGGCAAAAGCGCCAGGAGCGCTCTTTTTCTTTTGGACCCCCGAGATCTGACCAGGGGCCTTGAGTTTTTGTGGTATCTTAACCACCGTAGCCGCTCTTGAGGTGATCAGATCCGAAACACTCGTCACTGCACAAGGAAGAAGGATTAATAAGAATTAAAGAAAATGAACAATACGAAATGATGAATAAAAGAATACAATGTTTTCGAAGCCGAGTAGAGAAGAAAGAGGGTTGATCCAGGTTGATCAGGGCTCGGCTAATGCCCCCATTGACGAGAACCGCCTCGGGGTAGGCCTAACAGTTGATTCTGAGATCCGACCCGAGTAGTTTTCGAAAACCCTCCTCATCGTGCTTCCCCGGGAAAGAGTCATTCGACGAGGTGGGGAGCCTCCACCAAAAATCCCTAGGGAAATCCTCAGCCGGGACGAAAAAGAAATTGTGCTTCCACTCCTTTATGGATGTGGGAGCGTCGACCACCACCAACTTCGGTACGATCTTGCATCGGTTCCCGAAGTAAAACCATCATTTCTCACTCCCGCTGTTATTGATGGTATAGCAACGACGGAAGAGGTTGACGATGGGACTCAACCCTTGCTCTCGACAAAGCATCTCGAACCCAGTGAGAATCCGGACTGAGTTCGGGACTAATTGGGTGATTCTAACACCCCAGTATCTAAAGCAGTTCCGGAAGAATCTAGTAGTGGGCATTCTCAGCCCGGCTTCCAATTGGTCCGTATAGATGGCAGCTCTTCCTTTTGGGGGCCGTTCGACAGTTTGATCCGGCCGAGGTGTGTAAATGCTGTAATCTCGGCAAAAAAGGTACTTGCGGATCACCTCGTTAGCCGCGGCCTAATCGATGATGCTGTTGAACAACAGTAGTAGGCCGAAGTCAATGCCAGAGAGGTCGGAAGGGGTAGCCGGTTCTTGTACTCCCTCATCTCAGGGTACTTCGGACCCGAGCTCGTCATTATACAGTTCTTCAGACCCTTCCTGGGTTGGCTCTAGCAACGCCTCGTCCCTGACAGGCACTTCGACCTCCTCCACCCCCGGAGTAGCAGGGTTCTCCTCTCCCGCAGTCGGGTCGGGCCTCTCCGCCGCTTCTAAGTTCAGCCTGACTATTTCTCTATGTGTACTGGCAATTCGAGCCATAGTACGAAAAGTAAAAGGAAAGGGTGACACTTACTGATTAAGAAAAAAAAAAAGAGGTTGGGATGAGCAGGTAAAGCGACTTGGGTGATCTCTTTCCCATACTTCGAATGCCGCTGTGACCTCAGAAAACTTAATATGGTGGGTGCTTATAACTACACGGTGAAAGGATGATACATTACCCCCCTTATTTATACAAGTATAGGAGAAGGTGAAAGGACGGTGTCCCTCGAGCTTCCCAATGACGCTTCTACTCCCCTCATTAATGACTGACCGGCATTCTGACTCCTTGTCACGCGGCTTTTCACACTATCATGATGGTTGACCGCCATTTCGCCTCTCCTTACTTTATCTGACAGGACAGCTAGTCCCTACTCACACGAAAGCCCCGGAAGCTGACTGTTGACTGGCCACCCGTAGAGGCTTGGGTGGCTTATTGAGGGTGGTGGTTTCGACTCGGACTCCACGCTTCGGCTCCCTTCAAAACGGCTCACCTGTCCTTTTCCATGACCAGTGTCGCCCTGCCGAGATGAGCCTTGTCATGACTCCACCGATCATCTCGAACACCTCAGCTACCGAGGTGTTCGTCGTGAAGCCCTATGATACCTGATGGGACAACTAGGGCCAAGTCACAGTCTGTTGCTTACTAGAGGGCAAGACAGTTGATGGGACCTGTCTGACGGACCTAATGAGACAAGCTGACATGCCCAGTCTATCAGGACATGGGAAGTTGGTCCCAATCGCCATTTCTCTCCGATTGTCCCCTATAAATACATGGAGGCAACTAAGAAGAGGGGCTCTTTTTCTAAGCTTACAAGGCATATCATCCACAAGCTTTTTCAATAAACTCTCCCCTAATATAAGCTAATTAGATCGTTGGAGGTAAACCGGGGGACTATACCCCATCTCTGACACTTTGAGCAGGTAATTTCTGTGAGGCTGTACCCACTTCAGGAGAGTTACTCCAGCACCTAGGGGAAGTCTGCCGATTCCGAAAATCACCTCTTCAGTTACCCCGAGTCCGTAATTTTATTTGTTTCACACATTGACTCAAAATTTCGTTTGTTCTAACTTGTATATACCTTGAAAAATTTTGCTTATATTGATCTAGTAAATTTTCACTCATTTGGTTTTAAAGAAAATTAATTAGTCAGTGTAACTTATTCAACTATATAACATATTCAAATGACTCAAATTACAATATGCATATCATATGTTTATTTGCTTCATATAATTTTTTTTTTACACCATTCTAGGATATTTCTAAGTTCTCAATTTTTATATGAATTCAATTAGGCATTTTAATTTAACCATTTATTCGTTATATATAATATTTCTAATATCAAAGTAATTAAAATAAAAGAAATTCATAGCATACATATAAATTTTCTCGAGTTCTCACAATTTTATATTATATTCATGTCAGAACAATATTTTTTTGATTTTTTATTTTTTAGACAATAATAAAATGAAGTAGCCTTTAACAGAAGACTTTATTGAAGAGATAATAAAATAATCGCCCAAAATACAATATATAGCCATGTGATGCATCCCATCATTGATGGCACCAGTGGCTTTCAATCAGTGTCAGTTGTAATTACTCTAGTCCCTGCTCTTAAAGCATCTTTGACATTTTGTCACTGGGCTTTTGGTCTGGTGGTCAAAACTGGTAGTGCGAGAGGTCAAGAGTTCAACCACAAATTTATCATTAAAATGTGGCGATCTTTATTGGTCATCATCGATGGAGTCTATACTCACGTCGAGTCCCTTTCCCCATTTTCCTAGATTAGGCTAAATTAGGTTATAGAACTTCTATCGTTGCGCAAAAAAAAAAGACCAATATTCCCACAACTTGCTGCCACGTTAAAGGCTCTAGCAGTGTTATTAACATTTAACAAACATCAAGCCATATATAACATGTCTTATATAATTAAAGTAAAAGTAGAAATTAAAAATTCAAATCTTAATAAGTTCAAAGGAACGAAAACCACCAATCTAAAGAAGGCATGTTTCAGCTTGTGTATTCCACATTACGGCAATGAGATGGAATATATCAGATTTTGCTATCACTCCATTGAGGCAGAAAATTTCATCAAAATGTGCAAAAGAATATATTCATCAACGTATCACCCCTAGATCAACATCAGATAAAATCAATTTTATCTAATCAATAAAGATCTTGAAAGTTAATTGCATTGTTAGTATCAGTAAGATTTGCATTAGATTTTATCTATTGAAAAACTGTTAAAAATATTAGGATAAATTCTTCTAGGAACATGCAAAACTCTTAACATCTAAAGCAAAAGACAAAGGAAATGATGGACAAAGTCATTCTCAGATGCCAGGTTACTAACATTTGACATATGATATTTGACAATTTTCACTAACAATTTATGCATACAAATTTAGGCAAAACAAAGCAGCCAATGGTCAAATTCATTGACGACAATATGCGATTTAATGTAGACAAAAGAAATTTCACAATTGAACTTAACATATGGGAAGAAGATGATTTTTCATCACAAGCATGGTACCTAATTTCTAAAGTACTGTAGACATGACTGCCCAAATTTCTTCGAAAAAATACTAGTTCACCAAAATTAGAACCAAAAAAAAAGGAAAAAAAAAAAGAACATGAAAATAAAAGGTAGTTAAAGAAAAATGTCCACCTGAAAAAGATCCCTGCTTGGTGAAAAATGTCAAAAACTAGTCATCTCCACAAGTCATCAAGAATGTCAATAAAAAGGTGTTACCCAGTTGATTTAAAAATGGAAGTGCATCTTTCTCATGCATTGACCAACCGGAGCATGGGCGTTTTGAATGTCTTGCTCAAGTTAATCCTTATCCTACTTGTTTCTAGCTGTTGTTGTACATAAGCCTACAAAACAGCACATAGAAAATGTCCAAGAACATAGAAATGGAGAAAAGCGTTAGTCAAAAATTATGGTAACGGTCGCATCAATAGCCAGAAGTCGGCACTAACCTGTAATTAAAACATGACAGGCTGAGGAACTACTAGGATAGGAGATATTTAAGCATAAGCAGGGGAGACACTTAAGAAGTACTGCTAGTTAATATCTGGAATCAAGCTAAAAGCAAGAGATAGAAAATCAAGAGATGAATATAATGGTGGTTGCAGTAGTATTATTAGTTTACTTCCAACCAAAGGTTCCAAAAGCCTCGGGATCAATAAAAAAATGTTCAAGTACCCAAAGAAATGTGGTAAGCAGATCATTTTACCGTTCAAAGAAGCAATCTTGATTCTTAGAACTACAAACATCAATATTAATTTCTTCTACAACTCCCCATGTAAGAATAAGAAAGAAATGTTTGGAGCAAAAATAATCAAATTGAAAGCCATAAACATACAAATATATTGGATGAGATATGATTCATTATAATAGATTTTTTCCACAAAATCATCATCACCTTCTACTTTCTACATTTATTTAATTGCAAGGTAAGCTGACAAATTTTAGCATCTAACTGTAGGCACTCAAAATCTACATAAGTACTCGCAAATCCTATGCATTCAGGCATTATTCCGAAAAGGTTCCAAACCAAACTTTGACTCATTAACTAAAACTCAAACAAACAAGAAAATGGAAACCAAAGACCAACTTGTTTTGATGTTACCACAAATTATCAAAAAAAACCCCAAAAAAATAATGTTTAATTGGCAAAATTTAAATTTTGATGTTACCTTCATGAGCTCTATATCTATCTGAAAAATCTGGAATAGTAGGAAGAGAAGAATTAGCGATCCGGGAGAGTAAGGATGAGAGAATGCACAGTGACGACAAAGGTTGGCAACACAGCACCGGCGAGGTGGAGGCACAAGTCAACACAAAGAGGGGAAGGAAGAGAGTGATAGAAACTAATTGGAACCTCATAATTTCAACCCAAGTTCCGCAAACGGTTTTTCACCATATACCATAAATCTGAAAATGTGAATGTCGAACGATCGTAAACATACGGCCATTTCCCAATCGATTCTCATTTTTGTAAAGACCGATTTTAGACAAACTCAATAAAAATTCAGACTGAACAGAATTTGACAAAGCCAGAAATGATAAAACTACAATGGATAGCTTTTGTGGATCGGTTCAAGATTTTGTACGCAGCTTATATTGTTTGAATGGTAGCTAGTGTGTACAAGTGTAATTAATATGAACTAGGTTTAACACAAATCTGATGCATTTAGACTCGTGAGGCAAGATGAAATTTTGGACTAGCCAAACCGAATTTGCCTCTTTTCAGCACCATGGCCATTTGGCATCTCTCCAAGTAAAACAACGAGATTTGCTGCTGATTTCAGCCACACGAGACAATTTACTTGCTTCAATTGTTTGATTGCTATCTTTATTAGACCCAAGCGATGGACAGCATTGAAGTTTTTCATCCCGTAGTAAAGCTTCTTCCCTGTATTTTGGACTGTGATATCTTGGATGCTGGATGAAGGGAACACCTTTCCACCATAACTTGACAGCCTATTGTATAACATTATAGAAGAAAACAAAATTCTGTGAAAGAGACACTAGTTGAGCTCAAGTGAAGAGACTCAGAAGACCACTTAATCAACCACATTTTTTTCAGAAAAACCTATCTCAGATAATGAACATGCTGGCAAGGTCAGCGGGCTAATTTTCATGTCCGAGGAAAATATGTTCAACTGGGCACTATACGAAGGAAATGATACAGCAGAAAATAGAATTATGACCCCATTCAGCTATAAGTTCCACAAACAGTACACATGCCAGTCTCGTACTACTAAATTACTGATGAGATGTCATATAAGCTAACCAATTTTAAGATGCAACAAGTTTTAAAGGATATAAACATCATGTCCGCAAATTAAAGACCTTTCAGATACCAATAATCACTTTCAGAGAAACACTTACATGCCAATATATCCAAATGGCAACTCTGTGAGGCATTAACCAGAAAAAAGATGCTTGATCCCTTGCCATCTTGGAAGAGACTTTTTTGGCTGTCAATATAGCTCTGAAGTACTTGCCTAGCTCAGGATGTTGTACTGAGATGTCCACCGATAGGTCATCTTCAGGTGCAGTAGTTCTGATGCTCCAGTTCCCTAACATATCCTGGGAATGATTTCATCAATTAGCAACAAGACATGCAAATGACTGTAAACTTTAAAAGCTTGCACATTGAGATTATACTAAATGATACACGTCATAAAAGATGAGGCATATTAAATCCATAGAACTCAGGCAAAAGATGTGTTAAATGCTTCAGAATCAAAGCTATTCTTACTTTCCAAACTAAAAACAGTAGTTTCAGTATTAACACTTCAAATACTTAATAGTTAGAAAACCCAACTCAGGTATTCATCATGGTATCCAGCATGGTAAAACAAGTCTCCATTGCTCCCCTTCTTGGCATGGAACCTTTCACTTATATATTCAAGAATTTTCACTTATTATTCATACAACTTAGGAAGACATCCAATCCAAACGATTATTTGACACTGATTTTCCTCACAGAACCATGTGGTCAACTTACAATAAAAACAAAAGCAGGAGGCCACACTAAGCACCAACCCCCCCCCCCTCCCAAAAAAAACACTTTTTCTCCCTCCTTAGAGTTTTACAGAGACTAAACCTGTAATAAATAAGGATGTGTTTCTGCCCTGATGGGAAAAAGTTAATTCCACCTAAAACATGACCACATAATTTCCAATAGCAGAATGCACCATTGCCTAATCTTTTTTATTACAATCTCCCTATATGCTTTTACAAGATACATTTCCAGGTATATGGATCTACAAACAAACCTAAAATAATTGCACAGGAGAAATGCCTATCTACAAATAATTGATCAAACAATACCAAGGTATGGAAACCTAAAATTAATGCCATTCTTTATCTAAGATATAGATAAGTTGATTTCTTTACTATCTCTTTTTTTTTTTCTTTGATTTGACACTGTTGCCAACAATACTGCAAATTGCTAACTGCATACAGAAAATTCTCAAAGATAAGTCATCTTCCATCCCCACTGTTTACAAAATAATGGCCTTTGCAGTCAAGGTTCAAAATATGATCTCCATTTCACTTAAAGTAATTAGTTCAGATTTCTTCCACTCCAGTAAAATAGTCACTGAAGCAGAAAAAAATTATGAAAGGAACCTATTTCTCAGAAATGTAAACAAAAACCACAAGGCATATAAAGCTTGATAAACTACCCTGTTGAGAAAGCTGATCATTTAGATTAAAATGACCAACAGTTTAATCAACTTCAACTTGAAAGATAGGGGACCAAACTAATTTTAATTACTTCCAGAGCAGAGTTTGAAAAACACGTAAAAGAAAATACCCATGGATCAACTATGTTGTGTGAGATAGAGCTGCAGTTAAACTGCTTAAGACTTACCATAAAAGGACTGACGTGAAGCGGCTTTGCAACTATATCGGACTCGGGGTCGAATAAAAATGATACTCTTTCACCCCACGGTGTATTTGTTACCTGAAACAAGAAAAACTGCTGTTAGGAACTGGTGATTTTGAAGCCTAAAAGTGGAAGTACAGGTTACTTTCAACATATGTGGGGCACAGAATAGTGCATCAACTTAAAAAATAAAATAGAAGTTCAAAGCCCACCTCTCTTTGCCACATTAAGAGGAAAGTATTATTGATGATCTTGACAGCTAAGCAAGAACTAGAGATCATATGCAAAGATTTGAATTAACAGATTGACATCTTCCTTCTCTCTGCCTTTTTTTCTTTTCCAAATACATAAACAAAATGATTGATTGACATAGCAAATTTTTTATCCAAGTCCATCAGTAAATGGTAGAGATTAACAGTTCTTTATTTTATTGAATTGCAGCAAAAAGCTCATCTCTACAATATTAGGAGTGAAAAGCAGAGCTCCATGCAAAGAGGACAAGGAGAAAGAACGATTTACAGCATAAGCTGTTAACTGACCAAGAAACTCATCATATGTAGAAATTTAAATGAGAAACTCTTCAAGCAGGACAAATAAATTTAAGAACTAAGTTTTTCTGATTTAAATCAGACACCAAAAACTCATGTCTTCAAATTACATAAATTCTAAAAATGTTATGACAGACAGCAAATATACCCCCTTACTTCTCTAGGAGAGGCAACAAGACAGGATATTAGAACCTTCGTAGAAAGAAAAAACAGTTTAGATGCAAAATTATTTGTGACCTCATAGAGCAATCAAATTAAATGTATTTAAATCATTAACCTCGGCAATGCATTTCTTCAAATTGCGCGAGGAGCGTTCAACATCATAGCAATAATACACGCTCAACGGATTTTGTTCATATCCCACGCTTGGTGGTATAGTCAACAAGAATCTGGTGCATCACGAACACAATACAAAACCATCAATCAATCAGTCGGTCTGCTCAAAACTTCATGAATTACAACAACATTGCAAGAAATAGTGAAACCGCACTTAAAGCATCAAAAACAACCAAAGATGATGCAACGACAAAGAAAAAGAACAAAGAAAAAATAGACCTTTTTCGTCTCTTTATTCTCAAGACTCAAAAATTATACATTCAGGAGTTACAATCAATTCAAGTGAAATGCACTCACTTATTCTTATAATTCTGCATTCATGGGATGAGACACGAAAAATATTTATACTACCTACAGAAATAAACAAGACCAAAATTGTAACCAAAACTACACAAGAAAGAACAACGAAATATTTCCATAATTAACAAGCTAAATTGCTAGGAAAACGGAAAAATCTGAAAACCCCAGATAGCAAAAGTGCATAATTTGCCTCAAAAGCTGAAGGAAACAGAACAGTAAGTAAAAATACTTTACATCGGTCCATTGGTTCTGGATATACGACGAGCTTCATCGGCGGAGAAATGGTCGGGTGGGACATTGGGAGAGCGGTCGAGGTCAAAGAGGGCGTAACGGACGGAATACTGGAAAGAATGATGGACGGGGCTGCGGCGCGTGTGCCAGACGACGCCTTCGTAGAGGGTGACATGGTCATGCTCTGCGGCGGCGCGTGGGTGAGAAATGAGGCGGAAGGGGAGGAGGAGAGTGTGAAAGGAGGAAGCTATAAAAGTGGAGACAATTGAGAAGAATAGATAGAGAAGCTCCATAAGGACTAGTGCTCTGCTTTGGCTAGTGTTCAAGGGCGGGTAGCTAAAGTATTTAATAAAAAATAAAGAAAATTTCACCAATTTAGTCCCTAAATATTTTCACTAATATTAATTTCATCCTTAATGAATTATTTAACCAATTTAGTCCTTTAACTATTTTTTTACTTCCAATGTAGGACATTTCACTATAGTTTACTCAATTCGCGTGGACCAACAGGAGCATAATTGTCACATTAACCTAATCTTTTGCAATTAACCGACGAATACCCTACCCATGCGATTGGCCTTGAAAAATAGAACACAATTGGGGGAAATTGGGAGAAGAACTAAGGCTTTGGCAAACGGATGATGGAGGCCAGAATCGAACTGGGAAAGCTGCGAGCTCGAGCAACGAACGATGGCGATAGTGACAGGGATGACAACGATCAGGTGGAGTCATCAACAAGATCAAGTAAGCCGAAACTTCAAACCTAGCTCTCGTCACCCCGTATGCATTAGGTGGTTGATTTTAGTGCCTCTAGTGTGTTGGAATGGTGATATAATATATAATGGAAGAACTTGAGGGAGGAGGGGTTTAATTTGGCAATATTGTATAGCAGTGGTGGGGCATGAACAGGTTATGAGATGTTGAAATTTTTCGTTCAAGTATGATTCCACATGGAAAAGATAAAGCATTTACTTTGGTTATAGTACTTTCGAAATTTTACTTTGTTTGCTTACGATTTGTGATGTTGAAATGTTATAATTTTTAAATTGAATTTGTATGCTTGTGACTATGATGGTGAAATTTGGTCTCGTTTAAAGTAAATTTGTTTGTTTGTGAATTGTGATGTGGTCCCTATGTCTTTAAACTATACTATGCCATAACTTTCATGTTGATGAAAAGTCAGACATAATTGGAACCAAGGTTCTCGGAATTCTAAATAATAATAGATTTCTGTAATTTTTTTTTTTTAAAAAAAAAAGGTCAAGATGTGGACTATTTTACTTTGAGAGTGCATTATGGTGGTGTGTATGTTAAAGATCCACAAGAGACATACGTAGGGGGTAGCATGGAAACATTTGAAGGAGTTATTCCAATGAGAGTTAGCAAATCAATTCTGCATGACTCTTGCACTTTTGTGGGCTGTCTGAAGGATTCGAAGATGATGTATAGAATCCCTGGTGGAAAAAAATGTAGCTTGCATTGGATGATGAGGATGATGCAATAGACATGGCTTGCGTTGGTAAAAAATATTGAGAAGCTAATGTGTATGGTGTCTATGAATTCCATATAACAGATGTTAATAGCAATGCTAGTGAAGGTGTCACAACTATTGAGGAGATTCAACTAGAAGATGATGGTTTATATGTGGATATAACCTTTGATGATATTGATCTAGTTGACTTCAAAGAAATACCAGTTTATGTGGAGCAAATGATGGCGCATGTGAAGTCAAAAAATGGAAAACACAGCTGAATGAGGGTGGACCAAATGATGATGATGCTGTCCATTCAGATTCATCCACAATTGAAAGCTTCTGTGACAGTGATTATGATTTTAGCCATGATGATGAAGATGTGATATTCCAGAGCTGCATTGTTGCACCTGAGCAAGAGTTAGATGGTCGAATTGGAAAGATACAACCTGATGGTAGAGAGAAAAACAAGGACAAGGAGTGTAACAAACAGAAAATGCCATTGCCTGCAACTAAGAAGAAAACAGATAGAGCCAAAGATCATTCTTTCAGAGACTTGCACTTGGATGAAGGAGATCAAATTCCAATCCACGAGGAATCTGAATCACTTGCCTTAGATGAGTTGAAAAGTTGTCAGTCCTCCTCGGATAAAGACAACAAAAACAAGAAGGCTAAGCACCCAAGTCTTGTGAGGTTCAGGCCTGAAGTTGATATGGAAGATCCTAAATTCCATGTTGTATAGGTTTTTGATGATAAACAAATGTTCAAGTTAGCTATGGACAACTACGCAGTCAAGTGAGGCAAGGATATTTAATGGGTAAAACAGGATGCTACACGGATGAGAGTTAAATACAAGGCAGAAAACTGTGAATGGATGCTGTTTGCCTCTCAGGTTGAGGCCAGTGATGACTCCCTTGTGATGAAGACTACAGGACATGTGCAAACTTGTGGCTGGACATTCTACCACAACAGAGCTACCTCAAATTTTCTAGCTAGAAAGTATGCTAAATTTTTAAGGTTGAATAAGAGAGTGACTCTTGAGGAATTTAGGGAGAAGGTGTTTTCGGAACTTAATCTTCACATCACTGCACCACATGAAAGCAAAGATTATAATCCACAGGAGCTATAAAGAATAGTATAAAAGCTTTGGGATTACTGTGATGAGCTACTAAAATGTAATCCAAGTTCCACTATATACATGGAGACAAAGTCAGATGAAGACACTGGGAGAGAGAGATTTCAAAGTCTGTATATCTACTTTGGGGCACTAAAAAGATTATTTAAGTTTGCATGTAGACCTGTCATTGGAGTGGATGGCTGCTATTTATGAGGTCCACACCCCAGAGTGCTATTGACAGTTGTAGGTAGGGATGGCAATGGGCACCCACCCCGCGGGGGTAGAAACACGGCGGGACAGGGGCAAAATATTTCTCCCCGCCTTAAAACGGGGCGGGGGTGGGGCAACATACACCCACCCCATCCCCCGCCCCATCCCCCGCATAAATATATATATACACACAAAACAACCCTAAATTTCCTAAAACTGCACCTTTACTTACAATTTACAAAGGCCAAAGCTGGTCATTTGCCGCACCTTTGTTCATCTGCCGTTCATCTGCCTTTCACTGCCGTTCAACAGCCCTACTGCCGTTCACTTCTGTCTGTCGAATCTGGACCTTCCACCCTCTTTTTTCTGCGTTCTTCTTCACGCTTTGGTTTCATCCGCTCTTAAATCCTTTCTAGGTTTGCTCCCTTATCATTCTTAGCTTTATTAATGTATGCATGCAAATTGAAATGTTACTTTGTGCCTTTTTGTTTTTTTCCATTTAATTTGTATTAATAGATTAATGAAGCATGCATGGTGAATAAATGAGGAATTCTGTGTCAATTCCTTTGCCAATTGGTCTAGTTGATTACATCTCTTGTTTCTAGAACTCCACTTGCTGATATAAATACGTGGCACTTAAAGCTTCTTTTTTTTTTCTAATACTTCACGCTTTTTAGGTTGTTGGAGATTAAGAACTACCAATTGTAGTTTTGCGATTTGATTTTTCAGCTGATTTCCATCTTCTCACAAAATCATCTGGTTATGAATAATTGAATGTTAACAACTAATTATTTCATGTTTGGAGCACAATATCTACGAAATTTCTGGGATGCAGAATAACAGTTGACTGTGGGATTTGTATCTAACTTGTTGTTGTATTATATGATTTATTTTGAAATTCATCATTGTGAGCAATCCATTTATTGTGCTATTTGCTTTCTTGCCTTTGTAGAATTCTTATCACAATGAATCAGTCCGAAAATCTAATTGCATCTGAACAATGGGATAATTCATCAACTCCACAATCAATGAATGTTGAATCAGTTGACTTGACAGATACAGTAGAAGAAGATGAATATGAAATTGAAGGAGGAAAAAGAAAATTAAAATCAAAAGTTTGGGCACATTTTGATAGAGAGAAAGGTGAAGATGACATTTTTTATGATGTGTGCAAGTATTGTAAAAAACAATACAAGACAGGTAGCACTCATGGGACGAGTACCTTGCATGATCATTACAAAAGGTGTGCTAAAAGGTCTAAACAAGATATTAGGCAAATGTTACTTCGAAGTGGTAGTAAAAAGAATGATGGCAAATAAGAATTGCACAATAATATGTTCGATCAACAACAGTCACACCATGAGCTTGCATCTGCAATTGTATTGCATGAGTATCCATTATCTATTGTGGATCATATAGGCTTTCGAAAATTTGTTAAGAGTTTGCAGCCATGTTTTAAACTTGTGTCAAGAAATACAATTAAAGGAGATATTTTGAAGATCTATGAATTGCAAAAATTGAAGAATTGCAATATCTTGGAGAAGCTTGGAAGTAAGATAGCAATTACAACCGATATGTGGACTTCTAGCAACACAAAGAAAGGTTTCATGGCTATCACTGCACATTATATTGATGATTCTTGGATCTTACAAACTCAAATTTCGAGGTATGTTTTCAAAAGTTAAAAAGTTAAATTATGTTAATTGTTTGTTATACATGAGCAACTTATTTTTTCCTATATTTAGGTTTATCTATGTTCCTGGTCCACATACCAAAGAACTGTTAAGTGATGTGCTTTTTAGTTCATTGATGGATTGGAATATTGATCGTAAGATATCTACAATTACCTTAGATAACTGTTCCACCAATGATGGTATGATTAATTGTTTGTTGGAAAAGTTGAATGTGAGTGATTTGTCGATAGATGGTCTAGTGCTTCAAATGCATTGTGCTGCCCATACCTTAAATTTGATTGTCAAAGATGGTTTAGAAATGATATCGGGTGGTATTGAAAGAATTCGTGATAGTGTGGTGTATTGGACTGCTTCTGCTGCTAGAATTGAAAATTTTGAATAAGCGGCTCGCCAATTGGGCATTTCTTCTACTAAAAAGTTGTGTTTAGATTGTAAAACACGTTGGAATTTGACTTTTTTAATGTTGCAAACAGTTGCAATTTATAAAGATGTATTTCCACTGGTTAAAGTCCATGAGAAACACTACACTAGTTTGCCAAATGATGATGATTGGGTAGTTTGTAATGTCATTTGTGAGAAGTTGAAATTATTCTACCAAGTCACTGAAATGTTCTCCGGTACTTGATATCCTATATCAAATGAATTTTTTGCAAAAGTTTGTGACATTAAGGTATCATTGGCTCAATGGATGAAAAGTTTAAATTGTTTAATTAGAGTAATGGTAGAAAAGATGATGGCAAAATATCAAAAATATTGGGAAGATTGTAATGTGATACTTGGTATTGCTGCAGTTTTGGATCCTAGATACAAAATGAAATTGATTGAGTATTATTTTCCTATCATTTATGGTGATGAATCATTCATGAAAATTGAAGAAATTCATCAAAATTGTTATTCTTTGTTGCATGATTATCAATATCGATCTAGTTTGGGCGGAAATAGAGTTGATAGTCAGTGCATGGCTTCACATAGTAAGCATGTTAGTGGGAGTCATGATAAGAATGAAGTTGAAACGGATCCTCTTGCTGATTTTGATAAGTTTGTGGCTTCTAACTCTATTGATGTTACTTCTAAGTCGGAATTGGATTTTTATCTTGAGGAAAATGTGTTACCAAGAGTTCCGACTTTTGACATACTTGGTTCGTGGAAAACACATGGGTTTAAATATTCCACTTTACAAAAAAATGGCTAAGGATATTCTAACTGTACCTGTCTCAAGTGTGGCATCTGAATCTGCATTTAGTACTTGTGAAAGAATAATTAGTCCTTATCGATATAAACTTCACCCCAATACCTTGGAAGCATTGATGTGTACTTGCACTTGACTCTGGAATGAAATAAATGGTATACGAAAAATTTAACTTCTACTTTTAAATTTATACAATTTTTTTTTTGCATTTCTTTATTTAGTAAATCAATGGCTTTTTTTTTTTGGTGCGGCTACTTGCTCTACTTTATAAGGGATGTCATGTAATACATTATTTGATGAAGAAGATAATATTGATTGTATTACTGAATAGGTATTAAAGAAATTTGATTCATCTAAATTAATTTTCTCCAATTGTTTGTTATAAACTATAGCCTGGTGACAAGTTTCTTCTTTTATTTTAGCATCAAATATCAAGTGAGTTATCACATCTCGAAATTGATGAAGAGCAAATGTTCTCAAGTTGTTGAGTTATGTTAATGAAGAGAAAAGTTGGATTTATTGTTGAGTGTTTTTAGTTTGTTGAATATGAGAAATCAACTCGACTGAGTTTGATGAGTACAAGAATGAATGTAACTTGACTTGTTATGCTTTATTTTCATCTTGACAGCTTTTTAATTTTATTTAATGTTGTTTGCGATTGTATTATTATAAATGAACATTTATGATAAGTTGATTTCTTTCCCCGCGAGCCGCGGGGGAAACGGGACGAGGGTAGGGGACAAGGGGCGGGGGACGAGGGACGAGGGGAGTTATTTGACAATGGGGCGAGGGATGAAGGAAGGATCCCCGCCCCATTGCCACCCCTAGTTGTAGGGATGGATTCGAATGATTATCTGTATCCTATTACTTATGCAGTAGTAGGGGCTGAAAACAAGATGTCTTGAAAGTGGTTCATTAAATTTTTGAAGTACAACTTGGACATTTATAACCAAAGAAAGTGGACTTTTATTAGTGATAGACAAAAGGCTAATTTTTTTTTTATTTAATTAATTTTCATTTTTACTAAAATTTAATATGTAATCATTTATAATAGGGTTTAGGGATTGCAATTCATGAGGTGCTTCCAGAAATTAAACATAGACATTGTGTCAGACACTTCCACAACAACTTCAAGAAGTTGCACCTGGGTGAAACATTAAAGGAGAGATTTTGGACTTGTGCTCCGTCGTTGTACATGACAAGGTTTGAAAACCAGATGAAGAGCATGAAGGAATATGATGAAAAAGCATGGAAATGACTAGATGAAAACACATCACCCTATCATTGATCAAGATCCCACTTTCGAACAACACTGAAGTGTGATATTCTACTTAATAATTTATGTGAGAGTTTTAATTCAGTCATTATGGATGCTAGGGAAAAACCAATTATGGAAATGCTTGAGACAATCAGAATTTATCTAATGGAAAGGCTTAGAACCAAGAGAGAGTGGATGAAGAAAAGGAATGCCAAGATATGTCCTAAAATTCAGAAAAAACTTGAGAAGGCCAAAATAGAAATTGTTTCAAACATTGCGCTATGGTCCAAGGAGGACCAATTTGAAGTCACACATGTGTATGGTGGAAAGCATGTGGTTAATCTCAAGAACCAAACATGCACATATAGAAGATGAGACATAATAGTCTTGCCTTGCTACCATGCCATATGCTGTATTTCCTTGACTGGAGTAACTCCCGAGACGATGGTTCATTAGCACTACTCAAGTGACAATTACTTGAAAGCATATGAACCAGTCATAGCTCCAATGAGTGGTCTGAATACTTAGGTCCAGTCAAAACAAGATCTAGTGCTACCTCCAAAGAAGTTAAAGCTCTTGGTAGGCCACGAAAAGTATGAAGAAGAGAGCCTGATGAACCAAAGCCCAATTCGGCAGGTGTAACAAAACTGCCTAGAAGAGCTCCCGTAAAAATGAAGTGTTCAAACTACCATGAAGAAGGCCACACGGTTAGAAAATGTCCACGGATCATTCCAGCGAATGAGCTCCCTGGTTCATGCTCTGGTAGGCCACCATCATATAACTCCAATAAATGCAGTTTTTGCAAGGAAAAAGGCCATAACAAGAGGACTTGTCCACAACTAAGTAAGACAAATGAGAGTAATGCGAATGAAGACCATGGATCAACTGCCACAGTTGGTAATTAAGATTACTTGCTGAATTAATTTTTTTTCATAGTTAATGTAAAACTAACATAAATTGCTATTTTGTGTTGAATAGATGCATATCAGGCCTTCAATGATGAGGGAAATGGAAGAGACCAACAAGAAACTGCTACAGTATCTTCATTAAATAATGATTTGTGCAATTATATGTTTTCCTAAATTTTACTAACTGCAGTTAATGTAATTTCTACTATTATTTTGCAAAATTAATTGTAAGCTTTCCTAGTCCTAGGTGGAAATACAGAAGTTGGTACAAAGGATGCTAAAGTGATAGACATCTAGCTTTCGACTGCCCAAAAAAAATCTGCTGATTTGCCTAAAAAGGTCATGAAGTGTTCAGTTTATAAGAAAACTGGACATAATAGGCAAACATGTGACACCTTTCAGGCTCGAGTTTGGAGAAAGAGAAGGGCGGCTATGTCGGTTTATGGTCCATTTCCTCCTTCAAAAAGGAAAGGGACTAAGAGAAAACAAACGGTCCATTTGCTTATATAATTGTTAAGCAAACATTTTCTCATTGTCTAGTCTATCCCTAAAGTATGTAAGTGGTTTATGTAGGCACATAGGTTGTTAGATGAAGTTGATGCTGAAGCTGACATAACAATATTGAAGGGATGAAGAAGAGCATGTGAACACCCCTGACTACTTAATTTTTTGTTACATATGTTTAGGGAATGAAGTCTCCTTAATATAGATCTTACAGTTGTAATTATAGTATATTGATCTTGTGGGGGAAAAATAGGGAATGAGCCAAGTGATTGTTTTGTAAAAGTTAGCCTATGTTACTTTGGCGTGTATCTCATTGCCTAGACATGAACCAAGCTCGTGAGCTTGGCATTGATCTCTTTTGGACAACCGGAACTCGCTGATTATATGAAAACTTCCTACTATCTTTTGTTGGTTGCATGTTCATCAAGAGTTACATGGATTGGTTGTGTTTAGAGAGTGTCAAATTTTAAGGTGAAATCTTGCCAAATTTTTTTAAGACACCAAGCTGCCACAGGCATTGCATATGTCCATATTTCTCAATTTGCCAATCCATTGCATATATTATTTAGACAAATGCTTCATTAAATGTTTTCAAAACCTTACAACCAAACCATAATCAGACAAAATTAAGGCCAATCATAGCCACCTTGCAACTTTGTGAGCAAAAGGCTAAATGTAACTACACAGGTTTCTCTAATTCATCTAAACTAACATTTGGAACCCCAAGTTTTTTTTAGCATGTCTTCTTTTGTCGTTGCCAACAAGCACAGCAGTTAACAAGCAACCACAACAAACAACAACAACAACTAGCAACTTGCTCCTATCTCTTAACTTTCGAATTTCAGCCTTCATCATCTTCTTCTCTTCCTCCAACTTTGCAAGTTCAATCTCCATGAACTGGTTCTTTTGTACAGCTTTCCTTAGTTTCTTCAAGAATTTTGCCATCATATTTTTCATCATGTCCGACATTGGTGGATCATACCACAAAAACTACTTGCAAGCTTTTGGTGACTATAATCAATATCAATACCCCAATTAGGTTGCCTATAATTCCAAATTAAACTAAATCAGAAATTACTACTAAATACCCATATCCGATTATACTACCAAAACAAAAAAATAATTCCCCTCAAATATATTAACAAAATATTAAAAAAAAACACCCCCTAAATCTTAAGCCGTGGAATCTTCTCCCTGGATTTGACAATGTTCACGAAGTAGCTATTCGACATGGTTCATTACAATCACAAAACAAGGTCTCATCTCTATTGTAGTGATCTACCTTCCCTCTCTTCACCTCCGATAATTTCACTTTCTTCACCCTCATGATTTGAGTGTTGGTAGCTGCTCGAACTTGATGCCCCATTGAAATAGTTTCTCCGCTAATGCATCTTACCGGAGGCCCTTTGCAGATAGAATTTAGAAATTGTGAGGAGCCCTAATGTCTTCAAAACCAAAATGCTTGCCCCTTTTTTGGAAGGATCTTTCTAATCTGTTTTGTCGGTTAATTGCAGAAGATTAGGCCAGTGTGATAATTATGCCCCTGTTGGTCCATGAGAATTGAGTAAAATGTAGTGAAAAGTCCATTATTGGAAGTAAAAAATAGTTAAAGGACTAAATTGGTTAAAATAATTCATCTAGAACAAAATTGGTTTTAGTGAAAATATTTAGGGACCAAATTGGTTAAATTCCCAAAAATAGAAGAGTTAGAGGTTAAGTGAAAAAAGGTCACAAAATAACAAGAAAAGTTCACTGTAATTTTTGTATACCATACTAATAATTATATATATATATAATAAAATCGTATTTCCATCAGATTAATGACAAAGCAAGTAATTGGAACGCACTCTATAAAATAATCTAATAACCTACCTTTTTCTTGCCTCTTTTTTCATATCTCTCTCACGTCTTCAACTCAAAAGCTCTTCAAAATATCAATTCAAATATTGAATTATCATTATCCAAGATGCCCTACACTCTTACTCATATATATGGTTCTCAATCTATTACTTTTCACTTTGTCTCTTTCCATCGAATTGTGCTTTTTAAGGTTTTTATTCAGGTCAAATACTGATTATTGTTTAGCTAAATGTATTTACGGTCTGACTTGCTGTTATTGGGTGGAGGAATCTGGCTTGCTAATATGGGCTGGTGGAATTTATGGTAGAAGGGCATTTGGCGTTCTTGGGCCTTCTTCTTTTTAGAATGTTTGTATTTAGAAATTTAAATGGTCTGGTTAGTGGTTTGAATTTTCATTTTTTGAGATTTTTGCATAGATGTTCAACACGCAAGTAACTGAAAAGCAAGAAGGTACCACTAATTGCATAAATTGCAAGCCATCAAGTCCATCCATGAAAAGGTGAGACACAAGGCAAGTATAAGAATTTGCATCAACTTTCCTTTTTTTTGTTATTTTTAACAAAAGTTGACATTACTATTGATCCAACCTTAATTGTTGTAAATTTTCTTAAAAGCACTACCGCATGCAACTGTTGCAAACATTTCCAGTCAAGCCATCAAATTTTTGTATTTGTTGAAAATTTGAGCTTTTTGTTTACAGGAAGATCAGCCAAGATATGATCTTGCGCAATATAGATTCCTAATTGGTCAGGATAGCAAATGGTGCAATGATATATTGATGTGTTGCTCATGCAAATGCAAACGATTGGAGGTAGATTTGATGTGTCCAATTTTTTGTCTATTCATATAGCTAACTATTAAGTAGATTTTTGTGGAACTTACGGTAGATTATGTCTAATTTTATTTTTCTTTTTCATTGGTAATTTATGCTAGAATCAGTTTTTGTTTCAAATGAGAACTTTTTGTTTGTGATTTCATTGAAATAGGTGTTTGGTGCAGGTAAGATCTATATCTTTGTTATTTGATCTGTATTATAACTTCAATACTATTAAGTTGTTCTTTGATTATGGGAATAGCCAATGCTTCATTGAGATTGTTTTCATTTCATATTGATCTTCCAAATTCATAATTAAACACTACAAGGAAAGATGGCCTTTTGTGACTTGTAATATTGTGCGGGTCATAAATACAAAATCTTTTATGACACCACTAAACATGTCACATAAGACGGGATAAAACTACACCGTTTAGCAACTTTTTGTGACCAACACCCATTCAAATAATAGAAAACCCAGCTTTATCTCTTTTTGTTTTGGCAAGTCAAAAAAAATCCAACAATAGAAATAAAGTATCAAATTTTCACTTACCAAAATTTCACTTGTAAGTATCAAATTTTCACAAAAGCAATAGATGATTGGTTTTCAAATGACAAATAATGAACAATCAAATATTATTTAAATTGCCTTTTAAAATCAAATACACAACTGGAATAAGTCATTTAAGTAGCAGTAGAATATACACAATTAAGCCCTCAAGTGACTGACTACATAGGATGACTGCTTCATATCCTCTGGTTGATTGGTTTTCAGGTGAAACTTGCTACAGTATTATTTCTTCTCCCATTTTTCAATTTCTCGTTCTATGTTTTGCCTTTTCCTCTCCCTCCGTATCAATCTCCACATAAACCACTTTCAATTTTTCTCTTCTTTGCTCTTAACGTTTTCCAAATTTCCTCTATATCAAGCTCTGAGAGTTTTCCAATTTTCCTTTGATGAATTTCACTTTGAGTTGAGCTGAAACCATTGCAGTGGACACTTGGGAATTTTGTTTGATCTAAGAATTTTCTAGAATCTAGATAAGAACCAAGATTCTTCATGTTTTTAAGCTCATTTTTTTATTAATCATTTTTTGTTTGTTTTGCATTTTTTCTAGGAATTTTAGACTTTTTTCTTTACTTTTTATCACATTCTAAATTTGTAAAATAGGAATTTGTTATTTCCTCACAATTCATGATTTTTTTTTTTGTATTTTTTAGTTCGATGATCTTGTTTGTTTATTTTCCAAATAAGTTGGTGAAATTAGGTTTTTTCAACAAAACTGATACTATGAAATTAGGTCTTCGATGCATGTACAAGAGATTAGGTTTAGTAGAAATTAGGTCTTGAATCATGTGACGGCCCCACCTCCCCCTAGGGCATATCCTAGGGTTTAGCGAATCGTCTGTCCAACTCTCGCTAAGACTCACTCACTCGTATCTCAAGAAATTAATTTACATTCCTAAATGTAAATAACACGACAATTCAAACTTAAAATGTACATCGCACAAACCAAGATACAAAACACTATACATCAAAATACTTCATAGCGGTTACACTTCAAGTGCAAATCACCCTAGTCGAGTGATAGCGCGAGTACAATTCAAAATTCAAAACATCTAAATTACGCTAGTCTGTACAAGTCTCACGCCTCGCTCGTACTCCCTGTAAGGAAAACAAATGGCGTGGAATGAGTTAAAAACCCAGTGAGGTTCCAAATAACAAGTTAACCATTATTTAAAAGTACAAGTATCAATGTAGCAAAAGAGCGAGCATAACAAGTTCATAAAAGTGAACAATACACTTCAAGTAGCAAATTTCAAAATGAACGAGTGTAAAATTCTTTTCTAAAAGAAACAATAACACTACTAATAACAATCCAGGTGTAAGGGTACCGATGACTCTCAGGAGCCAAATTTTCACTGCTTCACCAGAGCTTGATCAAGTGTTAGTTGACGCTCCGTCAACTTTCAAGTAAAATAACCAATCCAGTAGTACTTCGCTTAACTCCAATCCGTCCACCATTCAACCCCCTTACCGGGTCCGAACACCAACTAAACACTAGTAGTAATACTCGAGTATACCGGTTCATCGAGGAGATAACACTCCACTCGACATCACTAACTACCCATGGTTCGTTATCTA
Source organism: Coffea arabica (assembly GCF_036785885.1). Classification (NCBI taxonomy): domain Eukaryota; kingdom Viridiplantae; phylum Streptophyta; class Magnoliopsida; order Gentianales; family Rubiaceae; genus Coffea; species Coffea arabica. The sequence continues at coordinate 43,288,982 of NC_092323.1, forward strand.
ATCGACCAAACCCTTGCCGACTCGACTCGATTAACTAGCCAGTGAGGTTTAGGTCCCCAAGATCGATGAGATAACATCTCCAATCGACTGAATCAAAATAAAAGTATGGAGACGGGAATGAGAGGCACCTTCCACTCGGATTGAGTGTGGTACATACTGCCGTTCCGCACTTACAACTCAAGTACAAGTATATCAAATTAATTGCAACAATAAACGAGTATATACCATATTAGGACAAGTGCGATAAAGTACACTCTTACCCAATCAAACAAATCACATATTATTTATTTACATTGATCAAGTATTGAAAACAAGTGTCCAGTTCAACCAGGTATTTGGAAACACTCACCAAAAGTCTAGTGCCTCTCAAAAATCACGTTCAAGTCCAACTCCTTGGTTGGAGTCCAAATCTGCGATAAAATATCATTTACGAATGTAAAACTTTCTAGAGTTCGAAACATAGGAATTTCGCTTCAAGAAAATTAAGTAAATGCAACTCGTTATGCAGTATTCAAGATACTTATCAAATCCCGAAAAATTCATGCTCGCTCGTTTAGTTTCGGTAAGGAAGCAGTTAAAACTTTAGAACTCCCATTCGAGTCGAAAGAACGAGAAAAACATATTTCAATTAGTCGTTATTTCCATTTTCTCAAGGGTACAAGTTCGGCCAAATTCTAACTTATATACCTCGATAAAAGAAGACGCAAATATCCCAGATGGTTCACGTGGTATTCGCTCTCAAGCCTTACTCAAGTCGCAAGTATATCTACCTAGTCTTTGAGCGTAAATTTGGGCAGCACGCCCTTTGTATTTACCTATTTTCCAACCATTTATGACTTCATTCTTTTCCTCAATTAGTCCCAAAGTCACACACAAAATAATCTCATTTCAATAGCCATTCAATAGACTCAAAGTCATACAAGTACAAAATCAAGCTAGGAAAATGTCCGGAAATGAAGTTTAAGTCATAAAACAAAAGACAGATTTGGCGTCGCTTAGTGGAACGGACACAACCAAAGCTATGCTTATCGGATTGGGGTGAAATTTATACTATTTCGAAGCTAAGATAAAGGGCTATAACTTTGATGAAGACCACTCAGTCTAGTTCGTAGTGTATCTAGGTCAAAATTTCAAATTACAGAACCAGAATCTCACAATCAGGCTAGTTAACTGCATTATGTTTAAACGACAATAACTCAGGCTACCGAAGTCCGATTGAGGCATTTTCAGGGGTATTGGAAATCTAAGACATAGCACTACAATTTCTACGTTTTAGCCAAATGCTAATTCAGTACAGATCATGGTGAACAGATGCGATCAGATTGGTGAAATGTCAAAACTGTCCATGAAGCTCTACCTATAGCAGTCAGGGGTATTTTTGTCATTTCATGAGGTACAGTACTCGGATTGAGCTAAAATTTTGTAGGAAGTTATAAAACATCATTCTCTACAACTTTTATGTTTTGTGCTAAGCCTAATTCGGTCTCTATCATGGTCAAAAAGAATCAGGAAGAATAGAGCAACTTGGTTTCCAATTTCTAGAATTTGCACCTTTACCCTAGAAATTCATATCTAACAAGTGCTCTATCATCAAACCCACCAATTAATAGCTCAATAACATCAATTAAGAGGTAAATAACCATAATCAAGGCTGAAAATATAAACCCTAGCTACACATTCCAACATATCATTTAACCCATGAAATTTTCCCCATAAATCCATCAAAACTACAACTTTAAACTTCTAGTTTACACATATAAGAAGTAGAGGGAAGTTTCTTACCAAATTCACCTTAATCCCTATGTAAAGAAGCTACCAAGACCTTCCTCTTCCCAAATCACTCCACCAAAACCCTTAACCTTCCTTAGAGATCAACTTTTGTGGAGGAATTTGCAAGATTATCGGTTGAAACTCAAGATTGAGGCTTGAAATTGAAGTGCAAAAATGAAGTTTTCTCTCCCTTTTCCCCTCTCAAGTTTCGGCCAGCAATATGCAGAAATGAAGAAGAAACAAAACTCTAGAAAAGATAAGAAGGTTGGAGTTAATTTGGTCAAAGGTTTGACAAGTGTCACAATTTAATTGGAAGTCAAATTTTTCTTTTCTCTCTTGTTTTTTTTGGTCCACATTTTCGGCTAAAAGGAGAAGATATTTAGGGCTAATTTTGTTCAATTAATAACAAGGGGATTAAGGTAATAAAGTAGTGTTCAAGTGGTGCACTCGTTAGGTAACAAACGGTACCCGTCGATTCAACCCGTTTTTTCTTATTTTGCGCGTACTAGGGTTTTCACTTATAATTCACTAACTTATTATTATCACTTCTAATCACACACTTAATATCATCTAAAACTCACTCTTAATCACCAAATTTGATCCACATTCCGTACTGATTAGTTATACTACGAAAAGGCGTAAAAATCCTAATTTGCGGTAATTTGAAAACGAAAGGGAAAACCCTTAATTCTATGTTCATTTGTACTTTTTGTAGGGTGATTGGGTAGTAAGGCTATTATAAAGTAATAATTTCCAAATAAAAGCGAATTTTAAGAAAAATATAAGGAAATTTTACGAGTCCTCACAGATCATGTGTGTGAAATTAGGCAGCCAATGAAATCATGAGCTCGTATTAGTTATTATTTATTATTTTTTTAATAGTGAGTATAGATTTATTTGCATAAACTTGATCAGCTACCTCTATTGACTACTCTATAATTTTATGCTTCTGATTTCTATTGGATGGATATCTTAAAGTCAGATTGATCAATTTGAGTGATTTCTCTAAATTTAGTTATTAAGAACATTTGAATACTACTTTTTGAACAAGTGTATTTGTGTAATGAATGTTGAACTAATGAGTGCTAGTGAGAGCTCAGGGGGCATCTTACCTGTCTCCTTTGAGGAAATATCAGTACTTTAAAGCTGTGAGAAACCAATCCCAGTACTTTAGATCTCTCAAAACCTGGAATTGGTTATTAGAGTATGGAAATTTGACATTTAGGAGTGATATTTTATTAAATCTTTAAATATTAGATATTGTATATTCAATTGGATTCAAAATATACTTTATCCATACTTGGGAGCCTCTAGCCCAACTTGTGGATTGGCTTTATTTTGATTTCATTGACTTGGTTGCCATATGGCTTGTAAAGGTGCTTTTGACTAAGGAAGGTATGTAGTTTTGGTACTTTAAGGATGGAAGTCTATATTGTGAAGCAATTATGTGCATTTTAGTCTTCTTGGGATTTGGCTAATAGCCAAAAGAGATTGACATTTCAAATGATGGCTTGCAAAGGTGCTTTTGTGACTAATATAAAGGGGCTATATATTTGGTGGAGCTTGGGTCAAATATGAATCCGTCATTGGGGAAATTTGTTTGCTATATATTATGCAGCTCTGGATATGTATGTTTTTAAGTGTTTCTAAATAACTGCTGGGCATTTATTTTGTGTCACTTTGCTTAGAATTGAATGTTTCAATTAAGTGAAATTGTTGTTATTAATACTAGGGGCTTTACTTTATTTTGTGAGCTTGCTTTATAACTTCCTTGGTTTTCTGTCTTTCCATCAAGAATGCTAAATTCAATCTCTTTCAATTAATTTGTTTACAATAGTTTTGGTAGTTTCTATGGATAAAAGTTGGATTGACATAAGAGATATTCGCTCAAAAGAGTATGTCGCTGGATTTGAGAAATTTTTGGAATTTACTACAAAAAACTTGACAGATTATAACTCAACTATATGTTGTCCATGCATTAAGTGTAAAAATAGATACTTCAAAAGTATAAGTGATGTGAAGTTCCATTGTCATCTTTGGGGATTTCACAAGGCTTATAAGATTTGGGTTTATAATGGGGAAACGTATGCATCTCTACATGAAACTCAAAACCATGAATCTATGTTTCATTTTGACTCGGAAGATGATATGGTTGGGATGCTTGAGGAGGGAATGAGCATGCATATTGATAGAGAATTTTTAAGTGAAACCTTAGGAGATGCTATCAGACCTAACAATGATACGACAAAGTTTCTTGAATTATTAGAAGATGTTGAAAAAGAATTGTATCCAGGCTGTGAAGAATTTACAAAACTCTCTTTCATTACACACTTGATGCAATTGAAGGTTGAATCTAATTGGACCAACAAGTCATTTACATCACTTCTTAGGTTGCTCAAGATAGAATTGCAGTTACGTTATGCCATATGGAAAAGATATTTCCTCCATCATTTTTTGATATAATGGAACACTTGCCCATCCATTTAGTTAATGAAGCCTTGCTAGTTGGAGCAGTTCAATTCCGATGGATGTATCCCATTGAATGGTCAGTTTAACTTTAAAGATTTTATGGTATTCATGTCATTTAAATTTCATTATTTATAATTTTTATATTAATTTATTGCATTAAATATAGGTATCTTCAACACTTAAACGATATGTTCGTAATCGAGCTTCCAGAGGGGCCAATTGCTAGAGGACACTTAACAGAAGAGTGCCTCAATTTTTGTTCAAGATACTTGAAAAATGTTGACATTCAAGAGAATGGAGTACCCAAAAATGATGATGCTAATGCTCACATAGGTGGCCCTTTGCTTGGGAAAAAAGTCTCCCTTGATGGGGTTACTTGGATTCAAGCGCATCGATACATTCTTGGGAACTTAGATGCTGTAGAACTATACCGAACGTAAGTTATTTGGTTTATTTTTCTAATCATTCATCAAGCTGTCTCTTGGTATTCTGATTAGCTATTTTTTTGGTATTGTATATCAGCATCCATATGTCAACTCTAGCAACGAATTATCCTTATGTCAGACCAAACCAACTTTAGCGACTTCATAATTTGGAGCAGAATATGGTTATTTTTTAAGTTAATTACCAGTTTACAATGTATTATGAGCTATTGCTACTGATTTGGGTAAGGTTTATAATCCAAGGAGTAATGCCAAGTGTTGGTTTAGCTTAGTCCTTTTTTTAGTTGCTAGAGCTTGAAAGATAGATGTCTAAGAGCTAAAAGAATTGAGGGATTGATATAAAAGAGTATTTGACAACTTTGAAAATCTATGCTGAAAACTACAATCTTTATCACTTTCTAATATTTTTCTATTATTTTCCTATTGACATTAAATTGGATGATCATGTAGGTAATTGCAAAGAGAAACAAAGATAGTAGGACAAAATTTTATTTTCCTCATAGGACGGGAAGCACTAGCTTCAAGAAAATAAAGAGAAAGGTACCTTGTTAGCTATTGAATTTCATATTCTTTATGTATTTGCAAATGATGTTCTAACTCATGCTAATGGACTAGATGGAAGCCGAAGGTATGGATACATCTCTTGTGAACCTTTTTTGTGTTACACGTGAGCCTGCCAAAGATGAAGATACATGTAATCTAATTGTAAGATTAGCTATTCTTTTGTCATCATTTTCTTTTTTTTTTGGTTAGCAATGACATTGTTTATTCTTATGGATGTCATGTTTTAATCAATTACTTGTAGACAAAACATAAAGACAGCTTGTCTCAGTGCTTGAGGAAGAGCAAACTGAGACATTCAAGAACAATGTGTGGGTTGAGCATAAGGGATTGGACAAACGAGGTCACATTAGACGCATGGGGAAGTATACCTATGTGACCCAAAGGCATGTACCAATGAATGATAGGAAGGCGATTATCCAAGAAATAAAAAATCAGATTGTTGAGGAGGTGCGAGAGGAAGTATTACAACAAGTTAAACGAATGACACTGCATGAATCGAGAGAAGAGATGAGAGTAGAGATAAGAGCAGAGTTTAGTGCACAGTTTGAGTATAAGCAGAAGACCATTAGTTTCTTAATGTCGTATTTGGATGTCAATGCCTTACCCATGCTTCCAGATTGGATTTTTGGTGCTTTTCCTAGTCGAGATGTAACGAAATTTTAGAAAGTTGTTATGTTCGCATTTCATTTCATTCATGTGACTAATATAAACTAATATCTTGAAGGGTCCAGCTAAGTCTACTAACCAAGGAGGATTAAACTTGTGATAGATTTGGTAAGTACTTTTGGCTTTTCTCTTCCCTTCTTCATGACTTTGTTGCTGAAACTTGCATAGGGTATTGGGTGAAAGAATGACTAGTTGATCATTCCAATGTGGCAACCGCATTGTTTATATGCTCTTCACATTAAAAGACCATTTCAAAGCTTTGAGTTGATGCAAATCACAATTCCTGGGAAATCCCTTATGATTTTTGAAGTCTTCTTTAGTTTCACAAATTACTAGTTTATGTAGATTAGGAAAGCTGTTAAAAAGCTCCTTGTTGCAACTTGCTATTCTGATTGCTGCAAGTGTTTGAAGATTATGTAAACCCAATGATTTCCTTGCATGTTATCTTCTGCTTTCTTAGGATCCGGCAAATAACTAGCTACACTCAGTTTGAGATGCCTTAACTGAGACATCAACCAAATTTTTGGCAGCAAAGTTGGGTACCTTTTCAATCTCTTGCTTGTCCAAGGACCATAGACTATGATCAGATTCCAGAGTACATAATGGCTGAAGTTCGTTCACTGGCAGCAGTGAGTGCAGGGTACCTCAAGTTTATCAGCTTCAAGAACACGTGAAGCAAATGAGAAAGGTTCTAACTTTTGAATGATTGGTAGTCTAGCTTCCTCAATGACAACTAATGCAGCGCATGTTGCCTGTCTTCTGGAGAAACTTGTGTTTACTTTGTTCTGATATGTATAGTTTGCTTTGTTATGGTAGACCAGCATGACCTAATGGATGGTTTTAGTCATTAATACTCAGTCATTTATTTTGCTGCAAATAAATTTTGTCTTTTTCTTATTTGTCCATCATGTGAGGCTTATGGATGGATTTCTTTCTAGTTTTGGGCTTTCAAAAAAAAAAAAAAAAAACAAGTTGAAAAGAGGGGAAAAAACAAAAGAAGATGTTTTTGTGACTTGCAATCCTGCTAGTCACAAGGTTTTTGGGTCTCACTTTTAATGGTTAATTAGTGGGCCCCAATAGAACTTGTGACCAACAAAACATGACATAAAAGATCTTTTATGACTATTATTTGCATGTCACAAATAAATTCTAGTTTTTTTGACTTTTTATTAGATTGAAAATGCAAGTCATAAAAAGTATTCTTGCAAGTCACAATTGATAATGTGACTTTCATATTCAAGTCATGAAAACTTTGTGACTATTAAATCCATGACTCTCATATACATATCACAATGTGGTCACAAAAAGTTTTTGTTACTCTCTAGACCTTTTTATGACTACCATTAACAAGTCACAAAAACAACTTTTTTTAGTAGTGAAACTATCTAAAAATTGAAAATTTTTGTTCCCATTATGGCTTGGAATTTGTTCATGAGTGTTTTTGCAAAATAATCTCCATCTTGACAATTTTATTATTTTTCAAATTAATTTCAGGTTAATTATGCAAAAAAAGAACAAAATATTATTGCTACAATTTATTTTGATGATATATTTACTCCAATATTTTGGAAAAGTTAAATAAATTTGTTTGTCAAAGGTTCTTCCTTGAGGCTTCAACCGAACCTGTCAAACTAACTAACAAAAGATAAATTTAAATCTTCGTTAAACATCAAAAAATTGAGGCTTAAGATTCCATCAAGTATATCCTCTATTTAGCTGATTCTGGACATCAATATAATTCATATCCACTCGACTACTTGACTAAGGAGAATGGACTCAAGATTGGTCAAGTTTGAGGCAAATATTTTTTTAATACGAGACTGTGTTTAATAAGAAAATTATGTAAAATTAAATTTGAAGGAGTTTAGATATCACAAACCCTTTGCCAATGGGGCTTCAAGACCTAATATTAATGCTTTCTTTTATGTTGCTTGAATGTAATCGCATTCAAAGGTTAATTGCTTGAGAGTTCATCGTTATGTGGACGACAATTTGAAAGCTTCTCCATTGGGTTTTGGTGAATTCATTTACTGCATGGCAAAAAATAAACAAAATAGCATCCATGTCAACTGTATGAACTTCAAGGTTGCCGCAGAATCATTGGTGATCTAATGTTTTCCTAGGTTCTATTTTTTAAGGTTTAGAATTCCTAACTAAAAATTTGTTGTGATGAGGAACATTTGACAAAAAAAAAAAAAACTACTGTCAATTATCTTTTTATATCCTTATGAAACCAAATGACCCATAAATACGTATTTTAAGCAAGTTAAGAAAGATAAAACTACTTTTTATTATCAATTATCTTTTCATATCCTTACCAATATCTCTTTATATCCGTATTAATCATTTCACTAGAACCAGGGGCGGATTTACAGTGGGGGCTCTGGGGGCTCGGGCCCCCACTGCCCTCCTTAAATTCCTATTATACTCCTATAATTTTGATACAATTTTAATGGTGCCCCCAGAATTTTTTAAAAAAAATATGAAAGAATGGGTTACAAAATTTATATCATTCACTTTCCTCCTCTAAGGACCAAATATCAATTATATCAGTCATTACTTTTGGTCCCCACTCTCCAAATTCCCTTTACTTCTGTGGTCCCCCATTTCACTTCACAACCCACGAGTCATTTTTTGCACCTTCATTATCCTTGAACAGATAATTCACAACCCAGAGCCATCTAATAAAGAAGAAGCCAAGGATAATGAAGGTGCAAAAAATGACAATAAAAGAAGTTTTTAAATAAAATTATTATTACATTAATAATTTTGAGTTTGTCTTTTTATATTTTTCATGGAATATACATATCAATTGTACTTGTTAGTGAATTTATTTATTTTTTGCTCAAAAAATTAAAAAAAGAGTAGATAAAAAATTTTAGTATTATTTGTGCCCCCACTAAGATTTTTTTCTGGCTCCGCCCCTGACTAGAACTACCAGATAAGAATCATTTCAAACTTATTGCATAAAAAACAAACTTGTTGTATAATCTATTATAACATTTTTTAAATATATTACTGTGTACATTGTTATTCAAAGCTGTCTTAGAATGTAAATTTGAACATCTGATTCAGTGATTAATAATTCAAATAGCTTTGAATAACAATGTGCGAGTAATATACTTAAGAAAGGTTATATTAGATTACACAGTAAGCTTGTATTTTACATAAACATTTTTATAAAATTCACTAAATAATTTATTATTTTTTGACAATTTTCGTTCAATGAATGGGTACAAAACTAGTTATCAACTAGTGGAAAAATAAGGTGTGCAAATTTAGAAAAAATTAAGTTGTTTTTATTTAAATGAATAGAAGTTTTTATTATAAAAAAAGTTGTGACTTTTTTTGACAAACAAATAAAAAAACAAATGGAAGTTACTAGGTGTGGAAGTTATTAGAAGTTGCTAACTTAAGTAGTTATCCTTAGTAAATCTTTACATTTTATAGGGAAAATTGGAAAATCAAAAAATGACACAAAATTTTAATACCAATCCCCCCCCTCCCCAATTCCTCATGCTTTATATATAAAAAGATTTATTTTTGGATGTGTAAAAAGATTGCATAATTTCAGAAACCTCCCTTGAGATTTTTAATAATTTCACTTGGTTCCCCTCAGGTGTCAATAATTACAATGACCTCCCTTGACACAATGAAATGACTACAATGTCTTCCACCTAATTAGTTAATTCATAATAGGACATTAGGGCTATAAATCGAACCAAGCAATTTGGTACTCGACTCAAACAAAAATCATTCAACCTTGTTCGTTCAGGTATAAATCCAAGTCTAAACATGATTTCAAATTTGAAAATATTAACGAACCAATCACAATCGTTACATTGTCTGACTCAATATGTTCAAGAATACATAAGGCAAGTAAATTTCATAAAAATATACCTACAGTTTCTTTCCTTACTTCCACTTCTTTCCTTCCCTTCCCGTATATTGCTTATCTTCTAAAATAGCAAACATATGATACCCTTGTTGCTTGAATAGGCATAATTAATTCTAATTACATCCTTAATTCATCGTAATAGATTTCTTGAATATTAGAGAGCAAATTTTTTTTTTTAAAAAAAGCAACAAATTATGGTGAAAATCTTTATATAATACAACGTAAAATTTCAAACCAAGCCAAGTTTTGATTGTTTGTGTTTGAGTTGAATACTTTAACAAGTCAAACTAAGTTTTTCGTGAACATATGTTTGAAATTTCAAATCAATGTACAAGTCAAGTTCAAATATTTTTTTTAATCTTCAAGCCAATCTTGAACATATTTCTGTCTGACTTGATGAGCTTTGTTTTCAACCCTATGAGACATACATAGTTGAGAACAAAAAAAAGGCATAATTTCGCTTAACACCCTTAAATTTTAAAAAATCTCATTTGGCTACTTTATTTTAAATTTTTTGAAACATTTGAAATCTATTTTAAAATATAATATTAAAAAACCATTTTGAGAGAGAATATAATTTCATTTCAAATTTTCCCTTTCCTTGTGATTTCTTAATTGTCATAATACATGAAATTTATTGCTTAATTTTATAAATTGATTGATGTAGTTCTTTAATGAAAATTTAAAAGTTGATAAAAATATTTAAAAAAAACTCTTTAACAATTTTTGTGTCATTGGCTCGACGAAAAAGGTTAAATTACTTAAAATTATGAATGATTTACAATAAAAAAATAACTTGCAAAAATGTGTAAGTGATTTATAAATTAACTCAAAACACTTTATTGTGAACAAAATATTGTCTTTGTAACTTGCAAAAACTTCAATAAACTTTCAATATATACTCTTGGCATTTAAAAAAAATTATTTTGTTACATCAGAATAAACCTTTTTACTTTTTATTTTTGTTTTTCATTTGTTATTAATATACTTACATTTTGGTAATAAAGCAACAAAAGGGCAAATTTGGAATGAGATTATATTTACTCTCTCAAAATGAATTTTTCAATATTATATTTTAAAATGGGTTGTAAATGATACAAAAAGTTTAAAATAAGGGAGTCAAGTGAGATTTTTTAAAGTTTGAGGGTGCCGAGTGAAATTATTAGAAACCTTAAGACGGTTTCTGAAATTATCCCCAAAAAAAAACCTTACCACTAAGCTGTGCTCCACTGCTCCTTGCCGCCTCCAGTTCTCGAGCAACAGCTACCGTTCTTCCAATTCTCATCTCTCATCTCCCGTCTCCTTTATACCTCTTCTTTATTTCCTTCCATAATCACCCTTTTATTTCCACCAATCACTGGCTCCTGTCGCCAGCAACCATATCAATTTGCCACTATCTTCACTGTCTATTCCTTCTTTCTCTTTATATATTAATAATGTTAGATGCTCCTCCTCTTCTCCAATATATTTGTCTTTTACAGATTTTTGCAAATTGAAATTTGCCAAATCAACAAGGTATAGAGAGCAGATTTCATTTTCAAACTAGAGGGAGATGAAATGCATGGCTGCGATTGAGGGAAAAAAGTTAAAATTGAAAGGTGTAATTGGAAGAGGCAAGTATTATATCTGCTAAGCAGAAAGTTACTCTAGAATATTAAGAACTGCATTTTGTTTTCTCTTTTTATTTTGTGATTATTTTTTTTTCTAGAGAAAGAATTCTGTAATTTTAAGCGTTGATGGTAATGATGAATTATATTCTTTGTGGATGGGGTGTTGCTTTTGTTGTGGGTGTTGGTGGTTGTGGGCTGTATTATTTTGTGGTAGAGAGGTGGCGGGCATTGGAATCCCAGTTTGGTATTTAAGATTAGTTGTTAATCAGTGTCGATTTTAGCCAAGAAAAATAGCTAGCGATTGTATTTTGAGTTGAGATTAGTTGATTTCCATTGGAAGAATTATGGCACCAGACAGTGGCGGAGCTAGAAAAAATTTTCAATTGGAGCAAAAGCAACTCTAAAATTTTTTAACTACACTTTTTTTAGTTTTTTAAGGAAAAAATATTCACCAATAAGTACAAATAATGCATATATTTCATGAAAAATATCAAAAGACAAACTCAATATTATTAATGTAATAATAATTTTATTTCAAAAACAAACTAAATCATTTACAATTGTTCATGACGAGTTTTCATATTTTAATAACGATTTACAACCTTTTTATTTTGAAATTCACGCAGTATATTTTTTCCAATATAAGTAACTAAACAATTATTCATCCAAGTGTCTTCCATTCTATTTTATAACCGATTCTTCACTATATTCATTATTGAAAAAACCCTTTCTACAGTAGCTGTAACAACAGGTAAAATCAAAAACAATTTTAAAAGCATATAAACCAATAGATACACAAAACTCCAGGGGACACACTTGAAATTACATCAAATTTTTATAGATATTATAGAAATTTAAGGGGGGCAGTGGGGGCCTCTAAACCAATAAATACACAAAACTCCAGGAGGCACAGTTAAAATTACATCAAATTTTTATAAGTATCATAGAAATTTAAGGGAGCTGTGGGGGCCCGTGCCCCCAGTGTAAATCCGCCACGGGCACCAGACCTTGGGGAATTTGGGCCAACAAAAATAATTAGAATTTGCATGGATGGTAAGTTAGACTTGGTGGACTAATTCTGGGCTGTGTTTTTTTTTTTTTTTGTCAATCGTCATTTATCTATCCTAGAACTACTCCTAATCTATTCTAAGGGAAGGGCTCAATTGGACCTATGGGGAAACCGACGGGGACTTGGTGGACTAATTATAGACTGTGTTGAGTAAACTTTTTTTTTCTTTTTTTCCTTTTTTCTTGAGAGAAGCTCTTTGCATTTATTGAAACGAGAAAAATGCACTTTTCATCTTCATTATTTGGGGTGTTGGACAATTTCGTTCCTAAAGTTTCAGTCAAAACACATTTCATTCTCATAATTTTATAATTTTGACCAATTTTATCCCTAAACTTTCATGTAAACACATTTCATCTTCACAGTTTCATAAATTTGACTAATAAAGGACAAATGATGGATTGTCAAACAATTTGAATGGAACATCATCACTTGATCATAGCATGCCTGTTAGTAAAATACAAAAAACATTAAATCAACAAAAACCTCAAAATCATTTTTAGTTCAGTTTCTTATTTTTTTTTAAAAAAAAACTAAGAAATTTTCGGCTACCATTGCTCTCGTCTCAATCACAATTTGAACAAAAAGATTAAGAGGAAATGAAGTTGCGGAAAAGAAATAACCCTATTACAGCAAATTGGAGAAAAATTACACACAATCCTGTTGCAATCAATTAGAGAAAAATATTAACATGAAAGAAAGAATTGTTTAGATTGTCATTTATTTGCAAAATTTTGTTTTGTTGCATCATATACATGTTTTTCAAATTATCTATCTATCATTCAATCTATTTTTTATCTCACATATATCATATCACAAATTTAAAAAAAAACCTTATCTGAACACACTCATTATTATTTATGTAATTTAATCAATGACCCAATTATGTATTAACAATACAATTATTAATAGGACACACTAGTCATGTGATGGTATTCTGTCCAAATTGGCTAACAATCATTCAATTGTCCTCATTTGTTCAAATTTATGAAACTACGAGAATGAAATGTGTTTGCATGAAACTTTAGAGATAAAATTGGTCGAAATTACAAAACTATTAGGGTGAAATGTATTTTGACTGAAACTTTTAAGGTCGAAATTGTTCAACACCCTAAACATTGGGGATGAAAAGTGCAATTTTCCCTTATTGAAACCCTCAAGGGAGGCTTTGAAATTTTCCCGTAAAAAGATATATCAATCATTTGCCGTCAAAGATGTGAAAGCACATATCAACCAATTTTTAAAGTTTAAATTATTGAATGATATGACAAAATTTTATTAGATTACAATCATTAGTATGGTACCAAAAGTGATGCTAGAATTTTGATGTTGTTGAAAGAATAAAATGATTAATTACAAGAAAAAGAATTTAATATTACTAGATTGCAAACTGGAAAATAATTTATACTTACTATATATAAAGGGAGAAGAAAGAGTTGGTATGAATTTTTTCGTGTCAATTTATGTTCTTTCTAAACTATCCTTGATAACTACCCACTTCTAACTTCCAATATATCCTTCTTTCAACTAATATGTATTTCTTATTATTTTGTTTTTCAACTTATTTAGTAAACCTTAATTTTTACTAGCAACTATCAATTATGGTTATGAATTCCTATGAAATAATTATTTGGTTATATATTTTATTTTAGTGAATTTTCTACATATTTACTAGTATAACATAAAACTGATTCTCTTGAAAATAATTTCAAATGCAGTCAAAACATTTGCCACAAATTTCTTCTGTTAGTTGCAAAAACATTCGTGTGTGCGCTGAACACTGGCACAAAATAATGGTGGCACATCATGTTTACCTATGTTTTTTTTTCTACATATTTTCTTTTGACAAACAATGCACGTGAAGATTGTAATATTGCTTTCACAATAAACTACAGGTGTGAGATTTATCAAATTATTGTTTGGTGAAAGGAAGGAGAGAAAACTCAGAAATTTCTTTATTAACATTTTTATCCCATTGGTTGCACCGAGCATAATCGTCAATGCATTCATCTTTTTGTTTCAAAATTAGCGGTTGCAGCCAAATAAATTTTGCAATGGAATGTTTAAAAAGAAGCAATTTTGCAACAAAGTTAATTCTTTTAAAAAATTAAAAGATACAATTTTGATACCTTTACCAATTTTTTAGGAAAAAATTAAACTACCTGCAATAGTTTGTTAATTCATAACTATAATGAGATGAATAACAACATATACCTAGTTTAATATATTTTATACAAATAATTTTTATGTTTCAATTGCATGGTTGCCTGAGCGAGAATTTGAGTTCTATAATATCCAACATTCACAACTTTTCTACAAAATTTACCCAAGAATAATGAAGAAAATGTAAAGTAACATTAGTGTTTTTTTTTTACCATTTTGGGTAATAAACGGCATGTTATTCAACTAAACGACTAAAATAAGCGAGTGGATATGAAGATAACTATCATGGTGATTATCTATTTAGAACAAAGTTGATGAAACATAAGAAAAAGATTGTTGAACACATAGCACAGACAAATGCTATTTGGGTATTGTGCCTAAACTCGGTATCTATTAGTCAAAACAACCTTTTGGCATTGACTTATAATATTCAAGCTGAAAAAACGGTTTGAGTGGCTCTCAAATTATTACGAAATTCGACTTTTGGCCTCCAATTATTAATTGAATAGTTTTAATCCTTCGACTAATTAAAATGTACCCTTCTATCAATTTAAATTGTTATGACCGGCAGACATAGCACCACGTGCAAAGCATATGGGATAAACGATGGACCTTTTAATTTGCATAGGATATGCCTTGTGAAGCCTTCGGAGACGATGCCACTGTTGCTTTACGTCCGACCTTGCCGTAGTTACCATTCTCTCTCCCACGTATCAACACAATTCACACACTAAATTTCTTAAAAAATTACGGTAAAACAACAAAAGAGGTAAAAAAAAAACTAAAATCACATCCTAAATTTCATCCTTTTGCTCTTTGATGAACTTACAGGTTCCTGTCAACTTTAGACTAGCCGGAGTTCCTCTCCACCAAAAAGGGTTCATCAATTTGTAATTTTTTACTAAGATTTTCTATTGGTTATTTCTTCAAACAATTTGAGAGCATAAAAAATTATTACTAGGTCCAAGTTGAATTCAAGTCATGGTTGACCCAAAAATCTTGAAACGATAAACAAATTTCACCTCACTCAGAATGACAAAATGACAAAAGCAAATAAGCATGTTAATCTGGAGCAACAAAACGCAATCAGCGTGTGATTCACATAAATTTCAGAAATTATCAAAAGGAGATTTGGTATAGAAGGGAAAAGACCTTTATAGTGCTATTCTAATGATGGTTTGGCAAGTGGTGGTGGTGGATTTTAGTGGCAAAAGTGGCAGCGGCAACTCTTGCACTTTAACTCGTCCTTTTCGCTCTTCTTCTTTTTTTTTTTTTTGGCTCATGTTTCTGATTTTTCTTTTCTTGATTTTTCCTTTTTGAATGTCGAGGAAATTTAAGAGGTTAAAGTTGAGATTTGGAGGACTTTTGAAAGTTGGTTTTAAGAGAAAGGTTGAAAAGATGAAAATGGGGCCATGGATTTTTATGAATGAAGTTTAATGGAAGATGCAAAATGGGAATTGATGCCTTTAGTTTAGGTGATTAAGGCTTTGATGATGAAGTTGATGATGATTCTTAATGATAAGAAAAATATATGAGACTGAATTTGTGGTAAAGAATCAGCAGACCAAAAGGGCTTCGCTCGTCCTCGTGCCTCGTGCGTGGTGCTATTTCTATTAATCACATTAACGATTCAAATTTAACGAAGGGCTCTAAGTATTCGTTTTAATTATTTGGAAGTTAAAACTGTCCAATTAATAGTTGGAGGGGTAAAAATTAAGTTTGTCATAATTTGAGGGCCACCAAAGCATTTTGCCCTATTCAACTTTTTTTTTTTTTGTCGCAACGGTAGAATTTTTATAACCTAATCTAGTCTAATCTAAAGGGAAGGGAAAGGGGGTTCGATATAAGTAAAAATTCCATCCAAAAAAGTCAATTAAGACTGCCACATAAAGTGGCAATTGGTGGGAGGCAAGACTGGTGGTGACCACCAATCCAAAGGCCTATTCAAGCTTGTTTGGCTGTAGTAAAAAGTGCATTCTCCCCTCGGCTGCCTTCATCACACGCTAAATAAGAAGATCCAATTTTTTTTATTTTTTATTTTTACATTTTTCGAACAATGAAAGTATATTTCGGGTGTGTTTGTTTGGATTGAAAATATTAAGCTCAATAAAAATTGAGTTTGAACTACACAAGCTGCAAGTCAAATTGACGTCGAACTTGAAAATATGCTACACTTGAGGTGCTCGTTGAATCTAATTGAGTAGAATTTTTTAAAAAATTTAATGATAAAGGCTCGATTGAACTTTAAATCAAGTTTGAGTTGAGGTCGTAAGTCAAATCAAACTCAAGTAGGGTGATACTCGACAAACTCAAATAGGGTGTTATTTGAGTTCAACTCAACTCGATTATACCTACTATGGATAAAACAACTAATGGATTGGAAAATTCAAAGCATGAAGATTATAAGAACAAGATAATTAACATTGAATTCCGATTTTCTACTACAACCAACTTGAATTGGTAAGAGTTGCGGAATTTGGAAGTTTCCAGATGAGTTGTTCAGTTGAATTTTTCTTCTTTTCGTTAGACATTATTGTTTAACTCAATGAAATATGTGCTATGTTAAATTCTCTATATGTACATGAATCTAATGTGGTCTAATGATTGAAGTTGTGGATTTGAGTGCATGAATCTATCTGTGAAACACAGAGAAGAGGATGGGAGGAAGTCAGGTAGTAAATTTGGATGAGCAAATAGTTTGGAAAGGAAAAGAGAGAGAGTATGAATGTTGGAAGACGTTGATATTGGTGGCTGTATAAGCTTTTCTTTTCTTCTGTTAATCTCTTAGAATTATCGGATTTATAAGAAATTAAAAATGTGCTTTTTTTTAAGGCTATATATGTATATATACACACACTCACTACAAAGACGTTTTTGGACAACTACACTAGTCTTTTCGATGATATCAGTCGAGTCTTTAAAGTTTGGAGACAGTAGGGGCTTTCTGATAATCATTTATCTACTTGAGGGGTAGACTGTTATTTGACCAAAATTTGAGGTTCGATTACTAATTTGGCTAAACATCAAAAGAGTTAAATATAGTTAACCTTAAAATATTAAAAAGTTTAGTGTGTTGTGAAACTAATAAAATAAACTACCAAAAGTAGGGATTGAATTAGTAGAGTGAGAAGCAAAAAGAGAGAGGAACTAATCAAAGTACTAGAATGTTACAAATGAAGTAGGATTCACCCCTATATATAGGTGGTGATCCAAGATCAAAGGTACATTAAATATTAATACATGAATTTAGTACTTCAAGTACATCCATAAATGGCTTCATCCAATGTACCAATGAATCTAGGGAGAATACATGTATCTAGCATCTTAAGAATACTAGCAGAAACATACCGTGCTTGCGCACGGTGAAGAATTTATGTAATGCCCACAATGAGCTGGTATAATTGTTAATAAAGTACTATAATTAATATTTGCATTTGATGTGTATGAATTTATGTGGTGTGGAGGAGATAATTATAAAGATGGCAAAAAGGATAAACTAACCACTATCTCAAACGACACCATTATCTCAATCAAGAATCCAGAGGTCCATCATGCAAAATGGTTTCATTTTTTTTAAGGACAAAATGGTTTCGTTTGAAATCAATTTTTTGCAATGTAATATGAAATTTGGTAACCAATGGATTGCAATTATAAACAAACGATACGGAGAACCAGTCATTAATTAACAAAGGAGATAATTAAATTAGAATATAGTAAATTTAATCTATTTGTCCGACCCCTAGTCTAACAGATATAGTAGGAAACAAATGTTAATAACCACTATTTATTACAATTAACCCTTGTCTAAATTATTACAATTAATATATTTGCACACTATTTGGCTTTCAATGGTTGAATATTTTTTCAGTATGGATATCATGTCACATTAATAAGGCCATTTTTTCAGCTTTCACCTGTTGAAAAAGCATTAACAATACTTGACTCAGTAAGTTGACTTTGTCATAGAAAAACAAATTGCATATAGTATAGAGTAAATGTACTAATACTTCTTATTTTTAGTCATATTGGTTCTTTTATATGTTTGCTCCATAACTGTCTTTCTTTTTTACTTCTACAGAGGTCAGGTTTGGTCCCCCTCTAATTCGCTGTATTTCTTTTTTCGATATAAATAAATTAGGGGTTGGCATCCCTTCCCCAATTTGGGGCTTTGCCAAAAAAAAAAAAAAAAAAAAAAAAAAACTAATAAATGATGATTATACCTTGGTTCAGTCCTGTGTTTTTGTTTACAAGTATTACACATGAACAAGACACCATAATCTGCAGACGTGGAACGGAAGCATTCTTCACACCCCATGTACCAAAATTTCTGGAAGATGTGCTCAAATGAGAATGATGCTTTCACCCACACATTCTAAAATATAGTGAGCATATGAATTAGTGAAACTATTTATAGGCTGAAATGTAATGGAAAACTTGTAATCATGATACTACCTTGTGTTTTGAACTGATATTTGATATATCAGTAATTTTTGGATTTGCCTGGAAAGAGATATCAGGATTGTAAAGATTGTAAGTTCGCTTTCAACAATGTCTGCAGGGCATTTGGCATTTCTACTTGCCCTGTATATAGGATACTAAAATAGTCAGCCAAATAATTAAAATATTAGTTTTATATGCAACCCAGATTGAAAATTATAAGAGTGAAACCAGTTCTTAAGTCCCTTTGGTTGTCAAACAAACAGATAAATTATAAAGTTTATAAGCAATGAATATTGAAAATTATAAGAATAGAACCAATTCTTCAGTTCCCTTGCTTCTTGGACAGGTGGATTTACAAGGATTGCTGAATCAAACCAGGTAGCAAGAGCCACTTCTATGCAAAAGAAGAGGGGAAACAATATGTGATTCGCAAAACGTACAAATAGAAAAAGGTTAGATGTTAAAAAAATGCAAGTGTCAACTGTTATACTTACCATTATAATTTTGAACTTTTAGCCTTCTTCCAATAAGAACAGGATAGTTCTGAATGTCTGAAATAATCTTGGAGCCTTCATTATCAATAAAAGCATTCCACATGGATAGCATAACTGTCTGCAATCTGACATAGTTTGAACAGTTTCACACTTTATAATTGTTTGGAAAAAGGCTATAATTTGTAATAGCAGATAGCCATTGTAAGCAAAGATTAAGGCTTCTTACTCCTCATTAACAATGACAAGCTCCTGGACTTGTGATCCGTTTGAATTTTTCGTGACAATTTTTTCATCCAATGCAGCAATGACAATTCCCATAATATCTAGTGAGAGCAATTTGCAAAATAAGCATAATAGCATATAACAAGTAAGGTAAACCAGTTATGCTTGAGAAGAAAGATATTCACCAACAGAAATGTCCTTTCGATCCATATACTGTGCCAAGTCTTTAAACTTGGTATACGCAAACTTTGCAACTATAACATCCTCTTCGTCCACAATCTCTTAAATAATTGTTCGACTGTTGATTTTCCATTGCTTTGTTAGGTCAGTGGTTCTGAAGGCATCAGGGATCTTTTTCACTTGAGCATTAGAGATGAGGTACTTTTTGTAAACCTCTAATCCGGGGCTCATTATAGGAATATTAGCATTAAGGATGATTCCTTCAACCTTTGAGCCCTGGAAAATAATTATTACGATGGCGGACAAATGAGTACTATTTATATCTCTATGCATAGCAGATACAATTTTGAATATAAAAAAGTTTAATCGAAATAAATACCTCAGAATCAATGAAGATAAATTTTTGTTTCTTAGTTGGTGTGCTAATTGATGAAGTAACTTGCTATTTCTCTTGGACAGTGACTTTTGCTGTCCACTTCTCCATTCCGACTTCAACCTCATTGATCGG
Source organism: Coffea arabica (assembly GCF_036785885.1). Lineage (NCBI taxonomy): Eukaryota > Viridiplantae > Streptophyta > Magnoliopsida > Gentianales > Rubiaceae > Coffea > Coffea arabica. Next base: position 43,309,475 of record NC_092323.1, read on the forward strand.
CAATATAGCAGCCATCCTATACTCATTAGCAATAACAAAATTATACAAGTAAGAAATTTCAGTTTACAAGGATAAAGAAAACTATAAATTTGAGAACAAGATATAACAATATTTAAAGGTCAAGATACCTATGCAGAGTGCGAATGATCAATTAGATAACTGTAATATTTCAACAAACACATCAGTTTTTACTTCAGCAAATGTTCCTGGAAGTATGAGAACTTTAACTGCATTAGCAATTTTTGCTCTAGCGAGTGCAACGTATAATTGTCCATGAGAAAATACGAGTTCCTTCAGATATAAACCAATATAGTCAAGAGTCTGACCTTGAGCCTTGTTAATTGTCATTGCAAAACAAAGGCGAACTAGAAATTGTGTTCTGACGAAGGGAATGCCATGAGACAACAATGCAATGAAAATGAAAACGACAGAGCAAAGAGAATCATAAAACAATAAAAATGCAAGATAAAAAATAATAATAATAATAGTGACAAGTAGAAAAAAGTAGTAAGCATGGGAAGTAGAAGAATATCAAAAACAAAATAATCCTAAGGAAAAAAATATAAATATTACAAGAATAAGGAGAGGAAAAATAGAGCATTACTTACAATAGATGTAATAACAGACACCAAAAAATAGCAATAACAGTACTGAGTGTGTTTGGATTGTAAGTTATTTGAAATATTTTTACTGCAGCACTTTTTGTGATGTGATGTATATGAGATAAAAAAGTAATTGAAAAGTTAAAAATATGTATTAAAAATTGTAATGGTGATGTCAGCAAATATATTTGATCAAATAATTGGCTGTCCAAACACACTCACTAGTGTTCAAAGAAAGATCCGCAACGAAATAGAGGGAAGGAGGAGCTCGAGGAAGAAGAAGCGGAAGCAGTACATAAAACAAAGCAAAAGAAGAAAAGCAGGCTGAAATGTAAGGGAAAGAATTTACATGATTACCTGACTTTTGTTCTATGCATGAAAACTCGGGAAAGCAATTTCAAAGATGTGCAAATCTCGCATGGAGACAGCAGCATTTAATGAATTGCAGATTGCTCGTGGTGGGAGGTTTAATCTGCCGACTAATAGCTATAGTAGCAACCATGTAAAATTACAAAAGAAACATTTGCAGAACTAGAAGTGGCAAAATGGATATATGGTTGATAAATGGTTTTAGTTAAATGGATAGTGGATCAAATTGATCCAATCCAATTAAAACCATTTAATAAATGGATCTAAATGGATGTCATTTAAATGGATAGTGTAAACCATGATCCATCCATTTATCCATTTACTCTCCCAAATCCTAAATTTAAGATCCAAATGTTTTTTTCCAAAAAATACAGATCCCCAAAGTTCTATTCTTAAATCACCTAAAATCTTTTGGTAATAACAAATGCTTGTACTACTACTCTATTTCAGTACTTCATAAAATTAGTTTAGTTCCAAGAAAATTTAACTGCTGTGGTCAATTTAATCTTTCGTCATTACTTTAAGTATCATTTTGTAAAGTAATGAACAATTAAGAACTTGGCTACATTTTTATAACTTTTGAATGAATTGAATACGGCTTTACAGTGAAAAGAAGTTTACGTTTCCAATTTTTTGCACTCCTGTTCAAGAGTGATGTCTTGAATAAAAGTGCAGTTCTAACAAGAAATCTTATGTTATTTGACAAGTAAAATATTTTCATCATATGTGCACGTAGTACCTAAAAATGTATGAAACTCCTTATTATACCATTGATACACAAGCTACCTTATATTACTTATTAAATTAGGTGATAAGGGGAGAGGGATTGCAAGTATGAGGATTTGGAAAAAAAAAAAAAAGTTGTCATTTACATATCTTAACCAATGTTGCGGGGACACTCGTTAGAAAAATTCTTTTTATAAATAAAAGAATTAAAAAAATAAAAATTATTTTGACACTGCATGATGCATTCTCGCTTTTTCTTTACTTAAGAATATAAATGTTTGCAATCATTACTACATGAGAGTTTAATTTAAAAAAAACAAGAGTAGAGACTAAAATATAATTTTGAAAAGGATGAAAGAAATATAGGAACTAGAAGCAAATAAAATGCAATTAATGTTATTGGCAACTTGGCATGTGAGGAAGTTATGAAGGAAAGAATAGGTGGTCCCACAAAATTAATTTGACATATGAGGAAGTTATGAAGAAAAGAATAGATGGTCCCACAAGATTTTATCTCACATTTTTATAAATGTGTTTTCTATTTTTTAAGTTAAATGGATGTATATGGATAAGATGGATAATCCATTTAAATCCACCAAAATAATTGGATTTAAATGGTTATCCATTTAAAACCATTGAATTTATATGGATCATCCAAATCCATTTAAGGTTGGTTTATATGGATGGATTGGTGGATATGAATCCATTTTGCCACTTCTATGCAGAACATTAAGTGCGGAGCCTGTGAAGCATACATGCAAAGTAATTATAGACATAGTAAGGGGTATAATGGAAATGCAAAGACAATCCTATATCATGTGCGTTGTGGCCTGAACCTAAACGGAAGACTACTAATGAAAGAACGGCTGATGACAGTAGAAGTAATGAATGACTGGAATAGAAGTTAATTGCAATGATTGGGATCTTTAAAGAGGCTAAAATTTAAATGCATAAAAAAAGGAAAGGGTCTGTAAAAATTAATTACATATATTTTCGTTACCTTTACTATGATAATAAAATTAATTATCACAAAAGGGTCTGTAAAAAAATTTTTGGAGAATCACCAATATTTGTTTTTTTTATTATATCAATTTATTGACAAAATCAATAAAAAATGAGGAAAATATAAATGCAACAAACAAAATATAATTACAAATATAAAGTGCTACATACATTGTATACATTATTATGATGATTGGGAAAAAAAAGCAGCCAAACCAAAACGAAATTAAAAAAATCTATTACAATAGAATACCCAGAAGAAAATAGGGAAAAAAATACCGTAAGCACAATAACTTGAGCACACAATTGCATATTCGATTATTAGAATGATAATATAATAATAAATATAAATAATATATAATATAGAATTATTCAAATGGAAAAATCATAGGAATGGAATGATTTAAAGGAAAAATCATATATATATATAATATTATAAAATAAAAAAATAGCAAACTAACTATATAATATGGTGCAGGGGATGCGTGCATGATGATGAATGAAGGAGCAAAAAAAAAACAGCAACCAATTTAAGCGGTCCCTTCCAACGCAGGGGCACGTGATTTCCGCATGAGGAGGAGGATGAAAGACCAAAGACCAACAACCAATTTAAGTACCATTCCCATTTTATATAAAGTTCTTTAGCATACAATACTTCCAAAGTTAAACAAAGGGACATCCACATCTTATAATCTTTCTTGAGAATATCAACCAACATTTGCACTTTCTTTTTTGTGCTTTTCTTTTATTTGGCAAACTTAGGAAGTGGAGTATTTTTACTTTAGTAAACTTCATAATTTGCGAAATTTCAAAGCTACTTAAAATACGGTTTTGGAAACTGATCTTCAAAAAGTGAAGTAAGTGTGGAATTTCTATTTCATAGTAATTTTCAAAAGCTACTTTCCCCAAAGCTAGTGCTAATTTTCTGGAAAGAAAAATTTCTAAATTCTTGAGATTCGAAAGTTCTTTTGAATTACCATTTTTGTGAACCTTCATTGGTTATTGACCACATAATGTCATAATCACTTCCAATAAATCTTCCTCAATCATTGGAAATAACCAAAAATTTGCTTAGGAAAACAATATGAATACCATTGAATATATATATATACAACGTTATCTTGATCGATGTTCTTATTCACCAAGAAAACCAAAAATGGCATCTGCATCTTCTCGTCAAGAAACTGGTCACTCCATCAAGAAGAAAGGAATCATGAAGAAGAAAAAGTCAAGCAAATTTTCTTCTGCAAACACATACAACTCCACCAAGAAAGTATGTTTTTCGCTCGATTCTGGCCATACAACCAAGAAAGTAATTTCCTCACTTGATTCTGCTGACAAGATTAACAAAGAGTCATCGGAGAAGCCCGTTTCCGGTGGACAATCTACCGAAGAATTGCTTTGTAAATCACCATTCGTTTTCCAAAAGTTAGAAGGCGATGTCAACATCTTTAAAAACGTAGAAACTGGGATTGCTGAAGTTACGCCTGCAGCTAATGGAGTAATGGTGAAGGGCCAATTTGTCCAGTGCAGTAGAGGAGTTTTGGTTAATTCTGAAAATCCGTATTATCTACCAATTGTCGACAATCATGGGTTACTGTTAGACGAATTCAGCAAATTGGATGATCTTAGTATTTGTGATATTGAAGATGGTGGAACCGATTCTGAGTCTTGTTACTACTACCCAGAAATCAAAGATTGCAAGAATTGAACTGGTATAAGATTGACCAAGACATAGTAACTTTCTGTTGAATAGGGTGTCTATCTATTGTGATGTTTAAACTGAATTTTTCATATGCCATGTTTAAACTGAATTTTTCTCTCCAGTAAAGGATAGAATTTGGCAAAGGATCCAACAATTCCGACATAGTCAATTTTGTGTTTCAAATTCCTTGATTCTTTACTTTTTGGATGTTCAAAAGATTATGAGCAATTTTTGGTGCGGTTATGTCACAAAGGAATGAAGGATATGCCAATTTCACTCGATTATTTGAACAAACTTTCCAGAAAAAAGGATGAAGAAAGGGTTTAAGGCGATTAACGGCTTAAAATTTGGCATTATTAGCCAAGCAAACGTGGTGAATTGCAATACTAGCTAGCTGCAGATATGAGTTATGAATAAATTAAAAGAAAAAATAACTATATGCTTTCGACTTATGAATGTGAACATTGTTTTACTCAAAATGAAAAAAAAAGGAATTTCAGATTTTTTTTTTTCGGAGACAACAACTGTTGTATAACCTAATCTATCCTACACTAAAGGGGAAGGGACGGACCTAAGGAGGCCCAGGGATAACTCGGCAGAAACCGAACCACCATCGGATGGGCGGACCTAAGGAGGCCCAGGGATAATTCAGAGAGAACTGAACCATCACCGGATCAGACAGATGCACTATGCACCCGCCTGGATTTTTTGAAGCCAAACCACTTTAAATGTGGCAATTGATGGAAGACAAGATTTTAACCCTTGCCTCCAACCCCACCAAGCCTTAATGGCTGGGTGATGGCCACCCGCCCAAAGGCTGGTGGTTAATTTCAGATTCAATATGGCGAATTTTCTTTTCTTCAATGCAGTTTTATTATGTCGCAAATTGATTTTTACGCATGCGACAGTCTTTGAATTAGCAAGATGGGCAGACATGAACTGCAAAAATTTGTTTGTCTTGAAAAATTGGACCAATTACGTGACGAATGTTAGTAGTTTCATATAATCTTTTGTACAAAAGGTTATCATCCAGTTTCAAATTTGATACTTTTATGATAACAGGTTGCCAAAATTTATACGTAAACTATCACTTGTTTTTGACAAAACACTTTAACAGAATTCTCAATGTCTATATCATGTCTAACTCCTTTTCTAAGAAACTAACCGTATCACCCTGAAAAGTTACCTATTTTGTTTATTGGTAAAAGCTTACCAATGTATTAGCAATTTTTTTTGTTTCACAATTCTTACCACCTTTTTTTAAAAAACAAATTTTATGATTTCATTTGCAAAATCTACATCATCAATTGCAAAATCATTTTTGTATTTAGTTTATTATGCTTTAGCTTAAAAAAAGGTTCATTGGATAAATTATATTATTGGAAGAAAATAGGCCACATTCAAATCTAACTATTGTGGAAATAGCCCAACACGAAACCACAAAAAAATTAAAGAAAAAAAACTACGCTTGATATTTATATAGAATTGGTTTTGTTGTATCTTCTCCTCTATTTTCATCTTTTCTCATTGGTCAACTTTCACCTTTGTTTCCATAAGGTTCCAAATGCTGGTGATTTCATCCTTTTATTGGTTCAAGGGGGACATTAAACCTTACGAGGGAGAAAGGAAGAATGGGATAGTTTGAAAGTTGGGGAATGCGTGTGATGTCACTTTTCAATTGAAAGGATGCTACTTTTTTTAAAAAAAAAATAGAAAACTTACTCTTTTAGCAAATATAACTTTTGTTAAGAAAAGATTTACCATTTCAACATTAAACTTAACTGCTTATGTCAATATGTTAAAACTTAACAACTTATTTCAATTTATCTTACAATTTCTTTTAGAAACCTTACCATTTTTTATCAAAACATGAAATCCAAAAATTTTAAAGTAAAGAATATGTGAAACTAACAATCTCATTGTCAATTGATGATGTGATGAGAATATAAAGACCAAGGCCCATTCAAGCACATGGGGAATTGGAAGATTCAAGTGAAGACTAGTTGATTGCACGAATGCTTGAGTTTAGTAGGATTATTTGATTTTCCTCGTTGATTTTGGTTATTTCTCGTTTTAAAAAGTCTAGGTAATTAAAATAGTTTAATTGCGGCTCATTTGTTAGTAAGTAAGGCCCAAAATCTTTCTTAAGTATGTAGGGTAGTTTGGTCAACTTTTGGATTAGGGTTAATGCTTGTAAGGGCTATAAATAGCCCCACTTCCTCTTTGTTTGGGATCAGTTTTTGACTATTAAATACAATTAGTGAGTTTTCACTTTCTCTTTGGCAAGAGAGTTGCCTTTGAATACTTGAGAATCTTCTCAAGTTATTCACCCGAACTTATCAATCGAGTATCTCCTTGATTGTGGCGTTCTACTACCTCCAATTTGGTTCGTTAATTCGAGTAGTTACGGGTTGAGATAATATCAAAATTGTTCGTGACTTCTAGGGATTAGTTGGGTCAAATTTCCGCTGCCTAAGCCATGGAGTTTTGGTTGTCTAGATCGGGGTTTCACATCAGTTGGTACCAGAGCTAGTTGACAACCACCAGGTTATATCTTTTTTTTTTGTTTTTCGTTTATTTCGAGTCATATATGTTTATCCCAATCTGTTCGTTTGTTTAGAATCAAAAAAAAAAAAAAAATATTACTGTTCATCGTTACTGTTTACCGACACTGTTCATCGTACTGTTCATCGATACTGTTTACCGACACTGTTCATAGTTACTGTTCATCCGAATACAAATCTGTCCAGCCTTGTTGTTTGTGTTATCCAACTTGTTTACTTGGTTTTCAAATCTGAATTTTGGCAAAACTTGTTGGAATTTTGTGAATCTTGAAGAGAACTTACAATAATCTTGAACTTCTTGAATTCTTGACCACAATCTTGAAATTTCTGAAGTTCCTGACAACTTCCTTGAACGTTCTTGAAAGATTTTGGAGTTCTTGGTTGTTATTATTTGTGGACTTCCTTGTTTTGTGTCGTGGTTGATAGTTGTAGTCAAAAAAAAAAAAGACAAAAAAAAGACAAAAAAAAAAAAGAAGAAAGAAAAGAGGAATTGGTTGGCAAGAGAAAAAAAAAAGGAAAGGAAAGAAAGGGGCAACCGAATTGTTTTGAATAGGGAACCAAATCTGATTTGTGCAATCTTTCTTGGAGTAGAATTTGGAAGTTACCAAAAGTTGTTTCAAGAAGATTACCAAAGGTTGTTTCAAGAAGGTTACCAAAAGTTGTTTCAAGAAGATTACCATTGTTTGTTTCAAGAATGTTACCAAAAGTTGTTCAAGAGGAAGAGGATTTTCAAAAGGTTTCCAAAAACTAACTTGTTTCCAAAATCAATTAGGAAACTAAGTAAAGCACTTGGATAACTCTTTGTACTCACTTGGACATTCTCTGTCCTACCTTTTTAGGAAACTTTCCTAAACTCTCTCATCCATTTTTTTTGGAAACTTTCCTAAAGTCTTTCATCTATTTTTTAGGAAACTTTCCTAAACTCTTTCATCCATTTTTTTTTGGAAACTTTCCTAAAGTCTTTCATCTATTTTTTAGGAAACTTTCCTAAACTCTCTCATCCATTTTTTTGGAAACTTTCCTATATTCTCTCATCCATTTTTAGGAAATTTTTCTAAACTCTCTCATCCATTTTTTGGAAACTTTCCTAAATTCTCTCATCCATTTTTTTAGGAAACTCTCCTAAAATTCTCTCATCCATTTTTAGGACCTTTCCTATATTCTCTCATCCACTTTAGGAAACTCTCCTATATTCTCTTCCTAGATTTTAAGAAACTTTCCTACATTTTCTCCTACATTCTTGTGATTACACTTGTGAAAAGGTTGGTAACGGTTGTTGGACTTGAGCAGCATTTCTCAACTACCTAACCCAACAGGTAAAGGTATTTGGTAAGTCCATTAGAGTGACATCCATATACACGAGTGCGAGTGGATACACGTAAGGGAGCGTGAAAGGCAATATCTTCGGTTTCGTTGCTAACTTTTTGCAGGTTCCCTCATACGTCATGGCGAATACAAGACGCATAAAAGTTAGCCCACAACATTGTCTTCCTGATCCTAAGGGAGTCAAAGAAGTGGCATTACGTGGTGTAGATGAGCAATTAGACCTCGTCAAATCTCAGTTGCTTGGTTGGTTTTATACCCGTTGCGGTGTCAAAGATAAAATTTGTAGCTTGGCCATTGATGGGAGTTGTGAAGTCAACCTTGCAAGTGCTATCATGGTTGAGAAATTAAATCTTCCAACCATTGATCATCTTCAACCATACAAGTTGACGAGCACTCATGGTGATGTTTGGGTTACTAAACACACACTTGTACCTATTCAAATCGGCAAATATGTGGATGAGGTGTTGTGTGATGTAGTCCCAATTCAAGTGACACATGTGTTGTTGGGCAAAGTATGGATGTTGAGACGAGAAGTTAGATATGACGGACATACTAATAAGTATTCCTTCTTATTTAATAGTTGTCGTTTGGCACTTGTATCACTTACTTATGACCAGTTTTGTATTGATCTAGCATGCATGAAAAGTGAGTTTGAGCATTATAGAATGGAGAAAAAGCTAGATGAGGGAATTGTGCCTACAGAGGTAAAACCCGAGGGAGTTGAAAGTAATGAGATGAAAGGGTCAGCTGTTGAACTAGAAAAAGAGATGAAAAAATCTAATGAGATGGGTGGTAAAAAGGAAGAAAAGAGAGAAAGTAGGCTGATCTTGAGCAACCCGGTGAAGGCCTATTATTTTCTTAACAAACTTACCTTTGCTTTGTTTAGTGTTTCTTCTTTTATACAGATCAAGCAAAGGCAAGTTGAGCTGATCTTGGTGTGTTCCATTCCAAAATCAATTGTAGACGTTGCAAGCCTCCATGGAGTTGGTACTCCAAGAGTTAAACCCCCTTGGTATCCATTCATGAAACAATGTCAACTCAAATCAGTCCACACCAAAGGGGAGTTGATTCGAGCTCATCTTGAAGGGAACACTCCATATTTTAGGGATGGTTGTGTACCAAGGGTTCGTTTAAAGAACAAGTACCTCAATGACCATTATGATTTTCGTCTTGCTCTTAGTCCACATGAAGCTCCAACATCACCAAATCCGCCTTGGTGCCTTGCAAGTGTGTTCGAGCCGGAGTTCGATTTCACGGGATACACTTCATACCACTTTGAGGACCCTTACCTCATGACCACAAACAATAAAGTTGAGCATACATTGAAGATGGTTTGTGAGATTCAAGGTTCGACGAGGGTTATTTTCCAACTTAGCACATGGGCTTTGCATTGGATGCCATCTGTAGTCATCATAACAAGATTGAGTCGAAGGCATGTAACTCGTCTTGTCACCATTCGTGCTTCAATTTGTGGGCAAATTGCTTTTAAGAGGAGGGGAATGATGAGAATATAAAGACCAAGGCCCATTCAAGCACATGGGAAATTGGAAGATTCAAGTGAAGACTAGTTGATTGCACGAATGCTTGAGTTTAGTAGGATTATTTGATTTTCCTCGTTGATTTTGGTTATTTCTCGTTTTAAAAAGTCTAGGTAATTAAAATAGTTTAATTGCGGCTCATTTGTTAGTAAGTAAGGCCCAAAATCTTTCTTAAGTATGTAGGGTAGTTTGGTCAACTTTTGGATTAGGGTTAATGCTTGTAAGGGCTATAAATAGCCCCACTTCCTCTTTGTTTGGGATCAGTTTTTGACTATTAAATACAATTAGTGAGTTTTCACTTTCTCTTTGGCAAGAGAGTTGCCTTTGAATACTTGAGAATCTTCTCAAGTTATTCACCCGAACTTATCAATCGAGTATCTCCTTGATTGTGGCGTTCTACTACCTCCAATTTGGTTCGTTAATTCGAGTAGTTACGGGTTGAGATAATATCAAAATTGTTCGTGACTTCTAGGGATTAGTTGGGTCAAATTTTCGCTGCCTAAGCCATGGAGTTTTGGTTGTCTAGATCGGGGTTTCACATCATGATGAAACTCCCAACTAGAGAAAGAAAGAGCAAATTTAGGTGTTATATATGATAGTTTATTCTATATATATAATAGTAAAATTTTTCGCCATGAGGTTATATTTACCAATTTTCTTGCAAGTGTTGTCTTATCACTTGTTTAGTGTCTTACCAAAAAATATTTTAAAAAAATGTGTCTTACCACTTGTTTTGTAAAACTTTTCAATTTAATATTCCACCAAAGTACTTCACAAAACTTATCAGAAAATATTGCGAGTGTATTTGGAACCAAAATTACCGTTTCTTAGTCCCATTTACTGCTGCCTTTCCAGCAAGACTTATCACCCCAAAATACCACTGTACCCATTCTCACTCACTTTTGAACGATGCCTACTATTTTATTGATATTTCAATTCGGTTTCTCGGAAAATTCACTACGTCGTAAACCTCATGCATTTTTTTTGGAAAAACATTACTATTTCAGTCCAATAACTTACCACCTTGTTAGTACTATGAATACTTTTTCAGCATGTCTAGCTAATTTTTGGTAAAGTCCATCACCTTGTTAGGTGAACATGGTAATTAGTCACAAATATGTTTCATTAACTACTTTTATACTGAAACTTACAAATGTTTTAGTAAAAAAAATTTCAAGTTATATGAAAAAACTATTTAACTATAAGAAAAAAAAAGCAAGTACCATGTAGCAAAAGAGAAAGAAAAAACAAAAGAGAAAGTATCGTATAACAAAATACACGACGTTAAAGCTACCAAGTCTTTAGTATTTTGCTAACAAAACCCGTTTGGATTGCATTTTCCGTCATTTTTCATGGAAAAATTACTGTAGCGATTTGATTTATGTGAGGGAAAAAGGTGGTAGGAAAATGTGATCACGAAAAACGATGCAATTTTCTGGCAGAAAATGGCAATCCAAACAGGGCTAATTAGGAAACTTACAGTCTACATATGTGATGTGTTCAAAAATCTAGCACATATACGTCAAAAAGAAAAAACTATTGTAAGCTTACTACTCATGATTTATTTGTCCTAACTCCAAATTATATGACAGATTGACACAGCTGATGGTATTAATACTGTGGTATTAAGTAATGCAACCTTTTCACAAGAAAAGTAGTGAATCAGATGGTTACCATGCAACATATTCTACCTCAAAATGCAACAATGTACCCTACAAGTGAAAAGCATTGCAAAACCATTGTGGTTACTGTTGATTACACCAAAAGAAACATAAAGGTGGCATTTTGTTATTCAAACTCCACGATGTTCCCTTTGTGCATATATATACCTATACAAGAAAACTCGGATTATTGTGATATGCATTGTTTCTGAGATCCATCGAGATGACCACCCCTTTTGCTGTAGCTATATCACTACAGAATCATTGCTTGAGAGTGGATTCCATCAAGATGACAGTCTCTATTTCAAAAAAAAAAAAAAAAAAAATCTCTGTCCAAGCTACATCACCTCTTGAGAGTAGGACTCTAGTACCATGGAAGATAGCATTATGGTTTAGGCATATAGATGGTAATTATAGTGAATCACAATACAGCTCTCCAATAATTCATAATTACCATGATATGCTGCTTTGATTTGAGCAACCAATAAGCTCAACAAGAAGTTTTGGCCAATGTAACTGGAGATCGTCAACAGGAAACAGAGAATGGACAAACCAAACAAACAATTTACAAACCACTAACTCAAGAAACCCAGCAAAGTGCATAAAAAATTGCATGCTACTACTGATCAGCAATAAGAACATGGAATAATAGTCCACCATTCTAAAACAGCATTAGTTGAGCATAACCTAGAATATTAAGCAATGTAAAAATACATGGAATGGTTATTATGGCTTGATAATCTCACTCAAGTTTTGAAAATAACACAAGTCTGAATTACTTGTGTTGCATCATATTTAATGTTGAGTATGTCTTTGTATCCCACATCATAACTTTTATAAAGAAGTATCTCCTCTTGGTAGTTATAAATATAGTGAACTCAAGTGAGCTTAATTGTGCTAAGGGCATCAGCCCAAGTGCTATATGCACCAACCCAAGAGAGTTTTTAAGGGGCCCACACCCCAGTCTAAGATAGGTTTTGGTTTGGCATCAAACCAAAAGAGCAAGTCATGGCTTTTGGGCCATTAAGCATTTAGTGCTATTTAGGCTCTTTTGTGTTTTCAGTTTTAGGTGCCTTTTGGACCTGAAAATTATTTTCTAAGGTTTTGTACTCTCTTTCTGTTATAGTAAATCTGCTACTCTTTCGCCCGTGGACGTAGGTCGATTCGACCGAATCACGTAAATTTCGTGTTTCTCTGTTTGATTTATTTGTTCTGTTATTGTCATTATTGAATTGGCAAGAACCCTATTATTCTCATTGGTCAATTTTCTGGGACCAGACCTAATAAATTGGTATCAGAGTTTCAAGTTTTGGGTCACGGTCAGATTTTGGGTTCTTGATGACAATAACAAGTTTTTGGTGCCACAAAGAGGGAAGGAAAAAAATTTTCGTTGGAGTTCAGTTGGATTTTTTGAGAAGAGTTATTTGGCCCGTTGGAACTCGTTGAAGGTTTTGAGAAGAAGGTGGAGCATGACTACCATGTTCGTGAATTTTAGCCCGTTGGGATCTATTGAACCTTTTGTGAGATTTGGACCGTTGGAACCTATAAAGTCTTTTGCATCTTGGTTCATTGGTGGTTCGTTGTGATTTGTTGGGACTTTTATGGTTCGTTGAGACTTTTATAGAGAAGGTGGAGTTTGTTTGCTATTTGTCTACTATTTATCGATGTTAGATACATACCAAACTGGAGATTTGTTAAGTATGTCTTTGTATCCCACATCGGGACTTTTATAAATAAGTATCTTCTCTTGGTAGTTATAAATATAGTGAACTCAAGTGAGCTTAATTGTGCTAAGGGCATCAGTCCAAGTGCCATATGCACCAGCCCAAGAGAGTTTTTAGGAGGCCCACACCCCAGTCTAAGAGAGGTTTTCGTTTGGCATCAAACCAAAAGAGCAAGTCATGGGCCTTTGGACCATTAAGCATTTAGTGCTATTTAGGCACTTTTATGTTTCAAGTTTTAGGTGTCTTTTGGACCTAAGAATTATTTCCTAGGGTTTTGTACTCTCTTTCGGTTATAGTAAATCTACTACTCCGAACCATGTAAATTTCGTGTTTCTCTGTTTGATTTATTTGTTCTGTTATTGTCATTATTGAATTAACAAGAACCCTATTATTCTCGTTTGTCAATTTCCTGGGACCAGACCTAACATTTAAGACTACGACTTTCTAGTACCAGGGAAACAGTGGATTTATATGATTGTAGCGGATATAATGCAAATCTTAAGTCTAGCCATGGAAAAACCTTGATGCCAATTCTATCAATTTAGGTTTTTAAGTTCTTTTGAAAGTAAGCTACCTTGATGCTTGGTATTTTAAGTTGAGGATGTTACTAGTTTTCTGATTATTGACTGCTCATTTCCTCTTAATTGTTTAGTTTTCTGATATCTTTGCTTATCTGTGTTGGATGATGATTTCTTTGAGACTTAAACAATATCCAATTTGTTAAAAGTTATGCAATAAGTACACAGATAAAAATTAAAGTAATGGCTAAACTCCTAATGTTATAGATGACAAAACAATGAGAGTATGCGTATGCCTTTTCAGGATTTTTCATGGATTCCTGATTGGTTTCATCAACAAAAGTCTTTTTGGATCTGAGAGATATGCATGGATAATCTAACATGTATTTCAGCTGCAATGAAGTGAATGACAAGCAAGAGTTAGCTATAAATTTTGCAAGACACAAGAAAATAAATAAAAATATTAGAACGTAACCCAAAACATAGGATTGAAGAAAACAAATTGTTGATACTCTCTCTGGAGTAAATGAAGGTACTGTATCACAACCTTAAAATAATGGAACAAATTCACAGATTCAATAAAATGCCAATAAAAGAAAATGAAGAAGGAGCTATCACTGTTCAAAAGAATAAAAAACTTAAATTTGTCATTGAGACATTGCTCATCATGCATCACCTGCTCCAATTCTTCTTTTGTAATATCAAAAAGATGTTGCATATCTAGTATACTCACACATCTATATCTAGTATACTCACCAGCCTCACTTTTATCATTGCATTAAAATCAACGTTATAATATTAGTCTTATGTCACTATTTTATTTCACTTTCCTATTAGTATTACTAATTTGTATGTTTATGATAAGAATAAATCTTATATACACTAACAGTGTATACAGTATCATGATTGGATGTATGACACATGTGCAAAATTTGGATTTCAAATTCAAATTCGAATTATATGTCATACATCTAATGATGAAAGTGTATATACTGTCGATGTATAGAAGATTAATTCTTATTTATAATATTATACTTATCTTTTACTTTTAATTTTATTCTTGTTTTATTTATTTATACTATCAAAAAATTCAAAAATGACTATGTAGCATAAAAAATTAATATATGCTTGTTATAATAAAAAAAAGTGTATATTGCTAGCAATTTGACTATATAAAAAATATTAGCAAACTAGAAATTTAAATTACTTAAAATTTAAAAGTATCTCACAAAAAAAACCAATTGTTTTATTTACCTTTTTATGTATAGTTGATTAACCACTATGTTATTATGATTTTTTTTTTACTATTGTTATTAAAATTAATTCATTCTAAACTCTAGACGTGTTAATATAAGTAATATAAGAAATAATTTATTCATATAAATAACATATACTTTGTTATAACCTAGATTTTATGATAATATTACTTTCAATAACAAAAGTAAAAAAGATAGAAATAAATAAAGATGAAAACTAAGAAAATTAAAATTAATATATGGATAATAATAGTAAAAAAAAGAAAGTATTTGATCACGTAAAAGAAGGGAAAAAACTAAAAAATATAAAGAAAATGGGCAAATAGAAAAGAGCAAAAATGAGAAAAAGAAATAAAATACTAATTAATATGGAAGGCGCACTTTTGTCCTAAAACATAAAATAGGGGGACAAAGTGTCTATTTATTGAGTTGAGAGGGATATAGTGCAACTGAAGGTAAAGTTCAAGGGTTTTGGGTTTTTGTGTTGGGGGGGGGGGGGTGTTTAATGCTTCTACCCGTGAATATTTTAAGAAGATGTCTTTCAGATATCATAGGAAGAGCAATGATAAATAGAAGAAAAAATCAGGAGAAATGATTTCAACTTTAAAGTGTAATATTAATCTAATGCAGAGAGAGTAAATGAAAAGAAGTCTACACTGGTTAAGATATTACTTGATCCTAAACATTAAAAAGTCAAAAGTTATATTAATCGGGGAGCAATTATAGAAGAACACAGGAGAGAGATGGGTAATGAGAAAGAAATAGTAAACCGATATATAGGGTCAAAAACGTTTTGAGTGATTGGAAGAAATAAGGTTGCATATATGGGAGTTCATTTGCAATAGGTTCAGTAATAAATTAAAGTGAGCAATTTGTCAATAGATTTAAAAAAAATTAAAATCTAGTATTAATACTGTAAATTGAGGAAGAGAAAATTGAGAGATTCCAACATCAGTTAATGTTACCAAAAAAAAAAAAAAAGAAGTCCTTAAGCTATATTTGGCTGATCAATTCAAAATATATGTCGTAATATAAATATTTTATATAAATAAGGAACAAATATAGAAAAATTCAGCAACCCGAAGTGATGAGGATAAACAGTAATGACAAAATGAAGCCATGATTCCATTTCTTTTCTTAACCTTGAACTTAAATTGTTCCTGCATCAACCTTTAGGAATGGATTATAGAACATTGAGGCAAATCATATACGTAAGTCAAGTTAAACAAAATTATAGTAATGAACTTAACTCAAGGAAGTCTAAGAAAAGATAAATATTAATATTTATGACTTACTTAAATTGTCATCGTAGATTGAAAAGGAAAGTACATGGACACATTATGAATATAGTTAAAGTTATTTAAAAAATGAACAGCAATTAGAGATATGGTAAGGAGAAAGTAATATGTAATTTACCTAACGGAAGGGGTAAAGAAAAGGAGAAATCACACACTTAATGGAAAACGAAAATAAAAAGAGCAGAAAAATCATTTAATCAGCCGAGAATAAAGGAGTTAATGGAATTTAACGTACACATGAGGAGGGCTAAAAAAAAAAAAGTGGAAGAAAATCCAATAGTTCATCCCATATGTACTTTGTAATTATTAAAACTAAAGGAAAGAAAAAAAAGATAACACAAAAAATTGGAGAAGGAATTTTACTGTAAAATTTCCAAAATCAGATATATACAAATGTTGACATGAAGGAATTGAATTAATTAAGGTATTAAACACAAACTAAGCAGAAATTGAAATGAAAATTGATAGTAAGGTAGAAATGTTTAAGTAAATTGAAAATAAAGAAAATATGATAGCGAACCGAAATTAGATCTCTCAAAATTAGTTTGAGTTATTAAAAAAAGAATGAATGCTGATGAATATTTGTCAGCAATTGGTTAGATAAGGAATAAATGATGATTAAGGATAATTAGCACAATATCTCAAGAAGATTATTATGTTATGGCAATGAAAGTAACTCAAAGAAGTTGTTTGATACCAATTAGTATGTCAGGTCAAACAAAATTATAGTAATGAAAGTAATTTTAGGAAGTCTAAGAAAAGATGAATTTTATCATTTATGACTTACTTAAATTATCATCATAGACTGAAAAGGAAGGTAAAATACTTGGACTCATTGTGAATATTGTTAAAGCTATTTAAAAAATAACAAAGGAATATCAATCAGAGATATGTTTAGGACTTTTTTTTTTTCTAAGAAAACATCCCCAGGAAACTAAGGACAGAATCTCAAATAAATAAATAAATACTCAAAACATAATCGAAGAAAAACAGAATTAGGAATCCTAGCATTTCAAAGAGAGGCTTTTCAGAGTGCCTGAACTTCCCTCCTCTGTTTCCAGGCAATGCTTTGTCTTGATGTGAAAATAAAGTTCAAGTGCCACCTGATCCTCCACTACTTGAATATGTAACCAGTTTGAGTATGTAAAAACAAAAGGTTCGCAACACATATATCTCCATCCCAAGTAACATATCCAAATGAGAGGACGAACAATTATAAAGCCAAGCTCCCAAACCAAGGGTTCTATCTCCCTACAAGTTACTTTCTTGTCACTCTAGAAAAAAGGCTACTAGTACACAAAGGCCACAATAGGTTTATGGCAAAAAGGAATTAGAAGACATCCCTTTGCTTAATTGTCTTCCATTGATTCTTTATGATAATTCTCTAAATCAGCATCAAGAGCTTCTGCAGACATCTTCTCACCACGACCTCTTCCTCGTCCACGACCTCTCCCAAATCCACGACCACGTCCCCCTGCACCTCGTGGCCTTCCAAAGGAGCCACCCCTGCCTTGTCCACTTCTAGGGATTCCATTTGAGTCACCAAAAGCACTACCTGGAAATTGAGGTCCAGCAGCAGCAGTCACAATATTTGTTCCAACGATCTCTATTTTCATTGGTTTACCATCAAGCTGAACACCATTGCATTTCTTGACAGCTGCTGCTGCATCTTGCCGATGAGAGAAGACTATTTCTGCTGTTCCCTTTGATCTACCACTCCTGTCATAATGTATTGTAGATCTTTTCAAGTCACCAACCTCTGAAAACAGTTCCTTGATATCCTCATTAGAGACACCGTAATCTAGATTGGAAATATACAGATTGGTTCCAGTCTCAATCGCAGACGCTCGGCTGCCGCCGCCCCCACCGACGCCGAGTTGGCCGGCATAGGCCATAGCCTGATCCGAAGAAAACATGTCGTGCGTCCACACCGAGTCAGGCGCCTTAGGAGCGCTGTAAGGAGTGGCTCGATTGGCGGCACGGTTATTGAATCGACGGGAGGGGACTAGGACGGGGACCGGGACCGGAGCCACGGCCTCGGCCGCGGCCGCTGAGAAGAGTATATTTTACGTATTTTTAGTGTGATTTATTGGTTAGTTTTGGTGTGTTTTATTTAATTTTATAAATAATTAACTAAGATTCTAGTGAAAAATATGCATTTTGTTGTTTAAAGTGTGAAAATTGCATTTCTATGAATTTTTATGATAAAAATTTCATATTTTACAGGTTTATTGATTCAATCATCAAATAGAGTGCATTGAGAATATAATTTGATGATTGATGATGGATTAAAGTGATAAAAACAGAATACAAAGTGTGAAAGAAGAAATGCAATTAAAGTCAAAAGGAAGCAAGATGTTCAGCTTTGACACGTTTTTGTATTTTGGCTATATCTTGAGTTACATACATTGGATTGAGATGATTCTTGAACCATTTTTGAAGCTAAGAGACAGATCTACATTTGGTATGAAGACATCAAAGTCCAATTCGGCTATTTTCGTGGTCAAAATGTCGAAATACAGAAGTAAAAGTCTGCTGCTGAGAGCTGAAAACGCGGAATTGACCAGTCAGTGGTATTTTTATCATATCTTGGTCCTCAGAACTCCAAATTGGATATTTCTTGAAGCATTGGACAGCTATTTCAATGGACTACAACTTCTATGTTTTGAACAAGAGGCAATTCAGCCGCCATCATAGAGAAAATAGCAGTTGAAGTAGCCAAATTCTGGTCAGAAATAGCTGCTCTCCACTGGTACAACCTGTTTTCTCCTTCAATAATTCACAGCTATGGATGAACGTATGACAACCAATTAGCAACTGTAAAAGGGATGTTTTAAACCTCATTTCCTGTCACAGCTATGGATGAACGTATGACAACCAATTACACAGGAAATGAGGTTTAAAACATCCCTTTTACAGCTGCTAATTAGTTGTCATACGTTCATCCATAGCTGTGAATTATTGAAGGAGAAAACAGGTTGTACCAGTGGAGAGCAGCTATTTTTGACCAGAATCTGGCTACTTCAACTTCTATTTTCTCTATGATGACAGCTGAATTGCCTCTTGTTCAAAACATAGAAGTTGTAGTCCATTGAAATAGCTGTCCAATGCTTCAAGAATCATCCAATTTGGAGTTCTGAGGACCAAGATATGATAAAAATACCACTGACTGGTCAATTCCACGTTTTCAGCTCTCAACAGCAGACTTTTACTTCTGTATTTCGACATTTTGACCAGGAAAGCAGCCGAATTGGACTTTGATATCTTCATACCAAATGTAGATCTGTCTCTTAGCTTCAAAAATGGTTCAAGAATCATCTCAATCCAAAGTATATACCTCAAGATATAACCAAAATACAAAAACGTGTCAAAGCTGAACATCTTGCTTCCTTTTGACTTTAATTGCATTTCTTCTTCCACACTTCATATTCTATTTTTATCACTTTAATCCATCATCAATCATCAAATTATATTCTCAATGCACTCCATTTGATGATTGAATCAATAAACCTGTAAAATATGAAATTTTTATCATAAAAATCCATAGAAATGCAATTTTCACATTTTAAACCACAAAATGCATATTTTCACCAGAATCTTAGTTAATTATTTATAAAATTAAATAAAACACACCAAAACTAATCAATAAAGCACACTAAAAATACGTAAAATATACTCTTATTCACAATTAATGGCCGATTAATCATGATTAGAAAAGCAAAAATAATAAATAACTTGCTCAAAATAATATCATCAAATAACTAAGTAAAAATCATAAACAAGATGTAGAAAGTTCATCCATACTCTAGGCATAAACTTTAACTAAACATGGTAAAAACAAACACCAAACTTGTATTATAGTTAAACATGAATTCAAATACAAAAGAGAAAGTGATAGGAGAAAAGTCACCCTTGTCACATGAGGTTCAAACTCTCCATCTTTGCTCCTCTAATCGTCCTCCAAATCTAACTACAAATACAAGAAGGATAAACTACTCTACCTATACTATACTAATGAACTAAGAAAAACTAGTGAACACTACATTTTTTGTGAGTTTTCCTAGCCTTGCAAAGTTATTTTGAATCTTGCAAGTCCATGGCTATATATAGATGAATGCAGTCAGGAAATGAGGCTTGAAACATCCCTTTTACAGTTGTTAATTGGTTGTCATACGTTCATCCATAGCTGTGAATTATTGAAGGAGAAAACAGGTTGTACCAGTGGAGAGCAGCTATTTCTGACCAGAATCTGGCTACTTCAACTGCTATTTTCTCTATGATGGCGGCTGAATTGCCTCTTGTTCAAAACATAGAAGTTGTAGTCCATTGAAATAGCTGTCCAATGCTTCAAGCATCATCCAATTTGGAGTTTTGAGGACCAAGATATGATAAAAATACCACTGACTGGTCAATTCCACATTTTCAGCTCTCAGCAGCAGACTTTTACTTCTGCATTTCGACATTTTGACTAGGAAAACAGCCGAATTGGACTTTGATATCTTCATACCAAATGTAGATCTATCTCTTAGCTTCAAAAATGGTTCAACAATCATCTCAATCCAATGTATGTAACTCAAGATATAGCCAAAATACAAAAACGTGTCAAAGCTGAACATCTTGCTTCCTTTTGACTTTAATTGCATTTCTTCTTTCACACTTCATATTCTATTTTTATCACTTTAATCCATCATCAATCATCAAATTATATTCTCAATGCACTCCATTTGATGATTGAATCAATAAACCTGTAAAATATGAAGTTTTTATCATAAAAATCCATAGAAATGCAATTTTCACATTTTTAACCACAAAATGCATATTTTCACTAGAATCTTAGTTAATTATTTATAAAATTAAATAAAACACACCAAAACTAACCAATAAAGCACACTAAAAATACATAAAATATACTCTTATCAGCGGCCGCGGCCGCCACCTCCACCGCTAGGTTTTTTATTCTGCTTGATGAGATCGTCAAGAGTTATGTCAAGTGCAGCGCCTGACATCTTCAATATACCCTAGGACGAAGACAAGAGAGAGAGAGATAGAGATGCCGTGGGAAATAGGGGGTCGAAGAAAGAGAGGAAAAGGGCCGGGGTGGGGGAAGGAGAGATATGTCTAGGACTAATAAAAGCATTATGTTGTTAGCGAATGGAAGGGTTAAAGAAAAAGAAAAATCATACATTTAGTGGAAAATGAAAATAAAAAGAGGAGGAAAAACATTCAATCAGCCTAGAATGAAAGAGCCAATGGAAATTTAACGTACTTGTCAGGAGAGTAAAAAAATTGTGGAAGAGAATTCGACAGTTCATCCCGTATGTATTACTTACTGGGGAAGAAGCTTGCACACTGCACAGGAGTGAGTACCTGTATTATAATTTGTTAAGCATCATGAGATTAAAAAAGTAAAAAATACTATCAATATTGGTAAGCAAATGAGAAAGTATAGTGATTTTTAAATGCACAAATAGAATCAAATACACTAATTTGTTTAAGTGGAGAAATGTAAAATAACTAAATGGTCATTTAATCACATAATCACAAGTCAGTAGGAATTTTTTCTAAATTTATTGTGAAAACATTTATATGTAAAAAAAAAGAATCACTTTCGTCCTTGCAATTGTAATGATTAGAAAGAAAATCAAACAACTGATTGTAAATCCTTAATTCTAAAATTGTACTATTTCAGATTGTAAATTGTTTCTCCTGAAGTAATTAACAAATAGGAGTCCCTAGCCATAAAACTATCATATGCTTAGATATTTAGGAATGTTTGGTGTGCTTTTGTTAATTAGTGCCTATTTATGTTTCCAACTACTGCAATTTAACTGACATGTAGGCTTGCAGATAAATTGAAAAGGACAATATAAGTCTAATTAGCAAGTCTAAATTGTAGAAATCAGATGCATAACACAATTGCGGAAAACACAATTGTAATTCTAGTACAACAATGCATGAACACCAATAATGCATTCATTAATTAGAACAATTGTTTTAGAAAGTACCTTAATCAAAAAGCTGTTGCTGGACAAACCCCTTGTTTTACAGTTATACCTCAGTTGCTGGCAAACATGAAAATTCAAGAATACAGTTACAAATATAATTACAACTTTTAAAGTACACAATATTTGTCATTGTTTCATTCAAAAATTCGATATACACATAGATAGTATCTACCTGAAAAACACAATGCAAGAAACCCTACCTCTTCAGGGACCACCTTGGTGATATAGAGCTTAAGCAACTCATGCAACCTTATTGTGTTTACGTCCTTCATTATTGCAGGTTGCTAAAAAAAACTGCTCAACAAATGCTTTAGAAAAGCCAAAAACTTTCAGTTTCCATTCAAACATGCTTTCCAACAGGTCCCTCATCTTCCAATCATTACTATTGTATTAAAGAAGCCATAATTGCTCACTCTAATGATCCAACTTTTTACATCTGCTGAATTCATTTTGTGAAAAATTTAGAAGAGAAAAAGCCAACAGTTACACTTCTACTATAAAGGATTGAGTTAATGTTCTTCTCAATGTATTCATGTCCGCATAATCATGCTCCAATTATTCAATGTAACCCTTGGATCTCTTTGCAGAAACTCAATGACTTGCATGAAGATTTGCAGCAATTACAAATCAATAGTAACGGTTATTTAGAAGTGCAAAGCCGAAACAATAGCTGAATAGCTACACATCAGTAGTATAAGTATCAATCCACTAAGGATAGAGTGGGTAATGCACACCGATGCACATTCAATGCTAGTACTATACCGTTAATGATTTGTACACTCGTGCTGCATTGCCTAACTTGCCCCTCGAAAAGGTTAAATGAAAATTATCCAACTATCAAACAACAAGTCGTTTTTTTATATATATAGGATAGGATGTAATTGTCAAAATTAAGGTAAAAAAACAAAGATAATACAAAAAATTGGAGAAAGAATTTTACTTTAAAATTTCCACGATTAGATATATAAACATATGTTGACATGAAGGAACTGAATTAGTTAAACTACTAAACACAATCTAAGAAAAAATTGAAGCGAAGATTACATAAAATAGATTGCAACCGATTTGAAGAAAATCAAAATTCATGGAAAGGTTTAAAAAGTTGAAGTAAATTGACCAAAAGAAAGAGAATGATAGCAACTAGAAATTATGTCTCTCAAAATTGGTCTACAGTCGGTGAGTTATTTAAAAAAGAATGAATGATGATTGAGATTTTTCAGCAATTGGATAATCTTTTACATATGGTGACTCATGCTTTTACTTTTGCGTGTTAACACTTGTAAATTTACTACCCAAAGTTTGACACTTGTCCTTTTCATTTTTTCCCCTCTTCAATTATGTGTGTGTTTATATATAAGAATAGAGGTTTTGTAGGAATATCACTTGGTATCCTTAAATTTTGAAAAATCTCACCTATGTCACTGATTTTCAAATTTTTGTAACATTGTTTGGATAGGGTATTATTTGAAATATTATTTGAAATAATTACTGTAGCACTTTTTGTGATGTGATGTATGTGAGATAAAAAGGTGAGTTGGAAATATAAAAAGGTGAGTTGGAAAATGTGTTTATGGTGCAAGCGAAATATTAACCCATTTCAAAAAATATTATTAAGAAACTCATATTTGGGGAGAAGAAATGTTTTTCATGCCAAAATTGCCCTTGTGTTATCCTACTATTTTTTCAAAAGTGAACATATATTACTAAAAGTTTGAAAATAAAGACAAATAGTGTGAAAGCATATTATAATAGAATAAATTATACCAGTAGGTGTTTCTAAGATACATAAGACTACTATTTAAGAGTATGCTTAACGTACTTTAGCAATAAAAAAATCATTCATTGTAAAACGTTTTTGTGAATTTGAGGAGTATTGTAAATTTTAGAATTTTGAACTTTCTAAATTTTTTTTATATAGATCGATGACTTGAATAACAAAAACAAAACAATGTCTAAAATTATGTTTACAAACTCATTTGAAGTACTTTCAAAAACATAAAGTAACTATCTTTATTACAAAGTTTTGGATGAATTTAGAATTTTATAAATTGTTTAGAATTTTTTTTAATGTTCTAACCTTTTTGTCTAAATCGATGGCTTGATAACAAGAAAAAGAAAAATTATTAACAAAATAATTAGAAACTTACTTGAGGTATTTTCAAGGCACAAAATGTTATCCTTTTCTAATTATAACAATTTTTTCTTTTACATTTCTTGTCTTGATCAATGACTTTTAATAATTGTAAAAGATATTTCAACGTCAGTAATATGTTATAATTCTTAAGGATTTAATTTGGTTTGTCATGAAAACTAAAGGTCCATAAGAAAAGCGTAATTTTGGAATAGAAATATTTCATCTCTCTCAAAATGAGTTTTTAAATTATATCTTTTGAAATGGGATGACAAAAATTACAAAAAGTTAAAAAAGGGCGGTAGATGAGATTTTTTAAAATTCAGGGGTATCATGTTAGAAATCTCAAGGGAAGTTGCTAAACTAATATCCCAAATGATACCAATTTGGTCATCGTACCCGTATTCGATTTAGTGGGTTCGAATTTGGTCACACTAATGGGAACTGTTAAATCCAAATTCGTTTCTAATTCGACTATTGTGAATACGAATAGTATTGAATTTCGAGTTCAGCAGCCAATTAGGTAATCTGACTTTTTTGCACACCTCTATAAATGACTGGTTGAATATCAATTTTCCTAATAAGTTATCTATATTCTTTAAACAAAAGAAACCAATTTGGTTCATCCCAAACTTCTTCAGTTCTTTTTTTTTTTTTTTTTCTAAATTTTTGGCGAAGTACAGCCCAAGGTTTAGGAATTAAAACTGCATTCTTCCCTTCAACAATTTATCTACTACAGATTTTTACGGACAAACAATGATGAACATGAGTATTTGCATATAACTATTTTTGTTTTGGAAATTGATTACCCTTAAAGACCCAAATAAAAAAAAAATCATCCGTTTTAACTATTTCAGTTCTACATAGGCCAACCGCTATAGTTGTCTAGAACCCTCATCTCCGATAACCGCATAATCGACACACACTAAACACAGTAGTTATTCTGCAGAGAAACCATCAAAATGACTAACAGGACGACAATCACAAGACAACTAGCCTCATCAGAGCCTCAGCGCCGACGCAACTTCGTCGTAATACGCCTCCCGCATCTCGTTTACACCACCGTCACTTCCACCCCTTCCGTAGTCAAACACTGGCTTTTCAGAATCTGCCGCCATCACGTCTACCGTATTCGCAAAGGCCGCCTAGTGGTCGGTCTAGGCGTACAATGGACTCCCGGACATCGAAAGTCTCCCGCCACCCTCCAACTATGCGTTGGACACCAATGTCTCGTATTCCAACTGCTCCACGCGCCCCACGCGCCGCTCAAACTCCGGCGCTTCCTCTCCAGCCCTAACATCACATTTGTCGGTGTCTCCAACAAGAATGATGGTGCCTTGCTGCGATGTTCGAAGCATGAGTTGTGCGTCTCTTCAACGCTTGTTGATTTGGTGGATGTGGCGAGTGAGGAGAGAGGTTACAGCAAGAAAATATCCATGGAAAAGTTGGCTGAATTGGTGGTGGGAATGGAAGGTGTGAAGAAGGAGGAATGGGTTGGAAGAAGTGATTGGGATGAATTTTGGCTTAGTGAGCATCAAGTGGAGTATGCTTGTCTTGATGCTTTCATTTCTTTCTTGATTGGGAAGGATCTCAAGGCTTGGAACTGGATGAAAGTTGATGAAGATTGCTCAACTTCAATCAAGTAATTAGTTATGAGTTGATTTGATCATCATGGATGAATTATCTCCTCTGCTTTTTGTTATGTTTGGTTTGTGATGATGCATGCAATTTGTTGGATTGCCAAATCTTTTGCAGGCATAAACTTCTTAATAGATTGTAGTTAGTTTGGAATTTAGGATGTTTCTAGGGCATTTTGTGAAGAGCTAAATGCAAATTTGACCATTAGGTTATTAGCTTGAGTTATCAAATGGACCTTGAAGTTTTTGGGGTGTTAATTTGCATATAATTTGGTCCAAGGAAACTTAAGCTGTGATATATTAGTTTATTACCTTTTGTATTTGCTGTAATGCTTTTGATCGTTTTAATATATCTCTATCTTAGTGTTTTATAAAGTTGAATGTTTGGTATTTCGCTTCTAAATTTATGATTTGGTTGGGAAGGTTTGGTAGTTAATCAAATTCAGCTAATCCGCCTCATTTCTCCCAAGAGCATGATAGGTAGGGTGACCATCTGGTTCCTAATTAATTTGCATCCTTTTGGGGCTGGTGCATCTGAATAATCTGATGTAAAGTAATATATAGCTCTATGCGCGCAGGCTGATGTGATATGAGAATTAGGAAGCATTCCTGACAATTTCAGTCTTACCAAGTATGTCTCTCAATAATATATAGCCTAGCACCGTTTGGTGTTAAAATTCTGGATCACTTTAGGAGATGCCAAAATATATCTGGATTTGGTCTCTTCTCGGTGAATTTTTTTTCCATTTTTCTGACACATATCATCATTTATTAATGAGGTTAGGATTAGTTAAATTTAAAATAATCATGTCCCTTCAGAATAAATAAAGATGCATGTCATGTATTAAGATATGCATTATGAGAAATGGAGAGAGAAGCTCTTGTAGAGGAGAGGAGCCAATTTCGAATATACCCTAGTTCCCTTTTTTCTGCTGCATACTTCGCCAATAAGATTAACATCATTAGTGCAGCCTGAGGAAAAATAAATCATTAATGTAACTAATCTTCTACAAAATACTTTACACTTAATTATCTAATCATATATTGCCAATACAACTACCTATTAGTAGTATAACCATCAAACTAACTAGAGTAAATTTTGTATACATACTGACGCATTTGTTTGGATAGTAGATTATCTTTCAACTTTTATTTGCTTGTATTATCAATCTATTTTTTAATTATTTTTTTATTTCACATGTATTACATTAAAAAAGTGTTACAGTATTTTTTTTAAAAAATTATCAAAAATAATCTACTGTCTAAATATCATAATTAGATAAATACCACATGAGTGGAATTTAGATTTAAAATTCAAATTTAATATATGTGGCATTCATTTAAACAGGACAGTGTATAGAAGATTAATCCAATTAACTATATGTTTATAAGAAATTTAATAGTTAAAAGTTCAAATTCTTTTCCAATGCTAAAATTTTTAAATGAAATTAATTCATATATAATAATAATTTATTTCTAAATAAGACATACATAGAGTGTACCCTTAACGTAGTATATATAATCCACTTCAGAGTGATAGAAAAGCCACCGCAATTTGTCGACATTATATTCTGTGATGGTTTCATGTGTTCTAACTAATAAACTTAAGTTCAAAAAAAGTTTGATTTAAGTATCTCATGCGAAATTCAATTAGTTGTATAAAATGGATTAGATCTCACAAGTTGAAATATGTTTAGCTCAAGTTGATTGGTTTAAATGTCACAACTTTTATACTGTATAAGTTATAATGTATAATTTTGGTGAAATCATTAAATTAATTTATGGTTGATAAATACAAGTTCCCACTAAAGTTATTATAAGTTTACACTAAAAGTTTTAGGTTTTATACTAATCAATTTGAAGTGGATAAATTTGAACTTGTGAGGTCCTGATCCGTCCTGGCCTAACTAACTGGAGGAAGAGGCTAGACAGTGTGAAGCTTGAATGCTAACTAGTCCAGTCATGCATTTTCCATACAAATAGAAAATGAATTGGGGGAACTAAATGCCAATAAGCCACCCAAAAAAAATTAGAAATAAGAATAAACCTGGTAACCCAAGGAAACTTCAGAGGAAAAAAAATCCTGTAAAAAAGAGCGAATTACATATACTAAATTGCTGAAAAAAAGTTGTTAAATGAATGGGGAATTAAACAACCACAACCCCTTCTTCCGTTATTTTACTTATTCAAATGCTAAAATGCATGTTAAAACTACAAAGTTCAAATGCTAAAAGCATGTTAAAACTTGGCTTGGCCGCAGCATGATTTGATAGTGTGGTGAGCATTAATGAGCAGCCGCGGATGCTTCCTCTGGAATATGGAATAGCTACTCACTAGCTGTTAATCATTAGCTGTAGGAGGATGCTGTGAAGCTTTTTGTTGAACTACGGGATACCTTTATGGTAGGAACCTGCCTATGGTAGGAATGCCGGCAGAGAGCGACACGTGTTAGGGGTAAAACGGTCCAAACGGAGACGTTAAATTGTTGGAGAGCGCGTGCATAGGGAATCAAGTAAAAGCGTGTACGGATGGAAGCAAACAGCAGACTGACTTCCGTACTATGTTATTGCAAGTCTTTCCTTTGTACCAAATATTTGGTGACCCCACTTCTTCCCCATAGCGTCTGAAGTAAGCTTCAACTTTGGCTTTCCATTATTGAAGTTCGGCTTCCACTATGGACCCGAATACCGGATGACACAATGTAACTACATTCATTTTATATTCATTTTTACATTACATATGCATGTCATTCTTTTTAGTGGTTGCACCTTATATTCGTGAACTATCTGCAGAAAAAAAATAAAATTTTAGACTATACCAAATTTGTTATACCAAATATGTTATTCTTATTATTGTATTATTTGTTACGCCACTTTTCTCATTTTGTTAGGTCAACATTAATGCAAGTTTAATTCTTATTATGTCTCGTGTATCAGAAAATACATATTATCTTATTGACGTTGATACGTCCAATAGGTAATCAAATTGATGCTAAAATTTTAGAATGAATAAGTTGCTTTTGCATAACGATTGTAAAGGTTTCTTGAGACTTTATGAATTATTCTTCTTGCGTTTGTAAAAACAATTGCAGAAGATTTTTTGTAGTGGAAACGGAATTAAAACTTGCTATAGGTTACTTTCCTGTATTTCAATTTTATCCTAAAGGGTAATTTGTTGTTCAACCTAATTTTATTCCAATTTTATCCAACTAGTAAATTAACTTATGAAATATAGTGAAGTGGATAACTTATGGAGGCAAGCCGTAAATAGTGGGTGGTTAATTGTAAAACGCCTTTATGTTTATTTTATTTTGATAAATAAATTTGTTTTTGAGAAAATGGGTACTCTTTCCTTATAATGTAGGAAAGCCATAAACAGCGACTGTTTTATTAGAAAACGGGCTTTTTTTTTTTTTCGAAAAGAAAATTTGTTTTTGGAAAAATGAGTGTTAAAATAAATTTTCTTTTGATCCGATCAATAAATTTTTTCTAGACATCCATACAAAAATTTATTTATCGGATAAAATAAAAATAAACCTGTTTTTTAATAAAACACTAGCTCTTTATGGCTTTCCGCCATTATAAGAATAGAGTACACATTTTTCCATAAAAAAATTTATGGATAAAATAAAATTCTGCATAAACCCATTTTCCAATAAAACACTAGCTCTTTATGACTTTCCTCCATTATAAGAACACAGTGCCCGTTTTTCTCATAAAAAATTTTATTTATCGGATCAAATAAAAATAAACCCGTTTTTCAATAAAACGCTAGCTCTTTATGACTTTTTTCCATTATAAGAACAGCGTACCCATTTTTCTATAAATAAAAAATTTTATTTATTGGCTAAACTAAAAATAAACACATTTTTTTATAAAATACTAGCTCTTCCTGACTTTCCTCCATTATAAGAATAGAGTACCCATTTATGCATACAAAAATTTTATTTATCGGATAAAATAAAAATAGATCATTTTTGAATAAAACACTAGCTCTTTATGGCTTTCCTCCATTATAAGAACAGAGTACCCATTTTTCATAAACTAATTTATTTATTGGATAAAATAAAAATAAATCTATTTTTCAAAATAAGCACCAGCTACTTATAGCTTTCCTCCATAAATTATCTATTTTCTTAAGTTAATTTATTAGCTGGATATAATCAGAAAAAAAATTAGGTTCAACAGCAAATTACCCTTTACGATAAGATTGAAATACAGGAAAGTAACCTATAGCAAGTTTTAACTCCATTTCCAATACAAAAAATCTTCTGAAATTCTTTTTGCAAACGCAAGACACCTAATTCATAAAGTCTCAAGAAACCTTTACAACCGTTATGCAAAAGCAACTTATTCATTCTAAATTTTTACCATCAATTTGATTATCTGTTGCATGTATCCACCTGAATAGGATATTATGTATTTTCTGGGACACGAGACATAATAACAATTACACTTGTATTAATGTAGACCCAACAAAATGAGAGAAATAGCGTAACAATTAATACACTAATAAGAATAACAGAGTTGGTATAACAAAATTAGTATAGTCCAGAATTTTTTTTTTTCTGCAGATAGTTCATGAATATGAGATTGAACCACTAAAAAAAAGACATCTATATCTATCTATATCTATATAAATTTGAGAAAGAATTTTTAGCAACAAGCCTTCACACGTCTTCCCACTACCAATTCTATTTTCTAGCATTTCACATTTAATTTAATTTATAAAATATATTTCTCTTAACTTCTACATCTACTCTTCACATTTGAAATTGTTAGTTATTTTTTAAAATCATTTCATTTCAAATTGTTGGTTAATGTGCATGTTATCTTATTTGTACTTCAACCTATCACGTTTTCGATTACCTTGCGTTATTTATGATTCTACTCCAATTAAAACTTTTATAAGACCATAACAAGAGATTACAAATATGACATCCTTTCATGCTTTCTTATTAATTTAAATAAGTAAGATTATTTACACTATATTTTTGTTATTCACACTTCAATAATCATTTTGATCATATAGTTTTCATTAATTAGACTATATGATAAAACAAATGGTGGAATTACAAATAATAAAAAATGGAGTGCAAATAACATTTTTCTAAGTAAGAAGTGCCTTCCATGCCTTTCTAATTTAAATAAGTAAGAAGTGGCTCCACTTATATAGGAATTTGGTTTGAAATTTATTAGTGGGAAGGTAAATAAAGAGAAAACATTACCAAACTTAGTAAAAGTAAATAAGTAAATAATAATATTTTATCTTTTAACTTAGTAATCCTAAGTAAAATAGCAAAATTATACAGAAAACAAAAGGAAATAATGTCGTGGATTTAAAAAATCAAGAATGGTACCATTCATGAAATCTAAATTATGAAATCACTAAATAAAAAAAAAGTACTACTGGCCTTTTAACGTGGAATTTTTTTTTTGATAAATATGATAATAACAACACCAATTCTACCAAAAATTTTAAAAAAAGTAACATTATAGTTTAAGAAAAAATATAGAACATTCGACCCTAAAATACTACTTAATTTGTATATATCTAACCCAAATTTGACCCTGATTAGATTTGAATAAGAATATAAAACCCAAACACTAAGGATAACTTTTGGTATCATTAATTATTTTATGTATTCTTATTACCGTCTTCATATGTAAATATGTATTTGCTATGTTAAATAAAAGTTATCTTTAATTAGTTGGCAATATCTAGGCAGACTTAGTCTTTCAAAACAATTGACTATTGTATTCATATAATAGGCAATATCCGAACCTGTGCTTTTACCTTGCAGCCGCGGACAATATGTTAACGTTGCATCTCCACGCGCGATTCCATGGCTTAACGTCTCCGTTTGCAATCCATCCACCTGCAACACGTGTCGGCCTTTGGAGGCCTTCCTACCATAGGCACGGTCAACGCGTTCCTACCATAAAGGTATCCTTGAACTACGGCCCCATTTGTCAAAGGAATTTTTGGCCAAATTTGTCTCATCCGAATTTTTTAAGGATAAAACACAAAAAAGACCTTTGTGATAAATTAAATACACAGAAAAGTTTCTCGCAATTTTAAAATATATAACACGACACCACATATTTTGAACTAAATTATAAATATGACCGAATTCGTTAAATTTGATGGAAATGAACGAAATGATCAAAATGTCCTGACATAATTAAGCAAAGGACAGTTCAAAAAATCATTTTTTTTAATTTTCTAGATAGAGAGAATTGAGGGTTAAGTAATAGAAAAGGTATATTTGCTAAAAATTAGGTATAAAAAATTTTTTTAGGTTCCAATAAGTCATTTTCGTTAATTTAACAAATTTCATTATCTTAGTTCAATGCATGAGATGTCATGCTGTATGTTCTGAAACCATAGGGGATTTTTCTGTGTATTAGATTTATCACATGTGACTTTTTTTTAACCTATTTTTTTTAATAATTTTAATTATAGTAAACTTAAAAAATTTTAAAAAATTTTTAAACAATACATTTTAAAACATTCAAAACACACAAAAAAATTTCCCTTCCTCCTTCCCTCTTCCACCTCAACCCACCATCACTTTTGTCGCCAACCAAGACCAACTTCTTCCGGCACCGGCCATCTTTTTTTTTTTCTCTCTCTCTCTTTCTTTTCTCCCTCTCCTCCTCCTCTCCCCTCCTCTCTCCCCTTTCCTCCACTCTTCCTTGCAACATCTCCTCTTTCTTCTTCCCTCTTTGCCCAATTTGGTCGCGAGACTAGATTACACTTGCAATCTCGTCGCATGACCAGATCGCATGGGAGAGGGAGAGGGAGAGGGGAGGAGAGGGGGAGAGAGAAAAAAAAACTGCTGGTTGTTCCGAGGGAGAGGTGGCGGGGGAGAAAAAAGGGGAGGGGGAAGGGTGAAAAAGAAGAGAGGAAAGAAAAGAAAAAATAAAGAAAGAAAGAAGAAGAAAAAATAAAGAAAAAGAAAAGAAAAATGTTTTCTATCTTAAAATTTTTTCCTATAACTTTTACAGTAAGTTTTAGTAATATTTTAAACAAATACTCAAAAAACTCATTTATTAAACGGGCCGAAATTTTGATCCCTTGAATCTCTTTTTCTTGTTCAAGTGGAGAACTAGACATGATTGATTTGGTTTAGATTTCCTATTTTATTTTTGGGATAAATAACCTTTTACTACCTCTATTTTAGGTTTTTATCACAAAACCTTCCTATGTTTTAAAAATTGATATATAACCCGCTTATATTTTGAGGTAAAATATTATCGTTAGTTTTTCGTTAAAACTAATGATTAATAGTAAAAAGTCAAAATCAAATTAATAATTAATAATTTAATCATTTATTACTTCTTTTTTCTTCCAAATACAAAAAGGAAGGAATTAAAATAAAAATATAGATAAATAAGAATTAGAAATTACCATCAAAGATTTGGATTTAAAAACTATATGATATTTGTAGTAAAAAAAGATGTGGTATTTTTTGTTTCTCATTTATTTGTTTTATATTTCGCTTTCATCTTTTTTGTTATTTATTTATTTATTTCCCTTCCATCTTTTTGGTATTTGGACAAAATTAAGATTTTATAGGCTAAAATATAGGTTTTCAAGATTATCTCTTCTCTTTTAAGAGAGAGAGAGAGAGAGAGAGAGAGAAGGAAAAAAGAAAAAAGTAGTGAAATGATGAGTTTATCAATTTATTAGTTTGACTTTGATTTCTTACTATTGACTGTTATTTTTAACGAAAAAAATAACAATGACATTTTAATGAGAATCATGAGAGAGTTATTGTGTACAAGTTTTTAAAGTATAAAGAGATTATATGATAAAATATCAAATCACACAGAGGTAAAAGTTAATTTAACCTTATTTTTGTAAGGGGACGATACGCACTATTATGTGACTTGTTTGGTGACGGTATGAGGAGTTTTTAACAAACCCAATTGTTGGCAAACAAGTCATGTATTCATGTTCGATTTCGAAAAGGTTCAATTTTGTGATAAATAAATTGAGTTTGAATGCTATATTAGACTTGTTTAATAATCAAATCAAATACATTCATGCTAGTGAACTATTTAAATAGAGTTGTGAACACATATGTAATCATAAAAATAAGTAAATATAAGTATAAATATATTTAATATTATTAAATATATGTATATATGCTTTATATTTTCCTTAAAATAAATAAGTATACATAAAATCAGTATTATATTTTCTAATACAATGAACATAATTAAATAGGTAAATTACTTTTTACTTCACTATAACTTGATATTTTACCATATAACTTTCCTTATGGTTTAAAAATCTATATATAACCCTCTCCTGATTTTGCTTAAAGTATCACTGTTAATTTTTCTATTAAAACTAATTGTCAATAGTAAAAAGTCAAAATCAAACTAATAAATTGATAAATTCATCATTTCACTACTTTTTTTTTCTTTCTTTTCCTTTTGCTTCTCTCTTTATTTTTTTTTTTGGAAGAGAAAAGATGATTTTGAAAACTTATATTTTGGCCTACAAAATCGTAATTTTCTCCAAATACAAAAGAGATGGAAGGGAAATAAAATATAAATAAATAAGAAACAAAAAGGATGGAAATAAAATATAAATCAAACAAATACGAAACAAGAAATACCAAAATTTTTTTACTACAATTATCATTATAGGTTTTTTAACCAAATATTTAATATTTACAAGTTCTTATTTATCTAGTTTATATTTCAATTTATTCTCTTTTATGTTTGAAGGGAAAAACAGAAATAATGAAAGGATAAATTTGTAAATTTATTAGTTTGATTTTAACTTTTTACTATTGACTGTTAGTTTTAACGAAAAATCTAATTATGAAACTTTAACCCAAATTATGCGAAGGTTATATATAGGTTTTTAAACCATATAGAGATTACATGGTAAAGCACCAAACTACATGGGGTAAAAGGTAATTTGTTTTAATTAAATTTATTCTAATTTATGTATTATTTTTATAAAATATAATGAAATCAATTTTGAACTCAAATTCGAGCTCAAGTGCAAACCTAAATTCAGATAGTTTAGTTTAATGAGTCAAACATGTATTCAAATTCGAATATCTATATAAAGTCTCAAATCAAATTCAGGCAACAATTACAACTCATTTTAATATCTATTCGTACATTATATGAGTAGAGTTTGAGCACTAAATATTCAACTCATTTAAAGTTTTAGATATGATATTCTTTCATCCATTTGGTACTTAGTAAGGAGCAAATAAGAGAATATCGAAAAGAGAAAATCCCCTAAATCATCCTTTATCTTTTTATTAATCCAGAGTCGGTCGAAAAGAGGAAATCGGTCTTTTTATTAATCCACCGTCAGGCACTTATTGGAGGGGTAAATTCATGGATTTAAATCATGCCGAATATTGACTCGAGTAAAAAAATTGATAAAATACCAAAAATTAGCAAAAAAAAATTAGCATTTTTAAGGATAAAATTAAAAGTTCAGAAAATATTTAACTAGCTATCATTGCTCTCCATTTGTATATTGTATGTACAGATATTGTAAAGATTATGTGGTGGGACATGTTTGGGTTGTGATTTTTTGTAGAAAATTTTTTTAGTTTTTTATGTACATATTTTTCAATCATATTTTTATGTCACATACATTAAATCATTACAATAAATTTTTTTATAAAAATTTTTAAAAATAGCAATCCAAATAGGACCATTGGGATAAAAATTTCTACAAAAATGTTGTGATGAATTTGGATATAAGATTATTTCGAAATTAACATTTTTTTGTAACATGAAAAGGTAATTAAAATAGAAAAAGGTAATTAGAAATCGTGTGAATGATGCAAAAAAAAAAATTTTTTGAAAAAATTTTACAATCCAAACAGAAATGATTCCCCAACTGTAAGATAAACCTTCTGTCAAGATGAAACTGAAAAATGAACCCCACAACAGTGGCGTTGACCAGAAACTGAAATGGAAAGATGAGAAATAAAAAAAAAGGGTGAAATGGAATGGTGACGTCCCGTCAAAAGGGCAGAGGTTGTATGGCTCAAAAAAGACAGAAAGATCGGAAATTGTTCCCTAGGCAAGACCTATAAAGCTTTGGATAGACAGCGACTGAACGTCAAATCAACGTAATTTGTGAGAGTGGGAATTGGTAAAAAGAAAACGAAAATGGAAAATGAGCTTAGTTTTTCCTTTGGATAAAAAACAAAAAGGTACCTGTGCGGTAAATTTAGTATACAGAAAAGTTTTCTATAAATTTAAAATATACAGCACGATATCCTGTACTTTGAACTAAATTATAAAGGTGACGGAATCCGTTAAACTTAACGGAAATGGACGAAATGACCAAAATGTTATGATATAATTAAACAAAAGATAGCTCAAAAAAATCATTTGTTTTAGTCTCTAAATAGAGAGAATTGAGGGTTAAGGGATAGATCAGGTATATTTGTTAAAAATTAGGTATAAATTTTTTTTTTAGGTTCCAATAAGTCATTTCTGTTAAGTTTAACGGATTCCGTTACCTTTACAATTTAGTTCAAAATATAAAGTGTCGTGTTGTATATTTTGAAACCACGGAAAGCTTTTCTGTATATTAGATTTACCATAGAAAACTTTTTTATATTTTGCCCTTTTCCTTTTCTTCTTTAAGGGATAATTGCAGAAACCTCAGGAGTAGCCCTCACCTCCCCTATAATTTACAAAATAGCACTAACCTCTCTTAAGAATTAATTGAGGCCTATTGCTATCAAAAGATTGTGTGAATTTACCTAGCTACCCCAATTATTTGTGAACGAATTTTACAAAAGAATGAACGTTGCTTGTTAATAAATTGAGGAAGTAAATAAGCTAATTAATTAATAATTAAACAAATTGAACAACTAATTAAATTACCTTATGAAAAAATTGATAATGGAAAAGTATGTTGACTGCTACATTTTGAGTTCCTGCCCTTGCCACTACAATTGGCATTTCCCTTTAATTATTGAGGAAGAAGGCAATTGTTGTTGAGATTGTAGTACTGCAGCTATGAATGTTCTTCTTTGGGACCATCATACCACTGAAAATACTTGCATTTTGCACAAAAAGAATATAATTTGTTGGGATTCTTTTGGTCTCAGAAATCTTCAGTGTTGCTTTTCGATTGCAGGTGCAATATTTGTTTCTTATTGTAAAGGATGTTGGGGAGTTCTATGACTCTCCCTTGACTGGAAGAAGCCATGTTTTTTGCTGCAACACTTCACCTCTAACTACCAAACTAAAGACAAGAAAACCAGATGTGTTACCGGCAAAACCAGCTGTAGTAGTGTATTGCTAAACCAGACCTCATTTATAAGCTCATGCAAATTCAGATCTCATTTAGCTGTTTAATTAGTCGTTGCATTTACCTCATGCTTAAGTTGTTGCAGGTGCATTGGAAATGGCTTGCACTTATACCCCTTGAAGTCTATTGATACTTAATAGGATTTGTCCTTCTTTTGCTAATACTACTAGGCAAGCAAGATGAAGGGCAAATCTAGCACAAATTTCTTATCTTCCTCTTTAAAACAATTTTTAACTGGACTCTTTCTACTTTGGACCGAATCTGCAACAGATTCCTTAAGCTTAGGGGCGGTCAATGCAATTTCTTAATTCAGAGGGGAGGTGAGTGCTATTGTCACAAACCTCAAAGGAGGTTTATGCAATTTTCCCTTTCTTTAAAGTAGTATATATATTTGATCTATATTTATTTTGAAAACCAGGCCTCTGCAGTTTTTTTTTTTTAAAAAAAATTTCTAATTTTTATTAACATTTTTTTATATATTTTTCAATCACAATTTATTTCATATGCATCGCAGACCAATTAATAATTTTGCCCTCAACCTATCATGCATTCGGCCGCCAAGTTTTAAAAGTTTTTGGCCACTGCATCTACTAAGTAATGAGGATTAATTGTCAAACTCCAAGTTGGAAATTTGGTGGGTAAAGAGGCGCCACCAAAATGCTTCCACTTCTATCAAGTTTTCAAAATTTATTAGTATGTAGCCTGCTAATACTGGAAAATTAGTTATGAAATGATGCAAGACATAAATCATTCATCAATAATCTTTTTACATATTATTAATATTGATATAAAAAAAAATTATTATCCCGCTTTCGAGACCTGACCAGATGTTCGTCTGGCTCTTGTTAGGACAAACGATAAAAATTGAAAACTTCAAAACTTTAGAAAATTACCAACTGGGGTTGGGCCAAGTGGTAAGCAGCTTGGTTCTGCTTAAGCAGGTCTCGGGTTCAAAACCTGGCGTATGCAGCTACCCTTGTTGGGAGACTCACCCACCATAGCCAGGTGTGCGACCCGGGTCGACCAACGGATTAGTCAGGGCAAAGCCCTGGATACCGTGGCAGGCAACCAAAAAAAAAAAAACTTTAGAAAATTACACCATTACAGATTATACTTTAACACTCAATACAAAATTTCAATGTATCCTAACCATAACATTCTAAACTAAATATAAATTTACAAGTTGCCAAATTATAATTGCTTCACCGCCTTTCCTCATCATTCGATCTGCTGACTTTTGATTGCTCTCACCTAAGGAACAACAAATTGAAAACAAATAACGTGAGCTTATGCCCAAAGAGGTTTTAGGTTTTAAAACATTTGAAATTCCAAAAATTACTCGTAAAAGCACTTCTCAATAATATATATCAAGGTAACCAAAGTTTAACAAGATATTCAATTGATACATGTTTAGTTTCAATAAACAACATAAATACACGAAAGAGTCAATCTGGAGAAGGATGGTCAATGTAAGTCGACAAGTGGAGCTATCTATGCTATGGGATATCAAAAACGGAGCTTGTCATTTTTGGTACGACAATTGGTTGGGAGGGGGTGCCTTGTTTCTCCGTATGGCGGTGGTCTCTAATTTGTCGTTTGGTGATTTTATCATCAATGGACACTGGGATGTGATTAGATTATATCAAACATTGCCGACGGATCTGGTTCCCTCTATTTTAGAGCATCCAGTCCCGGAAGACTGGGGTGAAGCTGAAGTCATTTGGATGTCCACAACATCTGGAAACTTCTCTCTAGCTTCGGCATTTCGGGATATTAGGCAAGCACGAAACAAGTCTATGGTTTTTGATAGCATTTGGCATCCTCAGATCCCACTCAAAATTTCATTCTTCATGTTAAAATTGTTGCTGGAGAGGCTGCCTTTACCGGATAGGTTATGTAAACTTGGTTTACATTTACCATCAAAGTGTTTCTGCTGCGATTCCGCTTCTGAGGAGTCAATTGAACATTTATTTTCCAAAGGCCATATAGCTTCAACAGTTTGGAATTATTTTGGAGCTTCATGTGGATTGACTTTTCCAGGCTCTTCTTTACGCTCCTGTATAGTGGGTTGGTGGTTGCACTCATATGATTCAGAGATACAGCGATTCATTGGACGCATTCTTCCGAATATAGTATGTTGGCAAATTTGGAAAGCAAGAAAGAAAGCATTATTTGAGGATGTCCATATGAGATCGCGCGCCATTTGTCTTGCCATTTCCTTGGAAATCCATACCATTGTGGAAATTTATTTCAAACAGGTTTTCAAGGCTCATTCATTCTATCATTTGTACGATTGGCCATATTCATCTCACACTTATGTCACGTACAAACTTGTTTATTGGGAACCAAAGGAAACTGGTCGTTTTACACTAAATACCGATGACTGTTCTAAGGGTAATCCAGGATTGGGTGGAGGAGGTGGGGTTCTTCGGGATTCACATGGCATTCCTTTGATTGGTTTTTCGGCATATCTTGGAGAAACTACATGTCTAAGTGCAGAGGCCCGGGCTCTTCTTATTGGCATTCAAACATCCATACATAGGGGTTTTGAGAATCTCTATATTCAATCGGATTCTTTGGTATTAATTGGAATTCTTCAGAAACGTATTCACTGCCCTTGGAAGATTCGACGAGAGATTAGGCAGATTTGGCAGTTCGTGGAAGATCCTGATCATTTTTCACATTGTTATAGGGAAGCTAACATAGTCGCTGATGCATTGTCCAATGTGGGCGTCTCTCATCCAGAGCATCAACTCAAGTTATACGACTCCTTCCATATGTTCCCAACTATGGCTCGTGGAGCAATTCGCCTCGACAGATTAGGGATGCCTTCAATTCGGAAAATTAAGCGTATGAAGGGCTGAGGATTAAGGAGAATTGGAGCTACTTTGCTTTTCAACAAAGCACCAAACATCTCTGGTTCTTTTGTTGTCTTTATAGTTCAATCCTGTACTTCAAAATGATGTTTCTCTGTGTGTAACATTTATTCTCATCAATAAAAGACTACAATTTTTTTTTAAAAAAAAAAGAGAAAGAAAGATATAGGGACTAATACATGTTTTAGAGGTGGCTTCCGCCCATTTTTAGATGTGACACTTAATCCCTCTTAGTATTTCACTCGGCAAGCAACTTTAACTCCAAGTGTAACAATCTGTAACATTTAGATGTTTTTTTAATTTTAATTTAGTGATAAGTAAATATTATTTAAATTAATGAAATATATATTAGTTTTTTAAAGTTGATAGGATGGAAAATTAGGTGGAGAATTACATTGAGAGTATTATAATTTATTGTACTTTGGGTATTGGTAGTTTATGTATTTTAGGATGATGATATTTTCATAATTTGAATAGCTAGGATGAGAAAGTGTGCATTGTTGCAGTGGAAAAGTCTATGGAAAGGATATAAAGAATGGGAAGTTTGTTGAAAAATAAATGGATAATAGATATTTTTTTGGCCAAATTTGATATAGTTTGGGTGTTGTGTGATGAGATAAATTAATAATTTAGAATAATTTGATACTATAGCTTCGTAAAATATGTGTTTATTCATCAAGTAGGTTTCTTTTCAATAAGTAAAGATGATATTGATTTAGTTATGAATGAATGTAATTGAAATATATGGAAGATGTATTTTTTTTAATTAATAGAATCTAAATAGGTAAAGGATAATATTAATTTTGAGAGCTAAGAGATTTTATAGTAATAGTTTAGTAATAAATGGATATTATGGAAAGTAAGGTGATGTGTATAAATTTTTTTTTATAAGAAATAGAAATGATTGCACATGAAAATTATAGAGTTTAATCATTGTAATTTACAGTAGAATTTTTAAATATTTATTGTTTGATGTTTATACAACTTGTTTTATGGTACTCAAAGTTGTAGTGAATTTTGTATTAATATATAGATATAGGTATATGATATATTTTGTAATATGTGTGCATATATATATATATATATATATATATATGCGCGTGTGTGTTTAGTATTTTATTTTAGGAGATATGATGGTTTAATTTTTTATTGTTTACATTTTTTGTGGTTTTGTTTGTTTGTTATATTTTTATTATTTATTTATTTATATATGTGTATGTATATTTAATATTTTATTTGAGCTTGTATGATTGTTTAATATTGTTTTAGCGTGTCTATTTTTTCTCGTTTTGTTTGTTTGTTATATTTGTGGTGTTCCTATTTGTCTTGTGATTCATGTGTCAATATGATAATTTTTTTTTGAGTTGCATCATGTATATTTTTGCTATATATATAGGGGTGCGGTTTTAAGTTTTTGTCTGTAAATTTCTGGTAGTTTGGTTATCTTTGTTATAGTTTTAGAGAAAAGTTTGTCTTTTTTATTTTGGTTTTTAGTGGTATATTTTTGAATTTTGAAAATTTTGAAATATTATCGAAGTAACATTTTTGAAATAGAGGGAAATTATGCTGTATTTTTAAAAACAATTAGTCATGTTAATGCAAGCAAATACAAAGTGGCACAATTGATTTATATTTATTAGATGCACACAAAATTTAATACTTGCATTAATTTTTTGAAAATTAATAAGATTCCAAAATCTAAAGATAAC
Source organism: Coffea arabica (assembly GCF_036785885.1). NCBI lineage: Eukaryota > Viridiplantae > Streptophyta > Magnoliopsida > Gentianales > Rubiaceae > Coffea > Coffea arabica. The sequence continues at coordinate 43,351,441 of NC_092323.1, forward strand.
ACAATTTCGAAGAGTCCGTTAGTTCATTGATATCGAAAATTAATAATGCTTGATTGAATAGCATACATGAATAAATATCTATTTAATGATGAAGTAATTTATTTATTGATTAATCAATATCTTACTTTAAATCAACGAATAGCACATTTTATGTGTAAGGGAAATTTAAATTACAATTAGCTGACTCGAATAACACTCATTATGTGTTAATATGAAGTAGCATAATGTAACACATACAATTTGTATTGTTTTGTATATATTAGATGCACACAGAATTTTTATCGATTCGTATATTTTTTAGAAAATCAATATCTTTGTTAATATATATTTTTTGGAGAAAGTTAATAAATATAAAAGAGCAGAGGGAGTTATATTTTGAAGAAAGACACGTTAATACAAAGTTAGGAAATTGAGATTTTTGTGAGAATTATATTTTGAAGGAAGTTAATAAATGAAATCGATAAACTAATATTTTTGTTAATAAAGTCAGATAACAATTGCAACAGTGGAAGATGCAGAAGAAACAAAAGGACAAAATCGATTGCAAAATTAAGTTAGATAACAATTGCAGTAGTCGAAGATGCAGAAGAAACAAAAGGACAAAATTGATCACAAAATTACAAAGGAACCAGGAGAAATGGGCACAATCGAAAGAAGGGAACAAAAACAGAAATGAGGAAAAGCGCACCAGCAGCCAAAGGGGCTGCATAAAACCTGAGAAAAGACAAAAAAGGACGAGATGAGCCGCGAAATCACAGCGAAACTAGCACAATCAACTGTAGTTCATCACTCGGCGCTTTATGTAGTTTAGGATATTATAATAGAAAGTTCAATCACATCAATATGTCAAATAACATTTACCCTTGTGATGAAGTACACCACGGTTTCATTTGCATTCACGCATAAATTTTACAAACGAGTCAAGACAATTGAATGAACACTACATGAGTAAGTGAATGAGAGATAAGAACAAGTGTTAATCCAATGGTTAAGCCATAAAAATTGTCCATGATAAGAGGAGGTTGCCAAGGATAATTTTAGCATTTTTAGGAAAATCACCACATTTGAATGTCACTAGATCAATACATCATGGAATTTGCACCATTAGAACTTCACACAACACAATAGAACCCATGTGGAGAGAGGACTCTAGATCGAATGCTGGCTCATCATGTGCACTAGGCACGACGAGCCAGTTTGGTTTTAAAAAAAGGTTGTGGTCATCGTTCCATATTGGCCAGACAACCGTTATGATTTAAAAAAAATAAAAATGGTCAGTCTGTCTGTCGTACTGACCAGGTAGGGGTGGCAATGGGGCGGGGGTGGGGTGGGGGATCCTTCCCCCGTCCCCCGCCCCGTTGTCAAATAACTCCCCCCATCCCCCGCCCCGTGGTCCCCTGCGAGAAAAGATTAGAAACTTTCGGCTACTAATTCCAAGTTAAGATTAGAAATATGAGCTTACAATATCCATAATCATACCGGTGTAACATGATTTCTTGTCCAGGTATCAATGAGTATCCAGTAACATAATGCACACTAAAGCATCTAACAAGGAAGAAATATTACCTGTAACTCACCCCGTCCGAGTGATGGCTTCAATAAATTGGCAATATCAAGACCAGATCCCTTATTGCCTAATCCTACTGTCCTAGAACCAATAAGTGTGTGGACCTCATCAATAAAAACAATGACATTGCCTGCAATGCTGTCACAACAAGTTAAGCCACAGTAGACGACTTACTTCAAATGCACCAAAAAGAAATGGGTACACCTGACTTTTTGATGTCCTTAAGTAATGTAGTCACACATCCTTCCAGTTCACCTCTTTCCTTTGCGCCTGCGATTAATTGAGTAGTGATTAGAATTGAGGGGAATGGGAGGCGATAGCGGTGGCTGTGAAGGAGGGAACGAAGGAGGAACTGAGGGGGATAATACGGGGTTTTGTTACTTTTGTATATATATACATATATATATATATGTGTATTTTTTTTACCCCGTCCCCACCCCGCCCTATTTCTACCCCGGCGGGGCGTCCGTCCCTATTGCCATCCCTATGACCAGGCATAGAATAAAAATCCCTCTCCACACAATCATATTTGACTTATTGTTTTTCAAAACATCAATATTCTTAGAAATTCGCCCAATAGGAGCAGGATTCAGAATTCCACAATTCCTAATAAAGGAGCTTGAAAAGATTTAGGTCAAAACTTAAACTTTTCTCTAAATCAATTAAGCAACTATTTACCATCATTGGCTCCCCAAGAGCAGCAACTAGAAACTAGGTTCCAATGAGCATAACTTAAGATCCATAACTTGAACTCAGGGGTGCTTGGTTCAACCATAGTAATCGGAATTGTAATTGGAATCATACAAAAAAAAACTGAGTATGGGTTTTCGCCAAAGATGTTACAAAAGGGTGGTGCTTGGTAAATATTGGTAAGAAATGGGTATCAAATTTAATAATCAATTTTTTACCTTTAATTTCTTTTTTTCTTTTCATATCTTTCCTCTTCCTCATTCGAATGCTTATCCCACATACACATCCACCATAATCCCATTGAACCAGCACCCAACCATGACAACACCCATTAAACCAGCACCTAACCAGCACCAATTAGTATTAATATTCAATTTTTGGTAAAGATAATGGAGCTTTAGAAGCAACAGTCCCAGTGACACAATGATAGCCGAAGCAAATTTGGATTTGATTTTGTCAAAGTTTATGACCAGAAATTAGATATACCTACATAATTTCAATCCCCCAAAGATCAACACAAAGGAAGGCTGTGAGGACCTGGAAAAATTTTCTCTACTTTATTTTACTTTATTTTATTTTTTCGAATATATTTTCTTTACTTTGATTTATTGCTTTAATTTTCTAGATATGTTTATAAGAGAATTAAAGTTTTAAACTATTTTTCTTGTATAAGTTGGTTCATGTTAAGTTTGAATTGCATTATGGACGTGGGATCCGTTAATGTAGTAAGTACGATAAATTTTTGATGACTAGGTGGAGTTTTGTATAGAAGGATATTATTTTATAAGGTGCTAAAGAATAATTAAAGATTAGCTTTGGAAGACAAAAAGATAAGAATAAACTTTAGGGATGCCATGTGTCGCGAAATTTTTGGAAGTTGAACTTTGACTAAGACTATCTTACCTCTTTAATTAACAAAAATTGACCAAAATTTCTTCATTTTGCACCTTGCTTTGGCCGAAATTTTGAGAGGGAAAACAAGAGAAGAAAAGTTCATCTTCAACCTCAAAAACTTGCTTGAATCTTGAGTTTAGCCAACCATCTTGCTAACTACTCCACAAAAGTTAATCACTAAGGAAGATTAAAGGCTTGAGTGGAGAGATTTTGGAGGAAGAAGCATTAAGTTTCCATCTTTCTTGGGGTTTTAAGGTATTTATGGCAAGAAACTTCTCTTTACTTCTAATACTAGCATACTAGTGGTTTATAGTTGAAAATTGGTAGTTTTATGAGAAATTTCTTGGTTTGAAGTGGAGATTTGGAAATTTTCAGTTTTTATGGTAAAATTTCTGCCCTTATATGATGTTTAAGGTTGGCTATGATTTGATAGCTTTGCCATGTGCAATATCTAGCTTTTATATGTTAGTTTGGCTTGCTTTAGCAAAATTCCAGCTTGTATGTTAGAATTTCAGCTTAGGGTTTCCAAAATTCAGCTTGGTTATGGTTGGTTTTGAGCTATAAATTTGCTATATTTGGATGGTTTTGTGGCCTTAATCAAGTGTATGTTATAGCTTATGACTTGTGGTTGTGGTTGAGGTTGATTTGAGATGAATTTTGGTGTTGAGTTTGGATGGAAAGGTAAAGAAAATAAGGGGAGGAGCTGTCCAAATTTTGGGGCCATTTGTTTCCTTCAAGTTTGGGTTGATTTTGTGATAACCTTACTTAAGATGCTTGGTAAACCTATAAGCTTTACTTATGTATTGAATTTTGGTTGAAATGGAAGGATTTTCATTGGTATTTTCCTCTAATTTGCTGGCTGAAATTTCACTTGTTGGCCAAGTGATAGCGAAGTCTATTACCTTGTTGTTTTCTAACATTTTCATTATTGGTTTTGGCTAAAACTTGTTCCAAACATTAATTAAACCTTTTGTACATGAATTTGAGTGAAAACTATGAAGATTGGGAGGTGAAAAATCTCATGATTGTACTTGTTTCATGGCTGCGAAAAATTCTGGTTTGGAGGGTAGTTTTGAACCTTGTTATCTTTTAGCCTCAAAGTCTTTAGTTTGAAAGTCTTGGACACAATCTCGCTGACTTTACTTGCTAAAACCTTGAACAACAATTGTATGTTGAGAGTGAATATCCTAACCTAAAGAGGTGCATAACCCTGTTCTTTCACTCCAAAATCATATTTGCATATTTGCACTAGTAGTCATTTGGATTTTTTTTGGTTCACCTAAATTTTGGATAGTTGAACCATTATATTTTCTCTTGCTTATTCTTAGGGTTTGTTGGTGATCAAGGGCATAATCCAGAAGAAAACTTTTGACATTATTTTGCTTAAACTAGCGAGTGTTTCTTGCATGTGTATGCTTTAAATGACTATGTGAAATATTGTGAATGTTGCTGGAATATTAAATGCTTTCTAATAATTGTTAAATGGATTTTCGATGGACGAGTGTGTACTTTATCGCACTCGACCCAAGCAAAAGTGAATTTTCAATGATTAAATGCTACTTGTGCATGAATGTAAGCCTTTGGCTGGGCCCTTACCCTTCGGTGTCAGTCGACTTGAGCCAGAAGCGGATTCGGTCGGGCGGCTGGTGACCCTAGGACAATGTTTGGTATACTCGAGTATTATCACGAAATCTGGTGGAGAACTGGCCAGTGGATTCAATGCAATGATATCAATGAATGAATGACAAGAACATTGAAGGAGTTTTCACTTGCAAACGTTTTCTAATGTTGGAGGGATAAGGAAAATGGTTGGCCAATGAATGAATAAATGACTTGAATGAATGGCTTCAAGTGAGCACGTATCCTTCGAATGATTGAATGTTTCTTTCTTGAATGATTGGATATTATTGTGCAAAGTGTTCAAATTGTTAAATGCCATATTTCCATGGTTTCTCTATCTGATTGCTTGTTTAGGAACCTTACTGGGCTTTTAGTTCATTCCTTTAGTTTTTGTTTTCCTTACAGGAACGGAGGTCCGAAGCAATTAAGTGTGAACTAGAGTGTATAACCCTTTTGTAATTATACTTTTGGTTGATAGGATATATTTTGCCATTTGATATTGTATCATACGTTTGGCTTTTGGGTTGTAAATAAGTTTACATTTTAGTTGAATTGTAGAACTTAAATGTTATTTTGGAGGCTTGAATGATTAATCTTGAAAGTTGATTGAGTGAGTGAGTGAGTCCTGACGAAAGTTGCGTAAGCGGTCCGCCAACCCTTAGGTACGCCCTAAAGGGAAGGTAGGGTCATCACAGAGGCTCCCGCAGCAGCTATATTTCAGCAAAAATAAAAAAGACAAGTGGGTTGGTAGTCAAGAGAAAGAGCCGTAGGAACCTCGGTGTTGCCATAGAGGATTGGAAAAATGAGCGACTAGAAGAGAGAGGTGACAGCCATGGAGGATGGAAGAATGAGCGACAAGGAGGTAAAGACGTATAGAGAGATTAGGTTTATATTAGAAAATGAATGATATATGGATAGAAATAAATGTAATTGCATTTTTTTTATTTTAAAATGAAATACTTACTAATATTATGCATTCGATTTGATAATCTTATATATATATGTATTATGAGAATATATATATGTATATGTGTGTGTGTGTGTGTGTGAATTAACTATCTTTGAATTAATTTTTATTAAAAAAATTATATATTTTTAATGCCTTTATAATTTGTGAATGATTGTGAGAGTAAAATATATTAGAACAATAAGATACGTTGAATTGTGAAAATTGTAATTTAAACAGGCTCCTAAATTTTGGATATTTGACTTTCGTAGTTGCAAATTTCTTAAATTAACGGTTAGTTATTACTCTAAGTGATATGATAAGTGTCAGTAATAAATGTGAGATGTGAATTGGAATTTACAGATATCATTTTACAGGGGTGGTTATTATCCGTTAGTTAAAGTTTAGGAGTTTGAATTTTATGGGGTAGTGGAAAAAACATGAGGGAAATGTGAAAAAAATATAAGCATGATTATAGGATTTGTAGGGCCGGTTACATGATTAGTTAAGAGATAAATATTTTTTAATTATAAAAATGTAAAATTCTATTAAAATAGCATTCAGACTTTTGATAATTTTGGAAGCTCCTTATCCAAAACCCCCTCAGCAATACATATAGATATAGATACTAAACGATAGTTATGATAGCGAAATAGTTTTTACCTGATATAATATGTTGTTGCACTTTTAGCGATCATTTGATTTATTGTTGGACCTATTCACCTAAATAAAATAACACCTAAAATTATGGAAGTAAGTTTCCTATCGAAAATAGTAAGTTAAGTGTAATAGATTAGTAACTTTATACCTCAAAAGGTAAATTGGAATAATTATTAAACTTAACTTTTAAATAAATAGATTACTACTTGATATCCCAAACTTACTTTTAAAAGAGTAAGTTTAGTTCAAATAACAGTAAGTTTTTATACATAAATAGTAATTCTTACTAATAACATGGCAACAAAAATGATTAAGGATCAAAATTTACCATTTTTTGGAATGCATGTACAATTTTTACATTAAAACCTTATCTCAAAGTAGTATTAGGAAGTTGATTTGAAATAATGATAAGATATTTTATTAATGATTAAAACTTAGTACCTTAGTTAGTAAGCACTCATAATATACCTTAGTAAGTTTAATTCAAGTAATAGTAAGTTTTTATACATAAATAGTAATTATTACTGATAACATGGCAAATTTGATTAATAATCAAGATTTATTGATTTATGGGACGCATGTACTATTTTACTTTAAAACTTATCTCAAACTAGTATTAGGAAGTTTATTTGAAATAACGATAAGATGTTTTATCAATGATTAAAGCTTAGTACCTTAGTTAGTAAGTACTCATAATATACTTGTATAATACATGATTATAGGTATAATAAATTTTATACTTATATATTTTAAAATACTATGAAAGATAGTATGAACTAAACCTACTCTCCAAAAAGTAAATTTCGGATATGCAGTAGTAATTTATTTTTAAAAAATTTAATTTGCATATTTATTTCAATTTACGCTTGAACATACATCGATCGGTGCTCTCTGGATGCGTCCAAACTCCAGTGAATGTCTTTAAACTAAATTCTAATCAAAGTAGTATCCAAAATGCAATGATTCAGAGTAAAATGCCCATAAAACTTAGTACAAGGACAGCTAGTATGAATATCCGTGCTATCCAAAATATTTATGTATTTTACATAAATGTAATGATTCAGAGTAAAATGCCCATAAATAGATAGTATTTTGTTGATGTAATGCCCATAATCCGTGGCCCCAGGATGGTTTTGTTTAGTAATTAGTATTGCTTACGCTTCCTCACAAATGTTTTATTCTTAGGCCCTTTATATTTATGTTAATTCTGTGACATCCCAACACATTTTTAGCTTCTGCAGTACGCAACATTTCCAAACCCCGGTTATAGTTCACCACTTGCTTTTGTAGAAATATTCTCTTCTTGATCCGTACATGTCAGGTTACAACGTGCCGCCTTCTTTGCCATATGCTTTACTTTCCACACCTCTTCTTTGACTACTAAACATATCGCAGCAACATCCGATTATTAATCTGTATCTCATTATTATGTTTAACAAATAAAGTACGATAAGAATATTAGAATGTATTATTATCCCGTAATGGGAGGGATTGTCACTCTATAAATACTTTAGGGCTCCTAGTCCCTCTCACAACTCTAACATACGTTATTTTCACCCATGACTAAAATAACATAACAGAGAGTTAAGTGAGGGAAAATTAGATAGCATAAGGTTTATAGTTTACAACCTTGGTGATTGAAAGGCTTGGTGATAAAGAGCTGTGAAATTCTTCTACAAAATATTTTCAATGTCTCAAGGTATGCCAATTTAAAATTTATTTCTAAATTTTAATTTACAAATCATACTAAAGATCCTACTCTTTATGTCTAACATGTAGTATTAGAGTTAGGTTGAAGTTTATGACTTGTAAATTAATTATGTCACACTTAATTTTGATTTATTTTGTCAATAAAATTTGGGACAAAATTCTTAGAGTTCAAGACTTTGGTACATTATTTTTGTACCACATATGCATATGACAGTCTTGATTTTGTTTCCTTTAATGATAAGTATTAAAATTTCAAAGCAGTAGAGGAACTCAATTTTCAATGAAATTTGCGTCATGTATCTATGCTATTGACAATGTTTTCCACTAATTGTTATGGTTGGGTGATAGTTAGATATTTTTTTAATCATATATTCATGCTTATTATGAATCCCATGATTGATTGTCTTGATGTCAACCATGCAATTGCTCAAATGTGTATGACTTTAAGTGGCCCATTGCATGGACCAAAGGCTTGATTAAACATATTATCGAACTTTGGGAACGGACATCTGTAAGAACACAAAATGGAATGGACAATAATTTTGGACCAATTAATTGACTCTTTTGGTCAGTTTGGAACATGTACCAACTTGTAGTATTAGTTGGCTTTGGATAAGCTATCATGAGTGATGGCGGAATTGACAATAATTGAATAGAAGATTTTGCTTCCTTGGTTATGAGAATCAATTAAATTTTTTTGGTCTACCATATCTGATCCTTGGGAAAGTATTCAATATTATTATTAGAAGCTTAATTGTTATCTTAATAACATCTAAGCTCTATGTAACCGCAAGAAATTAAGAAGAGCAAGATATATGTCTGATTACAATGCCCAAAATTTCTACTGATGATTTTGAATGTAACCATATTATGTGCGTCTTAATTACTTCTTGGCATAAAAGGTTTTGTGTATTAACATAAAATTCGAATGTGTAAATTGTACTTGAGCTGAAACACCATTTATGAGCAATTATATATGGCTGATAAATATGCTCTTATTACAATAACCTTATTCACACGTGAATTATGATGGTTGATTGCATAATACTTTAATGGTTGCAGTAGTTTATGCCTTGGTGAACCATTTTTTGAAACCCAAATTATTTGGTGCATATATACTATTATTTCATGTCTTCATGGTATCTGTCAACGACAATTGATATGTGCACAATTTTGGGAAGAAAGTTTTGTACTAATATTAAAAATTACAATTATTTCATGAAAAGCCCAAATTTTAAGAGAGCATATATAAATGCATATTTGGGGTAATTTGAGATAAAGGCATTCTTAATAATGGTTCATGGTTATTCAAGTTACCATGTATTAAACCAATACAATCATATTCTTGGGCAACTTAAAGTTCAATAACCTATATCAACAAGATAGTAATTGTTGAAACAGAATCAAAGAGATTTTTTTAATTCTCTATTTTTCCTACAATTCATTCTAATCTATATATATACAATTTTCTGGTACACTTAACAAGGAAAGTCTACACCTAATTCCCTTAATTTTAGAGATAGCTTATTCACCCTGATTTCCTCCACTAATTTACCTAAAATATCTCCTAAGATTACTCATTCAAGATTCCTACACTTCCCCTCAAGCTGGTGAATATAGATCTTCCATTCTCAGCTTGACAACACTCTCATGAAACATGTTGCTACATTGTCCCTTTGTCATCACATCTGCAAGTTGAAGTCCTGTCAGAACATACGGAGTACAAATCAGTCCACTTTCTAGCTTCTCTTTAATAAAGTGCCTGTCTATCTCTATGTGCTTCGTCCGATCATGTTGCACTGGCTTGTGAGCTATACTTATAGCAGATTTGTTATCACAGTATAGCTTCATCGGTTTGCTCCATTGAATCCTCAAGTCTTCTAGGATAATTTTAACCCACAATAATTCACATACCCTTGCTGCCATAGCTCTGAACTCTGCTTCAGCGCTTGACCTTGCTACCACACTTTGTTTCTTGCTTCTCCAGGATATTAAGTTTCCTTCACGAAATGTACAATATCCCGAAGTTGATCGCCTGTCGACTGGAGACCCTGCAAAGTCTGCATCTGTGTAAACGGCTAGATCAATTTCAAGACCCTTTTTGAATAAAATTCCCTTCCCTGGATGTGCCTTAAGTAATGAAGCACTCGATAAACTGCTTGTAAATGAACTCCTCTAGGATCATGCATAAACTGACTAATAACACTGACTGAGTAAGCTATATCTGACCTAGCATGTGCGTGATAAATGAGTTTCCCAATAATTCTTTGGTACATTTCTCTGTCCACTGGTTTATCTCCATGAGCCTCACTTAATTTGTGATTCTGTTCAATGGGAGTTCCAACTGGTTTGCTCGCTGTCATGCATGTTTCCTTGAGCAGGTCCATAACATACTTCTGTTGAGAAATAAAAATTCCCTGCCTTGATCGAGCCACTTCAATTCCCAGAAAATACTTCAATTTTCCTAAATCCTTTATTTCAAATTCCTTGGCTAGGCACCACTTCAAAGTTTCCTTCTCTACTTCATCGTTTCCTGTCACTATAATATCATTCACGTATACAATCAAAACAGTAACTCCCCCGAAGGCTGAATGCTTGATGAACAGGGTATGATCTCCTTGACTTTGCTTGTAACAATTAGCTATCATTACCTTGGCAAATCGTCCAAACCAAGCACGTCGGGATTGTTTCAGGCCATATAATGCCTTTTTTAACCAACAAACCTTGTTCTTGTCAAGCCCAATGAATCCCGGTGGAATGCTCATATAAATCTCCTCCTCTAATTCTCCATGAAGAAAAGCATTCTTCACATCGTACTGCTATAATTTCCAATCAAAATTAACAGCCAAGGATAGCAAAATTCTTACTGTATTCATCTTTGCTACCGGAGCAAACGTTTCCCGATAATCTACTCCATATGTCTGTGTGTATCCTTTCGCGGCTAACCTTGCCTTGTAGCATTCTAGGGACCCATCTACCTTAAACTTTACTGCATACACCCACTTACAGCCCACTACTTTCTTGTTCTTTGGTAACTCAAGTAATTCCCAGGTCCCATTCTTCTCTAATGCATCCATTTTTACTTCCATGGCAAGTCTCCATTCTTTCTTTGATAATGCTTCAGACAGTGAGTTAGGAATAAAGATTGTGTTTAAGGTGGAAAGGAAGCTTTGATGGCTTGGGAAAAACTTCTCAAAAGACACAAAGTGAGACAATGGATATAGGAGTCATTTGGTGTATTCTCGGGTTTTTTTCCTTACAACAATAGGTAGATGTAGGTCCTGGTCAAGGCTAAGAGGCTCAGGACAAGGTGATTTAGAGATGGAAGAATGGTTAGTCGGTGGTGTAGAATTTAGATTTGATTCACTCATTGTTACCTCATTCCCGAAGCTTGGTTTAGAGGATTGTTCTTGCCTTGTAACCACGATGGGATCTCCTTTCCTTGTATACAGTTGGTCAAACCGGAACCAGTTATAGATTTTATGATTTTTTTCCTTTTTTCCTTCTACCACATCAGATTGAGGAATTGACTCTTGGAATTCAGATTTGGATGACTAATATTTGTACAACTCTAAAGAGGGAAATTTTAACTCCTTATCTTCAAGTGTATCTAACTCCCCCTGAAGATAAGGAGTGATGAAATAGGGTTTATTTTCAACAAATGTAATATCTGCTGAGACATAGAGTTTTTTAGTAGGTGGATGATAACATTTGTAACCCTTTTGAGTAGATGAGTACCCCACGAAGACATACTTAAGAGCACGAGGATCTAACTTCCCACGGTTATGACTATGGACATGAACAAAGGAAGTATATCCAAAAATCCGAGGAGTGAGATTAAAGGAAGATGGAATATCGGGGTAGAATTTGGATAGGTTCTCTAGTGAATTTTGAAACCCCAAGACCCTGGAAGGAATCCTATTTATGACATAAGTTGATGTGAGTACAGCTTCTCCCCAATATGCTTTTGGCACATTTTGTTCAAACATTAAGGCTCTAGTGCACTCAAGAAGAAGTCGCTTTTTCCGTTCTGCCACTCCATTTTGTTATGGAGTGGTGATATAGGATGATTCATGTATGATTCCTTTTTTTTTGGAAAAAAGAACTCAAGGTTTGATTGAAATAATCACGAGCATTATTTGAACGAAAGTGTTTTATCTTGGTGCCAAATTGATTTTGAATCATTGCATGAAAAACAGGGAAAATACGACTCAAATCAAACTTATTTTTGAGTAAATAGATCCAAGAGACTCTTGTGCAATCATCGATAAATGTGACAAACCACTTAGACTCTGAGATGTTTGGAATAGTTGATGGCCCCCAAATGTCACTATGGATTAAAACGAAAGGAGAAGACGATCGTTTATTACTGATAGGAAATGGTACACGAGTGTGTTTAGCATACTCACAAATATCACAATGAAAAGACTGAACATCAAATCCCTTGAACAAGGAGGGAAACATTATTTTTAGTGTAGAAAAAGACACATGACCTAGACGTCTATGATGTAACCAGATGACATCCTTATTGGAGGGTGAAGACAATGTGGACAAGGTAGATTTACTAAATTCTGGTTGACTTGATGTATCCAAGTAATAGAGTCCATCATGCTCCTTAACTAGTCCAATCCTCTTCCCCGAGCCCCAGTCCTGGAAGTCACAACCAGATTCATCAAATATAACAGAGCCAGCTAGATCTTTGGCAAATTTTTTTTACAGAAATCAAATTTGTAGATAATTGAGAAACATGAAGAACATTTTTAAGAATCAATTTTGGAGTAACTTGGACATCTCCGATTCCTGCCACTGTGGTTGTAGTGCCATCTGCAACAACAATCTTTCTATTATTAGGACAGGGGTTATAGGTTTTGAATTTATTTGAAATATGAGTCATATGGTCCGTAGCACCAGAGTCAAGAATCCAGACATTCCTAAGCTCATTGCCTAAAACACTAAACGCAAAAGAGACTAGAGTCTTATCTGAAAGTGTCAATGAACACATACCTTGATTCCTTGGTTGAGAATTGTTAGTTGCTGGTTTGTCAACTGTCTCTAACATACTTTTAAGCTTCTCAATTTCCTCCATACTAAACCCTCCAAACACTTGAGTTGGATCTTGAACCGACACATGAGCCTATCTTTGCTGGCCACCTTTCTGTCCCCATTCACGAGTGGGTTTCCCATGTAGTTTCCAGCATTGTTCTATGGTGTGTCGTGGTTTTTTGCAGAATGTGCACCACAACTCCTCACGATTCTTTTGCCTACTTGTTTGATTGGTCTTGTCTGCAGCAACCTTGTTCAGTACCAACCACTGAGGTTTGGAACTTAAAAGGGCTGAATTTTCTATTGAAGGTAACTCTAACATAATACCCCTGCGACTTTCTTCTGCACGTACCTAGGATATTGCTTTGGTTAGAGAGGGAAATTCTGGCTTGCCCAAAATTTGAATTCGTACAAGATTGAATTCAGAGTTTAGGCCAGCCAAAAAATCATACACTCGATCCCTTTCTATGAATTTTTTTATAAACACTGCACATTTGCTATAGTTCAAATCAAATGTCCTATAATAATCCAGTTCCTACCACTGGTTTTGTAGAAAATTGGCATACTCCGTCACTATTTTTGTCCCTTGTTTTGCTCCAGTTGTTTTTGTCTTGATGTTATAGATAAGAGCTGCATCATTAACCTTGGAATATGTCTAATGAAGGGCATCCCAAATTGCCTTTGCTGTAGGAAGAAACATACATGTAGCGCTGATTTCAGGAATCATGGAATTCCATAACCAAGACATGATCATTGAATCCTCCTTTTCCCATGCTTCAAACCCCACCGTTTCACTATCCGGTGCTACTTCCAATAGATGACCCAACTTTCCTTTTCCTTTCAGGAATGTTCGAACCAATTGAGACCACTTCAAATAATTTTTTCCATTTAGTTTATATGCTGCCTGGATGTTTTAAGACTATGTTGTGCTCCATGTAATTTGTTCTTCTTCCACAGTTGAAGACAATTGCCACATTGAGGATAGAGCATCCGCCATGATTGAATAGGATCAAGTAATTGGTCGGAGGGAAAAAAATGTATAGTAAAAGGAACAGCAGTGAAGGCTGGAGAGAATAAGAAAGGAACCAGCAATTAAGGTTGGAATTGACAAGAAGCAAAGGTGGTATTTTTCCCAGAACCCTAGACAGGCTCTGATACCATGTTGAAAAAGAATCAAAGAGATTTTATTAATTCTATATCTTTCCTACAATTCATTCTAATCTATATATACAATTTTCTGGTACAACAAACAAGGAAAGTCTACACCTAATTCCCTTAATTTTAGAGACAACTTATTCACCCTGATTTTTTCCACTAATTTACCTAAAATATCTCCTAAGATTACTCATTCAAGATTCCTACAGTAATGATTAATTAGTTGTCACCAAAGTGGCCTAATTGATATACAGTTTATGCAAATGTTATTTATATCTATTTTGTATGATGATTATAGTTATTAAAATTTGTCCAAAAGTATTTTAATTTCTATAGTCATACGTTATTATATTACCCAAAGGAATATGATATCTCTATTAAAGTTGGAAGTGAATAATTGTTATCACTTATTGAGTGAATCATTAGTATGTCGTTTTTCTAGTCTAAAGGTAGAATACGATGATGCACTTGATTAGTCTATATGTGTATCTCATGGTTTGACCTGTGTTTACAGCTATTACTCCAGCTTTAGTTTCAAGAATTGCAGCTAACATTCCGGAGTTGAATGGGTCCAATTTTTTTATTAGCGTGACCGAGTGCTTATCACCTTGGGTTGTCTAGACTTGGACTTGTGCCTTCGTATTGATGAGTCTGCACAGCCTACTCCTGAAAGCACCAAACAGGAAAGGATTATGTATGATAATTGGGAGCGTTCCAACTAACTAAGCCTAATTATTCTTAAGAGCAAACTTGTAACACACATAAAGAAATCAATTCCTGGTTTTGATAGAGCTTGTGTGTTTTTAGCATTGGTTTTGCAGCAATTTCAGACATCGGATAAAGCTTTGGCAGGTACTCTTATGGCTCTACTTTGACAAGAAATATAATGGGGTGAGTGGTGTTTGTGAACATATTATGGAATTGAATAATATTGCTGAACAACTTAAGGGTATGGATATGACTATTTCTGAGTCCTTTTGGTGCAATTCATCCTCAACTCTCTTTCTCCACAATTTGGTCCTTTCAAGATCAATTACAATACACAAAAGGAAAAGTGGAATGTTTTTCAACTTATCTCTATGTGTCACGAAGAGGAAGAGAGGTTGAAAAGGGAAAGATTGCAGACTCAAACTGTGCATATAGTACCGCAAGGTCATAATGCAAATACACCTAAAAAGAATAAAAGGAAGAATCGTAAGGCACCAAATAAAGAGGCATTCAACCATATAGGTTTTGATGGGTAATGCCATTTTTACAAGAAGAAGGGGCATACATAGAAAGATTGCGTAAAACGCAAGGCATGGTTTCAAAAGAAAGGTAATTTCCTTTCATTTGTTTGCTTTGAAAACAATTTAATTGATGTTCCTTCTAATACTTGGGGGCTTGATTGTGGTGCAACTATTCACATTTCTAATAATATATAGGAGTACCTTGCAACCCACCAACCAATAACAAGGGAAGAGACAATACTAATGGGGAACAAGATGAGAGTAAAAGTTGAAGCTATTGGAACTTATAAATTTGTTCTATATTCTAGCATTTTGTTAGATCTTGCAAACACTTGTTATGTTCCTAATTTTTCTAGAAATTTGATTTCTTTATCTCATCTTGATTTAGATAGCTATAAATTTTAGTTCGGGGACCATATTTTTTCTATGTCTAAAAATGGTAGTTTTGTTGGTAGTGGTCTTTTAGTTGATGGATTGTATAAAATAAATCTTGATCTTGTTTTTCCACAATCTCTTTCCCTGCATATGAATGTTAATGTTTGCACCAAATGTATCCGTAATAATGAAACTTCATCATTGTTGTGGCATAAACGTTTAGGTCATATATCTAGAGACTGACTTGAGCGACTTGCAAAAGATGGAGTTTTACCAACTCTTAATTTTAAAAATTTTGGTACTTGTATAGATTGCATTAAGGGTAAGAAAACTAAAAATACCAAGAAAAATCCCAGTAGAAGTTTAGGGCTGTTTGAAGTCATACACATAGATATTTGTGGACAATTTCCTCCTTGTATAAGTGGTGAAAAATACTTTATCACCTTTATTGATGACTTCTCACATTATGGCTATCTCTATCTAATTAAGAAAAAATCTGATGCTTATGTTTCGAATTTTCAAGGCAGAGGTTGAAAATCAATTAGATAGAAAAATAAAAGTTGTGAGATCTAATAGAGATGGTGAGTATTATGGAAAATATAATGAAGTTGGTCATAATTTAGGACCATTTGTTAGATTTCTTCAAGATAATGGAATTATTACTCAATATACAGTGCCTGGGATGCCACGGCACTATGGTGTAGCTAAAAGACGTAATCGAACCTTACTAAATATGTTCAAAGTATGGTTAGTAACACAAGTCTTTCTGGGTTTTTGTGGAGTGAAGCTCTCAGAACTACCCCGTATATTTTAAACCGAGTTCCTACTAAGGCTGTAACTAAAACCCCTTATGAATTATGGGTTGGTAGGAAGTCAAGTTTAAATCATATACATGTTTGGGGTTGTTCTGCGGAAGCAAGGTTTTATAATCCACACGAAAGAAAGTTAGATCCAAGGACCATTAGTTGCTATTTTATTGGCTATCCAAAAAGATCCAAAGGATATCAATTTTATTATCCTAACTATTATAATAGAATAATGGAATCAAATAAAGTTAAATTTCTTGAAAATAAAAATTTTAGTAGGAGTCGTGATAATAGGGATATGGTGTTAATTCTAGAATCAAAGGAAATTTTTGAGACATCACATCATAATGATAATAACGATACCATTATTCTCACAGATACACAATCTGATGATCATCAGATTCTACGGAGGCCAAAAAGAACAAAGACCAATGCAGTTACAGATGACTATTTAGTATTTAGTGTATCTGCAAGAACAAAATGGCACAAATGTTGATGATGATCCATTAACATTTTTACAAGCCATAAGCAGTAGTGAATCAAACGAATGGATGGATGCTATGAAAAATGAAATGGCATCTATGCAGGCTAATCAAGTTTGGGAACTGGTTGAATTACTTAAGGGTGTCGTTTCAATGTAAATAGGTGTTTAAGACCAAACAAGACTCAAAAGGTAATATTACCATTATAAAGCCCGACTAGTTGCCAAAGGGTTCACTCAAAAAAAAGGCATAGACTATAATGAAACTTTCTCTCCAGTATCCAAAAATGATTCTTTTCGTATACTTATGGCCTTTGTAGCTCATTATGATTTAGAACTACATTTCTTGAATGGAAATCTAGATGAAGAAATTTACATGTGGCAACCCATAGGATTTGAGGAGGAAGGTAAAGAGCAATTAGTATGTAAGTTTAAAAGATCAATATATGGATTTAAACAAGCATTCTATCAATAGTATCTTAAGTTTCATGATACTATTACATCCTTTGGATTTCAAGAAAATAAACTTGATGATCGTGTTTATCTAAAGGTTAGTGGGAGTAAGTCCATATTTTTTATCTTCTATGTTGATGATAGATTGCTTGCTATTAATGCATTAAGTTTATTGCATGAGAGTAAAAGGTTTCTTTTTGAGAAGTTTGAAATGTAATGTATGAAAGATGCATCTTTTGTACTTGGCATTGAGATTCACAAAGACGGGTCCAAGAAAATTCTTGGTTTATCTCAAATATATTATATAACTAAAGTTCTTGAAAGATTCGAAATGCAAATATGTTCAGCAACTCCATGTCCCATTATTAAAGGCGATAAATTGACTCAAAATCAATGTCCTCAAAATGATCTTGAGCGACGTAGAATGGAAACAGTACAATATGTCTCAACTGGAGGAAGTTTGATATATGCTCAAACTTGTACATGCCCTGATATTAGTTTTGCAGTTGGAATGTTTAGAAGATTTCAAAGTAATCCGGGATTTGATCACTGGATCGTAGTTAAAAAGGTGATGTGATATCTTTTGGGTACCAAAGATTTAATGCTTACCTATAAGCATAGTGATTAATTTGAAATTGTTGGGTACTCAGATTCGGATTTTGTGGGATGTATTGATAGTATGAAATCCACTTTTGGATATGTTTTCATGCTCGCTGGTGGAGCTATATCATGGAAAAGTGCAATATAAACTATGACTGCTTTTTCCACAATGGAAGCAAAATTTATAACTTGTCATGAGGCTACCTCTCAAGCCATTTGGCTATAGAATTTATTGAAGGTCTTCAAATTATGAATTTTATATCCTGACCTATTATGGTATATTGTGATAATTTTGCAACTGTATTTTTCTCAAAAAATAACAAGTGCTCTAGTAAATCTAATCACATTGAATTAAAATTTCATGTTGTTCGAAAAAGAATTCAACAACAAAAGGTGTCCATGGAGCATATAAAGACTGATTTGATGCTTCCAGACCTATTAACAAAAGCATTGGTGCCAAAGAAATTTCAGGAACATATCAGTTCCATGGGTCTTGCTATTTTATAAATAAATATTTATGTATTATTCTAGACACATAATTGCACATATATTATTTCCTGCTTTGTGCACATTTTGTATTTTCAAAAAATTAGTCAGAATATAATATAGGGACCATTAATGAACATTCTTGTTTTAGTTGTTCATTTCCTCCTCAATTAGTTTATTTACATCTAGTTATTAAAATTGTGATATATGGAAGAGAAATATTTTTGTCAATTGACATATAACCGCCATAATCTGTTCTGATAACAATATAGGATAAACATTTTTGTTGTGGCAACTTATTTTGCTTATTGGTTCTGGACTATCATAATTTATGTGGTCATTTGTTCAAATGGGAGAATGTTGGAATATTAATGTGGTTTACATGACCGCATGATATTGTTCCAATATTTATTAATTATCTCACAAGTTTATGGGATAAATAACTACGTAAATAGATTTATGTTGATAGTTACAAAATCCTAAGAATAGACAAATTAGAGGAAGTAGGAAGTCCCATATTCGTTGTATGTAGGCGTATTATATTTATTGTGATAGTTTATCTGATAATTACAGGGTTATTAAGGTATGTCTTATCATTATGTTTAACAAATAAAGTATGATAAGAATATTAGAATCTATCATTATTTCTTGATGGGAGGGATTGTGACTTTATAAATACTCGAAGGCTCCTGGTCCCTCTCACCACTCTAACATACATTATTTTCATCCATCATTAAAATAACATAAGATAGAGTTAGGTGAGGAAAAACTAGATAGCATAAGGTTTATAGTTTACAACCTTGGTGATTGAAAGACTGGGTGATAAAGAGCTGTGAAATTCTTCTCCAAAATGCCTTCAATGTCTCAAGGTATGCCAATCTAGAATTGATTTCTAAATTTTAATTTATAGATCATACTACAAATTGTGCTATGTCTAATGTTGCAGACTAGGTGGCCAAGTTTTTATCAAGACTAGAGTAGTTAATATTCTTACTAAGTTCCGGAGGGGCTCGAGGCCCATGAATTACAAAAGACCGTAAATATTAGTAGCAGGGGGCTGCACAACTGTCCATTTGTAATTAACGGATGATAGTAAATGGAACTTCACCTGCTATATCCTAAGTAAAATATTTTATGTCGATCGATCGGTGGTCAAAAAAGATTCTTAGAATTCTCTCACCATCAAGTTTAGATTCGAATTTTAAACCTAACAGACGGGGGTAAGAAGGATGTGGAGTGCGGTGGGAGGATAAAAAAATAAAATGTCTATGAATTTTTTTGAACTTAATTCACCGAATCAGAGATCAGTTGTAATATAGTGCTTTAGATGATTTAACTACTTATTTTACGTTGTAATATGGTATAAAATGTGAACTTGATAATAATGGCAGTCTCACATGTATGCTCCGCAATACGTTTGCACTTCATTAGTTCTAGAGGTGGCAAAATGGGCGGGATGAGTGGAATTTGCTTGGGTTTGAAATGGAACCGACTCATATGGGTTTGGGCCCAACCTTACCCATATGTGATTTTTGGAACTAATTTGGGCGGGATCACTTTGGGATAAATTTATATTGATCCCGCCCAATACCCAAATCTATTTTCTACATATTGTTTTGCTTTAATTCATTTTTTATTTTTTAAATAACTTTAATATTATTGATTTATTACATTTCTTTTAGTCTTGTTGCGAATTTATATTTTCATAAATTCATTTTACACTCTAGAATGATTTCCTGCCCAATACCCAAATCTATTTTCTACATATTTTTTTTCCTATAATTCATTTTTTATTTTTTAAATAACTTTAATATTTTTGATTTATTAATTTCTTTTAGTCTTATTGTGAATTTATATTTTTATGAATTCATTTTACACTCTAGAATGATTTACACTCTAGAACGATCAACAATTACTTCAAAAAGACGTAACATTTTGATAAGAATGAATATATCTTCAAAACCAAAAGAAAAGTTGAGAGGGCTTGGAATGAATATTTTAATCTTTTCTACTTTTTGTAGCCCAAATGATAAAAGAAAAAGGAAAAGTTGAGAGGGCTTAGAGACCACTCCATCAAAGGCCGAGTTCATTGGATGCTCACTATTGAAGGTTGCTCAAAATTTTTGGATTTTAAAATTTTTTGGGAAGATATTTGGGCCCAATGGGTACCCAAGTATTTCCCAACATTTCTCATCAATTAATGGGTACAATTGGGATATGTCCCATTTTAAACCCAATATCAAATTATAATACTCGTTCCGTCCAAAGTTTCTTTGGGCATGGATAGCCCATTGAGACTTGGGACAAATTGCCACCTCTAATTAGTTCCTTGTTAACTAAGACCAATTGAATCAAAAAAATGATTGGACAAAGAGCACTATTTAGATAGGTATAAAGTCATAATAGTTGAAGATATTTCAAGTATTTTGCATCAGTCGCAAATTTATGATGCACACATCCAATATTATTCTATTTTTTTTTATACTTTCTATCTTTCACTTTTCTTGGAAATCAGGCTAAATAGAAAAATTTTGTTTTTCTGTCCAATTGCCTCCCTGGTGAAAGCTTTGGTTTTGAGTTTACGTTTGAAATGAAGATTATTTGAAGCAATTCGTTTTTTACTATAATTATTTTCTGATATGATATTTGTAAAGTAAAAATGGCTAAAAATATAAAAATACAGTAGAGAAACATGTTTAGAGGATCTCCAAAAAGAAAAAAATTTTAAATACTTTCTATCCAAACAATGTTTGTGAAAGATGCACAATAGACGGGAAGATGATCTACACCTATATTATGTATAAAATGAGAGGAAGGGGATTGGGATAAACATCTTTTGTCACTTTTTAAACTTATTTTTTCTTATTCTTACAAAAACTAAGTTTATCCTAATTAGCCAATTATATATAACTAACATAATTTTCAGTGCAACTATCAATAGGTATAATAACCAAAATAACTATTAATTCAATAAAGAAAATTTCATAAAAAGTAATTTATTCTTCAATTACACACACATGGGCGTGTGCTTGACACTTGTTAAGATAACTATTGTTGTGTCTTCACTCAATCAACCTATCCTGGAAAAGAAATAAAATTTAGTAGTTCTCACATTTACGTGGCTTTTAGTTACCGTTTAGTTTTGAGGTTAAGTCAAAAGAAAATGATCTAATCTTAAGCATAAGTTATGTATATAGCCTTTTGAGTTGAATAAAAAAAAATGGAATTGTCAGAAAATACTATTATAAAGTTGAGAATATGATCTAAAGAGCAAATAGTTTAGTGACAAAAAAAAAAAAACTCCCTCTGTTAAGCTTTGATAATCTTGTTTTTTTTTTTTTTCATTCGTTCTAAATTATAGTTCATCTTCCAATTTAAGAATATAATTATTTTTAATTTCTTCAAAATATCCTTATTTAATATACTTCGTTGCTCGTAAATATAGTCTATCTTATTTAATACAGTCAACTTTTTTACTAGTAATTACTTTGGTATATGTCATGAATGGTGCAATATATCATCATTATTGTTATTGTAATTAATATAAAAGTATAGTGATTGGTGATAGTTCTAATATTGATGTATGGGTAATAGGAAATATTGGACTAGATTTAATTTTTTAATAAAGTTAACTAATTCTTCTTAAATTATGTGCTAAAAAGACCAAGACTATCCAAGTTTGACGGATTGGATATGACATCAATAATTTAGTGCCCATCAAGGATATTTCTCCTTTTAATTTTCAGTTATATTATATTTGTTTGTTTCCAGCAGCGTGGACCTACAATTATTAACTGATAGTAGGATAAATTAAGATAACGAGAATTGCTCAATTGCCAAGTGCAACTTAAGTCGGTGTGGAAAGAGGAAAGTGCAAACACACGGCTGAAGCTTCCATTTGTATCAAGCTTTCAAAATTTTCACTTAACCCCACAACATTTTTTAGGATCCTAATTTTCTCCTCAATAGAGTCCAAAATGATAAATTGGTGCCATAGATTTAACTGTAGCACATAATGACGTCCTAAATAAATTTTAAACATCTTAAAAAAATTCTCAAAAATAAATTTAAAGTTATTCCACCAATGGAAGAAAGTCATGAAATTTAGGGGATTATAAATTGGGTCGTTCAACTTCTCAAAATAAATTAACCTCTGTCTTTTGTTTCCTTTAGCTCTTTTATCACATTAAATCTAATACTTTTTGTTTTCATTTTCTCTTAGCACATTTTCAAAATGATTTAAATCTTTTTGCCTCTCCCTTTATCCTTTTGCTTTTATTCCAACGGCTTTTTTAAAAAAAAAAAAAATTACTGAATATAAGTCATTTCAGTTGATCTACTTTAACATTGGCCTTCAATTGTTTCTATGCTACTGCATGTTCGAATTAACAATTCCAATGGATTTGAATTTGGAATTTACTCAAATTCACATGACGGGAAGACCATATTTTTAATTCCTTATAAGTCTATTTCTTTTCCTCTACTTTTTTGGCACCACATTTTGTTAATCAAATAAAAGTAATTTATGAATTTGTTGCCATTGAAATTTTATCATTCAATATGATGTAATTTTGGATTGCACAAGAACCACAAGTAGGTGATTTACAATAGTTTTTTTATTTTTTTTGGAGGATATCTACCTTTTTATAAGTAGGTGATTAACTGGATGCAATTTTTAGTTTGTCTTTTGATAGTTATACAAGTTGAAAATACTTAACCAAGTGGTGCGGCATATGAAGGTTTATGCGATGCTTCTTTTTATTCTTTTTATGTTTCCAAAATTTGCTTATCCTTGATAACTTGATGTATTAAGCTATGCAAGAGCAAGAAGGATTTGCATTTTTTGGATTTCAAAAAAATATTTGTAAAAGATTACTATCAAATATGTCTTTAAATTTCTTCAATTTAACTAATTGAGCATTAACAAGTGAAAATCAATTAATAACTACAAATTTCATGCTCTGGCTTTTTAGTTAATGCAACTTTCATGGTTCATTTCCCAACTTGTAGAAGCAAAATTATTGTTTGAACCTTCTCAGATAAATACGTATAGCTTTATCTTTTTTGTTCATGTTACTACAAGACTATAGTGTCCAAATTTAGAAATAACATATTTACAATTGCAACTCTTTGCAATTGTGATTTTTTTTCCTTGTTAATTGAGCATTGAATCATTATATCATTGCACCTGTTCAATTTGTCTCCAAACGCAGAGGATTCACCCAACTTAATTTGTGATTAAGCTTGTAGGATAGGAAAATGAGGAAATAAAACATGACTTTCTTGAATTTCTTAAATTGGAGAATGGATGAGATTGATTTATAATTAATAAATTATAAGGACAAATATATTATTTCTTTAATTTTGTAAATTAGAGGATGAACATCCTAAATCTTTCATTACAGAAATATTTTAGTTGCCCAAAAATAATATTTTGGAAGAAGAAAATAATTTGGAAAACAAAGAGAGAGAAGAAAAAAGAAAAATAAAATCAGTATAATAGAGAGGAGTTTTGTCTTGAAGAAAGTTAAGTGACACAAACAAAAGGTTAAGGGGTAAACTTGAGAATTAGAACATACCTTTGGGGGATAAATTATAATTAACCCAAACAGTAATTAGCAAAGTAATCACGACAACTATGTGGTCACCAACCAGATAAAATTCAAAAAATCTCTGTCCAACAAATTTTCGATTTGTGCAAAGAATAGTAGCTTCTTAAATTAATAGTAAATCTATAAAAGATTAGTCAATGGTGATTAAGTGCATATTTAGACCTCCCACTTACCAAAAAAGAAAAAAAGAAAGTGCATATTTTTTGCACCAGTAGCATTGTCTCCTAATCGTCAATGGAAGTTACCATCTTTGGTCCCTTGCACCGGATAAGTAGAGGACTATGTGGCTTAAGATTGTGAAGGGAAAATTCCCTGTGGCAAATAGAGTTAACCATACGATATAGATGACCATACCGGGCTTAATTGTATCCCCTAACGGTCTTAATTGTATAATCAACAAGTTAAAGCTAGAGAAATACAACACTTCAATTATCTTCTTGAATGTGTTAAGCCCTTGCAGTAAAGCCAATAGAGTTAAAAGGGTTGTCCTAAATTCTTCCAATCTGCACTAAAATGTTAAAATGATTTCTTAACTAGTTTTTCCTTTGAATGAATCTTAATGGAGCAGTACACAGAATACCTTAAAGGATACATTATCACATTTTTCTATCAATCTAGTTTTACACCTTTGATTTCCACTCTTACTAGAACATCATTGTACTATCAAACTAGAAGAGACATTTTTTGCATCTGGAAAATGTTGATACAAAAGCATATGTCAGACTGTCACTTGATTACAAACATTCAACAAGAAATTTGCTTTCAGCTATGGCATCAACCAAATCAAAAACTAAAGCAATATAACATGGCCACTGCTGGATCTAGTACTACTAATTTTGGCACTAAAAAATAATTCCTGCTGGTAGTTATAGTCCTAAAGATACTAGTAGTACTCAAAACAAATCCAGCCACAAAACATTGCCATTTACACGAGTAGAATCAGACAACTTAGATGCATGCTTTTCAATTTCTTCTGTATATAGTGATGATGAAAGTTCGAGAGCCCCTGATCAGTTCGAATACACAAACATCTCCAACCACTAGGTTGTTATCCAGCACAAACTTCTCCCAACCATGTGTAATTTTTGCATTTGTTGTATAAAGAAAACATATGACAGGCCATGTTTTTGTCCCCTCTGAGACACGAAGGTCCAAATTGCAGTGGTTGTCTTTGGTCAGATGCTCCAAGGCAAAGCTCAGTCGAAGGTTCTGCAAAACAGAGAAACGTAGGTCAATAGTAGCATCCGCTAAATGCGGCAAGCCATTAGGGAGATTACTAGAGGAGCTAAAGCATGATAGCTCGCTAAATTACCAAAGCGCATCTGCTAGTAACATAGGATGGTTGCATGAAACGAATGAAGAAGGGATTCTCAGATGTGAAAGCCTCTGCTCTTTGGTATGACGAAAACTTGTCTTTGTCAATCACTGTTTTAATTTTGGGATTGGAAGACTGAGTACTGAGCGTTGTTTTAAAGCTTTCTTCTGCAGACAAATCAAGCTAATTAACATTGACATCAACATTAATCAAACTAGATCATTAGTATATCATTAGGAAAGTACAATGAAAAAAGTAGTTTACTTGTGGTGACTCTCTGAGATGGATTGACATTTGCATCCAACTTTTCAACATTCTCCTTGTTTATGCAAGCAGAAGCTTTTTCTTCACCAATCTGAGCTGACCTTCCCCCCTGTTTGGCATGGCATGCTGCAGCTGGAATCTCCTCCAAGATTTCAATGGAATCATCATCAGATGCTTTTTCCATTTCATCTGAATTCCGCATTGGGCTTGTTGTCCTCCTCCTTGGCAGCCGGTCCTCATTACCGAGTATAACTCCGCTGTCCTGAGTGGCTTCTAAAGGATACTCAATTTCTGAAGCAGTTAGATCGAATATTATAACATTGAAGAGGGATTTCTCATCGTATCTGAACACCACGAAATAGCATTGCTCAATGGAATAATACTCTGCAAAATCCTTCCACCCTTTATCCAGCCAAGTCCCGGCATCAGTCTGAAGCAAGTCTACTGGCCATGAAGCTCCATTAGGAACCTTCAACCACACAACCTTCTCCAAACTATCTCCATATTGTCTCATAAATGCAGTTGGAATTTTCTAATATTCCCAATCATCAGCAACAGAAATTATTACAAGTTAATATCAGTAAAAGATTATAGTGTGCTAATATTTGGTAATACTTGGTACTATTAGACCAGCAATAGGTACTTACTATGCCTTGGTCCACAGGAGAAAACACAACTTTGAAGAAATGTGGAGACTTCTTGGCCTGATGATTGAGGGTCTGGTGGTATGATCTCTTGTTGCATCTTTGGTTGGTTTCCATGTATAGATAGATGCCTTCTGATTCCTTAGTATTTTTTCCGGCAAGACTGGAAATGGGAAGATGAATCGCAGGCTAGTTGGCCAGGTTTTCTTCAAGACTAGAGTAGTTAATATTCTTACTAAATTCCGGAGGGGCTCGAGGCCAGTGAATTACAAAGGACCATAAATATTAGTAGCAGGGGGCAGCTCAACTGCCCATTTGTAATTGAAGAGAAGGCAGTAAATGGAACGCCACCTGCTATTTCCTAAGTAAAGTTTCTTAGATTTTCGTAATTTTGAGTTTAGGAGTAATTAAATCTATGGATTTTGTTTTTTACTTGCTAAATTCTGTTAGCACAAAAAAAAAAGCAAAAAATCAAATAGCAGACGCATGTTTGACACATATAAGAAATGTAGGAGAGGAGAAATTTAATAACCACAAACACATAAAGTACCTCCAATTCTCATATTGTGACCAGCATAAACTCTAGATAGAATTATCTTTACAAATACCAAAACTCTCACTAAATTCTTACATTTGAATTTTGAGTTTAGGAGTAATTAAATCTATGGATTTTTTTCCTTACTAAATTCTGTTAGCACAAAAAAAAAAAAAGAAAAAAATCTTATAGTGGAAGCATATTTTTTGACACAAAAAATGTAGACGAAGAGAAGTTTAATAATCACAAACATATAAAACACATCTAATTCTGAAATTGAGACTAGCATAAACTCTAGATAGATTTATCTTTACAAATACAAAAAATCTCACTATTCTTTCATAATTTTCCTCACCCTTCTCAGCTGAAAACAATAATTAGACACTTCATATAGTAGCATGCAAGAGTTGAAATTAGGAAACTATTATGACAAGAAACAACTAAATAATTACTCTATACCTTAACTAAAAAAACTATTAAAATTGAACTATATTTGAACTTCTAATTTAGAAATAGAAAACAATTACGAAGTTTGGTTTAATTATACCATCAAATTTACCAAATCACAGTTCAGTTGTAATATTGTGCTTTAGATGATTTAGATACTTATTTTACGCTGTAACATTGTATAAAATGTAAATTTAATGCTAATGGCAGTCTTACATGTATGCTCCTTGCTACGTTTGTACTTCATTAGTTCCTTGTCAAATCTGACCAATTAAATCCAAAAATGATTGGACAAAGAACCCTATCTAGAGAGGTATAAATTCTTAATAGTTGAAGTACTAGCACTGTCAACAATCACCGGTTGAAATTTTTAGTATTTTGCATCAGTTGCAAATTTTTAACGCACACATCCAGTAGCATTCTAATTCTTATGTTTCTATCTTTCACTCTCTCCTGGAAATCGGGCTAAATAGGAAAATTTTTTTCTTCTTGACCAATTGCCTCCCTGGTGAAAGCTGTTGGTTTGAGTCCACACTACGAATGAAGATTGTTTGAAACAGTTTGCTTTTTGTTGTAATTATTTTCTGATATGATATTCATAAAGAAAAAATATTGCTAAAAATATAAAAGACAGTAGAGAAACATGTTTAGAGGATCTCCAAAAAGAAAAATTTCTAAATATTTTCCATCCAATAAAAGTTCCTGAACGATGCACAATAGGCAGGAAGATCATCTATACTATGTATAGAGTAAGAGGTCGGGGTTGAGATAAACATCTTTGGCCACTTTTTAAACTTCTATTTTTATCATCATAAAAACTAAACTTTATCCTCACTAATCCAATGACAAATAACCAACATAATTTTCACTGTAACCAACCTATTTAGGAAAAGAAGAAAATTTAGTAGTTCTCACGTTTACGTGGCTCTTAGTTTTGAGGTTAAGTCAAAAGAAGATGACCTAAACTTAAGTATAAGTCGTGTATATAGCCCTCTGAGTCGAATCAAAAAATGAAATTGTCAAAAAAAAAAAAAAAAGCACTATCATCAAGTTGAGAATGTGATCTGAAAAAGCAAATAGTTTAGTGACAAAAAAAGTATATGATATCAATAATTTAGTGCTCAAGGATATTTCCCCTTTTAATTCTCAGTCATATTATATTTATTTGTCTCTAGCAGCCTGGACCTGTAAAAATTAAATGATAATAGGATGAATTATGATAATGAGAATTGCTCACTTGCCAACTACAACATGGCAAGTCTGTGTGAAGGAGGTCCAAAGTGCAAACAAACAGCTGAGACTTCCATTTGTATTGAGCTTTCAAATTTCACCCTTAACCCCACAACACTATTAAGGATCCTAATTATCTCCTCTGTAGAGTCCAAAATGATGGCCTGGGGCCATAAATTTAACTGTAGCACATAATAACATTCTAAATAAATTTTAAACATCTCAAACAAATTCTCAAAAATAAAGTTAAAGTAACTACTCCAATGGGAGAATGTTATAAAATTGAGGGGATTATAAATTGTGTTGTTAGACTTGCTCAAAATAAATTAACTTCTATCTTTTTTTTCCTTTAGCTCTTTTATCACGTTAGATCTAATACTCTTTGTTTTTGTTTTTCTTTTCACACGTTTTGAAATTGATTTAAATCTTTTTGCCTTTCTGTTTATCATTTTGCTTTTATTCCAATGACTTTTTTTTGCCTATTTACAGAATGTCAGTCATTTTATTTGATTTAATTTTATATTGGCCTTTAATTGTTTCTGTGCTATTGCATTTTGGGATTACCAATTCTGTTGGATTTAAATTTGGAATTTACTTGAATCCACAGGATGGAAGGCCTTTGTTTTAATTCGTTATAAGTCTATTTTCTTTTCCTTTTTTCTTTTTTTTTGGCACTCATTTTGTTAATCAAATAAAAGTAATTTATGAATTTGTTGCCATCGAAATTTTATCATTCAATATGATGTAATTTTGGATTGCACAGGAAACATTATTGGTTAATTCCACCTCAAGTTGTATAACTATGGGGCTTATTTACAACATATTCAACTTCTCAACTTGCCTTCCGCCTAAGCGTCCTTTTTTTTGGGCTTAGGTATCTATATTTTCTATTTTGACAAAAGATACTTGAACTTAAAAATAATTGTCGGACACTTCACCTTCTTTCATCAAACAAAATATAGAAATAGAGTGTTAGAAACTATTGTTGGAGTGTAAATATCACTTGCTTTTATTAATGTATTAGAATGCATGATGAACAAGTCACTTCATGGCTTTCACACTTCGTAACTAAATCGACTTTAAGCATTAAACAATGAAGTAAGGAATGAGGATGTGACAAGTAGATGATTTACAGTAGTTTTTTTTTTTTCAATAATTGTGGATATTTACAGTAGGTGATTAGCTAGATGTACTATTGAGCTCTTCTTTTGATAGTTTTACAAGTTGAAAAATACTTAACCAAGTGGTGGTGTATATGAAGGTTGATGCGATTTCTTTTATTCTTTTTATGTTTCCAAAATATGCAGTGTACATCCTTGATAACTTAATGTATAAAGCAATTCAAGAGCAAGAAATGGTTTCTTCTGGCGCCACATTCATTTGACATTCTTTTTTAAATTATACAAGGGGTAATTTTGATCAACAATTTTTGCAAGTGCACAGGGTCGATCGTAATATTAATTAACCTAAAGTATTCTAGGGATTGAACCCATATAAATGAATTAATTTTTTCTACTTTAATTATTATGAAAAATAACAAAATGTAAATTCAAAGGGTTGTAATTTCTAACTAAGGAGTAATTAAATCTTGGATATTAGTTTTTTTTTATTTTTTTTTACTTATTACTAGTATAAGTTTTGACATTGTACAAAATTTGAATAAACTGACAATGATGCTCTTAATGGTGTTCTTTTCTTAATTATTACTTCTTATTAATACTTGTATATGCTGTGCTAGTTCCTTATTACTTGTGATTAAATCATTTTTAAAAATGTGGAAAAAAATGCTATTTAGCCTAGTTAGTGAAATTTTTATTATACTCATATAATACAAGTTGATATCTAATGATTCAAAAAATAAAAACTTTAGTATTTTGTACATTTTAAAAAATGCTTTGAAATATACTCATATTTTTTTAAATAACCATATAAGAGATGGAATTAACTTTCACTATATTATATTTCATGAATTATATTTTTTTGAAATAATTTTTACAATTTGTCTAAGGATCATGACATATCATCCGAGTTATACATAAAATGCAATGATGCATCGTTATATCAATAAATTTATATTACTACAATAAAGTGACAAACTTTAATAAATTTAGTATCTCATGTACAAAGATAAGAGTTCTAGTTGATATTTTTTGTTTCATTATCTTCAAATAAATTTGTACATTACTATTCATGTTCAAATTTGTTATGCATAGTTTTTCCAAATTTATATCTTTGCGATGGACTTTTAAAATAATTCATCTAATATGCATACATATAATATCCAGTATTATACACATTCAATATTTTTTTAACTATGCAATTTAGATAGATTAAAGTTTTAAAAGTTTAAGAATTAATACTATCTACGAATGCCAGTTAAGATTTTTTTACACTAGTAATTTTAGATATATACCATATGTGCATGATTTGAATTTCATATTTGAATTCATATTATTTAACATGATCTAAACCTGTTAGTGTAAAAAAAATTATGCACAGATAGCACATAAAAAAGTTATCCTTTCTTTATACCACACACTTAACTTTATTATTTTTAAAAAAATTCCATTTTTTCACATTTTCCTAGAATTCAAACTAATAGGAAAACTATTTTCTTCTTGTCTAGTTGCCTCCTTGGAAAAAAGATGTTAGATACCGTGTGTGTTTATGATTATTTGATTTTTTTATTTAGAAGTGTACAATTTTCTATTTGGGGGATTTGCTCATATGATATTAATGACATAAAAAGAGAGTTGAATAAAGTGGTTAGAGAATCTCTGAAAAAGAATTTCACATTAATACTATCCAAACAATCGTTCGGAAAGATTATTAACATAACTATAGTTGTCTCATGACTCAAAAAAATTTTGGTAGTTCTCACCATGCAAACAATGAGACTCTAGGAAAGGGTTGATTTGAATGGTAAGGTGAAAGGGATAGTCTCTAGAAGACTTTTAATAATTGTTTAAAAAAAAGTTAAAAAATAACAAGCAACGAGGCTCTTAATAATTGTTCAATTTCGAGGTTAAGTAAAAAAAAAAAACAACCTAATCTAGGTATAAGCTATGATGTAGCTGTTAGACTTGACTCCAGAATTTAATGGAATTGCCAAAAAAATACTAGTATAAAAATTGAGGACAGAATGAGAATAAATAGTATCAATCGCACCCAAAAAAAAAAAAAAAAAATTCCCCGAACCTGCTCAAAAATCATAGAACAGATCAACAAGGCACATGTTAATATCCTACTATAAAATTGATGGTAAGATGAAGTTGGATGATTTTTATTACAATGGTTGGCAAGGCAGCAGGTTCTATTAGGGCTGCAATCGAGCTGAACCGAGTCGAGCTTTGGTCTAATCGAGTCGAGTCTCGACATAATTTTATTGAACTTGAACTCGAGCTCGAGCTCGACGAGCTGACAATTTCAAACTCGAGCTCGAACTCGAAAAAAATAAAAAATAATTATTTTATTTTTAAAAAAATAAATAAAATAATATTTTTTTTCGTAATAAATAATAAAATATTAAGGATATATATGCAATTTTACTATTAAAATTAAAAAAATATAAAAAATATATACTTAAAATAAAAAATAAAAAATATATATATACTTAAAAAATATATATATATATATATACTCGACCTCGCGAGCTAACGAGCTTAATATTTTAAGCTCGAACTCGACTCGAGCCAGCTCGATATTGATCGAACTCGAGTCGAGCTTGACTCGAGCCGCTCGCGAGCGGCTCGATTCGTTTGCAACCCTAGGTTCTATCCTTCTAAACATTGGGCAAGATATTGAAGGCCCTTACTCATTCATGAACTAAATTTTTTGTTTGAAAAAACATAATGATAAAAAAAAAAAAAACAAAACAAAATCCTTTGTACCTTTTCTTTATCCTTTGATCTTGAAAACCATGTGTGGAATCAAGGAAAAGGATTTAACTAGTATTCACTAGAGTTTGGTGTAGCATCCAATTAGCTAGGACAAGGGGCACGGACGGTTTTGCCCATTTTCAACTATGCGTAACTTTCTTTGTACATCGCGTAACTTTTTTTGCACATCGCGTAACTTTAGAGCAAATTTTTGTGGGTCCCACACATGGCGTGAAAATCGAGTTACAACTTGTGATCTCAGCCGCACAAATTTTTGAGGCCAGATCATGGTCATTAACCGTTCAGGGACGGTCATACTGTCCCTGCCCCATTTCCAATTAGCTATTTCCATCAACAATGATTATGAAGCAATAGAATAGGACAACGCAGGGGATAAAGCAGGCCAGTTCTTGATTGATAGCTAAAAAGTTAAAATTATCTAAAGAGTGTGATACTTGCTACCGAATAACTAACTACACTAAACGAGCAAACAAATTGATGACAGATATATCTCATTACTTGTTTTTCCTTCCTTTGTCCTTATGGTTTCTTTCTTTATTCAAAACAGCCTATGGTCTCATTTCAACAATAATCATGTAAACACTGGGGAACAATTGATACTCCAGGGGAAATAGGTGAACAAATAAAGAGCTCATATCTCTGCCAAAAGAGGGAAACCAAAAAAGGAAAAAAAAAAAAAGAAACAAAACAGTACACATTTCTCACACCCCACATATTCCAAAGCTCAAGAAACAACTGTCATGGAGCACAAACAAGTGAGATAAGTAATTGTACATTTAAGCTCACCAAATCAATTGATTTGCTTATTAGCCCTGCCCTTACTAGGGGTGCAATCAAGTCAAGCCGCCCGCGAGTAGCTTGCGAGCAGCTTGGTCAAAAGTTTGGCTCGAGCTACTCGTTACATACAATGAGTCGAGTTCGAACTCCAAAAATAAATACTCGAGTGCTCGACGAGCTTAATCGAGTTTTCATATTATATTTATATTATATATTTTGAGAAAAAATTTATAGGTTTAGTTCAAAACTCGAACTCGAGCTCGAGTAGATCGGGCTTGATATTTACTCGAGCTCAAACGAGTTGAGCTTGAGTTTAATTTTATTTTATCGAGTTGAGCTCGAGTCCAAATTTATTTACTCATTCGAGCTCGAGTAGCACTGATTCTGATCGAGTTCGAGCTCGAGTATGGTGCTACTCGAGTTCGACTCGGTTCGATAGTACCCCTAGCCCTTACTTCACAGTTCATTCCAAAAAGAAAATGAAAAAAAGAAAACAAAGCAAAAAGGAAAAAGATAATCACTAGTACTCCAATTCCATACCTTTCCCTATATGTTGTATTGTAGGACTCGATAAAACACCACACATGAAAAAAGTATAACAATAATCTTTTATGTGTAGTGGATGCTATCCTAGGAAACAAAAATTAATAGTCTTTGAAAACATAAAAAAGTAGTAAATTATATACTCCCGATCGATTAAACCGACTAAATACATTCAAACGTTGGATTTTAAATTTAAAACCGGCTGAATCGATGACTGATAAACAAGTTAGACTACAGAAAATTAAAAGCTTGAAAGAGGCAACACACACCATAAACAAACGAGTAAAGAAATCAAGTGAAATCAGTGCATATTTTTGTTGGAAAGAAACATTTAATATCAACATGAAACTGACAACAAAAAATAATATTCACGAGGATTCCAACTCAAAACTCGTAGTGATAAAAATAATATGGATTTGAGTGTAGCGGTGAGTAGGGTCGTATCCACAGGGACTGGGTGATTTATTTCTTTGTGAAAAATGGGGGATTAGGAGAAATTAACCAAATAGCTCACGTGAATAAAAATAAAGACAATATCACAAAATTAAATAAAACTAAACCAATGAAAGACAATACTCTAGTCGAAGGTCTAATTTCCACTTTGGTTCATTTAACTGATCATCGATGCAAAGGTGAAATCACTTATTCATGAATAAACTGGTTATGGTCGTCAACACGCTCTGACAACCTGCCTCGCCTTACTGTTTCGATAACCACAACACGCTCTGTGGCTATTTCTCTTGCCAATTAAGCAATCCTAAACAAGCTCTTAGGATTTAACCTATTGACAGCATTAATAATTAGAGAAGCTACCAATTCTAACCAACAAACACACAAGCTCGGTTCATTTAAGTTAGATTATATATTCCCGTGACATAGATTCGAAAGTTTCTTTACAATCAAATTATATCACGCGCCACAGGTACTAAAACCATCAAACAATTACGGATCTGATATCTTAGATGGCACTAGACTATTTCGACAATTAAATATTGATCAGGTATTTAACTGTAGAAAATAATCATTATCATAAATGAACAGAGAATATATAAATACTCAGAAATAGATGAAGCAATTAAATCAAATTAGATCTCACAGAATCGTCGAACCAAAGCTTCAATTATCCTTCAACTAGAAAAGAAATTAGCCGCTCCTCATGGTGAATTCGCGGCGACAAAATACTAGCGTTTATAGTCTGTCAAGAGGAAAAAAAAAAAAAGGATTCGAGAGCTCCCCCCTTTTAGCCGAAGGCTCTCTTCTTCTTATACTACTACGTTTCCTTTTGCCCAAAAGAGTCCTCTTTGGACTGTAACTCTAATAAGTATAGCACTAATAAAAAGGAAACTAAATGTTTTATCCCTAAAATAACTAATTAACAAAATTTATCTCAATCAAGAAACAAAGATTTCGTTCCAATTGATCAGTAGAAATATTGGGTCGGCCTCGGCCTCACGTCAAATCTTGCAACATCTGGACTTCTCAACTGATTAAGGCGTGGTCACGTCTTCTAAACTGTTGTCTTCTGAAAATTTAGTCTTTAATGCACCTTTTACTCCATTGTCACAAACAATTCCTAAAAACCACACCAAGATTCAAATATGAGTGAAACTTATCGATTAACACCATATTTTAGCGAAGTAAAGGGAAAGATATACACCAATTATATGCACAATTGGCCACTTAACAGGATTCCAACTCAAAACTCGTAGTGATAAAAAAAAAATTTATACTGAACAAAAACTAGACAAAAGAAAATCAAAACTAAGGATAGAAGATGGAAAACAGAACAAAAGAAGGAGAGGAGAGGTAGCAGGGCGCAAGAGGAAAACTCACGAGAACAGAACCGAATAAGAATCCAAAACCCAAAAGCTAAACAAGCCTTGCGCGATCCCAACTGAAAAATGTACCACAACAATGGCCTTGACAAGAGTCCAAAGAATCTGAAGTGGAAAAATGAGGAGAGAAAAGGCTGAAGTGCATAGTGAGCAGTGAACATCCCTTCTGCAGAGGATGCATGGCTGGGAACACATGGAAAGAAAATGGAAAATTGTCCGTAGGCTAGGCGAGACCAACGACATATCGGTTGTGAATCGACTGATACACATATTTTAGTACATAAAAGTATCTAAAATTTCTGAAAAAAATTATTAATAATAGAAAATGCCATAACATGCACAATTATCAAATTAAATTTGCTAAATACCCATATTAATAGAAATAGTTAATAGTTATTTAAATTAAGTGATACAATTAGCACATCACTGAAAACAATACCTTTAACCTTGAATGAACTTTGTTTTAAGTACCTTTTAGCCTGAGATTGATGATAAACTGTCCAAAAGTCTTGGGCCAAACAAGCTCTTTGCTCTTGCAAAGGATAATGTTACAACCAATTGTTGGGCCAAGTCCCATAGGGTCCTAAACAGCTTTTTTCTTTTCTTTTTTTCCTTTTTTCCTGTTCTTTCTCTTAATTATACGGCCCACCTTGTTTCTCTCTCTCTTTTTCTTTTTTTTTTTCGGCTGAACAAATCAGCCTTAGAGCAAAATGAAACGCACTGTGTATCGGAAAAAGAAAAAAAAGGAAATCACTTGCTCTATGGAAGCTTTCGCTGTTCTTAGTTTCCCCACTCCACGGTCTCCACCCCCTTCCCTCTCTAACTGAAACAAGAAAAATACAAATGATGAGCTTTCTCTTCGCCTAAGAAAATCACAGCCTCTGTAAATCGAGCTTCTGATTTGCAATTTACATCTTTAACAAATGGGATAAGATTTCTGATTATTTCACTGAGCTCCTCTACGTTTTAAAAATTATACTAACCTCCCCTGAGGTTAATTATTTTATAACATTTAGATCCAATTGATAATTAAAAAGTAATATTAGAAGAAAGATGATAATATGATTTCATCATTGTCCCTCATCTACTACATTATTTAATTAATTTAATACCAATCCACACATTAAAGAAAAAGACTAAAATTTGCTATTTATCATTAGGGATCAAATCACATATAATACCAAAAAAATGTATATCAAGTTCTATTTTTCATTTAATACAAGATCCAAATTACTCTTTTTAGTTACATCCCCATTGTCAAACATGATCAACATCAAATAATCAAAAAATTTGCAACCAAAATATTCCGGAGAACAAACTTTAACATTATAAGTATTCTTATCAACATATTAAGATTAGTTGTTAAGATTTTTATGGTATAAAGTTCACTCTTTGTAATATTTTGGTTATAGATTTTTTTGATTATTTGTTATTGATCATATTTAACGATGATTTTGTAATTGAAAAGAGCAATTTAGATCTTACATTAAATAAAATATATAGAATGATATACTATTTTTGATACCATATGTGATTTAATCTCTAATGATAAACAACAAATTCTAATATTTTTTTAATGTTTGGGTGGGTATTAGATTAATTAAACAATTTAGAGATGAGAGGCAATGGTGGAATCATATTATTTTTTCTGTCTCCTAATATCACTTTTTAATTGTTGGTTAGACCTAGATGTCACAAGATAATAAACCTCAAGAGAGGTTAGAGTAATTTTTAAAATTCGGAGGAAGGCTAGTGAAATAGTTAGAAACCTTAAGGGAGGTTTCTGAAATTATCCTTTAACACATTGAAGCTTGGTGAGAGAGATATGATTTTGAATGCATTCAAACAAGTTGGTTTCATTGTACTTGTTTTAACTTATTCCTTGTGCTTATGAGTTCCCTTCAATGTGGGATGATTGATAATCTTAACCCACAATTCATTTTCGGAAATAACTCGTACAATATCGCCTGTCTCGCCACAATTTCTCATTTCGCTAAGTCAATTTGGCAAATGTTGGCCAAGTCTCGATGAGTTGGATCCCCTACAGGTTGATAGGTGATTCGGGTGTCAGTATCATATCGCCCTCTCTTGTTCCGATTACGACTCAACTGAGTCAAATCGGTATTCGGCGGTTTGGCAAACCCATTGAATGGCATGATTTGTGGAACTGCTAATAGATTGCAGTAGTTAGTTATTCACTTTGCTATTTTTTAGGCAATAGATAAGTCAAAGCACTTTGTTATGATTTTGATTCTATGATCTTATCTCTAGCATATTTTTTTCTAGAGTTTTCTCTAATTCTATTTTCTTTATGCTATATAAAAGCATGGCTTATGACTCAATAAAATGAGACTTCTGCAACACAAAAGTATTCATTCTTGTTCTACTTTCTCTACTCTAATAAACCAACAGAGTGGTACTAGAGCTTTCATCTTGAGGGATCTATGAGGATTGAGAGAGTTTAAACACCTTCTTTAAACACTTATCCTTATTACAATGAATCCACAAGTTTCCTCTACTTATCAACTTGGACCTCCCATATTCGATGCAACAAATTATCAAATGTGGGCTTTCAGAATGGAAGCCTATCTTGGTGGAAATGATTTGCGGGAGGCTGTAGAAGGTGATTATGAAGACTTCCTCTTCCAAACAATCCAACAGTTGCTTAAATGAAACACCATAATAAGAGGAGACAAAGGAAATCGAAAGCCAAAGCAAGTCTATATGCAGCTATCAAATCCACAATCTTTACCAGAATCATGATGTTGAAAACGGCGTATGAGATCTGGAATTTCTTGAAGAATGAATATGAAGGAGATGAAAAAATCAAAGGGATTAGAAGATGTTGAACTTGATTCGAGAATTTGAGATGCAGAAGACGAAAGGATCAGAAACTATCAAGGACTATTCTGACAGACTCCTTGACATAGTCAATAAAGTAAGACTCCTTGGTACTGAATTTTCTTATTCTAGAATAGTTCAAAAAATGCTACGTACAATCCCTGAAAAGTTTGAGGCTACAATTGCGGCCTTGGAAAACTCAAAAGATCTATCAAGTATCACCTTGGCAGAATTGTTAAATGCACTATAGGCACAAGAACAAAGAAGGCTGATGAGGCAAGAAGGTTCGGTGGAAGGTGCCTTTCAAGCCATATCACAAAACAACAACAAGGGCAAGAACAAGAAAAACAACAAAAAGGTACCTGGAAATAACAAATCTCAAGTATTTCCACTTTGCCCTTATTGCAAAAAAACCAATCATCCACAGAAAAGGTGTTGGTGGAACCCAGATGTAAGATGCCACAAAAGTGGTCAGTTAGGGCATGTGGAAAAGATATGCAAGTCTCAACAGTAACAAGGAGAAGCCAAGGCTGCTGAGAATCAACCTTGGGAGGAGTAATTGTTTGCAGCTTCATGTTTCGCTACTAATAGCTCCATGGAAAGCTAGCTTATAGATAGTGGTTCTACAAACCACATGACTTATGATCGAGAGTTTTTTAGGAAGCTTGATAACACTACTATTACTAGAGTCCGGATTGAAAATGGAGCTTATCTTGCTGTAAAAGACATAGGAACAATGGCAATTGAAGGGTACACATGTTTGAAATTAATTTCTAATGTTTATATGTTCTAGAAATTGATCAAAACCTTTTGAGTATTCCTCAGTTATTGGAAAAAGATTATAAGGTGCTATTTGAAGATAAAAGTTGCATAATTAAAGATCCAGAAGGCACATAAATGTTCAAAATTCAAATGAGAGGCAAAAGTTTTGTTTTGGATCTGATGAAAGAGGAGCAAGTGGCTGTACACAAAGAAGTTGGCGATGCAGCGCTTTGGCATAAGAGATTGGGCCATTTTCATGATACTACTCTGCTGTTCATGAAGAAAAACAATTTAGTAGAAGGTATGCTTGAGTTAGATGAAGAGCTTCCTACATGTGCTGCTTGTCAATATAGGAAGCAATCAAGGCTCCCTTTGCCCCAAAATACAACTTGGAGAGCTACACATAAGCTGTAATTGATACATACAGATGTAGGATGACCTCAAAAAACACCATCCTTGAATGGTAGTAAGTTTTATATTCTTTTCATTGATGATTACACTAGAATGTGTTGGATTCATTTCATGATATTCAAATTTGAGGTTGCTGGCATCTTTTGGAAATTTAAAGCGTGGGTTGAAATCAAAGCAATTGTAGGATGCAGGTGATCAGGTTCGATAATGGAACTAAATATACCTCAAAAAAATTCAACGAATTTAGTGAAAATGCAGGCATAGAGCACTAACTGACAGCTCCTTACACTCCCTAGAAAAATAGAGTGGCGGAGCGTAAAAATAGGACGCTTATGGAGATGACAAGATGCTTGTTGCATGATAAAGAGCTGCTAAAGAAATTTTGGGCGAAGGCCACGAATACGAGAATTTTTTTACTAAACAGATTGCCAACGAAAGCTCTACAGAAAAAGGCGCCATTTGAAGCATGGTATGGCTACAAGCCAAAATTGCTTTATCTAAAACCCTTTGGTTGTTTGTGTTACTCTTATATTCCTCAGGTTAAAAGAGACAATTTAGACAAGAAAGCAGAGTCGGGGATTTTTGTAGGCTATTGCTCATCTTCAAAGGCCTACAGAATCAACTCATCACAAAGCAACAAAATAATTGTGAGCAGGGATGTTAAATTCCTTGACTCAGACAATTGGAGTTGGGAAAATGAAGATAAATTTGAATTGCAGGTAGAGAATGATGATGTCGATGAAGAACCTGTTAAAGGAACCAGATTACTCTCTAACATTTATCAGAGATGTAATGTTGCTATTATGGAACCTGCAGTATATAAAGAAGCTGCAACTGATTAGAAATGGATAGTTGCAATGAAGGAGGAGCTTAAAATGATAGACAAAAATCAAACTTGGGAGTTGGTGGACAGACCTACACACAAAAAGGTGATAGGTGTCAAGTGGGTTTATAGAACCAAATTCAACCCCGATGGTTCTGTAAACAAGCACAAGGCAAGACTCGTCATTAAGGGATATGCTTAGATGTTTGGAATAGATTTCTCCAAAACATTTGCTTTATTTGTTAGATTAGATACCATACGAATGTTGTTGGCTCTTGTTGCATAAAAGGCTGGCTTATACCTCAATTAGATGTTAAGTCGCCTTTTCTAAATGGTTACCTGGAGGAAGAAATTTTTGTGGAGCAACTTGAAGGATTTGCTGTTCAAGGAAAAGAAAATAAGGTGTATCATCTAAAAAAGGCATTATATGGTTTAAAACAGGCATCGAGGTCTTGGTACAGCAGAATTGATGCATACTTGATGAACTTAGGTTTTGAAAAAAGTCTAAGTGAATTTACCTTATATATCAAAAAGGTTGATGGTGAAATACTTGTGATATCTTTATATGTTGATGACCTTCTTGTTGCAGGAAGTAGCAAGGAGTTGATTGACAAGTTCAAAAAGGAGATGAAAGATGTCTTTGAAATGACTGATATTGGTATGATGTCATTCTTTCTTGGTATGGAGATACAACCGAAGCAAAATGAAGTGTCCATATGCCAGCAAAAGTATGCAAAGGAGGTCCTGAAAAAATTTAACATGGAAGGGTGCAAATCAACTGCAACTCCAATGAATCAAAAAGGAGAAGTTTTGCAAAGAAGATGGAGCTGAAAAAGTTGATGAAGGGCTGTATAGAAGCTTAATAGGCTGTCTAATGTATTTGACTGCAACGAGGCCAGATATCATGCAGGCAGTAAGTCTGCTATCAAGATACATGCATTGTGCTAGTGAAATTCATTTTCAAGTAGCAAAAAGGATTTTGAGATATGTTAAAGATATTGTTGGTTATGGAATAAAACCAGTCAAGGTAGAAATTTCACTTTTCATGGTTTTTCTGATAGTGATTGGGCTGTGTGAGGATCCAAAATTTTCATACCTTTTATTTTGGCTTACTTGCTTGTATATATAGTGAATGATAATGGATAGTTGTACCTTATTGTTTCTTTTAATTGATTGCCTAACATTTTGTGGCACGAGATATTTATGGCAAGAAAGAGATTTTAATACAAGAGATTTCAAACCCTAGCTTTGACCAAGAAAAAAAGGTTTTGTTCATTTTTTATCACTTTTAGATGTTTGCAAGTTGTATTGTGACCCGATAGTTAGTTATATATTTTCTTTGATATTCATTTACTTGCCTTGAATTCTTGGTTGTTTTATTAGTTGAATCATGATTTTGACCTATTTTCTTATTTTATTTGGTGCATGTTTCATGTGATACATGTTAAGTCTCACAGTGCACAATACGAGTGTGACCAATTAGTGAAGTGTGTATCATAAATTTGGAGGATTAGAGGGAGTTTCATGTAAAAAGGAATATTGTGCTATAAGGTGTTAAGAGATAATTAGAGATGAGATAGATATTTTAGTGAATGGAAAACAACTAGATAAGGATTTGCCATTTGTCAAGAAGCCACCAAGTTTGACCAAGACTAAAGCTTGATCTTTGTGCTTAATAAGTTTCCATTTGACCACAAAAATAATCTCCTTCACTAAGCCTCTTGGGCTGGACAAAATTTGGGAGGAAAAGGAAGAAAAACTCCAAAAGTTCCTCTTGATTTCTTGCTTAATTCTTGAGAAAATCCACGTGAAAGTCGAATCCACTCCGATCAATCTTGGGGAAAGCTTGGTGGTGAGCTTGGTGGAGCTTTTGAGAGGAAGAAAGTTCTTGTGTTGCAACTTATTTTGGGGATTTTGAGGTATTATGTTAAGAACCTCTCTTTTCTTCAAGTTTCTAGTAGATTTGTAGATAGAAAGATTGGATCTTTGATGGGCTGTTGATGGGTTTCTTTGAAACCTTGATTTAGATAGATGACTTGAGGAAAATTCCTTGTGTTTTAATGGCAAACTAGGTAGATAACTTGAGGTTCACTCTTGTGCTTTTATGATGAATGTTTGTGGTAGATTTTGGTGCTTTAAAATTTGATGTTGTGGCTTGTGTGTATATCTCTTGGAAAGGTTGAATCTTGGTTGGATTTTGTTGCAAATTTTGGTGGAAAATTTCTGTTTTGAAAGCTTCTTGTTGGCCAAAACTTTTGAGTGCTGTTAGCCCTTATTTTTCAAAAATTTTGGGGGAAATCTTGCTCCACAAACTTTGTTAGACACTAAACTTTGATTGTGAGTTGCATTTGAACAAAAAATCATGAGTTTGAGTGGGAAAGTTGAGTCAAGTGTTGCTGAACATTTTTCCCGCAGGAGACTCTGAACAGTCTTGGGAAACCTGTTATATCTTGGTGTAGAAAAATCCGAATTGAGTTCCGTTTGTTGCATTTAAAACTAGACTCACAGCTCTTTCAACAGTATAAAATTAATGATTTCATTCACTTTCTATAAATACCAAAAAATTTCAAATTGGTCTGAAAATCCAGGGCTATCCTGTTTTTACACTTAGTTGAGCAGTGAATTGAGATTGAGATTTGACTAATTTATGGACTGAATTTTATGGAGGTGCCTCTAGAGAGTTGTAGAATTTTGAGTCTATTTTCTAACGGTATAAGATTTATGATTTTTGGACTTACGAATCTCAAGTTATGACTTTTCAAAAAGCGTTACAAAAACTGGAATTTTTCTTATGAAATGACAAAAGCTTGGAAGGGTCTTGGAAACATTTTCTAGGTTTTAAACCTGACTTTCTCGATTACTTGCACTCCATTTTATACTTGGATCATGGATTTATTATGTATATGAGTTTTCTCTTGACTTAAACAAGAAAACTTGACTTTTTGGATCAAGAACAAGAGGCTTAAATTTTGAAAGTTATTAGCCCTTTTAAATGTGTTTTTAGTGGTGAACTCTCATGGTTCACTCAAGCACCAAATTTGATCTCAAGATTTGGAAGTGATTATTTTGCATTTTAAAAGTGAAATTTTGCTCAACATTGCTTGCTAATCAATTGCCCTCAAATGTGCTTTTAAAAGGAGCACTTTTGAATCTTCTCTTGAGTGTTATCTTAGTGGTTAAGTGAAGAAAGTTTCTCTCTTAATTTGACAAGAAATTGAGCATGCTTGAGTGAAGGGTTAAGAGGAAATTGTTTGACCTTGGTTGAACGATTATAGGTAATCGTTGATTGTGCATGTTTCAGGTATTCAAGAGGAATTCGAGGAAACCTCGAGGAGAACTTGTGAAAGCTTTCTCTTGTCTTGCTTACTTGACTATTGGTGAGTGTTCCTTGTATGTGTGTGCTTTAAATGGCTATGTGGAATGTTGTCTGAATGTTAAATGTCTTCCAATGATTACTAAAAAGATTTTCGATGGGTGAGTGTGTACTTTATCGCACTCGACCCAAGCAAAAGTGAATTTTTAATGATTGAATGCTACTTGTACATGAATGTAAGCCTTTTGACTGAATTGAGCTCTTGCCCTTCGTTGCCAGTTAACTCGAGCCAGAAGCGGACTCGGTCAGATGGCTGGTGACCCTGGGACAATGTTTGGTATACTCGAGTACTACCACGAAATCTGGTGGAGAACTGGCCAGAAAATTCAATGCAATAAAATCAATGAATGAATAACATGAATACTGAAGGAGTTTTCACGTGCAAATGTTTTCTATTGTCGGAGGGATAAGGAAAATGGTTGGAGAATGAATGAATGAATGACTTGAATGAATGGCTCTAAGTAAGAACGTATCATTTCAATGAATGAATGATTGATTCTTAAATGGCTGCTTATTACTGTGCCAAGTGTGCAAATTGCTAAATGTAAATGTTTCCGTGTTTTGCCTACTTGATTGCTTGTTTGGGAACCTCACTGATCTTTTAACTCATCCCATTAGTTTATTTTCCTTACAGGAGTAGAGGTTGGAGCAAATAAGCGTGAACTAGCGTGTATAAGTTTCTTGTACATATACTTTTATGGATCGAATGTATTTGGGATATTTGTCAATGTAAAGCTACGTTTTACTTTTGGCTTGTAAATGAAGTTGAATTATGGTTGATTGAGAACTTTCTATGTTAAGTTAGAGGTGTGAATTACCATTTTCAAGAATGTTAGTGAGTGAGTTCCAGAGAGATCTGGACAGGCGGTCCGCCAAACCCTTGGGTTCGCCCTAGGGAAAGGTGGGGTTGTCACAGGCTGGATATGCTGATGATATGAGGA
This sequence comes from Coffea arabica, assembly GCF_036785885.1. Classification (NCBI taxonomy): domain Eukaryota; kingdom Viridiplantae; phylum Streptophyta; class Magnoliopsida; order Gentianales; family Rubiaceae; genus Coffea; species Coffea arabica. Next base: position 43,396,408 of record NC_092323.1, read on the forward strand.
GCACCTCAGGTTACTATTTTACTTTTAGGTCTGGAATCTTTTCATGGTGTTCAAAGAAGCAGGATGTCATAGCTCAATCCACTGCAGAAACAAAATACGTAGCTGCCGCTGCTGCTGTGAATCAAGCACTTTAGATAAGAAAACTCATGACTAATCTATACATGAAACAGGAAGAATGCACTCAAATATTTGTTGACAACAAGGCTACAATTTCTATTTCCAACAATCCAGTGTTCCATGGCAAAACAAAACATTTCAAGATAAAGTTTTATTTTTTAAGAGAAGTGCAAAAGAATGGAGAAGTGCAGCTGATTTTCTGCAAAACAGAAGATCAAAGTGCTGATATCTTTACAAAGGCTCTTCCCAAAGAAAGATTTGAGTTCTTGAGGCAAAAGCTTGGAGTATGCAGTTCCAAAACCAAAGAGTAGTGTTGAATGGCATGATTTGTGGAGCTGCTAACAGATTGTAGTAGTTAGTTATTCATTTTGCTATTTTTTAGGCAATAGATAAGTCAAAATACTTGTTATGATTCTGATTCTAGGATCTTATCTCTAGCAGATTTTTTTTTCCAGAGTTTTCTCTAATTTTGATTTCTTTATGCTATATAAAAGCATGGCTTATGACTCAATAAAATGAGACTTATGCAACACAAAAGTATTCATTCTTGTTCTACTTTCTCTACTCTAATAAACCAACAGAACCATTCGCTGCCCCGTCCCCGCCATTCGTGACTTTTTGCAATGACAAAAGAGGGAAGTTCAATTTGTTGCTATTGACAATGTTTTTGTAGATCTTCTTTGTATCTGTTGCTGCTCCCCAAGTACCTCCCCCATTGACACCTCCAGGACCGGCCTCCTACATCATCCATCCACCCATCCGTTGGCAAGATAATTAGACTAGCAGTGGTAGCAAAATCAATAACAATACTAAAATAATATGCAAATAGAATGATGATAGTGTTAGAAATATTTTATTTTTTTTATTTGGGGTGCTACTAATTATTCATTTTATCAAAACGGGTTAAATAATACTAGTAAAGCCTATTGTAACATGATCCACTAGTGTTTGGGTCTAGGTCTATCTCAGTCATACTATTTGGATATGGTATGAAAGGTGTAGAGCCTTTTCTAGTAGGGTTTCTTAATGGGAGGACCCAATTCAAAAACTAGGACTAGGTCTCTCTTTCCCATCTATAATACTATAGCCAATAAATATAGGTTGCTAGGAGTGGTTTCCTCATTGAGAGCCACCATACAGAAATTAAAAAGGGAGAGGGAGCATCTAACCTAGAGACGTGAACCTTAACGTATTACATGGATTCATTGAGTGGATCTGTGTCTTCTTCTCAACCTGGTCAAGATTCAATGGGTACAACTAACGGTACATGTTTATATTTATTTTTCTATTCAATTCCTTGGTATTTGAGGATCTATAATCCCAACAAGTGGCATTAGAGCCACAGTATCAAGGTTTGGATTGCAAAAGTTCAAGGATATTGTAGCCTTTGAACTTTTCTTTGGATTACATTTGAATTAAAATTCATTGATGTATCAGTATCAAATAACGATCTACTGATTTTCTGTATGATTCTCTGCCATATGAATAAATTAAGTTGTCACGGTATTTATAAAGAATATATCTAAATACTTGTGTTATTGAGTTCATGGTTGCCACGGATCTTGCACTTTAGTCACTTGATATGATCAAAGACGCAGTAATCCATAGATGAATCAAGTTTAGATTGAATATATATATATATATATATATATTATTCCTTCTTATCTGACGTATTTTACCAAATACATATACATCATGTCAATGTCCAACTTGAAAGTATAAGCATAGCAGTACTCTATTTTATGTGCAAATTGGGATATATTGTGATTGATATTCACCTATACGCTTCTAAACTTAAGCCTGCATGGTTTTCTTTTTAAGAAATTGCTGTCTTTTTTTTTATCAATTATGATGTTTAAGTTGTTATTGATCTTTTGACTATGAATAGCATAACTGTTTATGCTTGATAAATGGTCTAAATACATTGTCAATGTGCATCCCTTTGCAGATGCCTCTTGTATTTTGGCTTGGAATATTTTTACATGTATTTGTTTTTTAAATTTAAGTTTGGCCAATAAAGTTATTTTAGTTGAATAATTTATCGGATTATTTTAATTGATACCACCGAAGTGGCCATTATTATAATTCATAAATTGTTTGATAAGAATCCTAAGATGTTATCTTCTAAAATTATTAATCATTATTACTGTAAGGATCGAAAACAACCTAAGAGGGAAGTGAATTAGGTGGTTTAAAAATTGGTCTAGATATAGTCACTTTTTGAAATCTTGCCCTCTTTTTCTGAAGGACCACACAATGGAGCAATTGATGAATAAGCACAAGTGCTTGGGAGTAGAAGAGATAGACAATTTATATTGCAAAACAGTAAGTAAAAAGATAGAATAGCAAACCAAATTCCAAACTTCACTTGCTGTTGAATACCACTTTATATAGCAAGTTTCTTCAAGTTGATCAACTTACAACCAATCTCTTGTGTACAAAGGAAGGATCACTTCCTCCTCGCCCCAAGCTGCACTTGACCAAGCAAGGAAGTTTTACTATCACTCGAATAATTCTCATAAAACTACACTATTAAAGAAATAGAAACACACTTGAAAAGTTTATTGAAAGTTCCACAATTAAGAGTATAAATCTTCTTTAAAGAGTATTCTCACACTTGAATCACTCAAGATCTGATGTAGTCTCAATGTGCGAAAGTTATTTGAAGTGGTTGACTTTTTCCTTTTTATAAGGGACCAAAAAATTCTTCAATTAATGCTATCAATGGATAGAAGGCAGTTGAAGAGTCAACTAGCCGTTGGTGGTGTCGGACGTCCGGTAGGCTAGTTTTCTGCGTCCGAACGCAGGTAGTGAGTTCAAGAAGTTTTCTTGAAATGTTTAGGACGTCCAGTACTTCCAGAATATGCGTCCGAAGGTATGATGTAAAACTGAAAATTCTCCTTCAATTCGTTCGGACGTCCGGTGCCTCCAATGTTTTGCGTCTGAAGTATCGCAATGTTTATCGGACGTCCGGTACTCAGGTGTTGTTCGTCCGATCGAGGTCAATTAGCTTAGAGGATTTGGTTCATCATCTTTGGACGTCCGAGAATGGGTTCTTCATGCGTCCAAAGTTACTCAATGGTTGTTAGACGGCCGATGTAGTCTTTATGTGCGTTCGACATCTATTTCAGCATATGTTAGCCTTTGAACCTGTTCTGCTCCAATTCTGAAAAGATCTTAATCAGAGAATATTAGTAACATTCATTTTTTGTAATCATCAAAAGTTACGGATTGAGATAAACAATCTCCCCCTTTTTTATGATGACAAAACAATGGATGGAGTAAAAAGTTTTAGGTACAGTTCCCCCTAACTTAATGCATTCAGGGAGTATTCACAACTTCCCTTCAGAATAATCACAACTCCCTCTTAAAATGACTCCCCGTCACATATAGATTTCATATCCATATATCTCCTCATTTTTGTCATCATTGAATCAACCAGTAAAATTATTCATATTACCAATACATTGGCTCACCAATATTGTCACCAGGTATTATCAGCAACACACATCCAAGCTGAATTTAGCAAAACTAATATTGGCAGAACACAACAACACCATCCATTCAGAACCAAAACCAAAACATTATCAATCAGAAACTAATATTTGCGGATAAACTGAAATAAACAACATTCAACATAAAGGATAACTAAATAGTTTTACAAACCAATAGAGAAGTAAAATCCTTAAGACAGAGCACACCAAATGTTTTTAAGTGCAAAAGATGCAAAAACCTAATATGAACTATTATCCTAATCATGAAGTGCAGTAGCCTAGTAGTGCTTATATGGTGATCTTAGAGGATCCAAGCCTTCTTCTAGTCAGGCGAAACTGTGCAGGGTCTTCTTCATCATTGTCCTCATTCTCATCATCATCATCCTCTTCAGTCTCTTCTTCAGTTGCCGGAGCTTTTCTCTTGTCCTGTGGTTGAGAACTGGAGGCACGGTACTCTGGGGTAGCTTCAGTGGTTGGCTCAGTCCTAAGCTCCTTTCGATGTGCATTTTCATTTTCTGAAAGAATGAGAGGTACAAGCAGATTCCTTTTGACAACGAAGGTGGCTTGTTCATCAGAAGTCATGGTCATCATCAAGCCATCTTCAAGAAGCAGAATATGTTGTTTGAGGTCATCAAGCAGAGAGATGACCTCAAGTTGGATGAAGTATGCATAGAGGTTGACCTTCTAGAATGAATGGTGAAGGGTGTCACATACATAGATTGGTCTCGAGGAGTCTTAGGGGTTACAAGAATTTCATGAAGATTTTTTCTCCTAGACTCAAAGACAGTTTCTTTATAACACCAATGACCCTAAAAAAATTTCAGATTTTTCCTTTCAAAGTAAGTCTTTGAAAACACAGTTGATGCACTTTCTTTTGGAGATTTTCCAGAAAAGAAAATTTCAAAATGAGTAAAAATGGGAGTCAGAAATTTTTCATAGGATAGTTTCCTACGGCTGTCAGTACTGATTTTGAGCAGAAATTTGCACATGACAAAACCAGAATCAATTCAGATTTTTTCAAGTAAACAGTAGAACAGATAAAGTTTCATTTTGTTTGCATCAGTCCTGTAACCATCAGTGGGCACCAACAGATTTGGAATTATGGTAAAAATGATCAGGTTATGAGAACTAAGATCTTCCAATCGTACCTCAACAGGAGTATTAAAGTGAGACTGAAAATAGGTCATTAATTTTGCAACATGAAAGTGATGGTATGCAGGGAGAAATTCTTTGTAAGAAAAGAAATTTACAATTTTGCCTTTAAAATCATATTCAATTTTGGTTTCCAAAACAGAGTTGACAATATCAGGATTCAGTTCTATGTTAACAGAATTGACACGTGAAATGAGTTCAGTATGTGATTTACCCTTTCTAAGGTTTGCAAAGAATTGATGAAACATGTCAGGATAGTAGGTGTTTGGAATGGTCAGAAGATGGGTCTATTTTTGGAATTCAAAAAGGTTGAGAATAGATTCAAGGTCAAGTTTACGGAATTCGTAGGGAATGATGGTCCTTTGAGTGATGAAGCTTTTCTGCGAGATCCATTCAAATCTCTCCCTGGCTTCATCATCGATGAACTTGGGCAGGGGTGTTGGTTCAACAGTAGTTTGGGTCCCTGGTTGTTCATTTTCTGGATGCTTTCTTTTTCCACTGCGCTGTGTAGTTGGTGCAGCACCCTGGACACCAAACCTTGTCCTTGGTGACTTCCTGGTAGATGGTTCATCAGTCTGTTGTTCCTCAGTATTTTTCTCTGCATCCTGTTGTTTCCTAGATGGATCAGCAGTTTGCCTTCCCTTGAGTTGAGCAATGCTCTTCCTTTTGGCAGTCATTTTTCCTTTCCTAAGTGATTTCATGGTGGTTACATCTACATTGGTAGGCTGCTCCAGTTCCTCTTCATTGCCACTTATTGGATGTCCTTCAGATTGAAGCTCCTTCATCTGCTCATCGGATGGTTCAGCCGATAGCTCTCTGGTTTGCGTATACTGCTTTTTCTTTGCAGATTGTCTCGTTTTTCTACCACGATTTTCAATTTTCTTTTTGGGTGATTTGATGGATGGTTCGATAACTTGAACATCTTCATCCTCCTCATCAAGAAACTTGAAGGTGCGTTCGGCACTCACGGATCCTCCTCTAATCCTCACCATGATTGCAATGCAGTATGATTTTGTTGTGGAATGTGATACAAATAAGTATCAAATGATGAGGAGTGCAGTATGAACTATAGTGAATGCACGAACTGTCCACAGAGGGAGAAATTTTTGTGGTTAGGGTTTCGGGTAAGAATTGAAATTTATAGTGCAGTTGGCGGTTGGGGGAAGTTATGATGCACAATAAACTCGCAATAGGTATGTGAAGGTGTCGGTCAGGGTGATTTCTTGGTACTTGTTCCGAGAAAAGATGAATGAGTTGCGTTCGAGACAAAAGGGTAGGAATGAACTGAATAACGCAGAGGGTTTCCTTATAAGAGTGTCGGATGGCCGAACGAAATAGAGCGTCCGACACTTCCGTCCAAACCAAAATTTTCTGGGTAGATGATTAAGAACACTGTCGGACGTCCGTTCTAACACATCGCACGTCCGATAAAGAGTGACTAGAGAATTTTTTAGAGAATTTTTTCTGAAATGCCCAATTTTATTTTCAAAGACACAAATTGATCCAGTGGTAAGGTTTTTGTGAGAATATCAATAATTTGATCTTTTGAACAGACATATTGAACACAAATTTCACCCTTATGGAAAAGATCGCGAATGAAATGATACTTTATGTCTATGTGTTTTGCCCTAGAATGTTGGATGGGATTTTTTGTCAAATTTATTGCACTAATGTTATCACAATACATAGGCAAACAATCATACATCAATCGAAAATCATTCAATGTGTTTTTCATCCACAATAATTGAGCACAACAAGCTTCAGCGGCAAAATATTCAGCTTCAGTTGTAGATAATGAAATAGCATTTTGTTTCTTACTAAGCCAGGATACTAAGCAATTTTCAAGAAAATTACATATACCTGTTGTACTTTTTCTAGCAACCCTACAACCGTCGAAGTCAGTATCAGAGAATCCACACAAAGGAAGTTCATGACACTTAGGATACCATAGACCAAAATTCAAGGTTTCTTTTATATATCTAAGAATTTTTTTTACTGCATTTAAATGAGATTCCTTTGGAGAAAACTGAAAACGAGCATATAAGCATACAGTAAACATGATATCTGGTCTACTAGCAGTTAAGTAAAGCAAACTACCAATCATATCTCTATATTTCTTTTCATCAACTTTTGTACTTTTTTCATCCTTGTCAAACTTAGTAGATATGCACATAGGTGTTCTGACCTACTTTGAATCCTCCATTTCAAATCTTTTGAGTAGCTCCTTGGTGTATTTTGCTTGGTTGATGAACGTTTCATCTTGGGTTTGAACCACTTGGAGTCCAAAGAAGAAATTTAATTCTCCCATCATACTTATTTCAAACTCTTTTTGCATGATATTGGAAAAATCTTTGCATAAGCTCTCATTAGTAGCACCGAATATAATATCATCCACATATATTTGCACAATTAAAAGATCACTGAAACTTTGCTTAGTTAAAAGATTAGTATCCACAATACCTCTTTTAAAATCATTTTCAATCAAAAAACCACTCAAACATTCATACCATGCTCTTGGACCTTGTTTTAGTCCATACAAAACTTTTGAGAGTTTAAATACATGATTTGAATAAATTTCATTTTCAATATCAGGAGGTTGATCAACATATACTTCTTGATTAATAAATCCATTTAAGAAGGCACTTTTAACATCCATTTGAAATAATTTAAAATTCTTGAAACATGCAAAGGCCAAAAACATTCTAATTGATTCCAACCTAACTACGGGTGCAAATGATTCATCAAAATCGATTCTTTCTTCTTGAGTATATCCTTTGACTATCAGTCTGGCCTTATTTCTTACTACCTCACCTTTGTCATTCATTTTGTTTCTAAAAACTCACTTTGTGCCAATGATAGAATGATCTTTTGGTTTAGCAACTAATGTCCATACCTTATTCCTTTCAAATTGATTTAGCTTCTCTTCCATAGTTAAAATCCAGTTCTCATCTTTCAAAGCATCAACTATATTTTTTGGTTCAAAATGTGAAACTAATGCAAAATTATCCATTAGTTGTTTAGAGGAAGAGCGAGTTCTGACCTTCTCGGATGGATCACCAATGATGAGCTCCTTAGGGTGGTTTTGAGCAAATTTTCAAGCTCTTGGAAGATCGTTAGGTGTACTAGTGTCTCTGTCATTGTCTTCCCTTGCTGAACTGTCTTGAGTTTCATCTTCCTTTGAATCATTTTCTGGTGAAGTAATTCCTTGGTCAGTGATTGTGAGTTTCTTTAGTTCTTCTTGGATACCTGCATCATCATCTTCACCACTACTTATGAAAATGTCACCATTAGATTCATCAAAAGTGATATGTATAGTTTCCTCTATAACCAAAGTCCTTCGATTGTAGATTCTAAAACCTCTCTTATTCTCACAATATTCCAAGAAAATTCCCTCATCAGATTTTTTATCAAACTTTTCAAGATGTTCCTTGATGTTTAAAATGAAGCATTTGCAACAAAAAACTTTAAAATATCCAACTACGGGCTTTTTATCAAACATCAGCTCATAGGAGGTTTTGTTCAAGATAGGTCTTAAAAGAACTCTATTCATGGTATAACAAGTTGTATTTATAGTTTCAATCCAAAAGTATTTTGGTAAATTACACTCACTTAGCATGGTTCTAGCAGTTTCTTGAAGAGTTATATTCTTTCTTTCAACAACCCCATTTTGTTGGGGAACTCTTGCAATTGAAAACTCATGTGTAATACCATTGTTGTTACAAAATTCTGGAAAGCCACAAAAATGAAATTTTGAACCATTGTCACTTCTGATTTTGATGATTTTCAATCCAATCAGATTCTGAACTTTTGCAAATAGTGAAACAAAGTTTTTGAAATCATCATCTTTGTGAGCAAGAAACATCACCCAAGTGTATCTAGAATAATCATCAACAACAACAAAGCAAAATCTTTTGCCTCTAAGCTGGTAGTTTGTGTCGGACCAAATAAATCAAGATGTAAAAGTTCTAGAGACTTTGTAGTAGAAACACATTTCTTGGATTTAAAAGACACTTTGACTTGTTTTCCAAATTGGCAAGCATCACAAATTCTGTCCTTTTCAAATTTGATCTTTGGCAACCCTCTAACAAGACACTTCTTGGAGATTTCTTTTAGTAGATCCATATTGAAATGACAGAGCCTTCTATGCTACAGTCAGGGGTCCTCATTTGCTACTTTGAGACAACTAAGGTTAGAGGAATCAACTTTTTTAAGGATAACTACATAAATGTCATTTACTTTTTTTCTTTTGAAAATAGTGTTGAATTTTGAGTCAAGAACAAGGCATTCATACTTTTTAAATAACACAAACAGATTTCTATCACACAATTGACTAACACTTTACAAGTTATAGCTCAAATTGTCAACTAAAAGAACATTGTGAACAAAGGTTTGACCATTCTTACCAACATCACCAATTCCAATAGTTTTGATTTTGTTATCATCTCCAAATGTTACCTTTCCGCTTGCTTTTGGCTTGAACTTGATAAATTGTAATGGATCACCAGTCATATGTCTTGAGCATCCACTGTCTATGAACCATTTTGATTCCTTAATAATATTCACCAAATTCACCTACACAAAGATCTACAAGATAATATTTGGTAACCTTTACTTTTTGGGTCCTTGAGAGTTAGCATTATGTCTAACCATCCATATGCATCTCATGTCATTTCTCATATTTTTCCTAACATAACAATTACTTTTTATGTGGCCAAATTGACAACAGAAACTACACATACTTAATGAATTATTCAAATGAACAGGTTTAATAAATCTTATTTGCCTTCTTCTATAGATAGTAAACTCATTTGCACTATAATTTAACCTTTTCTGATGAGTACCACAGTGAGGTTTTGTATCATTCCTTTGAAAAAAGTTTTGTTTCTTATGTTGAATCATTTGATTAAAATCATCCATTCTTCTTTTCAAGTTACTTTATTCATTTTTGAACATGTTACAGAAGTTTGTCTTTCTGTCAAGTTCAGCATGCAAATCATTTTCAATTCTTTTCAGGTTCTCATTTTCATTTCTCAGACATTTGTTTTGTCAAAAAAGGCTTGCATTGTCTTGTATCAGAAAGTTAATTTTTTTGTTTTAATTCCTTGTTTCTAACATAGGATTCTTTCAAACTGTTGTGCATTTTTTCCAAAAACAAATTAATATCATCATCAGATTCACTATCACTATCAGTTTGAGAGTTGCACGTGGTTACCTCTTCATCACCAATGGCCATGAAAGCCAATTGGGCAGATTCCTTTTCTTCTTCGACTTCACCTTCTGAATTGCAGTCATTTCAGGTGATCTGAAAATTGTTAAATTTTAGTTTTCGTTCAACCTTGCTTTCCTTTCTTTTCTTTATTGGACATTCATTTGCGTAGTGTCCAAGTTGGTCGCATTCAAAGCACTTATCAGTTTATTGTTTGTTGAACTCTAGCTTCCCTTTGTTTCTCAAGTTGTTGAACTGATTTGGGAATGAATTGTTGAGTCCACTTTTTCTGAATCTCCTCTTGTTGAGTATTCTTTTGAAGTTTTTCGTGATGAGTGCAATATCACTATCATCACCTTCCATGTTATCTTCATCTAAGGAGGCTGAATCATTTTCATCTTGTGAGGCTTTTAGAGGAATACTCTTTCTCACTTTTGTATCTTCTTCCTCTTGTACGTTGGACTTGAGTTTCAGCTCATAAGAGATTAAAGAATTAATAAGAGATTCAATGGATAAGGTATTTAGATCTTTAGCTTCCTCAATGGCAGTCACTTTACTCTCCCATTCCTTGGATAAAGTATTCAGAATTTTTCTATTTTTTTCACCTAGAGAGTAATCCTTTTCAAGTACTTCTAAATCCTTAATAAGATCATTGAATCTGCAATACATCTTGTCAATGTTTTCATGAAGTTCCATCTTAAAGGATTCATACTTATTGACCAGGATGGACTTCTTTTGTTCTCTCATATTCTTACTTTCTTCATGGATTTCTCTGAGTTTATCCCAAATTTCTTTTGCAGATCTACAGTTTTTGACTCTAATAGACTCATTTGAATCTAAAACACTGTATAATACATTCATAGTCTTGACATTTAAGGTAAGATGAGTTCTATAATCACCAGTCAACTCACTCCTTATTTTTGATCTCGACCTATGAGTAACTTCATCAATAATATAGGCATCATATGAACCTTCATTGACAGTAAATCACAATTCAATATTAATAGATTGTAAAAAAATAATCATCTTCTCCTTCCAACTCACATAATTTGATCCATTGAACATTGGGGGTCTAGTGACGGATTGTCCTTCAAAAAATATGACATTGTTGGTTGTCATTTTTACTTCAAAGTCGATTGAGTTTAATCTCTAGGAGACCAAACTCTGATACCAATTGTAAGGATCGAAAATAATCTAAGAGGGGGGTGAATTAGGTAATTTAAAAACTGGTCTAGATATGAGTCACTTTTTGAAATCTTGCCCTCTTTTTCTTAAGGACCACACAATGGAGCAATTGATGAATAAGCACAAGTGCTTGAGAGTAGAAGAGATAGACAATTTATATTGCAAGACAGTAAGTAAAAAGATAAAATAGCAAACCAAGTTTCAAACTCCACTTGAGTTTGAATACCACTTTATATAGCAAGTTTCTTCAAGTTGATCAACTTACAATTAATCTCTTGTGTACAAAGGAAGGATCACTTCTTCCTCACCTCAAGCCGCACTTGGCCAAGTAAGGAAGTTTTACTATCACTCAGATAACCCTCATAAAGCTTCACTATTGAAGAAATAGAAACACACTTGAAAAACTTATTGAAAGTTTTACAACTAAGAGTATAAATCTTCTTTAAAGAGTATTCTCACACTTGAATCACTCAAGATCTGATGTGGTCTTAATGTGCAAAAATTATTTGAAGTGGTTGACTTTTTTCTTTTTATAAGGGACCAAAAAGTTTTTCAATTAATGCTGCCAATGGATAGAAGGCAGCTAAAAAGTCAACTAGCCGTTGGTGGTGTCGGACATCCGGTAGGCTAGTTTTCTGCGTCTGAACGCAGGTAGTGAGTTCAAGAAGTTTTTTTGAAATGTTTAGGACGTCCGGTACCTCCAGAATATGCGTCCAAAGGTATGATATAAAACTGGAAATTCTTCTTCAATTCGTTCGGATGTCCGGTGCCTTCAATGTTTTGCGTCCGAAGTATCGTAATGTTTATCGGACGTCCGATACTCAGGTGTTGTTCGTCCGATGAGGTCAATTAGCTTAGAGGACTTGGCTCATCATTTTCGGACGTCCAAGAGTGGGTTCTTCATGCATCTGAAGTTACTCAATGGTTGTCGGACGGCCGATGCAGTCTTTATGTGCGTCCGACATCTATTTCAGCATATGTTAGTCTTTGAACCTGTTCTGCTCCAATTATGGAAAAATCTTAATCAGAGAATATTACTAACATCCATTTTTTGTAATCATCAAAAGTTACGGATTGAGATAAACAATTACCTACCCGAAGGGGGTAATTGTGTATATCTGATTTTAGAAAGGTTAAGTATTAGTGAGGGATTAATTTATAGCCTTATAAGGGTTTGTTTGCCCAAAGGGGGTAAATTCTTGTAAAGTTACCTCACAACATACTTGTGTGAAAGTTTAAATGTATTCTAGTATTCTGCTCGAAGATGATTACCTAGTAATACATCATAAATTTTCATGTAAATTGCCATTGATTGTTTGCTTTTATTATTGCTATTGTCTAATTATATTTTTTTGATATAATTATTCTATAGTTTGCAATATTCCTGTGAACAATCAGTTTTGCTCTATTGAGACTTTGACTGGAAATAATTATAAGCAATGGAAAAGTGACGTTGAGTTAGCTCTTGGATTAGTTGATGTTGACATAGCCCGGATTGGAAATGATTCCCCTAAACGCACTGATAATAGCACTACTGAACAAAAGGCTTATTATTAGAAATAGCATAGAGCTAACAGATTAAGCGTGTAGGTGATAAAGAAGTCTATCTCTAGATCCTTTTGGGGCAGTGTAGGAGGTGTGACCATTGCAAAGACTTGATGGACCCCATAGGGCAGCAATTCAAGGAATCTGAAAAGGTCGAGGCTGGAGATCTAATGGAAAAACTGACTAATATGAGGTGTGATTGGGTCAATAGGGTTAGGTCTTTTATCATGCAATTACGAGACATAGCCAACCGTCTTGTTGAACTTGATATACCCATTGTTGAAAATTTTCTTGTCCACCAAGTCTTGAATGCCCTTCCCCCTTCTTTCAGTAACTTCAAGTCCATTTATAATATCCAAAAAAAACCTGGTGCCCCAATAAGCTTATTGGGGCTCGTGTTAAGGAGGAGAAGAAAATCAAAAGGGAGTAGAATGAGAGTGCGAATTTGGTGCATCAGCCACATGTGAACAAAGAAGACAATAACAAATCTTCTCACTACCAACACAAGAAAATTAAGTTCAGGAAGAAAAATCAGGGGAAAGGTAAGAATGGTAATCCTGGGTTTCTTAAACCTGACATTAAGAAAATAAAGGCTGCTGGTTTTGTGGTGATCAAGGTTATAGGAAGAAACAATGTGCCAAATTTCAAAAATGGTTGGAGAACAAATATAAGACAGGTAGTTCCCATTCTTTTGTCTGTTTTGAGTCTGCTTTAGTTGATGTTGCACCAAACTCTTGGTGACTTGATAGTGGGACGTCTATTCACATTACTAATTCCTTGTAGGGGCTCAAAAATAAATGGAAACCAAATAAAGGGGAATTCAATGTCTACGTGGAAAATGGATCTATTGGCAATAAAATTTTTGGGAACAATTGTTTTAAATTTTCAGTCTGAGTCTAGTCTTAGTTTAGAAAACACTGCATATGTGCCGTCCATGAGATGGAATTTGGTTTCAATTTCTAAACTTGAAAAGTCTGGTTATCATGGATCTTTTGGCAATAAAATGATTATTATTTTTTAATTGTTCTTTTATTGGTGATTGCATTTTACAGGATGGTTTATATAAATTAAATTTGAGTTTTGACAACTTATCATTGAATGTTGAAAATGTTGGAACCAAAAAAGTTTTGACTAAAGAAACATCTTCTATGCTTTGGCACAATAGACTTGGCCATATTTCAAAAGAAAGAATTGAAAGGTTCATCAAGAATGAAATTCTTCCTAATTTGGATTTTAATGAAGTTACCACTTGTGTTGATTGCATGACAGGAAAATTAACAAAGTCTAAGAGACAAGGGTCTACTTGCAGTTTGGAACTATTAGAGTTAATTCATACAGATATTATTGGACCTTTGTCACCTACTTGTGTGGTAAAAGTTTTTTTGTCACATTTATTGATGACCACTCTAGGTATGGATATGTTTATTTGATTAACCACAAATTAGAAGCTTTTGATAAATTTAAGATATTTAAAACTAAAGTTGAGAGGAAATTGGGTAAATTAATTAAAGCTATCAGGTTTGACTGTGGTGGTGAATATTATGGTAGACATATAGGCATTGGTCAATCTAAAGGTCCTTTTGCTAAATATGTAGAAAAATGTGGCATAGTAGTTCAATATACTTGCCTAAAACTCCTGAACAAAATAGTGTGGCTAAGCATCGAAATTGCACTCTTAAGGACATGATAAGGTGTATGATGAGTCGAACCAATTTGCTTGAATCACTTTGGGGTGAAACCCTTTATACAACAATGTATATCCTAAATAGTCCCTACTAAAGTTGCTCCCAAAACTCCTTTTGAAATTTGGACTGGCAGAAAACCTAGCCTCAATCACTTGCATGTTTGAGTTGTTCGACTGGAGTGAGAACCTATAACCCCTTTGAAAAGAAAATTGATCCCAGAACTACTGGTGATTTTTCAATTGCTATCCAGCGGCTTCTAAAGGTTATCGGTTTTATTATCCAAATAATGGTACAAGAACTGTTGAATTTATTACTGCCAAATTCTTGGAATATGATGTCAGTAGTTGTGATTGTTCTCATAATACGATGCTTCTTGAACCACAACCTACGATTGTAACTATCCTAATAGTGCATGAAAGAGTGGTTCACAATCTTGCAGAAAAAGTTGAGTAATCCAATCCTGCTAATGACAATCCTAATCTCAATGTCACTCAGCAAAATTAAAAAATTCAGACTGCTCCCCTTCGACGTTCTCAATTTGTTAGAAGGCCAACTTTATCTGATGATTATTATTAGAGCTGTTAAATGAACCGAACTGTTTCGATTCGTTTGTCTTCGTGAAAGACTCATTCGAAACCTTAAATGAACCGAGTTCGAACGAATTTTTTGTTGTTTGATTAATAATTGAGCGAACACGAGCATGTTCGCGAGTTTTGACAAACGTTCGCGAACATGGACATAATTGTCATTTTACAAATTTTAGGGTTAATTTTATTGCTGGACTTTTATATTTGGAGGGCAAATTACTTTGTTTTATTTGTTGTTTTTATGTTAATGTTAGTTATATAGTTAATGAATAATAGAATTTAGTCACTTAGTGCTTTAATTATTTTTGAAGATGATTAATGATTTGTATGGCATATTTAAGATTTAAAATAATTTGGATTCGAACTTTTTGAGCATATTCGCGAACGGTTCATTTATGTTAAATGAGTCGAACACGAACTCGAACTCAAACATGAAATTTGTTTAAAGAGTCAAACACGAATATAGGTTTGGAGTTCGAAAGTTAACGAACGAACACAAATCTTGTTCGAATCGCTTAACACACAGAGCTCAAATATAAGACACTCGGTTCGATTCGGTTCGTTTACAGCTCTAATTATTATGTTTATTTAGGTGAACATGATTTGGACATTGCCAGGGTTTTTGATCCAGTGACTTATAAAGAGGCAGTTGCTAGTCCA
The DNA here is from genome assembly GCF_036785885.1 of Coffea arabica. Lineage (NCBI taxonomy): Eukaryota > Viridiplantae > Streptophyta > Magnoliopsida > Gentianales > Rubiaceae > Coffea > Coffea arabica. The sequence continues at coordinate 43,412,039 of NC_092323.1, forward strand.
TTGTCGGATAAGTGGAAGATTGCTATGCAAAAGGAGATGCAGTCTATGGCACAAAAAGGTGCTTGGGAATTAGTTGAAATTCCCAAGGTTTTAAATCCATTGGGTGCAAATGGGTGTTTAAAATGAAGAAAGATGCTAAAGGAAATGTGGTGAGATTCAAGGCCTGATTAGTTGCTAAGGGATACACACAAAAAGAAGGCGTAGACTACATTGAAACTTTTTCTCCAGTTTCATCGAAAGTTTCCTTTCCTTCAAAATCTTAACTGCACATTATGACTTAGAACTCCACCAAATGGATGTCAAAACGGCATTCTTGAATGGAGATCTATTTGAGGAAGTCCACATAAAACAACCAGAGGCAATTGAAGAAAATGGGAAGGAACACATGGTATGTAAATTGAAGAAGTCAATTTATGGTTTGAAACAAGCTTCTAGACAGTGGTACCTCAAGTTTCAAGAAGTGGTGACATCTTTTGGGTTTGTTGAAAATATATTGGATTCTTGCATATATCTCAAGGTTAATGGGAGTAGAGTTATCTTTCTTGTTCTTTATGTTGATGATATCCTATTAGCAAGCAGTGATTTGGAGTTGTTACTTCATGCTAAAGGCTTTTTATCTGAAACCTTTGATATGAAAGATCTGAAACCTTTGATATGAAAGATCTTGGAGAAGCTAGCTTTGTTCTTGGTGTAGAAATCCGTAGAGATAGAGGAAGGAAGTTAATGGGGTTATCTCAATTTGCTTACATTTATCGTGTTCTTTCCAGATTTAACATGCAAAATTGTAAAGCATATGTGGCTCTAATAGTTAAAGGTGACAAGTTAAGTAAAGAGCAGTGCCCCATAAATGATCTTGATAAGAATTCTATGAAAGGAATTCCTCATAGTAGTGCAGTACGAAGTCTCATGTATTCTATACAAGACTTGATATTGCCTATGCAGTTAGTGTATTAGGTAGGTTCTTGGCAAATCCTGGTCATGAGCATTGGGTAGCTACGAAGAAAGTGATGCGGTATTTGAAAAAAACAAAGGATCATATGCTTGTTTATAGGCATGTTGATGATCTCCAGGTAATTGGTTTCACTAATGCTAATCTTGAAGGGTGCTTAGCTGATAGAAAATCTATCACGGGATATATTTTCATGCTAGTAGATGGTTCTATATCTTGGAAGAGTTCAAAGCAATCTTTGATAGTTTCTTCCACTATGTAGGCAGAGGTGATTGCTTGCTTTGAAGCTAGGGCTTATGTTAAGTGGTTGAGAAACTTCATATCAGGGCTTAAGGTTATTGATTCCATTGCTAGACCTCTGAAGATTTATTTTGATAATTCCGCTGCTGTGTTTTTAACAAAGAATACAAAGAACTCTGGTGGTGCGAAGTCCGTTGACCTAAAATTCTTTAAGGTAAGGGAATGGATTGATAATGGTGATGTGCTTTATAAGCATATTGCAACTAGTAATATGCTTGCTGATCCACTAACCAAAGGACTAAGACCTGTGGAGTTTGACAAGCATGTTGAGCATACGGGCGTTTTATCATCCTTCAATGTGCTTGGTTTTGGGAGTTCTTTAGTTTTATATGTTTAAGACTACAATTGTTTGAAAGGCAATAAAGTTTTATCCCTTGATTGTATGCATATAGTTATTTTGTGTACATGTTAAGTTTTATGTATTATGTTTGAGCTAATGCAAGTATAAAGTGAAAGCCGTACAGGAAACACTTCCTTGTGAAGTGGCTTATGTCGCGTCTCATTTTTTTGAAAAATAATAAAATCTAATTTTTTAGAAAAATGAATTTTTTTTATTTGGGAAATGAGTTTTTTATTTTAGAAAATAAACAAAAGAAAAGTGCTTAAAATGGGACTTAAAAGGTGCGACGGTTTTAGCCCAAAATAATAATCTAAAAAGGGTTTTTAGGAAAAAATAGGAGTCGCCACTTGGTATTGAGTTAAGGTATACCAAATCACCTAAAAATATATTTTTAATAATAAAAAATAAATGAAACCCTTTTTAGACGATTCCAGGTCTTTGAAAATAAGAGAAAAGAGTTCGGGAGTCACGGTTGAAGAAAAGGAAGGCAAAGATTTGATAGAACCAAACCTAAGGCACCCTTTCAACCTAATCAAAACTAATTGTGAGATTTAGTTGAAATTTTTTTTAGTTTAACCTATAAAACTTATTACATTTTGAATGTTACTATATGGACGCAAATCTAGACCTAGTGGATATCGAGAGGGTCGAAATATCTCTTCAAAGTTTAATTGGTGCGAATCACATTAATTGTGATTTCCAAAAATAATTCTTTAGAAGAAGTCACGAATTTGCAAAAATAAGACTCGAAGAAAAGAAAAGAAAAATTATAATATAAATATACGTGATCTAAAAGAGAGGAATGCAACATAACGGGTACAGGGACTAAGATTCGTGACTCAATTTTCCTTCTTATAAAGGAGAAACGAGCATGCTAGAGCTAAGAAGGCATACCCGTCCATTTTCCATATTTGAAGGGTGACTCTCCTAATCCTAATCAAGGAAATGAACTAACCTATGTCTAATTTTCTAAATCGAATGCAAGTCTAAATGTCATGTTTTGCACACATAGGGGTAAGGGGAATAATATATAGAGGAAATATCATGCAAGATGTGATAAGATCCTAAAGTGAAAAACATGTATGAAATGCAATGAATGTCATGCAAAGAATGTGAATCTAGCGGGAAAACGGCCTAAAGGGTGTAACGTTGGACTATCCCATCTCTACAATTTTTCACTAGCATTGGACTAGTGAAAAATCGGGGGGAAATGCCACAACTAGCATTGGACTAGTGTGGTGACGCCATGCATTTATTATAACTAAATAAATCATATAAAACATAATTAAAGCAAGTAAACACATCAAACACATAGATCACATAACACATATGCATAATATCTAGATGCAAAGGCCCTAAAGAAAGTGAATAAACACGTAAGCACTTAAGCATGCAAGCACACAAGCAAATAAACGCAAACAAAAGCTTAGCTATTACATTCGGGGCCCTAACTACAATCTAAGGGAAAATTTAAAAATAATAACCTAACTATTACATTTATCTAACTAAATACATTTTTAGCAAAAATTAAAACCTATCTATTACATAGATTAGCTAAATACATGTCTTGAGCACCTATCTATTACAATTTGACATTTTAATGCCTCTCAAATAATTATCAAAAATTAAATAAAACAAATGAAACTTAAAATGAATAAGAATGACTAATTAAAGAAAAAAGCACTCAAAACATGCAATTACACATAAAAACACGTTGGAGCACATAAAAGAATTTAAAATAATAAAAGAATGTACCTCCCTTGAAGTAGTAATTAAATGAGGTTGGATTTGTCGTATTTATACTCCAAAATCAACAAAAATGGTCAAGACACCAATTTAATTAACAAATAAATGATAAAGAAATGGAAATAACCATGAAATCTACTAATTAAAGTATTTAAATGAAGTATAATTAACAACTAAAGATGAAAAATAACTTATATTTAAGAAATCAAAACTGTTAGGGATCTAATTGCAAAAATAAGAAAGTTTTTGAGGTTAATTTGTAATTATTACAAATATGAGGGGTCAAAAGTAAATAAAAATAAAGTTTAGAGACCAAGTTGCAATTAAATTAAGGACTTAATAAAAATAAATCTAAAATTTTTAGGGTCAAAATAAAATTACTCAAAAGTATAGGGACTGATTTAAAATTTTTGTTATTTATGAGAGAAAAGGTTCAACCACTCTTATTTATTATTCAGGCCGAAGGCCATCAGGCCCAGACCAAGGTCCAAAGAAAAGTACATGGGCCAGCCCATAATTTTAACCAAACAACCCAACTGAAAATGCATGGGCTCTCAAGCTCCTATTAATACGCAATCAAAATAACTAAGATCCATCACCAAAATCCAAACAAACAACCTTTAACCCAAAACCTAAACCATTTTACTAAACCAAACAAGATAAACAAATCAACTAAAATTATTTAACCCTAATTATATCCTAAATTCCAAAATTAATCTACCTAAAAACATGTTTAAAATATGCAAAAGATGATTAAAATTTAAAAGGGGTCAAAATGGTCAATTTGTAGAATTGTTTGGGCCATATTAGAATTAAATAAAAATGGAGTGGTCAAAACGAAATTTCCAAAATTTTTCATGCAACCTGGTACGAAGAAGCTTTCTCCTTTCTGCAACTTTTCTGGGTTTCTTCAAGCCAGCAAACATTTTAGACCGAATACGCAGATTTGAGCAAGATTGTTCAACCCAAACATCAACCATCAAATTATCCTTTCCAAATACAAGATTAGATAGCAAATTATGTGGCAAAACCCAAGTAGTGGGCTATTCTATGAAGAAAAACAGCAAAGTAGGATAATGAACGAAATGCAGCAAGATCTTTGGTATATTTAGGGAAGATCTGGGCTTGTGTGAGAAGGAGAAGGCAGAAAGGATTACCTTTGATGTCTTGTGAAATCAGGTAGGCGTGGTAAAACTCGAAAAGAATCCAAAGGATGATGAACAAACTGATGATGCCTTTTCTTTGAAGTTCAAGGGCTGCGAAGGCAGTGAATTCCAGCCCCAATTCAACACACTTAAAGGTGTTTTCTCTAAAAGTTGTGTGAACAAAATTCGTCCCTCTACTATCATAGATTGTGTAGAAATCGATAAATCCCCTAAAAAACCAATGCTACGTTCGGAATTTTCTCTCCAATGAGGCCAGAGGCTCAACCCTGGCTCAATTTTTCCAGACAAATTTCTACTCCACTTTTTCCTTTTTCTCCCTCGATTTTCTCTCTCCCTTTTTGCTGTTTTTCTTTTCTCTCCGCCACTCTCTCTTGTTCCCCTCTTCCTTGGCTGCCTTTGCAAGCCTTTTTATAGGAACCAACTCTCCTAAACCCTCACCTCAAGGGTGAGGATGAGAGTTGGGTTTCTTGGGCAATTTTGAAGCCATTAGATGGCTTTTGCTCCAGGAGATTCCTTGATGATTCGGATGGTGAGGTGGCAAGAGATTTAAGGAGCAAGAAATCAACAGAAAAAATGAGTGGAATGGGTTCCAAATGCCAGCTGCAAAATTGTGTATTGATTCCATGGTTTCTTCGTACGAAGAAGAAGAAACCAGCGTGCGTGTGTTCTCTTCTTTTTTTTTTGAGGTCAAATTGCATTTTTCATTTCCCCCCCTTTTTTTTCTTTTTCTTCTTCCTCTCTTTTCAGCTTTTCTTTTTCCGATTTTTTCTAAGATGATTTTTCTTAGGAAATAGAAATAAATAAAAAATAAAATGATAAAATTTTGATGTCTACAACTTCAGTTTAGAAGCATTAAAAGGGATGAAAATCCTGTTAGGAGTCTTTATGAGACTATAAAGTGGACTGATTGTGATTTTGACTTGTATACTTTACTTTGGGATCAATGTGAATCAAACCACACTACACTTTTATATCATCGTGGAATTCATGTCGATGAAGTACTAGTATTTGTAATTGTAGAAGTCCTACATTATTAAATAACATAAAAGCATTTACAGTTCAGTACAAGTACTTTCATTCGACGGAATTCTGGACTGAGATGTTTTTTCAATGGCCACTATAGTAATATTTAGCCTAAACCTTTTTTTTAATGTTTTTTTTCTTTTTCTTTTCAAACTTAAATTAATTAGTGTTGTTCAAGTTGGAGAATGTTAGAAATATTTTCTTTATTTGGGCTACAACTAATTATTTATTTTATCAAAACGGGTTACATAAGACCAGTAAAGCCCATTGTAACGCCATCCACTAATGTTTGGACCTAGGTCTATCTCAATCAAACTATTTGGATCTGGTATGTAAGGTGTAGAGCCTATATTCAATAGGGTTCCTTAATGGGAGGACCCAATTCCAAAACTAGGGTTATGTCTCTCTGTCCCATCTATAATACTACAACCTATAAATATAGGTTGTTAGGAGTGGTTTGTCCTATTGAGAGCCACCATATAGAAATTGGAGAGGGGAAGGGAGTAGCAAACCTAGATACGTGAACCTTAAAGTATGGCATGGATTCATTGAGTGGATTTGTCTCTTCTTCGCAATATTGTCAAGATTCAACACAACTTTGTCAAGATTCAATGGTTACAAGTAACGGTACGCTTTTATGTTTATTTCTCGTATTCAATTCCTTGGTATTGAGGATCGGTGATCCCAACAGATAGCATATAGAGCAAAGGATGTTCCCATTATCGCGATCCAGAGCCCATGCAAATCCGCTTTTTTGGACAGCCACAACGACATCTCGTTTGGTACCATTAAATTTGAAAGTTAGCATCAATGGTGCCTCCCCAAAATCAGCATCTGGGTTTGGTCCAGGTGGGCTATTAGGGGTTGACAAATTTGCACAAGCCACGAACCAGACATCGTAACCTCCAAGCTGATTGTACCACTTGATTTTGCTAGTTTCCGTGTCTAGTGCCATTACGGAATTTGACTGGCTATCAAGCTCAAGGCACTCACCAGGATTTGTTGGAGTAGTCTGATTGTTTAATCTTTCTTGACATTCTTCGATACGTGGGGGAGCTAAGTACAGATTTCCAATGGCAATGTATACATGATTTCTTGGAGCATCAATTGGTGGGCTGCTTTCCCATATTGCTGCTCCTGCATAATCTCTCCGGTTCCCATGGTTGTCTGGCAAAGTGAAAGTCTTCCATAAGATCCTGCCGTTTTGAGCATCTAACTTGATGAAGCTACCACAAAATATGCAGCATTCTTCTATCATAGTGCCTTCTTCTAGTGAAAATACTCCTACATAGAAACCTCTACCACCAATAAAAGGCTAAAATTTAGTATTGACTGCTACGTTTACAGTTACTATGAGTTTATTTACAATCATCATGTAAACAATAGCAATGAAAAATATCGCCAAATATTTGACTCAAAAACTAGAATACTGCTCCCAACAAATTAGTAGACAATCCTAACTTTGTTCTTCCGATAAGGTCCGGAATTAAATGGTGAGACCCAGTGGTAGAGTCAGGACCTTTGTTCAGGGATACAATCATATTAGTTTAGGTTTATAAGGTGTGGGTTTGTAAATTTTGGACCAACTAAATGTTTGATAAAGTAAATTAAGTCATTCAAAATTACAAAAAATTTTAAAAATTGTCTACAGCTTGAGATTTATTATTTTCCAAATCATCTAATTGTATAAAATTGTATAGTAATTAAAATTATGCCTAAGAATACAAGATGTAAACTTCTTTAAACATATATAGTAGGTGAATAATTTGTACACAATCAAATTATCAAATAAATGTTTGATTAGCTTGTAATTTAATTATATGAAGTGGACATTTATGAAGCGTCCAATATTAAGTAATAATAGTTGCTTTAATAAAATAAATACATAACATTTAATAGAAAGGAAAAAAAATAGCAACATGTAATATATTTTAGTTCTAGGTTCCCCATTGTGGAAATGGTGAGGACAATTATTAAAAATTTAAATACTTTTGGGGGAACAATTTTGGAGTTAGAGGGAATATTATCAAAATTTGAGGGGGAGAGAATGGGACAATACTAAAATTTTTAAAATTTTTATAGGCTATTTTACAGTTTCCAAAAAATTGAGTTGCACACCTTGACTGTACCTAACTCTGCCATTGGTGAGGCCCGTTGCTGACTTTGTTGTAGCCTGTTAGCTCATTCTACATAGATTATTTATAGATGGTAAGAAGAAGACCAAGTATGTTTGACAATTGCATGAGAAAGTCTACATGAACATTGAGCAGAGGACTAAGCAATACATGCAGCAAGTTAACAAGTTTCGTCGTAAGATGGTCTTTGAGTCTGAAGATCGGATTTGGTTGCAAATACGTAAAGAACGTTTTCCAGTTCAACAGCATAATAAGTTGCTCCCTAATGGAGATGGACCATCAAGTGTTGGAACATGTTAATTAGAATGCTTATAAGGTTGAACTACCAGGTGAGTATGGTGTTAGTGTAGCATTTAACGTTTTTGGTTTAAGTCTTTTTCTTGCAGATAATGTGCTTAATTTGTGGATAAATCATTCTCAAGAAGAGAGAAATGATGCGGACATCCAAGCTATCAATGGTTCAAGTGATGATCAAGTTCGTGTTTTGGTTAGACCTGTGACGCGAGTTTGAGTTAGAAAAGTCAATGAGTCACTTCTAGTTTTGATTTGAGTTAGAAGGCATTGGTCCCAAGAAGGAAAACCTCTATGCACTTATTCAAGTTCTAGAAGATATTCACACTATAAGCTGCAGGCACGTCTTGTGATGCGTTTCTTGTGACTAGAAGCAAGATTTTGGGCAGAAGATTTTACCGGTGTTAGAAGTGCCTGCGTCTTATATCCAGTTTCGGATTTTAAAATGAAGTGTGCCTACATATTTGTATCTTCTTTTCCTTTTTAATTTAGAACTTTTTAAATGAATCGAAGTCTAATTCAAATTTGGCTAGAGTAGGGATACTTGGCTATATACATGCTGCATTTATTGTCAGAAAACGGTAGATCTTTTTGAGCAATAAACAAGAGTTTTCCCTTGAGTTCTTTGTGAACTTTTCTTGTATTCATTAGAATGTGTCTCTATGAACTTATCATTCAAGAACTGCACTTAATTGTGGCATTATCTAACTTTATACCAAGGTTCGATACACAAGTTCATATCGAGTTGAGGTTGCCGCTGCCAAACTATCGATACCTTGACGTAGATCCTAGTGCTTATCTTATACGGGTTTTGTCAATCGTTGACCGGATTTGTATTAGAAAGGGGTGATAGGGAGGTGGGGGAGGAAGGTGTTAAAGAATTGGTGTTGATAATGGTGGTCCAACAGGGAAGACCTTGAAGGATCGGATCTTTAATTAGGAATTGGTCCGTCCTTATTAATTGAGCCAATTTGTATTGTCACTGTTAAATTCTAAATGCTCCATTGAAATTCTGAGGATTTTGTGGATGAGACAGTGAGAGTCTATTGTGGCAAATTGTGCACCTCTTAGTTTATGGGTGACCCTATAGATCGAGTCTATACAAGTATTTGCCTTACAAAATTGGATTCATGTATTATAATTGCGCAAATTGTTTTCCCCTAGCTGAGTCTTTTTTTTTTTTTACCTTTTTAATTATTCGTCCCTTTAGATACAATTAGAAACTTGTAATCTTCTTTTTACATCAATGATGGAAAGAATTTAGCAAAGTGCAACGCCAAAAAGTGAAACAAAGGAATTTCTCGAGTGCCCAATCCCTATCCATTTAATCATGTATAGGCTCTTACATGGGCACTAAAAAAAACAGCAAAATCACATAACATCAAACACATAAATATAAAAAACAGTAAAAAAAAGAGTAGGAAATCAGATTGCTTATTTGTATTTGATCTCTTGAGTTAGAATTGAAGTTCTCTTTGCTTCTGATATACGAATATATAAGCACCTTTCTGCTAGTTCCTAGGACAATAACCTCTAACAACATGTGTTTGTTGTTTGTCCATCTTTTCTTTTTTTTTTTCTTTCCCTTTTCTTTCCCAATTTTATCCATAGTTTTCCCGTTCGTGTAGAGGTGCCATCTTGAGCTTGAAACGTCTCTCATTGCAAGCAATTCAAACATAACAAAGAAGATCCTGAAAGGTAATACACGAAGTAGCCAGGCTGATATGATTTCATTTGTGAATTTACTTTAGCGCCCTGGAAAGAGTAATTAAAAAAAACGTTTTGCACTCAAGTTAGAAGTGCTTCCTTATAGTATATGTAAGACAAAGACAAAAACAAAACAAAACAAAACAAAAAGAATTACTCTTTATGAAGCACATGCTGAATATCGACTGCAACAATTTTAAGCCGTGCTATTTTGCACTCAAAAAAACCAGCTCTGAACATGTTACAGCAATACATTACCCCCGATGGAATTTGACAAAAGAAGTTTAGTTACAAAACATCATTACTACAATAGGATTTCTATCACTAACATCAGTAATATCAATCTTTAGCGTCACAAATATACAATAGATTCAAAACGATGTCTCCACAAGCTAACAAAGCTGTCGTTCGCTCGGAATATGCAGAATCATGCAGAGATCCGCTTCCATTAACTGAGAAGCCGCAAAACAATTTATCAGTCAACCAATCTCCCAGAGATCACAGAAACTAGACACACGCAAACAAAAAGTCCAACTAAAAAAGACAATGCCACCTATAATAATGTTGGAATGCGGGAGATTACAATACAAAGTATGATGTAAACAATACCTATTCTCCAAATCAAGGACGGCTTGCCTCATTGCGTAGTATGTCATTTTCTTGACCTGTCCCGAAAGGAACCCCGCAGGCAGTTAGACACTGTTTTTCAACATACGTCACTTCATATAAGACAAATGTTTCTGATTATATATACCCTCACAGTTTAGGACGAAATACCCTAAGTCACAAGTAGTCGAGCTAATGATTAAGCATATGAACTTGAAACACATGAGCAGAGCCATGGGCTAAATACTCTGGTTATGAATGCGGAGTTGTTGCTTTTCCAAGTAGAAACAATGAATTTGGTCTTAACAAATGCAAGAAAAAGATACGTCAAGCGAAACTGAAAATGCGGATCGAACCAGTAATAGCTATCTAACAATTTCAAAAAGTCGTTTTGGTAGGCATATCAGCAAACTATTAGGTTAAGTGTCCGTCATGCTACCACAAAAAGTGTAGTTCAGTAAAACCCATTCGAAAGCAAGCAAAGGTCACACATCAAAAATGAAAAATCAAAATCCGCCAAAAACAATTACAGCAACAGGCAAAGACCAAAAGCTCAAAAAGGAATAGCCAAAATGAATAGGCTAATTATCAGGTTCATACCTCCAACTTGTCTTCCTTTACTCTATGGTTCTGAGGAAGTACACGGAATTCTTCAGTCATACGGAAACACTCACTAACATTTTCAGGTGAGACAAAGTCAAGGGCAACCTTTATGCAAGACTGGGAAAAAAATTAACCAATCGCATTAGGGAACTGATCCTTCAATACAAAGCGAAAAAAAAAAAACAATTCCGGCATATGCAAAACAACCTATTATATAAAGTGAACTATATGTGCGGACCCCATGAACTGACATAGTATAATACGAACCATGACCTGATAATTCTTCAGTTCAAGTTTTACTCAACTAGCATGCCAAATTGGTTCAGTCCCAATTTTGCTCAACTAACATTGCCAAATCGGTTCCGTCACTGGTCAAACTCCAATTTTAACCAGTCTGCTTAGGTCATGGTCTAGATAAATCAAACTCTTATACTTTTCACAACTCATTGGTCAGTAAACCATCTAAATAGAGGGAACAACCTTTGCATAGTTTAGCCCTTGAGAATTATGCTGGAGAGAACTTTGCTACCAGCACAGTTGCTTGTTAAAAATCGAAGCATGCATGCATGCTATCCCTTGATCAAAACCATCATGGTGCATGCATTTCTAGCATGAATTAACCAAATTTTGCTAGTAAGTGAACAACAAATTTTTGGTCCCAAAAGATGTGGTGGGCACATTTGTAAGTAGAATAGAATCAAAGCGTGTATAACTCGGGATGTATCAAAAGCAGAAGCATGAGAGTCTCAATTTAACGACGGGACTGAAACTAAAATTTCAGGATATCATTTTAAAGAAAAAGGATTTCAGAGTGAAACACACAAATCTCTGGTTTGTACTCCAGATTAACAGGGTGGGAACAAATCACAGGTCAAAGAAAATAATATTAGTGGCAGCACAGAAATTGCGAGTCTCAAACTGAAAAAGCTGTGGCCACAAGATATTCTACTTTATTTTCTTTCTTTACTTTGTTCAGTGCTTGCTGAATTCTTCTGACATTGGCTCTATTTGTAATTTCAAACACTGCCAATTAATGCCATGTGACCTTCAAGCCAAACCTACTGCTGCTGTCCACCAGACACCACAAACCACCACAAAAGGATACAAGATATTAACCTGAATTTTTGGTATATTTATTTTATGTCTAGTTTTGTTCTAGCTCATTCGCTTTTGCTTGGGGTGCTTCTTTTGTTTAAACATTCAAGCTGCCATTAAGATGTTTGGGTTGGAGGGGGTCGGTGAAAGACAAAGCTATAGTTGGCTTTCTTGTTTCTCACTATCCCAACCCTATTTAGAGAGTTGTAAGCTTCTTCGGAAGAGTTTATGAACAAATATTACTCTAAATTCAGTAGTTCATATCTGAAAAATTTTTAAATAAAAAAGAAAAGAAAGAAAGAAAGGGCTGGGAAGGAGAATTTTGGAAAATTTACTCGAAAACTTTTCCTACAATTGCAAACCAACAAAACTTTACAAATGTACTGATCTAACTTCACGGCCTAACTTTGTGATGTTATCTTCATTATTTTCACATATCATAATTAGCTGCATCAAGTTCTTTGGGAGATTAGCTTTCGAAAAATGTAGAGTCCAAAAGGAGCTGAAATTTTATTTACAAGTCGAAACTACAAGGAAGAAATACAAGTTTAGTACCATACAAAATCGACATAAGACCAACTAGCCCTTTAGCTTCTGACCTATTACCACAACACCCTGAGAAACAAAGAATAGTAAACAACCACTTTATAGGGCTGCAAAACAGTAGTATTTTCCTGGGTCAACATAAGACCAACTAGCCATTTAGCTTATGACCTATTACTATAACACCTTGAGAAACAAAGAATAGTAAACAACCACATTTTTGAGTTCCATTGGGTTCCCACTCTTAGATGGATGCCCAAACAAAGGCTTCCCATTCACCTAAAAGTGGAAGGGGTTAGACATGAACCCTGACCTATTTGTTAAGTCATTTACAATAGAGCTAGAAAGGACAACCTCACCTCCTAATTTCAACAAGGTTTGACATAATTAAATTTGAAAGTTTCTAACAAGTATGAACAATCTTAACATGGTACACAATGATATCAAGAAGGATTTTTAATTCTTAGCTTAAAAACTTGCCATTTTAGAATCATTTTACTAGTATTTAAATATGCATTAGGCCTTTTGGACTTCTTTAAAATCATTGGGATAAACTAATGTTCTACATATTCCACGTATTTATTGCATTTTGAGTGATATTCTACATATTTTTATCTTTGTCATACTGTGGTACACTTGCTTAGTTACCCACAGAAGATGGCAAGTCTAATTTCAACTCAAGAAGGTTTGCAGAAAACTTTGCTAGGCTGTATGATCTTTGTCCCAATAATGGATCTCGTAAGCACAGGGTTTACTTTATGATTTCCTCCGTTAAACTCTTCTAATATATCTTTCAATTGTGAGCTATCTGGGGTTTTACTAGGCTACTTGTGCTTCTTTCTAAGTTTGAGAATGGTTCACTATTAATTGCTAGGGATGGTAATGGGGTGGGGGAACCCTCCCTTGTTGCACCACTCCCCACCCCCGCCCCATCCCTTGCTTCCCTAATCCCCACAGGTGACCTACGGTTGGCTAACTACAATTTTTATCTTTTATTTTGACATTGTTTCTCTACATACTCAATATCAATAATGGCTTTATAAATCGGTCTTTTAGATTTTCAACTAAATATTTAATTTGAAATCAAGCTTAAAAGTCATTTTGATCTTTTATTTAGTTCCACATATAATAGCAAACCTCAACTTATAAGCACTATATATATATATAGGTTAAAAAAAGCTACAATAGTGAAAAAATTCAAGTAAACTAAAAATAACCAAATCATCATGTTATCACACAAATTATGATATTATTATTTTTCAAATTATAATATATATGCATATATTATTTACATGTAATTATAGCGTGTGTGTGTATTTACTTTTTCAAATTTATTTTATTGGCGGGAGATAGGGCGAGGGATGAGGTGGGGGTATCCTCCCTTGTCCCCTGCCCCATTTAAAGAGGGGGGAGAAAATTCTCCCCAGCCCCTGCACTTCCCCACCCCCACCCCATTACTCCCCCTGCAGGACAGGCACAACCCCATTGCTATCCCTAGTAATTCCTACTCTTGCCTTTTTCAAAGAGCTCCAACTAAATCCAAACAATAGGGTTTGCTACTACTTTGCAACACTAAGTGATACCTCACATGCATCCTTGCTTCCTTTTCGAAGTCAATGTATGATGGAGTATCACAATCCAATTATAATCATAATAATGTTGTGCCAAACTCGTGCAGTAATATCACTTTGTAATTTTCTATTTGATGCATGAAATCTTGTTAAACTCAAAAACAATTTCAACAGACATCATTTTGTTCTTGATGAGAAGCAAACTCTTCACTTTTGATTCAGCCCTTCCACACATTTGTGTTCTACAAAACTTCTCGAGATGAGATCATAAATCGGAGCTGATATTGACATTCCCATTTTTGCTAGGAAAGAACATCGTCCCATCTTTTATTCAAAAGTCAAAGGAGTGCCATTGAAGTATAGGATAGTGTGAGTATCGATTTTCAAAAAGAAACTCAAAGCTGGACATATGCATCAAGCCCAGAATACATTTATTTGAACCACACTGGATGCTCTGGGAGAGTTTTAACACATCTGAATAGACACAATCTACATCTTCAAACTAAACATTATATTTCAAATCAACAAAATTAGACCTTTTGTCAAACACAACTCAAGATTACAATAAAGGTCATATCCTGTCCCAACTAAAATGACTTCTTAGCTCCACCTTACGAGGACAGAAAAGCTGTAGAAAAGCGTGACTTCAAAGGTTCTTCTTCAAAAAGGTCACACTTATTTCGGATATTAGATTTGAATCTCCTATTCAAAAAAGCCATGAACTTCTTGATGGGTTCATATTCAACTGAACAAGCAGAAAGGAAAATAAGAAATTCCTCTAGCAGGATCACTAACAGCAACATATAAACCTGTCACTCAGAAGGGAAAATATGCACAATGCAGATTCATTTGATCAAATGGACAGAATACTGACAAAGAGGCATATCTTTCCTTCTCCCAGTCTCCACATCTAGCAAATGCTAGAATAAAAGATGCACTGTTAAGACTGCCATTATCACATGAGAAGTCTTGGGAGAAAAGCTAAAGGAGAGACTATCCAAGGGTAATGTTTTCATGACAAAAAGGAGCACTAAATTAGCACAGTCCTGAGAGCATCGTACAAAAAGTAACAAATGATTTCAATAACTACAAACAAATTCCGGATAACTAACTTTTAAGCAAGGCGAAACAAATGAATTATTGGAAACAGATTGATCTAAAGATTGCAATTGTCAGATGCCTCCCAAACAACCAAGTTAGATCAAAGTTATCATCTTGGTTTCTAATCTTCCATTTTCCACAAAATTGGCATCTTATATTCAACCTCACTGCAGGAATCTCAAAGTTATCATTTAAAAAAACTTTTTTTTTTCCATTAGCACAAAGGTTATCCAACATCACTGCTGGAATCTCAAGTTGCATGGCTTGAATAATAAATAAACCAGAAGAAAATCATACACGTTGGAAGATAATAACATCAAAAGAGAAAGCCCGCCCTGCGTTTTGTGTATTATAAACGTCAGGGGACAAATTCGGCAACTACATGCTAAAGCCTAAAGCTGGCTACAGGCTGTGAACTATAAGCCACATTAGCAGATCAATTAAATATGGAAATGGCAGACATTTAATTCAACTGATCCCTCTCTCATGACTACACCTTTCCAGAAACTGTGATCTGCAGATGAGATTTTGGCTAGCAAAGGTCCTTGGGTCCATAACTTACCTCTTAAACCAATGTAAGCACCATAAATTAAGCAAAAAGGATCTAGCCTAGTTGAAGTACATCAAGAGTCCATCACAGACAAAAAAGAATCACCATCATGCCTGGCTACTAAACACTTTATATAATGTCATGAAGCATCTATACCATGAGAGGACCATAGTACACCATCTAAAGTACATGCTTTTGTTGCGATGAACAACAAATAATAGCCCAAAAGATCAGAAGTGGCGGCTTTTTTTTGTGGTGGTGGGGGGGGGACACCATTGTAAGCATCTACAAGTTGTGAACACAGCATAGACATGCTCAAGTCGTATGGTTTATCCTCAAAAACTTGCATCCCAATACCAAACCAATCATTCAGTCAAATCAAATCCAGCCATTACAAACTTCAACATCATTGCTTGATCACCAAATACACATTTCTAGATACAAAAAGGATACAATCTCCTTCCTTTGTAACCTATAACTCATCTATGCACTTGATTGGAATTTACTACATCCAAAACCCATGTCTTGAAGAAATTTCAAGAGCATCTAATTACTATACACATTTACCAACTATACCAAAATGATTTTGAATATTACAATTAGCAACTCTATGTTGTGTAGTTATAAAAGCTGATACAAGCTGTTTGAATTTGAATCATGATCAATGAACAAGAAAAGTAAATTGTTTCTTGGCTAACTATAGTGTGATTAAGGATGTCTTCTGCTCATAACTTAGCCATTTTTTGAAAAATGAATATGCATAAAAGTAAATGCTTTCAGTAAAGGAAAAAGGAAAAAGCTTAACAAGATAATTCACCTTCAAATTTCTGACTTGATGCGGACAGCCAGCAGGTACATAAACAGCATCACCTAGTTTTTGAATGAAAGTCCATGGTTCAATACCTATACAACCATATAGAACCATGATTAATAATGTGCAGCAAAACTAACCAGATGTCACAATAACTACAATGAAAAGCTAACCGTATTCCTCTTTGAGCTTCCTCTTATGTTCCATGGTTAAGTATATAGTTTGATCATGTATTGGGTGAACCACCTGGAATAAAATATGGAGATCTAAATCAGTAATCTCATTTACTTAAGCAGCTTAAACTCAATTACTTCGATGGAATGCTGTAACTGCTAGCATGGCTAAACAATTGCTGCTGAAATTTCATACTCTACCTATAATTCAGTGTAATGACCATTATAATGGAAATCTCAAAAACATAAAAGGCAGGAATATCCCTAAACGACCATAAACTAACTTGAAAATATATCAAGCATTCAGCAAAAGGTTCAAACTATTAAAGAAAAAAGCAAAAAAATTAGCTGATCAAACCAAAAGATAACTTTTTGGCATGAGGTATATATACATCTATTCTAGTAAAAAGACTGCAAATGTTTTCAAGGTTCAAACTATTAAAGAAAAAAGCAAAAAATTTAGCTGATCAAACCAAAAGATAACTTTTTGGCATGAGGTCTATATACATCTATTCTAGTAAAAAGACTGCAAATGTTTTCAAGGTATAAAATTTTACAAAGACGCCAATTGCATCAAATATCTAAATCGGAGGAGAGGACAAGTACAGATGTTTGTCTTCCTTTTCTAGATACTGAGGCTAGTTCCATAAGTAGAAGACGAACTAGGAGAAAAAATAGCATGTATGGTCAACATGTAAAAGCATTATTCTATGCCCAGTTGACATGAAACTGCAAACCACAAGATAAGTTTAAAGAAGATACATTTTGCAAATTGGTAACCACCTGTTCTAGTGGACGACAACAGACATGCCTGAATTCCTTAAAGTGTTTCATCAGATATTGTTCTAATTTAGGCACATCTTGCCTCCTGAATATGTCCCACAAAGCACCACTGTCCACATCTGCTACATTGTTTCTTAACACTTCAACAATTTCTTCCCTTTTCCACTCATCCAATTTTCCCCCTCTACTTGTTTCATCAGATTCAACTGTACTTTGCACATCCACAAATTCAAGCTCAATATCACGACTTCTCTGAACTTCCAGTGAGATTGGAGAATTTTGATTTTCCTGATCAACATTTGCAGCATCAATCAGATTATTTCTCTCAACATTTTCAGCTTTATTATTCTTTCCTTTGCTTCTTCCTCTCATCCTTATATCACCTTCCTTCACATCGTTGCCACTGGCACTAGTATTAATAGGCCTAGTCTTATGATTAACTTCTCCATTATCTGTGTTGTCTCCATTCTCCATCCCTCCCTTCTCAAGAGTAATTTGCGAGCCTCCCACAACCTGATCAAATAATTTGAGTTCTCTGGTTTCAGGATGCAATTTCAAACCATCAATACCCATCATTCGTCGAAATCTTGAACAATAACTCCTGAAAATTCTCCCTTCAGCCTCATCTCGCATGGTAGATGTCTTTCCATCTCTGCATAGCTCTCTTTCCTCCTGTGCAGCATGTTTCTGTTTCAATTTTTCAATTTTCAAAAGCTCTTTAGGTTGTAGGTCAACTGCTTTAGTATGAGTCAGCAAATTCACCTGAAATTAGCAATTAACATTCTTAAAGAATAAAAGAAAACCATAAAGGAAATTAAGAAGAGACTAAAATAACAAAGATGCAGATGGTCTGTAGTATGACAATTCCTCTAAATGTCAAACTCTACCATTAACTTTGAGAGATCAGGTATTTACATTGTGAAATGCAATAAATGCATGTAAAATGTACAAGTAATTAGTTCTCATAAGTAACAACATCATGATATTTTTAAAAGCACATATTTTATAAATTTTCACCACAATCTAGTAGCCTGGCTAACAATGACCAGAAACTTTTCAGGGTCAAATAACTCTAGTACTAGAAATGCATTATTCTAGCTCCAATTTAACCCTAAAACAACCAAATTTCGACAACTCCTAACTCTTGACTGCAGTAATACAATACAATTATGTGACTTTTCCTGATTCAAAAGTGCTGAGCCCTTGCCACTCAAGAGGATGTGACACAGTAACTTTATGCCTTTTGACCATCCACCTTGACTATTATTTACCAAGTCAAATGACAAAATTGGAAGTAAACCATGTGTCAACTTTTACAGATCTCTTATTAATCACCATTATTCCTCAAACTAAACTTTCAATATTAACAATTATCCTAAACACAGCATTTCTTGAAAACTTTTTGGGAAAATGTGATGTCTCAAAGTTAATCCCCAGAAAATCCATGTTGAGCCATATATCAAGTGTTTCTATAACACTAATGGGACTGATGGGGATACTACAAGCCTTAAGTTGGAAGTTTATACAACACTAAGTCTGCATTCCACAGCTAGAGACCAA
Organism: Coffea arabica; assembly: GCF_036785885.1. NCBI lineage: Eukaryota > Viridiplantae > Streptophyta > Magnoliopsida > Gentianales > Rubiaceae > Coffea > Coffea arabica. The sequence continues at coordinate 43,431,092 of NC_092323.1, forward strand.
GAAGAGAGAATAATTGCCACCAATACAACATTGTATACCATACCACATCAGACATATGACTGTGAAGCTTGGTAACAGAGTCTCCACGCCCAAGTTCTTCAGCAAATCCATACGCAATATATGTTTTTGGCCCCACATCTGGCTTCAAAAAATTTTTTGGAAGTTTGCCAGCAAGATTTAAATACCCACCATGTGGATGAGTATAAACCTTAAAAGGTAAGCAATTAATAAACTCAGCATTATGACGAGGTAACTGCTCCTCAAATAAACTAGATGGAGGCCAATCTTTCGACTTTAAAATCCGTGGCCATCCATAACTGTCAAAGGTACCCATGGAGTAACCTCGAAAGAACTGGTGTACATTAATATCAACCTGCAAAGTATGCAATAGAAGTACAAAAAATTTAATTAACAATCCAAATCAAAATATTATACAACTGCAATATTTACTCATTTGAACAGACTCTGGATCTCGAGATTCATTCAAGGGTCTTACTAAAGCATATTTAGATAATATCAACAAAATCTACCATTTAAAGAATGAGAACTTTCAATTGTGATGGGTTATATGAGCATTACACTTGAAGTTGGAGACATAAGTAGCATTTCAGACAGAGGGTGTCTGGCTTAGCATTCATTTATTCTGAGGTTACAATATACTACTGCACCATCAATACACAGAACATATAATACAAATTAACGACCAAAAGATCTCAAAGCATAGGAAGAGTGTTCAAAGGCATACTAAAAGATCACCCAAAGTAAAATAGAATTAATCTTCCAGAACTGAATTAAACTCAGTTAAAAAGAAACAGCTTACTAGACTATGGTTTTATGGGGAAAAGTAACTAAGTTGACCAGATAAACAATTTAAAGAACTTCCACCATTTACATCCAAAACAAATGCATAGTTAAGATCTAAATTGAAAGATCTGAAGGTCCTAATACAAGGTTTCAAACCGCATCTATATCCACGAGTACCAGCAACACACCACAGTGAAAACATACTGATAAAATCATTTGCTGCACAATAATGTGTGACAAGAAATTTAAAACATGCCCTGCCACAGGACCTTGGCATTAACCTTTAGTTTCTCCTCTTACATAGAAGCTCATTGAGCAGCAGTAATCTAGTACAACCCATATTTCATCACATTAAACTACGAATCCCCCACTGCTTGCATAAGAACCCTCAATATTCAACTTATAGCCACTGAACCCGACTTTTCTCAGACCTAAGTAACAGCTTAATACTTTCATAAACTACTGATTTATAGGAAAGATGAAAGTAGCTATCGGACAAAGGTTATTTCGCATCAGAAAAATGAACAACATTGTCATAAAAAAATACCTATACTTAAACGACTAGAAGCAAGAAATAACTTGCAAAAGGAAAGCTGTTTCAAAAGATTCAATTTATGCTGCAATTGGACAAGGCAACATCCATTTATGCTGAAATTTAATTGGGCTATTATCTGCTAAAATGGATACAAACATAAGTTTCTGAATCAAATAAGCCAAAAACAAAAAACGCATGTGTTTGTTCTGCGAAAAGGGTAGATAAGCTGACCTCACACCAATCTAAGCAACTTATAGCTTTCACATCCAACAGCACTGGATGGTTAACATTTTTAATCTGGCGAAAAGCACGCCACATCACCATTGGTTCCCAGCTCAAACCCAATGTTGTATCAAGAACATTCCTGACAATCACAGGTTCACCGTTCATCCAATGCCATTGGAAATGCTTCTGATCCTCAGGCTGGAGTTCCACAGCTTTTGGACAGTACAAAAAGTTGTCCCGAGAATCTTGACGAGAAGCTGCTTTACGCAAGTTACCACAGCTAACATTGGGTCCATCTGCAAATTGTAAACAAGAACACCACTTCTTAGAAATTGCAGGAACATCTTCAAGTTTCAATTCTTTTTTCATTTTCTCTGCTCTGACAAGCAACTCAGGAGCCTCATTCTCTGAAATCAAGCACTTCAGTTCCAAAAATCCCTTACTACAACCACCAAGTTCAGAGGGAGGGCAGGGAATGCTACCATCTTTATTGGATTTCCATTGGCTAACTAAGTCCAAATCATCCACAGAAGCATTCTCAATTTCTGCATTGCAAATATCAATTTTAGTTCGAGACTGTCTAGCACACATTCCGCTCTTAGTTGAACCCATCACAGGACACGTCTCGACGCCATGCAAGTAATCTGGCCCCGGATCAATAAATTCCACAATATTTCCCTCATCACTCCCCTGCAGACAGCCATCCCTAAGCTCTTGACAACAACGCAGACAAAGCTCATAAGCACAATTGGGGCAGCTTCTGTGAAAATCAACAATAGAAGTTTTGCAGTTGTCGCTGCACAAGACGTAACAAAACTTCATTTTCTTCACCATATGGATTAAACATGAGTAATCTGAAAAGATTGTGTTTAAAAGCCTACCAATAAATTTTCTCATGCATCTGGTGGTTTGCTCGCTCTACCTTGATCTCTAAAACTGGCAAGTCTGCAAAACAAAAATAAGTACAGTAAGTACTTTAAACATTGGCGAAATAAACATCTGTAAGGAGGTCCTCAGACACTATTATACCACCAATCTTCTGGGTGCATCAGACCAAAAGTTAGCACAAAGAAATTAGAATTAATTAAACTGCATACATATTAAACAAATATCTTACTCGCATGTCAATCCTAAAAAGATATTTCAAAAATGAAAAAATTATAACAAAGAAAAGGCACCTTTAAGGGTAGCATCTCCTTAACATGTCCATCAAATTTTTCTAGAGAGGACACTACCAGTTACGTCATGGTTCCAGAAAAACATCAAACCCTATATTACCAACTTTCAGTCGACAGCTGATTCACTTGTGTTTATTAACCAAGCATATGTTGTCAACTAGTAACATTTTTAGGACTTGGTTTAATAGATCCCAGCAGCTTTGATTTGCATCTTCTATGTCTGCTGGAACATTATGATTTGGCATTGTGTTACATGCCATGTCTACTCTCATGACTAATATGTCTCCTCCTAAGCAATGGAACTAAAAAGAGTTCAACAAAGAGGTAGGATAAAAAGTACATGGAGAACAGAATCCCAGAGCTTCTGCAAACAAAATGAGAACACCTTTAAGCTTTGCCTCTATCCTCTTCTCCATCATCTGTTCTTCATTGAACTGTTTCAGGAAAGGGAGAAGCAGTTGTAGGATGTATTTTGAGTACTCCATCTTTTCTTCAGCACTGAATTCCAATTCTAATTTCTCCTTGTGCTACATAAAACAATTGCAGTTCAGAGTATATGATCAAATACCAAAAAGGAACAACAGCTCAAAAAATACATGTATAAAGAAAACTGACTTTTATTGGCATCTCCATGCGTAAGCATGCTTTGCAGTTGCAATTCTTACGACAAACTGGACATGACTCCGCAAAAGCCTCTTTCTGAACACCAGGATACCTGCATACGAGCCCAAAAAAGATAATGACCACTGAGTTATAACCAAAAAAGAAAAGGGAAAAAAAAGGATTGCCCAGCACCCATGATAGGTAGAGCACTACTTTTCCACCCACTAGAACACAATTATTTAAGCTTACACATGACAGTCCAGCCACACAAAATTCCCAATTCCAGCTAAATTTGCTAAATACCAATTTCAACAAGCTAGACAAGTACTCAGAGGAAGCATAGCTACTTTGCTTCAGAGCAAGATAGGTATTTACATGAACAATAGACAAAATATCAACTTTCTAAAGGCGCCATATCCTAGCAGCTAAAAATATCTTAAATAATACTACATCAAAATGGAAAAACATAAGAACTTTGAAATGGTTTGTCTTGAACTACTATTTCGTACCAAGTATGTATGCAGGGGAGACAATATCGCTTCGTCTTACACATGGTACAGCGAATAACCTTTCCTCTGTCATTTCTCTGGCACTGATGACACATATTGGACTCAATTAAAATACCCTGCCACATCCAAATTCAAATTAAAAACTTTCCTCATAACGAATTGAATCACAAAAAACCAAAAAGTTTCAGATGATGCAAACATCTTACATTATCATCCTTGAGCATTCTGTTTAGTTTTGGGCCGCCACCTCTATCTCCTCCTCCTAGCTGGGTTTTACGCCGCCTTTTACCTCTGTTTTGCTCTTCAGTTTCTCCCTGCTCCTTTTCCGCTTCCCCAATAAATTCACCACCACTCCCACCTTTCTCCTCTTCTTCTTTCTCCGGTACATCTTTAGATGGCTTTCTCCATCGCCTTCTCTTCATATTTTCTTCATCGACTTCTTCTTCTCTGCTTCATGCATTACGAGGCATTGCGATATAGCTAGTACACGACAGTAAAGTGCTCTTAGTTTTAGGAAAAAGTTATTTGCGCTCCACTTTTTATTAAGGGTTAATCACCATTTATCCCCTTAAAAATATCTCATTTTTCAATTTACCGTCTAACCTTTAATTTTACTCACTTAATCCGCTTTAGGACAAAACTGCCCTTGCATTATTTTAACTTTTCATTTACCTTGTTTTCCTTTCATTTATTTCTTTTTCTCTTTCTTCTTTATTTAATTCTTCCTCTTTCCCACAAAAATCTTCACCTTAATAATTAAAATTGAAAAAAGAGGAATTGGAGATATCTATCTTCTCCTTAAATGATTAAAAAATATTCAAATCACTTTCCTAAAATATAATTTTTTTACCCTTTCAATTCTTTTAATTTTGGGTTTTCCTCTTTCCTTTCTAGTTTCTCATTTTATTCTCAAGAAAATATCATAAGATGAAATTATTTTCCTTTCTTTTATTTCTTTTTCTCTTTCTTCTCTCTTTCATCCTTCCCAATAGAAATTTCATTTCAACAAAAATTTTTGTTTTGAATTTGTAATTGCATATTTCTGGGTGACACGTGGCATCAAAAACTAATTTTTTTTTTGTATGATGCCACGTGTCACAAATTTCAATTGATGATTATTAATCAGGTCACAATTTTATCTTAAAATATGTTTTTGGGAATAAAATGAGAAACTAGAAAAGAAAGAGGAAAACCCAAAATTAAAAGAATTGAAAGGCTAAAAAAATTGTATTTTAGGAAAGTGATTTGAATATTTTTTTAATCATTTAAGGAGAAGATAGATCTCTGCAATTCCTCTTTTTTAATTTCAATCATTAAAGTGAAGATTTTTGTGGGAAAGAGAAAGAATTAAATAAAGAAGAAAGAGAAAAAGAAATAAAAGAAAGGAAAACAAGGTAAATGAAAATTCAAAATAATGCAAGGGCAATTTTGTTCTAAAGGGGGTTAAATGAGCAAAATTAAAGGTTAGGGGGTAAATTGAGAAATGAGGTATTTTTTAATGGGATAAAATGTGATTAACCCTTTTATTAATGGCATTCCTATAATTTATTTTACCATATAATCTAATAAATGAAAATTATAGGATAAAAATGATAGTGAGGATAACTAATAAAAAAAATAGAATGCAATTAGTGAAAGTGTGATTAACAAAAAATAGTGTAATTAACATTTTCTCACTTTTATTAACATATGTACTTGAGATTAAGATTGTCTTAGTTCAGCACATGTATTCAAACGTTAACATGTTTAGAAGTATTTAAGGTGAATTTCTCAGAATAATGTTGATATACAAAAACATCACAAATGTTAATGTTTTGTAGGATTTGTGTCTGAAATAAGGGTTGTTGTAGCTACTAATATCGGCACACAAAAAATTCGATTTATTTTTGAAATTTTTTTCAACAGCTTAAGAATTTTTTAAACTAAGATTTTTGGTTGAATGTTTTATTTTAATCGCAGATGGACTGTTGATCAACATTTGATCAACGGTCGTGATTTGAAGGTGCAGAAAATAAATTTTTAATTCTATTGCCACACAGAAAAATTATGGCAAATGACTTATTTTTAAAAGCCGCACATTAAATTTGTGGTGAAATTTGTGGATCGTTAATCCATTTGATCAATGGCTGGAAAATCACTGCAGATTCAATATGCAGCAATCTAAATTTTTTTTTCGAAACCACACATCTAATGTGCAGGAATTTGAATTTTTTTTTTGAAACTGCACTTCTGATGTGCGGCAATAGCTCTTGACCATTGATCATGAGTTGATGACCTTTTTTTTCCTTCACCGCAAATTAAATTTGCTGCAGAGGAATTTTGTTTTTTTTTTAAATGCCGTAGCTCTGGACTGTTAATGCAAGCGATCAACGGTGTCAACTTTAGTCAAAAACAATTTTCTAGTCAAAGTAGCAATACAACCGAAGCTTAAGCTCCTATCGATAGTTTTGCTATAAAACTAACTCAACTTCAACTAGTATTCTCACTCGGACAATCCCAACTTCAGTTTTAGCTTAAAACTTGTGCCTATTTCCCTCTCGCACAACCCCAAATCCCCCCATCTTCTTCGTTGTCTTCTCAAACGAGTGGCGTCGGCAAGGATAGTCTCCGAAGCAAATTTGGTAGCAAAGTGTATTTGCAAAGCCACTGTGACGACCCCACTATACCCTAAGACAAACCAAAGAGTTAAGCGAATCGTCTGCCTGACTCTCGTCAAGACTCACTCATTTACTCATATTAATTTCAAAGATAACATTTCACTAACTAAAGCCATTAGCAGTCCATCACACTCGGATACATATCAAAACAAAAGAAAAGTTGTCGTAACCCATAACAATTAATATGTACAACCCTCAAAGATAACAAAGTTGGCAAAACCATAACCTTATATACAAAGGGATTTATCCAAGTACAATTCAAGTTTCAGGCTTAAATTTCAGGCTAATCTCTACACCTGTTCTTCACTCTTGTAAGGAAAACAAACTAATAGGTTGAATGAAACCCAGTGAGGTTCCACACAAGCAACAATCAATTAAACACTTAAACAAATAGTAAAATTAAACAAAGAGGAAACACTTCACTGAGTAATCACTGTTAAAAGAATACAACGCTCGTATTAGAGCCATTTCAATGCACTACACACTCTGCCGTACCTCCCCTTATAACCTCCAAACAATAAACACTTCCCTTACTTAGATGGCCATATCAGTATTCTACTACTCTGTGGTAATACTCGAGCATACCGAAACACTTACCCAAAGCTACCATCCTATCCGACGAAGCCCTTTGTTGGCTCAAATAGTCCATTGAATAGAGGATTTTAGGGCCCAATTCAGTCGGTGTGGTAAAGTACACACACAGTTTACAGTCATGCACACTTACAGTAACACTTGGTCAATTATCAACCTTTAAACTCAAACTAAGTTGGGTGTGATAAAGTACACCCCCGATTTAGAAGACTAGGGACAATTGAAAACTTCACAATACACTTTACAATGAATCACTAGTAATATTTCCATAGTAAACAATTTATCACATAACATCACTTAAGAAACACAAACAATTAACACATAAATACGGAAATATGTAGGCAATTTAAACACACCAATGTGGCAACACTCACCTAAAATATTTTGAGTTCATACCTCGGTACTTGGATTCTCCGCCAAAACTCCCTCGGCTTCTGAGATATTTATAGACTTATTAATTCCCCAAATGATAAAGTTAAGCTCACATGATTATTTCAACTAAAGTATTTATATATATATGTGTATATATATAATTCAAGATGTTTAAGGTGATTATATGGCAATAAAAGTTGGGATTTAGGTTCTGAGGATCATTTAGAATTGAGGTGTAAAGTAAGTTTTCTAGGATTTGGTAGTTTAGGGATCCTATGAATTTCCTTGATTTTACCCTAGATTTTTGGATGACTTTTATAGGTAAGACTTTTATAAGGTAACTTAGAGGAGTTTGATCAGTTTTGGTTCATTTCTACCTTAGAAATTTAAAATTAAAAGCTAGAATCGAAGTACTAAGTTAGGATTGTTCATGTTCCATGTTTTTGGTCCAAAGTTCACTATTTCCTTGGTTCAAACCTCCTAAAATCCAACCTGCATTTTATCATTATACCTAATAGGTTGTTCTCAATTCCAAGTTTGGTCAAAATTTCTAGAGAAGTTTAGAAATTAGCTTGGAATCCTCAACCATTCCAATCGGCTCAAAAGGATCTAGCAAGCTGACCAACTCAGGTTTTCTTTTCTCAAACTCAATGTTTCTTGTTCTAGTCAAGGTAAACGTAACATTTTGAACAAAATAGAGGATTATAGAGTATTCTTGACCAATATTTGCACAATTTTAGTTCATATAATAGAAATCAACTGGAAAGAAAGACAACCACTCCCTTGGCTTAAAATCAGCTAAGTCAGCCATGTAGTTTAGTCATTACAGCCCCATTACGTGAGCTTTCACAAGGAAAATAAGCATGCAACACGAAACAAAGGCTATACTAAACATATATCAAGAATTTCCTAGCTAATCTCTTGGAATTTCGGATAAAAGGTTACTAAATCAAATTTTCTTTCCTCTTGACCAAGCTGGATATTCCAGCAAGAATTCAACCATAAAACTTAAATTTTCACCATAAAACTCACATGCATCAGCCTATAAACTGTATACAGGGCCTAAAACATGAATTCCAGTTACAATCTCCCAAAGTTTTCAAAGAACATGACCAAAGTTGTAGCATTTTTTTCCTCTAGATTTGCTGTTTTGGAATTCCAGTTTTGGTGTTGCTGTACAAGTTCATCTTTTCTTGCTTTAACACTTCAAATATCACATGCATGACCAGATTATAGCCACTAGTGTTGCTTAAAATAAATCCTAACTAGGATCAACAAAAACTCTTAGCAAGAGCCTGAAATTTTCCAGCTTTAACACATTAGCAGTCACACTTCATCCTATCAAGAATTCTAGCAAGAGTTTCTTTACAATCTATTCTTATCAGGCTTCATTTTAAGTTATAAGCTGCATGCATGTCAAAATGTGTAAGCTAGAGAGTATATATAAGACATGCAAACATAATTTTAAGAGGTTTTTGAAGAAAACAACTAGGAATTTGCAGCTTAGTTCATCGGGTATCCTGTAGCAGCTTTACATGAAATTTTCCAGATTTGTTGAACTTTGTTTCCCGGGAATTTTCTTCTTTTCTTGGTTCTAACTCAGCCTAAGAGACTGCTAACTAAAAACAAAAGAAAATGGAAAGAAATTCAGTAGATTACCTCTGGTTCTTAATGGCTTTAAGCTAGGAAAAGTTTCCGATCTCTCTCTCCACGATTCTTAGCTAGATAGGCTAAATTCTTTCTTGATTCCTAGCTGGTTCTCATGGTGGAAGAAAGGTAAGAAATGGTTTCCTAGTTGCTTTGGTTTTTCTCTCCTTTTCCTCTTGATGGTCTCTCGGGTAACTAAGCTAAGAAAGGGGAAAACTAAGCCAACTTTTACCTATTTACCTCTTTGACCAACTGAAATATAAGATGAGTAATGCATTTGCATGCTCATTGGGCTACTGGTGAGGACAAGTGTCCTCCACATTGCTATTGTTTTTTTTTTTTCAACAAAATCCGACAGGTATTAATGATTTTTGGTATAGATGATACAATTTCTCCTAAGGTTTGTTTATTGAGGAGTAACAAATATGTAAATGAACCAATAATAAAACGGAAAAATGCGACATGCACTAAATCATAAATAAGACATGAAAACTTTCGGGCCTTCACACTCTTCCCCCTTTACAAGAATTTGGTTCTCGAAATTCTTACCATTATTCTTAAGTAGGTCGGGATACAAATCTAAGATCTCTATTTGACACTATACTTACTGGAATCCCATGAAGTCTTACAATCTTGTCTATATACAATTTGACGAATTTCTCCAAAGAATATTTCATATTTATTGGAAAGAAATGAGCCGACTTAGTCAATCTATCCACTATTACCCAGACTGCATCATGACCTTTCTAGATTCGGGGTAATCCTGATACAAAATCTATAGTAATATGTTCTCATTTCCATTCAGATATCTCCAAAGGTTGCAACAGTCCAAAGGATTTCTGATGTTTCGCTTTAACTTGTTGGCATGTCAAACAGGTTTCAACATATTAAACAATCTCCCTCTTCATATTATCCCAACAATATAACTTCTTCAAATCCTGATACATCTTATTACTACCGGGACGTACCGTATATTTAGAACAGTGAGCTCTATCCAAAATCCTTCATATTAGCTCTTCACAATTCGAGACAACGATTCGGTTTCAAACTTTAGTATGCCATCTTTCCCTATACTGTGATCAGGCAATTTTCCCTCTCGAGCCTTTTCCAATCATTTCTGCATGGCAAGGTCTCTCTCTTGGCTTTTCTAACTTGGTCCACTTGTATCGGTTGCATTAAGATATTCTCAAATACTATCTTCTAATTTTCGGGTTTGGGGTTCCATCTACTAATCTCTTCTAACATTCCCCACTCCTTAACTATTAACCCTACCACCTTTGTCTTTCTGCTAAGTGCATCGGTCACAACATTAGCTTTCCCTGAATGATAGTTAATCATACATTCATAATCCTCTAGGAATTCATCCACCGATGCTGTCTCAAATTCAATTCCTTCTGAGAAAAAAAAGTATTTTAAACTCTTATGATCAGTATAAATCTCAAAAATTACCCCATACAAATAATGCCTCCATTTTTTCAATGCAAACTACCACGACTAACTCCAAATCATGAGTCGGATAATTCTATTCATAAGGCTTCAATTTTTGGGAGACAGAGGCTATAACCTTATCATCCTACATTATTACACACCTCAATCCTTCTTTTGAAGCATGTGTATATACTATGAAGCTGTCTCTACCATTTGGTAGTGCTAACACTGGGTCGGTAGTTAAACGCTTCTTCAATTCATAAAAACTAGCATCACATTTGTCATTTCAAACAAATCTAGCTTGCTTATGGGTTAAATTTGTCAAACGACGATAATATCCTGCCAGACCTTGAAAACTACATATCTCAGTAGGGTTCTCTGCCCGCTTCCAATTAACAACAGTTTCAACTTAGCTGGATCTACAATAATTCCTTTCTTTGAGATGATATGCCCTAAAAATGATACTTTTTCCAACCAGAATTCACACTTACTAAATTTAGCATACAACTGATATTCTCTTAAAGTCTGTAACACTATCCTTAAATGCTGATCATGATCTTCTTGGATTTTGGAGAATATTAAGATATTATCAATGAAAATCACCACAAATTGATCCAGGTAAAACCTAAACACCCGATGCATTAAATCCATAAAAACTGCTGGTGCATTAGTCAATCCGAATGGCATCACTGCAAATTTGTAATGTCCATATCGAGTGTTAAAAGCGGTTTTAAGTACATCTTCCTTCTTAATCCTCAATTGATAGTATCCTTGCCAAAGTCTATCTTAGAAAACCCGATTGCCCCTTGTCATTAATCAAATAGCTCATCAATATGTTGCAGATGATACTTATTCTTAACTGTAAGGTTATTCAAACCCCAATAATCGAGACATAGTCTCAAACCTCTATCTTTTTTCTTCACAAATGACACTGGAACTCCCCACGGTAACTCACCCAGCTGTATAAAACCCTGCTTTAATAAATCCTGTAATTGGATTCTTAACTCCTTAAGTTTGGCCGGAGCCATTCGGTAAGGTGTCTTGGAGATAGGATTTGCCTCAGATAACAATTAAATCTTAAATTCTATCTTTCTCTCAGGTGGTAATGGCATTAGTTCCCGAGGGAAAATGTCTGGATAATCCTTTACTATTGGAACATATTCAACTCTCACCTTATCATTTGGAGTATTAATTAAGTAAGCCAAATAACCCTGTGCCCCTCTACTCAGCAATTTTCTAGTTTGTATTCCTGAAATAAGGTCAGGCAAAGCCATTCTACCCTTCATATCCAATCTTAGAATTGGTTCCCTGGAATATGAAATTCTACCATCTTAGTTCTACAGTCCACCTGAGCATGATACTGGACTAAACAATTCATACCCAATATAACATCATAACCTCAAATGGGTAAAGTTATAAGATCCTCCAACAATTTTCTTTTCCCAATTTTAATCTCACAATTTCTATACCCCACATTGGTTATCAAACTTGATCACTAGTTGGAGTTTTAATTTCTAAATCATAAGGCAGTTTGTTAGACTTCATATCAATTTCACGCATAAAATTGAAAGTTACAAATAAATGCGTGGCATCAGGGTCAATCAAAATCTTAGCTAAGTGATTAAAGACAGGGATCGTACCTTCTACCGCCTCAGTTGTCTCTAGCACGTACTGCCACTCTAAAGTATATACTCTAGTTGGTACTTTCTGTCGATTCCCTTCATTATTAGTCTGTCGAAGTGCAGGTGGTGGGGTGTTGGTACCCCTTGGTAACTTAGTTGGGCAACTACCAATTTGGTGCTCCGAACTTCAACAAAATAAACATTTTCGTCCCTTCACCCAACAGTTTTCCTCGGATTGATTTTCTTTTTCACAGTATCCACATGCTGTCTAGGAGCCCGATGTTTGCCCTCCACTGGGAGGCCGTCCTTGTTGTCCTCTTTCTACATGAGCTTCTTTGGGTGGAGTCCCGGTTGGTTGGTTCTGAGTTCCAGGTGAAAATCTCAATTCACTAGTTCCTTTTCCAGCTTTGGACGGTAGGACATTTCCTCGAGATTGCCCGAGAGTAGGGCTAGAGGCATTTTTCTTTCTAGCTTGAAAAGCCTTAAGTTGGACTAAGCATTTTCAATTCTCTTGGCTTTCTCAAGAGCCCCAGCCAAAGTATGCAGGGTGACTGGCGCTAATGATTCCTAAATGATGTGAACTTGACCCAGCAAGAACTAGTCTTGGATCAGGTTATGGATACAAAAGATGGATTCTAAAACGATCAAGGACAACTTGAGATTGTTTAGAAGAGTAGAAAGGTGCCACAATTCAACATGGTCTTGAATTGATAAGCCAAAACTTGAACAAAGGAGACACAACTCATTTTGTATCAAGAGGCATTCACAAAGGAACAAAGAAAAGAGTTAAACTCTCACATTTTCATAAAATCATTTTCCCCCTTAATTAAAGGGAAGTGATGCCTTTTATAGGCTTACAAGACTCAACTCCTAACTTAACTAGAACTAGGAATTAACTAAACTAAACCTAATTTGGCTAAAAAAAAACTAACTCGAGTTCGACTAACAACATTGATCCACATGATCTAACTGTGTACTTAACCAACTAATGACTAACTAAACACAGACCAAAAATTAGAAAACATAAACATAATCAATCCGTGACCTTTAGCTAGGTCTTAAGCCATGGTTCCCATGGTTCTTACTCAAGTCGGGCACTTGTTGTTAACTCTATTCATTGGACACCAACGAATCATGAGAGAATCTTGAAATAAGGCACGGGCAGCTCTTTGGACTCGTATCATTCCCCTCCTTTTGAAAAGATTTGCCCTCAAAGTGATGGATCGCTTAAGGTGCAATAACGATGGAATAACGTGAATGAAGACAATCTTAGTAGCATGATGTCTAGACAAACTCTTGATACTCAAACTCAAATTGCGCATAAAACTCAACTTTTATTGGTAGCAACATGATGAATTCGGCAGCTTCATCTTCATGTGAACAAGGGAATGATGAAGACATCAAGGGTGAAGAAAGACTACTCAAATCCACGAGCTGATTGAGACTGAAAAAATCATGGATCGCAGCTTGTTTTGGATCCTCATTTGCAACAGGAACAAGTAGAAAATCAGGTTGCACTTCTTTAATCAAAGCTGAAAGTTCACGGACAGCTTTACAACCTACAAAAACAAAATAACCTCAGTTTGACTTGAACCAAAAATTGGATATATAAACAATGGAACATTATTAGCTATATGGCAAGAAGGTTTAGAACAAGAGTTAAATGTTAAAACTCTCTTGGACAATTCGTGGTTCCTTCCAGCAACCAATTCATCTAGTTTGGTCATTGCTGGTTTGTCACACTCTTCCTCAAAATCTGCATAAGAACTACAAGAGTTAGGGCTGAAATTATGCCCAAATTAAAGTAAAAATGATGAAGGACCCAAAGTTAATGAACAAAAATCAAAATCTGGAATTTTTCCACCAAAATGAGCTCTAATAGACTCTTTATTGGTACAGACAGTTTTGAATTAGAATTGTTCCATGAAGTGATACCAAACGGACTTAATTGCTTGATGACAAACTCCGTGGAAGCTGTCAAAGTGTACAAGTGACTTAGAAATGGAACATTGCATGACTAACTCCACTTGGTTTCACTTAATTTGCACAAAGAAGAAATACTAAACAAAGCAAAGGTAAGTTGGTTAGGAAAGCAATAAGATCGCAAATTCTCACTCAAAAGTAGCTCACTTGATTTTACACTCAACTTATCAGAATTTCCCATCTCTTGTTCTAACTCATTGCCCTCGATTTTTACCTCATGTTCAAACTCTACGACATTACTCACACTCTCATGTGTTACAACAATTTCCTTATATCTGCCTGGTGGACTAGAAGGAACATCTCCTTTATTAACATCGGTTGACATGTGATTAAGTTGCTCAAAGTATTAATTCATCACTTGTCTAAATTCCTCCTTCATAGAATCAACCCAGTCTTTAGTCCAACTTAGGAAATCATCCTTTGGTTCATGAAACTTTGACTCAATCCGAGAATTCTTAGGTTCCATGACTTGATTGTCACGACATTCCTTGGATGAATCTCGTTTGCTTGAGGATGATCTCGACTTAGATTCTCGATACAAATTTCTTTGCTTCTCCTCATACTCATCACAAGCACGTTTATATCTTTTATATGCATACAAAGCACAAAAATGATCCATTTCCTCCCGAAGTGAACGAAACTCATGTAGTGAATACGACAATCTCGAAGAAGTTTTGGAACTAGAGTGATCAAAACCCCTCCTCTTAGAAGGTTCGTACTCCAAGAATTCTTGATGATACGAACGAGATACAGCTCTACAAGGCATGGTTAAGTGACCTGCAAAATTGGTTAGCAAAGAAAAGAAATTCCTCACAACACACAAGCTCTCGTGTTTGCGCTCGTCACTCGTGTATCACTCAAGTATATCACACTCTATTGACCTTACCAACTCTTTCAAGTCCTTGATCACAATCCTCAAGACAATATGAATTGCTCACAATTTGATCAAGATGGCTCAACAATTCAATTAGCAAAGTGGTAAGGACTAGAAATTCAAGACAATAGACTTGATAAGAGTACTTGACTTAAAATCTGAAAATTGCGTGACACTTAACAACTGGAGTTTTGAGGATGTATTTGGGGCTAGAACAACTGGAATTTATGAGCAAAAGCTACTGGAAAAGAATGAAAATAGTGACATAAGAAAGCTAGGAAATCAACTCGAACAAGGTTGGAAAGTTTGACTCTTCGAAGGAAAATCTGGAATTTGACACTTTGAAGAGAAATCTGGAATTTTTGGTGGCAAATTTAGGATCTAAACCACTGCAACTTGGACGTGGTTTCTGGACTTTCGGGGATGGACTTTATGGATTGAAAATGAACCTAGCTATCGACACAAAAATTTTGGTGTGAATCGACACAAGAATAAGTTGACTTGAAGCTACTTAGTTCTAGTTCTTGATGTGTACAATCTGGAAAATTTTGTTGGACTGATTTATCTTGGAGAACTGGAATTTAACACCCTTTTCCCAAGACACAAGGATTAAACAAGCTATAGTCAATGACTTTCAAGAAAATCTGGACAACTTATTTCAAATTGTACTGGTCTAGTCAAATTCAAATAGGAATTGGAAAAGACTTGCGGTTGTTTGTTATTACATTTGTCCAGCTGAATTTGGTATTTCCCAAAACAGGTTTGATACTCAATTCTGGCTTTTTTCAAGAATGATAGCTCGTTTCGAATTGTACCACTCTAGTCAAATCCGAATGGGAATTGAAAAATACTCGCGGCTGTTTTTTATTATATGTGTCTAGCCGAATTTGGTACTTCCCAAAACAGGTTTGATACTCAATTCTGGCTTTTTTCAAGAATCAAATTCATGGTTGTGTTGTTGGTTTTTTTATGCACAACAGCCAAGAACTTCAAGAAATAAGTAACTTGCTACTGGAATTTTTTTTTTGCAGTTTTGAATGTTCAAGACTTCAGTTCCCAAAAAAAACCCAGAAACTTCAAGATTTTGATCAAGAATATATGTGGATATTTCTAGAATCAAGAAACAACAAAAATTTGATGAATTTATTCCCCCAAACAGCTCACAATCCCTAGGCTTAAACAAAGGCAATTTTAGGGTGGGACAAAGTTTGAAGATTCGATTCTACAACTTCAAGAACCTTAAGAATGTATTTTAGACAATCAAAACTTCAAGAATTGTTGAAATTATGACTCAAGTTCCAAGAAATTTTGCAAGGTAAGTCCACTTTTACCACAATTCCAAAATCACAATAAAACTCTATCAAGAACTCTAAACACAATTTCGGATTCCTTAAGAAGGCACACGAACAACAATTTGTTTGAAAAACTAACGACTGGTATGTTGTTTTCTTGACTCAAACATCAATGAAATCAAGAAACAACTTTCACACAAGTGCTGTAAACAAAAAATGAAGGTAAACAATCAACACTTAATTCGGACAGCAAGGACTAAAATGAAACCCTAAATTTGGTTGCGACCAGGGAGACCTATCGGCTGAAATTTGTTTTGTGTTTTCCTAGACTGTTTTACGACCAAAATGACACAAATTTGACACTATAATCTGGACATAAACCAATGGGAATAACGACTGGAGTTGCTAGGCAGATTGCAATCAAACGACTAGAAGCAAAAGTGAATATGCGATGACTGAGAAGCCCTAGCAGCCATTTTTTTTGGCCAAATTTTTTGGAATAAATACCAAGGAAAAACAACACAATTTAACATGAAATTTTGGACAAAAACTAACAAGAAACAACTACAAACTGACATGGACAGATTGCACAAGAAACAAACACGATGAACAACAAGAAACTAGACACGAATAAAACTGTGGAGATTCAAATCCTAAGGTGAAAATTTTTATTTTTGTTAATTGGGTAGGGTTTGGTAGGAGAACAATGAGTAATACAAGAAAAGAAAAAGGATATTGACCTGGATCAAGAACCGAAACTCTAATACCAACTGATGTGAATTTGACCCAGCAAGAATCAATCTTGAAGAACCAAGTCGATTTGGCAGCAGAAGGATTTATCTTGATCAGGTTATGGATACAAAAGATGGATTCTAAAACAATCAAGGGCAGCTCGAGATTGTTTTGAAGGGTAGAAAGGTGCCACAATTCAAAGCGATCTTGAATTGATAAGCCAAAACTTGAACAAAGGAGACATAACTCACTTTGTATTAAGGGGTGTTCACAAAGGAACAAAAAAAGAGTTAAACTCCATTTTCATAAAATCGTCTTCCCTCTTAATTGAAGGGAAATGATGCCCTTTATAAACTTACAAGACTCAACTCCTAACTTAACTAGAATTAGGAATTAACTAAATTAAACCTAATTCAGCTAAACAACTAACTCGAGCTTGGCTAACAACATTGGTCCACATGATCTAGCCATGTATTTAAATAACTAATGACTAACTAAACACGAACCAAAAATTAGAAAACGTAAACATAACCAATCCGTGACCCTTAGCTAGGTCTTAAGCCATGGTTCCCATGGTGCTTACTCAAGTTGGGCACTTGTTTTTAATTCTATTCATTGGACCCCAACGAACCATGAGCAGATCTTGAAATAAGGCACGGGTAGCTCTTAGGACTCATATCACTAAATCTCCAATTTAACCCTTGAACAAACTGCCTTACTCTCTTTTGTTCGGTAGGTACTAATTCGGGGAAAATTTGGATAATTTTGTGAACTGGGCTTCATATTCGGCAACACTGGAGATCTCATGCCAAAGACTAATGAATTCATCCTCCCTCTTGTCTTGAACTAAAAGAGGAATATATTTCTCTTTAAACTCATAGGCAAAGTTAGCCCAAGTCCACGGAGTTTGTTCTCTTTTCCACTTAGTTTTAATCACGTTCCACCATGAACTGCTACCCCCTCAAATTGGAATATAGAAAAGGTAACTTGTCTCTCCTCACGGTATCTTGATGCCTCAAATATGTTAACCATAGCTTCTAATCAATTTTTCGCTACTTCGGAATTTGGTTCTCCAGTAAACTTAAGTGGGCCAAATTTTTGGAACCTTTTTAAGGCCCTATCTTCCCCTATTTCTGAATCCCTATGTTGGTGTGTAGGTCTGACTCCAGAACCGGATTGATTTACTACTCTTTCTAATAAATTGGTCATCCTATTCAGGGGTATAGCCACTTGATCGTCTCTATTGACTTCTTATTCTTGGCTCTGATCTGCCACGGATTCACGGTCCCTATTCTAGTTTTCAGGTTGTCTAATCCTACGTGGTCGCCCACGTCGTTGTCTCTCGCTCTCCATTCGATGTGTAAATATGCTATATGTAATTAGAAATCAAGAATAGATTAGGCATATCTCCATCTCTACATATATATATAAACAAGATAGTATTTAGTTTTAGAAATTAAAATGCATTCAACATATAAATCCACTCATCACATCCTATATGGTTAAGTTGCATCCCAACAATTCATAGAAAACAATAATTAAAGTCAAGTACAGTACAAGTAGTTCAAATATGCATCAAAGTAAGCAGTTCAATAGTACAGTTCAATTAACATAACAAACATGCTAGGTAGCTCAAACCGTGGTTGTTAAGTTCAATTTAAAACCCCATTAGTCTAATCCAAAATAGTCCCAGTCAATCCCACCGCTTCTCCCGGTTCTGCCTCCTCAGGTTCCTCCTCAGGATCTTCCTCCATTTAGTTCTTAAGTACCTCTCCTGGGGGTTGCTCTTGATCCAGGTGCACGTCTCCATGTAGAGTCTCCTCGACTATTAGTCTCCCTTAACATCTCGCACCCTGCTAAGAATTCCTCAGTTCGATCCCTAACCTGCCTTAGCACTTGGGTAAAGTGCCCGTTTACTTCTTGCAATTGCTGCCTCATTACATCAGTTCGGTACTGTTCATCTATAACCTTAGCCTCTAATTCTTGAATTCGGGCACTTTGGGCCCTCATAGCATCCCTCATTTCCTGCATTCGTTCATAGGCCTGGATGTTCTCCCTTTCTAGCCTTCGACACTCATCAATCGCTGCTAAGACCATATAATTAGGATAAGAATACCTCCTCCAACGGTCACATTGACTAGTCATTCGCCGCGCTGGGACATATCGCCGAAAGAGGTAGCTTGGTCTTTCCTGGAACATTATAGTTCTACATGGCCTCTGAGGCCCCTCATTTCCACCATTTCGTTCCATGCCTACAAGTTTCAATCAAGGTTAAAGTCTTACTAAATATCACATAAAGTCTTACACTCGACACCCTACTCAATTAGTCCTAAATCTTTATAGTTACCTACTTATTTCATTTTTTTCCTAGTTCATTTCAAATTTAGAATTTGATACCACTTGTGATGACCCCACTACACCCTAAGGCAAACCAAAGCATTAAGTGGGTCGTCTTCCTGACTCTCACCAGGACTCACATTAACTTCAGATATAACATTTCACTAACTAAAGCCATTAGCAGTCCATCACACTTAGATACATATCAAAACAAAAGAAAAGTTGTCTTAGCCTATAACATTTAATATGTACAACCCTTAAAGATAACAAAGTTGGCAAAACCATAACATTATATACAAAGAGATTTATCCAAGTACAATTCAAGTCTCGGGTTTAAATTTTTGGATAATCTCCACAGCTATCCTTCACAAACTAATGGGTTGAGCGAAACCTACTGAGGTTCCACACAAGCAACAATCAATTAAACACTTAAACAAGTAGCAAAACTAAACAAATAGAAACATTTCACTGAGTAATCACTGTTAAAAGGATACAATGCTCATATTAGAGTCGTTTCAATGCAGTACACACTCCACCATACCTCCTCTTATATCCTCCAAATAATAAACACTTCTCTCACTTAGATGACCGTATCAGTATTCTACTACTCCGTGGTAATACTCAAGCATACAGAAACATTTATCCAAAGCTACCATCCTATCTGAACAAACCCTTGTTGGCTCGAATAGTCCGTTAAACAAAGCGTTTTGGGTCCCAGTTCAGTCGGTGTGGTAAAGTACATACACAGCTTATAGTCATGCACACTTACAGTAATATTTGGTCAATTAACAACTTTCAATCTCAAACTAAGTCAGGTGTGATAAAGTATACCCCCGATTTAGAAGGCGAGGGACAATTGAAAACTTCATAATACACTTTACAATGAATCACTAGTTATATTTTAATAGTAAACAATTTATCACATAACGTCACTTAAGAAACACAAATAATTAACACACAACTACGGAAACATGTAGGCAATTTAAACATACCAATGTGGAAACACTCACCTAAAATATTTTGAGTTCACACCTCGGTACTTGGATTCTTCACCGAAACTCCCTCGGCTCCTAAGATATTTATAGACTTATTAATTCCCCAAATAATGAAGTTAAGCTCACATGATTATTTTGGATAAAGTATATATATGTGTATATATAATTCAAGATGTTTAAGGTGATTATATGGTAATAAAAGTTGGGATTTAGGTTCTGAGGATCATTTAGAATCGAGGTGTAAAGTAAGTTTTCTAGGATTTGGTAGTTTAGGGATCCTATGAATTTCCTTGACTTTACCCTAGATTTTTGGATAAGTTTTATAGGTAAAACTTTTATAAGGTAATTTAGAGAAGTTTGATCAGTTTTGGTTCTTTTCTACCTTAGAAATTTAAAATTAAAAGCTAGAATCGAAGTACTAAGTTAGGATTGTTCATGTTCCATGTTTTTGGTCCAAAATTCACTATTTCCTTGGTTCAACTTCATCCCCAACTTCAAACCTCCTAAGCTTAAGCTCCTGTCGATAGTTTTGCTATAAAACTAATTCAACTTCAACTAGTATTCTCACTCGGACAATCCCAACTTCAGTTTCAGCTTAAAACTTGTGCCTATTTCCCTCTCGCACAACCCCAAATCCCCCCATCTTCTTCTTTGTCTTCTCAAACGAGTGGCATCGGCAAAGATAGTCTCCGAAGCAAATTTGGTGGCAAAGTGTATTTGCAAAGCCATTGTGACGACTCCACTACACCCTAAGACGAACCAAATGGTTAAGTGAATCATCTGCCTGACTCTCGTCAGGACTCACTCATTTACTCACATTAATTTCAGAGATAACATTTCACTAACTAAAGCCATTAGCAGTCCATCACGCTCAGATACATATCATAACAAAAGAAAAGTTGTCGTAACCCATAACATTTAATATGTACAACCCTCAAAGATAACAAAGTTGGCAAAACCATAACATTATATACAAAGGGATTTATCCAAGTACAATTCAAGTTTCAGGCTTAAATTTCTGGCTAATCTCTACACCCGTTCTTCACTCTTGTAAGGAAAACAAACTAATGGGTTGAGTGAAACCCAGTGAGGTTCCACACAAGCAACAATCAATTAAACACTTAAACAAGTAGCAAAATTAAACAAAGAGAAAACACTTCACTGAGTAATCACTATTAAAAGAATACAATGCTCGTATTAGAGCCATTTCAATGTACTACACACTCTGCCGTACCTCCCCTTATAACCTCCAAATAATAAACATTTCCCTTACTTAGATGGCCATATCAGTATTCTGCTACTTTGTGGTAATACTCGAGCATACCGAAACACTTACCCAAAGCTACCATCCTATCCGACGAAACCCTTTGTTGGCTCAAATAGTCCATTGAACAGAGGATTTTAGGGCCTAATTCAGTCGGTGTGGTAAAGTACACACACAGTTTACAGTCATGCACACTTACAGTAACACTTGGTCAATTATCAACCTTCAAGCTCAAACTAAGTTGGGTGTGATAAAGTACACTCCCGATTTAGAAGATGAGAGACAATTGAAAACTTCACAATACACTTTACAATGAATCACTAGTAATATTTCCATAGTAAACAATTTATCACATAACATCACTTAAGAAACACAAACAATTAACACATAAATACGGAAATATGTAGGCAATTTAAACACACGAATGTGGCAACACTCACCTAAAATATTTTGAGTTCATACCTCGGTACTTGGATCCTCCGACGAAACTCCCTCGGCTCCTGAGATATTTATAGACTTATTAAATCCCCAAATGATGAAGTTAAGCTCACATGATTATTTCAACTAAAGTATTTATATATATATATGTGTATATATATAATTCAAGATGTTTAAGGTGATTATATGGCAATAAAAGTTGGGATTTAGGTTCTGAGGATCATTTAGAATTGAGGTGTAAAGTAAGTTTTCTTGGATTTGGTAGTTTAGGGATCCCATGAATTTCCTTGATTTTACCCTAGATTTTTGGATGACTTTTATAGGTAAGACTTTTATAAGGTAACTTAGAGGAGTTTGATCAGTTTTGGTTCATTTCTACCTTAGAAATTTAAAATTAAAAGCTAGAATCGAAGTACTAAGTTAGGATTGTTCATGTTCCATGTTTTTTGTCCAAAGTTCACTATTTCCTTGGTTCAAAGCTCCTAAAATCCAACCTGTCATTATACCTAATAGGTTGTTCTCAATTCCAAGTTTGGTCAAAATTTCTAGAGAAGTTTAGAAATCAGCTTGGAATCCTCAACCATTCCAATCGGCTCAAAAGGATTTAGCAAGCTGACCAACTCAGGTTTTCTTTTCTCAAACTCAATGTTTCTTGTTCTAGTCAAGGTAAACGTAACATTTTGAACAAAACGGAGGATTATAGAGTATTCTTGACCAATATTTGCACAATTTTAGTTCATATAATAGAAATCAACTGGAAAGAAAGACAACCACTCCCTTGGCTTAAAATCAGCTAAGTCAGCCATGTAGTTTAGTCATTACAGCCCCATTACGTGAGCTTTCACAAGGAAAATAAGCATGCAACATGAAACAAAGGCTATACTAAACATATATCAAGGCTGTCGTAGCTAATCTCTTGGAATTTCGGATAAAGGGTTACTAAATCAAATTTTCTTTCCTCTTGACCAAGCTGGATATTCCAGCAAGAATTCAACCATAAAACTTAAATTTTCACCATAAAACTCACATGCATCAACCTATAAACTGTATACAGGGCCTAAAACATGAATTCGAGTTACAATCTACCAAAGTTTTCAAAGAACATGACCAAAGTTGTAGCATTTTTTTCCTCTAGATTTGCTGTTTTGGAATTCCAGTTTTGGTGTTGCTGTACAAGTTCATCTTTTCTTGTTTTTAACACTTCAAATATCACATGTATGACCAGATTATAGCCACTGGTGTTGCTTAAAATAAATCCTATTCTTTCTTGATTCCTAGCTGGTTCTCATGGTGGAAGAAAGGTAAGAAATGGTTTCCTAGTTGCTTTGGTTTTTCTCTCCTTTTCCTCTTGATGGTCTCTCGGGTAACTAAGCTAAGAAAGGGGAAAACTAAGCTAACTACTACCTATTTAGCTCTTTGACCAGCTGAAATATAAGATGAGTAATGCATTTGCATGCTCCTTGGGCAGTTGGTGAGGACAAGTGTCCTCCATGTTGCTATTGTTGTTTCATTCTTTTAAACAAAATCCGACTAGTATTAATGGTTTATGGTATAGATGGTACAATTTCTCCAAAGGTTTGTTTATTGAGGAGTAACAAACATGTGAATGAACCAATAATAAAATGAAAAAATGTGACATGGACTAAATTATAAATAAGACATGAAAATTTTCGAGCCCTCATAGCCACTGTCAAAGTCTGTTTAGTAGCATTGTCATTCCAAGTCATAGGTGAAAGAAAAGGGTGGTGGATCAGGAAAAGGGTTCTTGAAGAAGTGTAGAATACTGGGACTATCTGTCATTATAAGGTATGTTTAGTTAATTGTTTTATTACTAATTGTTTTAAGTTTTGAGTAAATAGTAGCATTAGCTTTTGCTTTATTCAATCTAGTGGTTAGTAGTCCTTAGTAGATGAAATGCTAGTTTGATTTTTAGGTTAAATGCCTAATTTGTGTTTTTCCTGTTGCTTCGTTCAATTGGTTAAATGTCTGGATTGTTTGTGTTTTCGTTTTAATGAATATTATGCTTTGGAGGAACCTAGAGAAAAAGTGGGTTTATATGGTAAATAAAAAATAAAAAATAGTAAATAGTAAATGGTAAATGGTAAATAGTAAATTATAACTGTAAATAGTAAAATTAAATGGTAAATAGTAAATAATAAATAGTAAATATTAAATGATAAATAATAAATAGCAAATAATACATAGTATATAGTAAATAGTAACAGTAAATAGTAAATGCCAAACTGTAATTGTAAATGTTAATATTAACAGTTAATTGTAATAGTAATGAGCTAACAATAAATAGTAAGAGTAATATTAATTTGAAATAGTAAAATTAAATACTAATATTGATATTAAAAATTAAATACTAATAGTAAATAGCAAATAGCAATAGTGAAATGTAATCTGAGGTAGTAATTGGTAATTAATAGTACTGGTACTAGTAATTGGTAAGTGATGGTAATTTTTTTTTGGCTAACCCCGTCCACGGGGAGGGACGTCACCCCAGCTTTTATTCATAGAAATCCGCGGTACAAAAGAAGAGCAATTTACAAGGTTACTTGCACTAGGGGTTCCGCACTATCCTAACAGAAGGGAGGCCCATGCTATCTAGGCCAATACCTCCACGGGCCAATCTCGGCCATTCATTCCAATGCTCATAGATCTTAACAGCATGGTGGGGGTGTGCTACCCCGACATTAGCCAATATATCTGCCACCTTGTTGGCCTCTTTGAAACAGTGAGAAAACGTAGTTGGATCTCCCACCAGCTTCCATATTTGCCAGACCTCCCAGCGGATGTGCCAAGGACAGTGAAGCCATCGTGTAAGAATCCCCACCAAAATCATAGAATCCAGTTGAACTCGAACATCCATGAACCCCTGTTGAGCACATACCCAAAACCCCGTTAGGAGAGCCAGTGTTTCGGCCTGAAGGCTAGACATCACTCCAAAGAAGGCCGAGAAACCAACCAAGGGCCGTCCCGACGGGTCCCGTAACACTCCTCCACCACCACCTGTCTCCGGATTACCCTTGGAACAGCCATCCGTGTTCAAGTTGAGCGCCCCTATTACAGGTGGCTTCCAGCAAACAAGTTTGAGTCCAAAGCGCCGCCCCGACTGGGATGACCAGTCACACAACTGCAAGAATGACCGAGCCCCAACCTCCTGCTTGAAATGCCCAGCAAGCAACAACTTGGTCTCCAGAAAAATATCCTGGAAAATGGAAGGTGGTTGCGGATGAATACCCTAAAAAACTGCTCTATTCCTAGCCTTCCAAAGATGCCAGCAGATTATGCTCGGGAGAGTATGATAGAGAGCCCGCTGCCTCTTCGAGCTATGCCAAGCCAACCACCAAGAAGCCAGACAGGCCCGTACAGACGGAATTGTGCTAAAGATACCACATAACCCCCCAAAGAATGCCCATACCACCATAGCAACCTCCCCCGTGGTAAACACATGCTCAATGGACTCAGCCAATGAGGAAGGACAACACATACATTTAGACGGGACATGAAAGCCAATCGTGCTGAGCACGTCATCTAAGGGCAGCTAGCCCATTAAGAGTCGAACCACGAAAAATGATACTTTCACGGGGTTAGGCGTTGCCAAACCCTAGAAAGCATGACTGAGGAATTACCGACATGCCGTACCTCATGATAGGCCAAGGCTAACGAGTAAGTGATGGTAATAGTAACCAATACCAATAGTAAAAAGAAATAAGTTGTAGTATTGTTCATTAGTAGTCAGCAGTTTAATAGTAACTATGATTAGTGAGTAATAAATAATAGTAAATAATAAGTAATATTTAGTGGTTACAAGTTATTTTTAAATAGTATTTAAAAGCATTTAGTAATAATTATTTGATTAATACTAAAGAAGAACCATTAATCATCATTTAATTAATACTTTTTTTTATAACTTTATCTTTACTTATTTATTTGTAATTCGTGATGGTTTTATTATTGATGTTATTACTAATAATGACGTTTGTTGAGTTAACATTATTAATTACGATAAATTATCGAGGAATATAAGTTGAATTAAAAATATTCGTAAAATTAGGAATAAAATGTCAATGAACTAGCATTGGTGATTCAATTTTATTGGGGAGGCAAAATAATGAAGACCAAAGGATCATTCATATATGACCTTCCAAGGTGCAAAAAAGCCATATTAATAAAACATCGAATAAGTTATGATGAGTTGGTGGATAGTGTACACCTACATGGAGTTAGATCGGAATGTTTTCAAGTTAAATTTATGATTTAGGAATTCTGTTGGGTTAAGTACATTTGTTGGGGTACGAAGATGACATTCACATGCTATACCATATGAAATATGAAATTGATATCGTCGCACATGACATGTGAGATATATGTGGAGTTGGAACCACAAAGCCGCTATATTCACAGTGATCACGATTCCGGACATATATCATTTGTCCAATTTGGCTTTGAAACAGAGTTAGACAACATGTGACGCCCCCACTTCTCCCTAAGGCGAACCAAAGGGTATCCGCTGGACGCCTGCCCAACTCTCGCCAGGACTCGGTACACTTTTCATTCAAGCTTAATACAATATTTGCCATTAATACGATGTAAGGTAAGCAAATACGAAAATGTTCGAATTTAACAATAGATAACAATCATCCAATCCTTACATCGGTTTTCAAAAGATACATCAGTTCCAAAATAAACACAACCAAGAGGTCTAGTCAGGTACACTGAAACCCTAAAACAAAAGTACATCCCATGGGTTTCTTCGAGTCTTACTTCAAGTCCCATCCTGTTAAGGAAAACAAATCTATGGGGTGAGCAATCTCTCGTGAGGCCAAGAACACACATGCAAGCACATTGTCCAAGTAATAATCCCAATTAACGAGTAAACGATAACATTCGAGTTAATGACAATGCGAGCAAGAAAAGTAAACATAAATAATTCAACGATATAGGAGCTCTCAAGAGCTATTTTCCACTTGCACGAACAAGAACCTCAACGAGTTGACACTCTATCAATCGGGTAGGTTGTAGTTCGTAGAACCTCACTTATCATGTCCCCATTCACCATCATATACCCCTGCACCGGGCCCGCCTGTCATTTGTTTGAGGCGATACTGCTCGAGTATGCCAAGCAAGACCTCTCAGTAGGTCAAGCTTATATTTTCTCATGATTCACCAAGGAGCCCGACCAAGTTCATGCCGGCTCGAGTCCAAGATTGGCCAGTGAGAATTGCGCGTCCCTCAATTAACATTTAAGAGTCAAAGAGATTCACTCCAGCTGCATATGCAACCACATCATACCATTTCATTCATTCAATCATTCAATATTATTCAATCATTCAATACATTTCATTTCATTCATTTCAAATGAGAACGAGTGCTGTAAAGTACACACTCGAGTCCATTTTCAAAATCTCCAATCATTAATAACAAGTGAGCATATATCAAGTTCACATAGTTTCAAATATCCATGCACTTGACACTCACCAAGTGATTCAAGTAGCAATGCACAAGCGTTTGATTTTAGGCGTCTCCCGTGAGATCCTCTTGGAGGTCCTCTTGAGTGCCCGAACAATTAATAATGAATTACCATTCAATATCACTTAAAACCCCGAAGTATCAAGAAAGATTGCACGTTAGTACAATCTAGGAAAATTTCACAAGTACGAGTCTGGATTACTCGTAAATCGAGGTTTAAAAGTGAGGTTTTAAAAGTACAAGAGAAATCTGATTTGCATCTCCGAAATCAAGTGTAAAATGGTTTAGCAGAATCGAAGAAAAATGGAGAGTTCGGAACCCTTAATTTTCTTTAAGTTCGAAAATTTCAGATTTGTCGAGCGATTTTTGAAAAATCGTATCTCACTCTCTATAAGTCCAAAGTTGGAAAACTTGGTACCGTTGGAAACTAATTCCGTAGTACTAAAAGTTCCTAGAGGACATTTTTCCAAGATTCCATATAGATGACATTCAAAATTCAGTTCAAAGTTGCTGTTTTAGACTATCGAGACAGTTTCGGAGTTGGTTTTTGGCCAACTTTGAAAATTCAGAAAAATTCACATAATGCGAACTAACCTTTGAAATTTGGAACTCAATTAGAGTTACAAGCAATGCTCAAAACAAAACAAGCAGGACAAGAATTGGAGTTTTGAGCACCAAGATGTGGCGGCTCAAAGTTACCGAAAAAGTGAGACCGTTAGGCCAAATTCCAGATTTAATTCACGAACATTGGGACTTTGGTTGAACATCGAACTGGACTCAGAATGACACCAAACTTGGCAGTATTACACTACCATATAAGGGCTATTTTTCTGTAAAATTTCATAGAAAAATACATACGAAAAGTTGGTTAACAAAATCATTAAAGTCCCACAAGCTTCCAAGGTAAATCTGCCTGGTATGTGAATTTTCCTTTTTCTAAATATTCAACTAATGAAAACATCTCAAATATGGTTCATTTATGTAAACAATGTCTAAGAAACATCCAATATGTGTTTGGTAGGTGATTAACACCAAAAATTTTGAAATAACAAGTCCCAATCAAGGTTAAGGCATCAACTAGTCAAAAAGAGGGTTTTCAATCCCAGAGTCAGTTTCGAATTTCGGCTACAACTCACTCAATTCAACTTGGAATTGACCGTGGTTGGTGGCGTTGAAAACTAGATTCATAAAGTTACAATTTCTCGAAAAAATCATTTTAAAAATCTATTCGAAACTAGTTCATATTCGAGCATCAACTTGCTGCTTAAAACAGAGCTTCCAGTAAAATGAGAAACAGAATAGGCTTTGGTGAAGAAATGGTGAAGATTTAGTGAAGAAATAGTGCAAGAAAATTGAAGAGCTTTGGTTGTTTTTCTTCTCCGTGGTGGCCAGCTGGAATGAGAGAGAGAGAGAGAGAGAGAGTGTGTTTGACTGCAAATGAAGCTTCCAAGAGAATCTAAAATGTGTGGCTCTAAATTGTGCAAAAGTCAACTCTCTTCCCACGCGCGCATGCACGTTTTTCGTGCTCGATTTCTCTTGAGTTTATTTCACTAGTGCACTAAATCTCTAATGCACTTTCATTCATACTATTATTATTCACTCTTAAGGGTCTAAAAATAAGGGTCTAAGGTCCCTCAATTAATCGCGCGCGTAAAAACGCGTAGTACTGATTTGTGCGCGATAAAGTGGAATCTTCAAAAATTTCTTATAACGATAATATAACCAACTAACACTTGAACACTTAAACATAAAAACATACCTATTTTAAGACTAATGTATAAGTTTCCAATTTTTTAAACTCATAGTACTCTCAAATCGATTATTGTCTCCAAACGCGCATTCAGTATTCTCACTTAACGAGCTTCCAAAAATTAAATTTTTAAACAAGTCATCTTAAAAATATAACTAAGCTATAGATCCATGTAATTAGGTCTAAAAAGGTTAGAAAATAATATTCAGGGCAAACAGGCAATTAAATATTTAAATAAACTAGTAATAGGAATTTAAAATAAGCAAATTTTTGCGAGTCCTCACATCCTCTCCCCCTTAAGAGAATTTCGTCCTCGAAATTTATCTTGATTGGCGAATAGGTCTGGATATTTTTCTCGAATTGCTTCTTCGACTTCCCAGGTCGCTTCCTCTAACCCGTGGTTCCTCCAAAGAACTTTTACCAGCAGTATCCGTTTATTCCTCAATTCTTTCACATTCCTATCCAGAAGCTTTACCGGTTTCTCCTCATAGGTCAAAGTCTCATCAATTTTAATACTTTCCGATTGCAAAATATGAGAAGGGTCTGAATGGTATTTCTTAATCATAGACACGTGAAAAACGTTGTGAATCCGAGACAGACTCGGTGGCAATTCCAACTTATATGCTACATTCCCCACGCGTTGAACAACCTTATAAGGCCCTACAAACCTCGATTGTAAATTCTTTCCCTTCCCAGACATTAAACTTGCTTTCAGAGGTGTAATCTTAAGAAATACTATATCCCCAATCGCAAATTCTAAATCTTTTCTTCGGTTATCTGCGTAACTCTTTTGACGACTTTGTGTGGTCTGAATCCTCTGGCGTACTAACTTCACTTTTGCATTTGCTTCTTCAATCCAAGGCACTGTAGTCGGGTCTAAGATTTTGCATTCACCTATTTCATCCCAACAAATCGGAGATCTACACTTCCGACCATAAAGTGCTTCATATGGAGCCATTTGAATAGATGAGTGAAAGCTATTGTTATATGCAAATTCTACCAGTGTTAAAAATTTACTCCAACTCTCCCCAAAATCTAAAATACAAGTCCTCAACATATCTTCAAGGGTTTAAATTGTCCTCTCAGACTGTCCATTCATTCTGGGGATGGTAAGTAGTACTAAAATTCAATTTAGTCCCCAACACTTCCTGCATTTTTTGCCAGAATCTCGAAACAAATCTCGAGTCTCTATCGGACAACGTCTATCCACTAATCTGATAATCTGATAATTTGATAACGTCTATCAACTTACAGGTATGCCATGTAATCTGATAATCTCATCTAAGTACAACTTAGCCAACTTCTCCAATGGGTACTTAATATTAATCGGCAGAAAATGAGCCGATTTGGTAAGTCTATCCATTATCACCCAAATAGCATCATGGCCCCTTTGTGCCCTGGGTAGTCCTGATACAAAATTCATAGTGATGTTTTCCCATTTCCACTCAGGTATCTCTAGAGGTTGCAAAAGTCCAAACTGTTTCTGATGTTCAGCTTTGACCTGTTGGCAAACTAAACACGTCTGGACAAATTGGGCAATTTCCTTCTTCATGCTCTCCCACCAATATAAACTCTTCAAGTTTTGGTACATTTTATTCCCTCTCGGGTGTACCGTAAACTTCGATCGGTGTGCCTCTGCTAAAATTTTCTTCCTAAACCCTTTATTCTTTGGCACTACTATCCGATTTCGAAACCTCAATATACCATTCAATCCCAAGTTAAAATCCGACTTTTCGCCCTTTTTGACTTTCTTCACTCACTTTTGCACTTCAGGGTCCTTTTCTTGAGTCTCTTTAATACGTTCCAATAAAGTGAAATTCACAACAATATTTCCAAGAATTACTTTCCTCGGCTCAAGTCTAGGTTTTTAATAACTAACTTCTTCTAACATGTGTAATTCCCTAATCATCAATCCGGTCACTTGCACTTGACGATTTAAAACATCGGCCACTACATTGATTTTCCCTGGATAGTACTTTATCGTGCAATCATAATCTTCCAAGAATTCCATCCACCTACGTTGCCTTAAATTCAGTTCCTTTTGAAAAAATAGATACTTAAGCCTTTTGTGGTCAGTAAAACCTCAAATGCCACTCCATACAGGTAATGCCTCCATTTCTTTAAAGCAAACACTACAACTGCCAATTTCAAATCATAAGTCGAGTAGTTTCCTTTCATGCGGTTTCAATTTCCTAGAGGCATATGCTATTACCTTGTCATTTTGCATTAAAACACATCCCAATTCTTCCTTAGAAGTATCTGTGTAGACCACAAAATTATCTTTCCCATTCGGTAGAGCTAATACAGGCGCTCTTATTAAACGTCTCTTTAACTCTTGGAAACTGTCCTCACATTTAGGACTCCATATAAATTTCCCACTTTTCTTGGTCAACTCAGTCATAGATCCAGCAATCCTAGAAAAATTCTGGATAAATCTCTGGTAATACCCTGCTAATCCTATAAAACTTCGAACCTCAGTAGGGTTTTTCGGTCGTTTCCACTTTGAAACAGCTTCAATTTTGACTGGATCCACCTTTATCCCATCCTTAGAAATTATGTGCCCCAAGAATGTCACTTCTTTCAATCAAAATTCACACTTGCTAAATTTAGCATACAATTGGTGTTCCCTCAGGGTTTGTAAAACAATTCTCAGGTGCTTCTCGTGATCTTCCACATTCTTAGAGTACACCAAGATATCATCAATAAAGACCACCACAAATTGATCTAGATAAGGCTTAAAGACCCTGTGCATCATATCCATAAAAACAGCAGGTGCATTCGTTAATCCAAATGGTATTACTGCAAACTCAAAGTGTCCATACCTCGAGTTAAAAGTAGTATTGGGTATATCTTTCTCCAAAATCCTCAATTGATAATAACACTGTCTCAAATCCAACTTGGAGAATACTACCGCCCCTTACAATTGGTCAAACAATTCATCAATGTGGGGGCAACGGGTACTTATTCTTAATAGTAATATCATTTAAGCCTCTGTAATCTATACACAACTTCAAATTCCCATCTTTCTTCCTAACGAATAAGACTGGGGCTCCCCACGGTAAATCACTCTCTTTTATAAAATCCCGTTCCAACAAGTCCTGCAGTTGCAATTTCAATTCCTTCAGTTCGGCTGGAGCCATCCGATATGGCATCTTAGAGATATGTGCTACTCCCAGAATCACATCAATCTTAAAATTTATTTCCCTTTCCGAGGGTAAGGATTCTAACTCTTCAGGAAAAACATCCGAGTAATCTTTCACTACAGGCATGTCTTCCAGTCTCACTTTATCGCTAGGGGTGTTGATTAGAAAAGTCAAATATCCCTGAACTCCTTTACTTAACATTTTTCAGGCGCGAATCCCTGAGATAAGTGCAGACGAGACTAATCTACTCCTTACGTCTAGTTTCAAGGTTGCCTCTCCCGAAATGCACAATTCTACTATTTTCGTCTTACAATTCAACTGGACATTGTAACGGACTAATCAGTCCATTTTTAGGATCACATCATATCCCTTAATCGCTAAATCTATCAGATCGGCCAATAATTTCCGTTCTCCAACCCAGATCTCACAATTTTTATATACCAAATTAGCAATTAGACTTTGATCCCCAGTGGGCGTTCTAACCTCCAAGTCATAAGGTAACTTAATTGGTTTCAAATCTATTCCATTCATGAAATTAAGATTTACAAAAGAATGTGTCGTACCCGGATCAATTAAAATCTTAGCTAAACGGTGGAAGATAGGAATCGTACGTTCAACCACCTCAGTCGCATCCGGTATCTGTTGATGATCTAGTGCATAAACTCTAGCCGATACCTTTGGTCGGCTCCCTCCAGTACTGATCTGCTTAGAGGTTGACTTTTCTAGTCTTAGAGTAATACCCCCTATTTTTGGCACCTTCGGACAACTCGCGACTTGGTGTTCAGCGCTACCACAAAACAGACATTTTTCAGACTTTGTCCAACAGTCATTCTCAGAATGGTTGGATTTACCACAGTACCCACAAGTAATTCGAAGGGTCACTGCCGAACCACTAGAAGGCACTCCCCTAACTTGAACCGGTCCTCCACGACCTCCTCTAGATAAAACTCCCCTAGAAACTCCTGCAATCTTTATTCCTCCCATACCTCTTTCAATTTTGGAAGGCTGTGAACTCTTACTGGTCTGTCCAAAAGTACGACTAGAAAAGTTTCTCTTCCTATTCTGTAAGTCCTTAACTTGCATTCTCGCACTTTCAACCCTTTGTGCTTTCTCTAGAGGCTCAGTAAAAGTAGAGATTTGGGTTGCGGCTAAACCCTCCTAGATTTTTACATTAAGTTTCTGTACAAACCGTCTTATCCATTTTCGCTCATTAGTTACCAATTCAAGGGCATACTTAGAAATCTTAGTGAACTTTCCTTCATATCCCACTACACTAAAGATCCCTTGTTTCAATTTGATGAATTCATCCTCCCTCTTTTCTTGGATCAAAGGCGGAAGGAATTTCTCATTAAACTCTCTCGTAAAATTCTCCGAAATCCAAGGGGTTTGAGTTCTCTCCCACTTTCCCTTTACCACATCCCACCAAGCACAAGCCACTCTCTCAAATTGGAAAGCAGCAAAATTCACTAGCCTATCCTCAGTATAATTTAGAGCGGCGAATATGTTGGTCATTCTCTCCAACCAATTCTCCGCTACCTCAGGATCGGATTCACCAATAAATTTAGGCGGATTAAACTTCAAGAACCTCTCTAGAGCTCTATCCTCTCCTCTATCCTGTCCCCCAGGTTGGTTAAGTGGTTCAGGACTTTGTCTATCAGTCAAACACTCTACGATATCAGTCATCCTATTAATGACAGTAGCCACTTGATTACTCTCAATATTTTCTTGTCCCTGGGTCGGTCCAGTTACCGATCCCTGGTCATTCCCATGAGGTTGGGCCTGTCTAGTCTCTCGTACACGGTCTCGACCACTCTTTCGTCCTTCCATTATCCTAGGTATGCCTAGTGCAAGAAATGAATCAATTATGCGAGAAAATATTTAAAACAAGAACCAATTACGAAAACATTGAAAATAACAATAATTTACATTAATTAACATGTCAAGATCCATACAATTAGCAAGTCATGAAAAAAATCACAAAAATATAGTACACAGGTGCCACAAGAGTACTTTTAGTCACAGAAGACTAAAGTAAAAGCAAGTACCACAGAAGTAGGCCACACAGTCATGCAAAATATAATGGTCTCAACACTTAGCATCACCCCTGCTAATCCTACCTATACCAGTCAAAAGGATCAAAAAAGTCAATCACTAGGGACCTAGTCCACAGTAGGACTAACAGGAGGAATCTTCTCCTCAGGATCCCCCTCTAAGTCCTCCCTTTGAACCGGGCTCTGGACAATATCCGACAGTCCCTCTATCATCTTAGTGGCATCAGCCAGGATCCCGAAAGCTCGATCACGGATCTCCTCACCTAATCTAGTGAGTCGAGCCCTAATCCTCTGGAGCTCCTCACGAGTGACTGCAGCAGTAGCCACCTCGCCCTCCACTCCCTCCTCAAGCTCCGCAATCCTCTCTCCCTGAGCACTAACCATCTGTCTCATCTCGTCCACCTCCGCCTGTAAGTCTAAGTTGGTAATCACCAACTGCCGACGCTCATCCTTCAAAGCTAGCACGAGATGGTTCAGGTAGGTAAAAGTCAACCTACACGAACATCGAGGGTATCTATCAGAGGGTGAGTAGCACACTCGAGCCCCTTCACCAAGAGTTCGGTAGTAAATAGGCCTAAGAGGTTCTACATGACCATTAGCATGGCCATTCCTATTAGCTGCCGGAGTCCCATTTCCATTTTCCATCCCTGCAAAACAATTACACTTTTCGGGTTAGAAATTTAAACATTAGCTCGCTCGGATGTCACCTAGAGCATGCCTAACTTAGTCACTAGTTCGTCCAAATATCACTTAAGGTATGACTTAGTTATCCTATCTCAAATCTTAAAGGTAGAGTTTCTAATATGTCACCCATATAGATCTCTAACCTAGTACTCTGATACCAACTGTGACGCTCCCACTTCTCCCTAAGGCGAACCAAAGGGTATCCGCGGGATGCTTGCCCAACTCTTGCCAGGAATCGGTACACTTTCCATTCAAACTTAGTACAATACTGCCATTAATACGATGTAAGGTAAGAAATACGGAAATGTTCGAATTTAACAATATATAACAATCATCCAATCCTTACATCGGTTCTCAAAAGATAAATCAGTTCCAAAATATACACAACCAAGAGGTCTAGTCAGGTACATTGAAACCCTAAAACAAAAGTACATCCCATGGGTTTCTTCGAGTCTTACTTCAAGTCCCATCCTGTTAAAGAAAATAAATCTACGGGGTGAGCAATCGCTCGTGACGCCAAGAACACACATGCAAGCACATTGTCCAAGTAACAATCCCAATTAACGAGTAAACGATAACATTCGAGTAAATGACAATGCGAGCAAGAAAAGTAAGCAGAAACAATTCAAGGATATAGGTGCTCTCAAGAGCTATTTTTCACTTGCACGAACAAGAACCTCCATGAGTTGACACTCCGTCAATTGGGTAGGTTATAGTCCGTAGAACCTCACTTATCATGTCCCCGTTCACCATTACATACTCCTGCACCGGGCCCGCCTATCATTTGTTTGAGGCGATACTGCTCGAGTATGCCAAGCAAGACCTCTCAGTAGATCAAACTTATATTTTCTTATGGTTCAACAAGGAGCCGACCAAACCCATGCCGGCTTGAGTCCAAGATTGGCCAGTGAGAATTGGACGTCCCCCGATTAACATTTAAGAGTCGAGGAGATTCACTCCAGCGGCATATGCAGCCATAGCATACCATTTCATTCATTCAATCATTCAATATTATTCAATCATTCAATCATTCAATACATTTCATTTCATTCATTTCAAATGAGAACGAGTGCGGTAAAGTACACACTCGACTCCATTTTCAAAATCTCCAATCATTAATAACAAGTGAGCATATATCAAGTTCATATAGTTTCAAATATCCATGCACTTGACACTCACCAAGTGATTCAAGTAGCAATGCACAAGCATTTGTTTTTAAGCATCTCCCGTGAGATCCTCTTGGAGGTCCTCTTGAGTGCCTGAACAATTAATAATGAATTACCACTCAATATCACTTAAAACTCCTAAGTATCAAGAAAGATTGCACTTTAGTACAATCTAAGAAAATTTCACAAGTACGAGTCTAGATTACTCGTAAATCGAGGTTTAAAAGTGGGGTTTTAAAAGTACAAGAGAAATCTGATTTGCATCTCCGAAATCAAGTGTAAAATGGTCTAGCAGAATCGAAGAAAAATGGAGAGTTCGAAACCCTCAATTTTCTTTAAGTTCGAAAATTTCAGATTTGTCGAGCGATCTTTGAAAAATCGTATCTCACTCTCTGTAAGTCCAAATTTGAAAAACTTGGTACCGTTGGAAACTACTTCCGAAGTACTAAAAGTTCCTAGAAGATATTTTTCCAAGATTCCAAATGGATGACATTCAAAATTCAGTTCAAAGTTGTTATTTTAGACTATCGAGACAGTTTCGGGGTTGGTTTTTGGCCAACTTTGAAAATTCGGCAAAATTCATACAATGCGTGTCAGGATCAAGCGCTTACCATTGCACCAAAAGTTATAGTTGTTAGCGAAGGCGCAACTTTATTTCCTTAACCACAATGGCAGCCAAAGCACCGTACCACGCTTGGCCAGCATGAGGGGTTGTATCCCTGGGTGCCATGGGCTAGGCGGTTAGTCCCGTCGAGCCGGGATCTGAGGGATGTTGCTGATTAGACCAATAATCCCTCCCCCAGCAACAGCCAGGGAGACTCGAACCCACGACCTCGCGCTGATACCACTCGTCAGGATCAATCGCTTACCATTGCACCAAAAGCTATAGCTGTTAGCGAAGACGCAACTTTATTTTCTTAACCACAATGGCAGTGCGAAGCACCGTACCACGTTCGGCCAGCATGAGGGGCTGCACCCCTGGGTGCCACGGGCTGGACGGTTAGTCCCGTCGAGCCGGAATCCAAGAGATGTTGCTGATTAGGCCAACAATGTGAACTAGCCTTTGAAATTTGGAACTCAATTAGAGTTACAAACAATGTTCAAAACAAAACAAGCGGGACAAGAATTGGAGTTTTGAGCACCAAGATGTGGCGGCTCAAAGTTACTGAAAAAGTGAGACCGTTAGGCCAAATTTCAGATTTAATTCACAAAAGTTGGGACTTTGGTTGAACATTGAATTGGACTCAGAATGATACCAAACTTGGCAGTATTACACTACCATATAAGGTCTATTCTTCTGTAAAATTTCATAGAAAAATACGTACGGGAAGTCGGTTAACAAAATCATTAAAGTCCCACAAGCTTCCAAGGCAAATCTGCCTGGTATGTGAATTTTCCTTTTCTAAATATTCAGCTAATGAAAACATCTCAAATATGGTTCATTTATGTAGAAAATTTCTAAGAAACATCAAATATGTGTTTGGTAGGTGATTAATATCAAAAATTTCGAAACAACAAGTCCCAATCAAGGTTAAGGCATCAACTAGTCGAAAAGAGGGTTTTCAATCCCTGAGTCAGTTTTGAAATTCGGCCACAACTCACTCAATTCAACTTGAAATTGACCGTGGTTGGTGGCGTTGAAAACTAGATTCATAAAACTACAATTTCTCAGAAGAAATCATTTTAAAAATCTGTCCAAAACTAGCTCATATTTGAGTATCAACTCGCTGCTTAAAACAGAACTTCCAGTAAAATGAGAAACAGAACAGTCAAATTTATAAGGTTGGTACGGATCACTCAAGTGGAATCAGGACATGAATTTTATACCGTTGGAAAACTGAGAATGTTTAGTTTCCAATTCCACAAACGACACTCTATTCTGATATTGGAACACAAAGTTATGATCAAAACAAAAACACTGCCAGAGTACACTAGACACCCGTTTCCAATCTTGATGGATTTTCGAAATCACAACATTTGCCAACCAAATCACGTAATTTTTTGTGGAAACCTTCCACACAACCCACACAACATATATACATCATAAACAAGTCAATTGAACCTCAAAAAAATGCTCTAAGGGTCACAGAATTGATAGGTCCAGAAACGAAAAAATTCCCCTCTTCACTACCTTTGAGTTTCCATCCACAATATCACTTATTTCTACTAAATTAAGCACTAATCCAACATTAATAACATCAAAACTCATCAAATCAGTCCATCAAGCCATAGTGGGAGTTCATAGAACCCACACACCAAATTTTTAACATAAATAAAGCTACTCACATGAATATATGATCTTATACGTGCAATATAACTTCCATAAGTCAAGATTTGAGAGGTTGATCATCACTTACTTTCTTAGATGATCACGGCAGAAATTTCGGTCCCTTGGAGCCAAAGAAAAACCGTGGAAAGCATACTCTTTTCCTAGCTTGAGATGATCTCCAAGTGGTTAGCAAAGTGTATGTAAATTTTGAGGTGATTTGGTGAAGATTTAGTGAATAAATGGTGCAAGAAAATTGAAGAGCTTTGGTTGTTTTTCTTCTTCGTGGTGGCCGGCTGGAATGAGAGAGAGAGAGTGTGTGTGTTTGACTATAAATGAAGCTTCCAAGAGAATCTAAAATGTGTGACTCTAAATTGTGCAAAAGTCAACTCTCTCCCCGCGCACGCACGCGCGTTTTTCGTGCTAGATTTCTCTCGAGTTTATTTCACTAGTGCACTAAACCTTTAATGCACTTTCATTCATACTATTATTATTCAGGGTCTAAAAATAAGGGTCTAAAGTCCCTCAATTAATCGCGCAGTATTGATTTGTGCGCGATAAAATGGAATCTCCAAGAATTTTTTATAACGATAATATAACTAACTAACACTTGAACACTTAAGCATAAAAAAATACCTATTTTAAAACTAATTTACAAGTCTCCAATTTTCCAAGCTCATAGTACTCTTAAATCGATTATTGTCTCCAAAAGCGCATTCACTATTCTGACTTAACGAGTTTCCAAAAATTAAATTTTTAAACAAGTCATCTTAAGAATATAACTAAGCTATAGATCCATGTAATTAGGTCTAAAAAGGTTAGAAAATAATATTCAGGTCAAACAGGTGATTAAATATTTAAATAAGTTAGTAATAGGAATTTAAAATAAGTAAATTTTTGCGAATCCTCACACAACATGCTTCCTACTCTTGCCTGTGAAAGTAAAAAAATAGTTGTAGAATCGGTTTACGGAGGAATGTTGCATGATAAGCCAAGTTATAGGGAAGGCCGTATAAATTGAAAGTTCAAGGATGGTAGAAGTAAATGCATGTTTGATAATAGTTTTCTTGTTGAATTTCCTCAAATGAAAATTTCCTCGACATCTTTCCTACCGAACAGACTGGAAAGTGAGGGCATTGATTTAGTTACAACACGAAACTAGAACCTGACGGCAATGACTCTAACGATAGTTGTCATAAGTAAGATCGAGCTGATAAAGAAGCGGGCAATCTGTTAGGCCTTTTAAGTCTTGGTCCGTCGACCTTGTGTCATATATTACCCCATCTGCACGACCTTAATAGAGTTGATGCTTCACTGAATTTCAACCTCTTTAACAAGGTAGTTGTGGAGAAGTACAATGTAAGGGATGGGCACACCAAGGATTTTAGATTGGGAATGGTGTTTGAAACAAAGAAACAAGTGTAGCGAGTTGTTAAACTCTGGGTAATCAAGTACAATAGGGAGTATAAAATGAGGGAAAATAAATTGACAACATGGTATGTTCGCTGCAAGTCCCACAATGCTTCTTCACCATGTAATTGGCAGTTAAGTGCCACTTTGAGATGTACACATTACATGTAAAAGATTGTAACATTTGTGAAAGATCACATATATGTGCGAGTTTTGAATAACAATTACCACCGACAGTTGATTTCTAAACTCATAGTGGAGCATATTATACATCACGTCGAGAACAGATCACTTTATGCCATCAAGGAAATAGAAACTATCATTAAGCATGCGTTTGATACGGATGTTTCG
Source organism: Coffea arabica (assembly GCF_036785885.1). Taxonomy (NCBI): domain Eukaryota; kingdom Viridiplantae; phylum Streptophyta; class Magnoliopsida; order Gentianales; family Rubiaceae; genus Coffea; species Coffea arabica. The sequence goes on from NC_092323.1 coordinate 43,471,477, forward strand.
TACAAAATAGTATGATATGCTAGGTGACGTGGAATTGATATTATGTATGGTGATTGGCTAACTTCAATAGCCCAATGACCTACGTACATATAGGAGTTGGTGACAGCCAATTCGGAAATAGCTCTCGTGTGGGAGCATTATCTGCAAAGCATTGTTGGATGCATAACTTTTCATTACGTATTTTGGGCTTTTGCTCCTATGATTGAGTCATTTCGACACCTTAAACTAATTATTTGTGTTAATGACACATTTATTAAGAGCACATACAAGGCAAAATTATTAGTTGCAGTTGGATTTGATGCCTCCAATTGGTAGTTTCCAATTGCATTCGCATTTGTGGATGAGGAGACAAATCGGAGTTAGACATAATTCATGTCACAATTACGACGTCACGTGTGTCGAGAGGTTGAGAATATATGCATTGTTTTGGAGCACAAGGACATAACACATGTTATAATACTTTATCAGAATGGAAGGAACTAATAGCTGTGCACCAATACTATTTAATACATGTATAGAGCAATTTTAAGTAAAAATTTTGGAATCAGAGATACAAATTAGATTTTGTAATGGAAAACTAATACATTATACGCGAATAGTCATATGTGAGTTTAAATATGCACAATTATCTTTGTCTAGATTTAAGGATCTTATGTGAGCTGTCGGGGCTATAAATCAAGCCAAGAAGTACGAAATATTTATGGAACCGCTTTGGCTGTTAAATGAAGAGGCTTATAAATAATTGAATGGCGACTCTGTCAAACCAGAGCAGTGGGCGTTATGCAAGAATGGGGGATATCACTGGGGTTACACATCCACAAACATAGTTAAGTATTTTAATAACTAATTGCGTAATGTTCGATTATTACAAATCACAGCATGCATCCAGTTCACTTTCAACCAAACTGTTGAACTTTTCACAAAAAAGCTGAAGCTGGCCTTCCATACGACATCTTTTTTTTCCAAAGAAATACGGAAGAATTTCTTAACAAATGAGTTAAAGGTAAGGACGCACTTAGTATAAGTCTATGATTACAGAGGCGGAATCTACCGCATTACCATTGGCTAATGCGATAATACAAAGGGTTGCCAATGCATAGATTGTCCACTTTAGGAATGACACATGTATATGTGGTAAGTGGACTAAACTTAGATTTCCATACTCTCACGTTTTTGCAATTTGTTATCGATCGGGCACTAATGTGTACCATCTGATTGGTCACGTGTATACATTTTCAATTTGACAAGCTTTTCTTCAGGGATAATTTTAACCGCTGTAAGATGCGGCTTATTGGATCCCCTTAAAGTTGAGACTGAATTATAATGTAGGAAGGATTAAAGAAAAGAAACCCGATCTTAAGATCATAGTTAGAATACATAACTAGATGGATCGTCGATACCTCGATGCTCCTCGTCGCTGCAGCCATTGTTCATAGACAGGACATAATGCCTCCAATTGTCATTATTCTAATCATTTTCATATGTAAACATATTAGAAGTAAAAAACATGTATGATGTGACGCCCCGAAAAGAATGAGTGTGAGAACCCGGAAATTTTCTAATTTTCTAGGGTTTATTTTATTTAATCGTCCGCCTTTTCTACATTTTCTTGATTAGAAAAATTCCCCAGATAAAGTTTATGAGCAAATATAGTTTTTAGATGATTTTTCTAGTATCGAATAGATTTTGAGAAATTAAAAGCGTATTTTGGACGTGGGACCCGCTAGTGCGGTAAATGCATTATATTTTTGACAACTTATTGGAATTTTGTATTAAGTGATATTATTTTACAAAGTGCTAAGATATTTGTATTGGAGAGACAAAAAGATAAGTTTTAAACCTAAAGGGTGACAAGTGTCACCTTCCTATTCAACCTTGACTTTGACCATTATTTCTTACCTTTACTAATACTCAATTTTGACCCAAAAAGCACCTAAATTTCCGCAAGCTTGGCTGAATGTTCTTGTTCAAGAAAGAAAGAAAAGCTCTCAATTTCTTCCTTCTATTTCTTGCTCAATCTTCAAATCCAACCAATAAAACTCCAAATCATTCCATAAAATCTCTTTGCTAAGTGGTCTTGAGGTGTTTTGTGGAGTTGTTTGGAAAGCTAAGGTGATTTGTTGCTCTATCTCTTGTATGGCTAAGGTGAGTTGTGAAGAACCACTCTCCTCCCTTAATTGATGTTCAATTCATGATTGGTGGTGGTATAAGATGCACTTTTATGGATTATATCTTGATTTTGGTTGAATTGGTGAAGTTTTATAATTTTTGGGGATTTTTCTGTTTTCATATGGATATGATTATGGGGTCATGTATGATGATTGGAAATGGTCTATAATGACTTAAGGAGGTGGGAAAAGTGATTAATTGCAACCAATTTCTGGTTTGGAAGAAATTTCAGAAAACTAGGGTTCTTGAGGGAGCATTCTGTCCGAAATTTTAGGTCCTATATAGAGGCCGAATTGGCCTTGTATTAAAACATGAAAGTTGTAGGGAATGACATTTTATATGTGCCTACAAAATTTTAGGTCAATCGGAGTAGTGTAGAATGAGATAAGTCGAAATTACTATTGCTGTTCTGGTTTTACCCGAATGTAAGAATTGCGCCTGTAATTGGTTGTTTTGGCTGGAATTGCTTCCGAATTGGTTGTTGAGGCCTTCTGATGAAATTTATCCCTGTTTCTTATCTTTCAGCTGGTTTTGGAATTTCTGGATTTGGACTTGGATAGCCTGCTTTATGATGTTTCCGCTAGAATGCGTTCTGTGAATCTGTTTTTGTGATTCTGGTATGGTATCTTGCATTTTTGACCTGGTTACACTCGAAACTGGGTTGAGTGACCTTCTGCAATATTGTAGCCCCATCTCTTAGCTTCGAAACGGTGTATCTTGCACCTTCATCCGACAATCGTAGCGCCTTTGGTACCATTACCGCAAAATGACGTCAAAACTGTTTTTCTGGTTTTGAGCTTAACTTTCATTTCCGGACTTTTCCCTAGCTTGACTTGTACTAGCTACTTGGAGCTTGCTGAATGGCTATTGGATGAACTTGTTGTTGTGTGTGTACCTTTGAGACTGGCTGAGGAAATAATGAAGCCATGATGGCTGGAAAAGTTAGCAAATTTAGGGGAAGTGCTGTCCGAACTTTTAAAGGACTTGTTTGCATTGAGTTTGTGATTTAAGACTTGGATTTGAGGAAGGCAATGATATTTGATGGATGATTTCTGAGCCATGGAGGTGAGTGACCCCAAACTATTGTTAAAGCTTCTTATGAAATGTTTCTTGCATTATTTACTCGACTGCATATCATGCGTGCTTGCATTTGAGTTCATGACATGTTTTGGCTTGAAATGAGTACTTGGGGAGTCTTGTGCTGAACACCAACGTCTCCTCCGTTTGTTTATGTTCATGTTCATCTGGAGCTCAAAAAGGGGCTCCCTCTTAATGTTAATGTTAATGTTAAATGGTATATTTGAGCGTTGGGTGTTCAAGTGCTACGATTTCCCTGGCTCACGAGAGCACTAAACGAACATTTGATCTCTGAATCATGACATCATCGAAATGATCGAAATGCAACATTGTGAAATATATTTGTTTAATGATTTTACTGGTTACTCGCTGAGCTTCTAGCTCACCCCAAAAATATTTTATTCCCCTCCACAGGGCTCGTGGCGAAGGAAACGTTTATATTAAAGTTCTCCGTGTGAATGGTTGGTATCAAGGATCAGAGTGGCGCAGTGGAAGCATGGACACTTCGCTTTTGATATGTAATTATTTATTGGAGAATTTGATGTAATATTTGAAGTTTTATCTTGTAATCTGTTTGAGGACTGTAGCGAACGACTGAGTCCCGGCGAGAGCTGGGCAGGCGGCCCGCCGAACCCTCTGGTACGCCTTAGGGGGAGGTGGGGTCGTTACAAGTGGTATCAGAGCTTAGGCTTCAGATCTCTGTAGTGTATCCTAGGCTTGAAGTTTAGGATGCCGGACTGTGGGTTTGGTTTGAATATTAGTGATTCTTGTGGGATGTCTCGACTTGATTTGGTACAAGAGGGAATGTCGAGGACGACATTCTTTTAAGGAGGGGAGTTTGTGACGCCCCGAAAAGAATGAGTGTGAGAACCCGGAAATTTTCTAATTTTCTAGGGTTTATTTTATTTAATCGTCCGCCTTTTCTACATTTTCTTGATTAGAAAAATTCCCCAGATAAAGTTTATGAGCAAATATAGTTTTTAGATGATTTTTCTAGTATCGAATAGATTTTGAGAAATTAAAAGCGTATTTTGGACGTGGGACCCGCTAGTGCGGTAAATGCATTATATTTTTGACAACTTGTTGGAATTTTGTATTAAGTGATATTATTTTACAAAGTGCTAAGATATTTGTATTGGAGAGACAAAAAGATAAGTTTTAAACCTAAAGGGTGACAAGTGTCACCTTCCTATTCAACCTTGACTTTGACCATTATTTCTTACCTTTACTAATACTCAATTTTGACCCAAAAAGCACCTAAATTTCCGCAAGCTTGGCTGAATGTTCTTGTTCAAGAAAGAAAGAAAAGCTCTCAATTTCTTCCTTCTATTTCTTGCTCAATCTTCAAATCCAACCAATAAAACTCCAAATCATTCCATAAAATCTCTTTGCTAAGTGGTCTTGAGGTGTTTTGTGGAGTTGTTTGGAAAGCTAAGGTGATTTGTTGCTCTATCTCTTGTATGGCTAAGGTGAGTTGTGAAGAACCACTCTCCTCCCTTAATTGATGTTCAATTCATGATTGGTGGTGGTATAAGATGCACTTTTATGGATTATATCTTGATTTTGGTTGAATTGGTGAAGTTTTATAATTTTTGGGGATTTTTCTGTTTTCATATGGATATGATTATGGGGTCATGTATGATGATTGGAAATGGTCTATAATGACTTAAGGAGGTGGGAAAAGTGATTAATTGCAACCAATTTCTGGTTTGGAAGAAATTTCAGAAAACTAGGGTTCTTGAGGGAGCATTCTGTCCGAAATTTTAGGTCCTATATAGAGGCCGAATTGGCCTTGGATTAAAACATGAAAGTTGTAGGGAATGACATTTTATATGTGCCTACAAAATTTCAGGTCAATCGGAGTAGTGTAGAATGAGATAAGTCGAAATTACTATTGCTGTTCTGGTTTTACCCGAATGTAAGAATTGCGCCTGTAATTGGTTGTTTTGGCTGGAATTGCTTCCGAATTGGTTGTTGAGGCCTTCTGATGAAATTTATCCCTGTTTCTTATCTTTCAGCTGGTTTTGAAATTTCTGGATTTGGACTTGGATAGCCTGCTTTATGATGTTTCCGCTAGAATGCGTTCTGTGAATCTATTTTTGTGATTCTGGTATGGTATCTTGCATTTTTGACCTGGTTACACTCGAAACTGGATTGAGTGACCTTCTGCAATATTGTAGCCCCATCTCTTAGCTTCGAAACGGTGTATCTTGCACCTTCATCCGACAATCGTAGCGCCTTTGGTACCATTACCGCAAAATGACGTCAAAACTGTTTTTCTGGTTTTGAGCTTAACTTTCATTTCCGGACTTTTCCCTAGCTTGACTTGTACTAGCTACTTGGAGCTTGCTGAATGGCTATTGGATGAACTTGTTGTTGTGTGTGTACCTTTGAGACTGGCTGAGGAAATAATGAAGCCATGATGGCTGGAAAAGTTAGCAAATTTAGGGGAAGTGCTGTCCGAACTTTTAAAGGACTTGTTTGCATTGAGTTTGTGATTTAAGACTTGGATTTGAGCAAGGCAATGATATTTGATGGATGATTTCTGAGCCATGGAGGTGAGTGACCCCAAACTATTGTTAAAGCTTCTTATGAAATGTTTCTTGCATTATTTACTCGACTGCATATCATGCGTGCTTGCATTTGAGTTCATGACATGTTTTGGCTTGAAATGAGTACTTGGGGAGTCTTGTGCTGAACACCAACGTCTCCTCCGTTTGTTTATGTTCATGTTCATCTGGAGCTCAAAAAGGGGCTCCCTCTTAATGTTAATGTTAATGTTAAATGGTCTATTTGAGCGTTGGGTGTTCAAGTGCTACGATTTCCCTGGCTCACGAGAGCACTAAACGAACATTTGATCTCTGAATCATGACATCATCGAAATGATCGAAATGCAACATTGTGAAATATATTTGTTTAATGATTTTACTGGTTACTCGCTGAGCTTCTAGCTCACCCCAAAAATATTTTATTCCCCTCCACAGGGCTCGTGGCGAAGGAAACGTTTATATTAAAGTTCTCCGTGTGAATGGTTGGTATCAAGGATCAGAGTGGCGCAGTGGAAGCATGGACACTTCGCTTTTGATATGTAATTATTTATTGGAGAATTTGATGTAATATTTGAAGTTTTATCTTGTAATCTGTTTGAGAACTGTAGCGAACGACTGAGTCCCGGCGAGAGCTGGGCAGGCGGCCCGCCGAACCCTCTGGTACGCCTTAGGGGGAGGTGGGGTCGTTACAAGTGGTATCAGAGCTTAGGCTTCAGATCTCTGTAGTGTATCCTAGGCTTGAAGTTTAGGATGCCGGACTGTGGGTTTGGTTTGAATATTAGTGATTCTTGTGGGATGTCTCGACTTGATTTGGTACAAGAGGGAATGTCGAGGACGACATTCTTTTAAGGAGGGGAGTTTGTGACGCCCCGAAAAGAATGAGTGTGAGAACCCGGAAATTTTCTAATTTTCTAGGGTTTATTTTATTTAATCGTCCGCCTTTTCTACATTTTCTTGATTAGAAAAATTCCCCAGATAAAGTTTATGAGCAAATATAGTTTTTAGATGATTTTTCTAGTATCGAATAGATTTTGAGAAATTAAAAGCGTATTTTGGACGTGGGACCCGCTAGTGCGGTAAATGCATTATATTTTTGACAACTTGTTGGAATTTTGTATTAAGTGATATTATTTTACAAAGTGCTAAGATATTTGTATTGGAGAGACAAAAAGATAAGTTTTAAACCTAAAGGGTGACAAGTGTCACCTTCCTATTCAACCTTGACTTTGACCATTATTTCTTACCTTTACTAATACTCAATTTTGACCCAAAAAGCACCTAAATTTCCGCAAGCTTGGCTGAATGTTCTTGTTCAAGAAAGAAAGAAAAGCTCTCAATTTCTTCCTTCTATTTCTTGCTCAATCTTCAAATCCAACCAATAAAACTCCAAATCATTCCATAAAATCTCTTTGCTAAGTGGTCTTGAGGTGTTTTGTGGAGTTGTTTGGAAAGCTAAGGTGATTTGTTGCTCTATCTCTTGTACGGCTAAGGTGAGTTGTGAAGAACCACTCTCCTCCCTTAATTGATGTTCAATTCATGATTGGTGGTGGTATAAGATGCACTTTTATGGATTATATCTTGATTTTGGTTGAATTGGTGAAGTTTTATAATTTTTGGGGATTTTTCTGTTTTCATATGGATATGATTATGGGGTCATGTATGATGATTGGAAATGGTCTATAATGACTTAAGGAGGTGGGAAAAGTGATTAATTGCAACCAATTTCTGGTTTGGAAGAAATTTCAGAAAACTAGGGTTCTTGAGGGAGCATTCTGTCCGAAATTTTAGGTCCTATATAGAGGCCGAATTGGCCTTGGATTAAAACATGAAAGTTGTAGGGAATGACATTTTATATGTGCCTACAAAATTTCAGGTCAATCGGAGTAGTGTAGAATGAGATAAGTCGAAATTACTATTGCTGTTCTGGTTTTACCCGAATGTAAGAATTGCGCCTGTAATTGGTTGTTTTGGCTGGAATTGCTTCCGAATTGGTTGTTGAGGCCTTCTGATGAAATTTATCCCTGTTTCTTATCTTTCAGCTGGTTTTGGAATTTCTGGATTTGGACTTGGATAGCCTGCTTTATGATGTTTCCGCTAGAATGCGTTCTGTGAATCTGTTTTTGTGATTCTGGTATGGTATCTTGCATTTTTGACCTGGTTACACTCGAAACTGGGTTGAGTGACCTTCTGCAATATTGTAGCCCCATCTCTTAGCTTCGAAACGGTGTATCTTGCACCTTCATCCGACAATCGTAGCGCCTTTGGTACCATTACCGCAAAATGACGTCAAAACTGTTTTTCTGGTTTTGAGCTTAACTTTCATTTCCGGACTTTTCCCTAGCTTGACTTGTACTAGCTACTTGGAGCTTGCTGAATGGCTATTGGATGAACTTGTTGTTGTGTGTGTACCTTTGAGACTGGCTGAGGAAATAATGAAGCCATGATGGCTGGAAAAGTTAGCAAATTTAGGGGAAGTGCTGTCCGAACTTTTAAAGGACTTGTTTGCATTGAGTTTGTGATTTAAGACTTGGATTTGAGCAAGGCAATGATATTTGATGGATGATTTCTGAGCCATGGAGGTGAGTGACCCCAAACTATTGTTAAAGCTTCTTATGAAATGTTTCTTGCATTATTTACTCGACTGCATATCATGCGTGCTTGCATTTGAGTTCATGACATGTTTTGGCTTGAAATGAGTACTTGGGGAGTCTTGTGCTGAACACCAACGTCTCCTCCGTTTGTTTATGTTCATGTTCATCTGGAGCTCAAAAAGGGGCTCCCTCTTAATGTTAATGTTAATGTTAAATGGTCTATTTGAGCGTTGGGTGTTCAAGTGCTACGATTTCCCTGGCTCACGAGAGCACTAAACGAACATTTGATCTCTGAATCATGACATCATCGAAATGATCGAAATGCAACATTGTGAAATATATTTGTTTAATGATTTTACTGGTTACTCGCTGAGCTTCTAGCTCACCCCAAAAATATTTTATTCCCCTCCACAGGGCTCGTGGCGAAGGAAACGTTTATATTAAAGTTCTCCGTGTGAATGGTTGGTATCAAGGATCAGAGTGGCGCAGTGGAAGCATGGACACTTCGCTTTTGATATGTAATTATTTATTGGAGAATTTGATGTAATATTTGAAGTTTTATCTTGTAATCTGTTTGAGGACTGTAGCGAACGACTGAGTCCCGGCGAGAGCTGGGCAGGCGGCCCGCCGAACCCTCTGGTACGCCTTAGGGGGAGGTGGGGTCGTTACAAGTGGTATCAGAGCTTAGGCTTCAGATCTCTGTAGTGTATCCTAGGCTTGAAGTTTAGGATGCCGGACTGTGGGTTTGGTTTGAATATTAGTGATTCTTGTGGGATGTCTCGACTTGATTTGGTACAAGAGGGAATGTCGAGGACGACATTCTTTTAAGGAGGGGAGTTTGTGACGCCCCGAAAAGAATGAGTGTGAGAACCCGGAAATTTTCTAATTTTCTAGGGTTTATTTTATTTAATCGTCCGCCTTTTCTACATTTTCTTGATTAGAAAAATTCCCCAGATAAAGTTTATGAGCAAATATAGTTTTTAGATGATTTTTCTAGTATCGAATAGATTTTGAGAAATTAAAAGCGTATTTTGGACGTGGGACCCGCTAGTGCGGTAAATGCATTATATTTTTGACAACTTGTTGGAATTTTGTATTAAGTGATATTATTTTACAAAGTGCTAAGATATTTGTATTGGAGAGACAAAAAGATAAGTTTTAAACCTAAAGGGTGACAAGTGTCACCTTCCTATTCAACCTTGACTTTGACCATTATTTCTTACCTTTACTAATACTCAATTTTGACCCAAAAAGCACCTAAATTTCCGCAAGCTTGGCTGAATGTTCTTGTTCAAGAAAGAAAGAAAAGCTCTCAATTTCTTCCTTCTATTTCTTGCTCAATCTTCAAATCCAACCAATAAAACTCCAAATCATTCCATAAAATCTCTTTGCTAAGTGGTCTTGAGGTGTTTTGTGGAGTTGTTTGGAAAGCTAAGGTGATTTGTTGCTCTATCTCTTGTATGGCTAAGGTGAGTTGTGAAGAACCACTCTCCTCCCTTAATTGATGTTCAATTCATGATTGGTGGTGGTATAAGATGCACTTTTATGGATTATATCTTGATTTTGGTTGAATTGGTGAAGTTTTATAATTTTTGGGGATTTTTCTGTTTTCATATGGATATGATTATGGGGTCATGTATGATGATTGGAAATGGTCTATAATGACTTAAGGAGGTGGGAAAAGTGATTAATTGCAACCAATTTCTGGTTTGGAAGAAATTTCAGAAAACTAGGGTTCTTGAGGGAGCATTCTGTCCGAAATTTTAGGTCCTATATAGAGGCCGAATTGGCCTTGAATTAAAACATGAAAGTTGTAGGGAATGACATTTTATATGTGCCTACAAAATTTCAGGTCAATCGGAGTAGTGTAGAATGAGATAAGTCGAAATTACTATTGCTGTTCTGGTTTTACCCGAATGTAAGAATTGCGCCTGTAATTGGTTGTTTTGGCTGGAATTGCTTCCGAATTGGTTGTTGAGGCCTTCTGATGAAATTTATCCCTGTTTCTTATCTTTCAGCTGGTTTTGGAATTTCTGGATTTGGACTTGGATAGCCTGCTTTATGATGTTTCCGCTAGAATGCGTTCTGTGAATCTATTTTTGTGATTCTGGTATGGTATCTTGCATTTTTGACCTGGTTACACTCGAAACTGGATTGAGTGACCTTCTGCAATATTGTAGCCCCATCTCTTAGCTTCGAAACGGTGTATCTTGCACCTTCATCCGACAATCGTAGCGCCTTTGGTACCATTACCGCAAAATGACGTCAAAACTGTTTTTCTGGTTTTGAGCTTAACTTTCATTTCCGGACTTTTCCCTAGCTTGACTTGTACTAGCTACTTGGAGCTTGCTGAATGGCTATTGGATGAACTTGTTGTTGTGTGTGTACCTTTGAGACTGGCTGAGGAAATAATGAAGCCATGATGGCTGGAAAAGTTAGCAAATTTAGGGGAAGTGCTGTCCGAACTTTTAAAGGACTTGTTTGCATTGAGTTTGTGATTTAAGACTTGGATTTGAGCAAGGCAATGATATTTGATGGATGATTTCTGAGCCATGGAGGTGAGTGACCCCAAACTATTGTTAAAGCTTCTTATGAAATGTTTCTTGCATTATTTACTCGACTGCATATCATGCGTGCTTGCATTTGAGTTCATGACATGTTTTGGCTTGAAATGAGTACTTGGGGAGTCTTGTGCTGAACACCAACGTCTCCTCCGTTTGTTTATGTTCATGTTCATCTGGAGCTCAAAAAGGGGCTCCCTCTTAATGTTAATGTTAATGTTAAATGGTCTATTTGAGCGTTGGGTGTTCAAGTGCTATGATTTCCCTGGCTCACGAGAGCACTAAACGAACATTTGATCTCTGAATCATGACATCATCGAAATGATCGAAATGCAACATTGTGAAATATATTTGTTTAATGATTTTACTGGTTACTCGCTGAGCTTCTAGCTCACCCCAAAAATATTTTATTCCCCTCCACAGGGCTCGTGGCGAAGGAAACGTTTATATTAAAGTTCTCCGTGTGAATGGTTGGTATCAAGGATCAGAGTGGCGCAGTGGAAGCATGGACACTTCGCTTTTGATATGTAATTATTTATTGGAGAATTTGATGTAATATTTGAAGTTTTATCTTGTAATCTGTTTGAGGACTGTAGCGAACGACTGAGTCCCGGCGAGAGCTGGGCAGGCGGCCCGCCGAACCCTCTGGTACGCCTTAGGGGGAGGTGGGGTCGTTACATATGAGAAGTTGTGTGGTTGTCAAAATCTATGTTTGATAATATTTGTTGAAGTTTTATCTGGTCATCAAGTCTTTTCACACCTTTTCAATGTATTCGTGCATTGTTTTTATCTTTGGTCCCAATTTATAAATTTAAATATTTTTCAATTTCATATTGTTCATTTTTTCATATCCAAATTTTCGTAGACATGGATCATTGGCCCAGGCAGACCCCCGATCTTATACAGGGTCCACACATTACTGACTTGTTATATTTGCAGGATACACATAGATCAATGACAGTATTTTTGGGCCACGAGACTCAGCTGCATATAAAGCGAGTTGACAGATTTTTTTTGAAAACTGGTGAGGAATTAGTTGAACCAGCAGATATCAAACTATCTTCGTGCTATAGGTTTTTGAGGGATCGTACAAGCAGGCTACTTAGAATTTGATCATGGATTGATTATTGCACATATTGAGCACTAGAGGCAGGCGACCCACACATTTGATCTTCTCGTGGATAAGCTATTGCCACTTTACAAGACGTGAAGGTATTATGGAGTTTACGTGTTGATGGATTACCAGTGATGTTGGTCAATCGAAATAGAAATATTACATGAAATAAGGATTTAATCGAGGAGCTTTTAGACTTTAGGCCAGAGAATCGGCATTTTAAGAATTGAATGTTGAAACTTGTGTTCATATTTGACTTTTTATATGAATTTCTTCTAGATAATATACCCTAGGAATTAGTACGACAGCATGTTCGGCGCTACATTTTGATCTCATTTGTTAGGTAGTTATTTACCGACACCTGTGGGAATATTGTAAGTTATCATTGGTTGGATTACTTGCGACACTTAGAGGGTATGAGTCATTTCACTTAGGGCAGAACAATACTTGTTTATTTGTACTCCCGATTTTATAAAACGTTATATGCGATCACAAGTTGTACTGTTGGCCCATATATGCTTCTACAGGTACAAATGTAACAACATTGGGATGCTTGAGCATCCTTATTTCAGTTGAATGCATAATTAATATGACATTTACAATGTTTATATTTTTAATAGTTATGGGTGTGAAAGAGGATGCCCAGGATTCGCTCAACTGTGGTGGTTCCAACTGCATAAGAAAATGATTTTCCTAAAGGCGATCGCTGGACAGGCGATCGTATGACAAAATGTTTGTCATCGCATGTTGTATCCCTATTTCGTGATGCACTAACCAAGATGGTCATTGATGAGGTACGCAACTAATGAGTATTGCTATCATACTGTCATCATATATTTACTATAGTAGCTAACTCCACTTTCTCATTATCATAGTTTATTTGGGAGTTTTACTCTGCCGACCTTATTGCACTCCTTCCTACCTATTGTTCAGCCAAGTACCATGCATGACAATCAGTAGTTTCGTTGATATATTAGAACATTGTCGAATTCCACCTTCTACAACAGGTACTATGATAGTTTAGGATGCATCAGTTGATACCTGAATTTGTCACACATATACAGACAAGAAATTACATTGTCTATGTCGCTTAGACCGTTTCGAAAAGGATTGAGCCTGTTACCATAGTTATTGGGTACAAGATTGGGAGTGTCATGTAGAATCGATTATTGGAGGCAATCGACACGATCCAAAAAAGCCTACGAAATAATATATGATATGGTACAAAAATTATACTGTCTGCTATATTACACCTTCTATTTCATAGTAGGTCCGACATGACGGTTATCGAGGAGATGGGAGATAATTTGACTTCTCGATAAATTATTTATTACTTATCTTTTTGTCTGACTATATGTTTACTTTTTGTAAAATAACATATGAAATGACTATAATACACAAAATCCTCTTTTTTTAGGTTGATTCTCTGTCTCAGATTGGTTCGATCTATAATATATACCTCGTTCCTTTCAATCCTGCGTAGTATACTCATTCTGATCTAACAGTGATACGAGAAGAGGTTTTTGGAACATTACAGTACTTAAACTAAGGAATATGGATGACAGTTGGTCTATTTGACCGTCAAGATGATGGCCTATCTACTTTTTGTATTGCCTCTTTTAAGATGCCTGTTGAGCATCTACTTAGAGAGGTGCATGGTAGGAAACAAGCAGGTAGGCGTCGCAGAGGAGGCACCTCCACACATGCTGTTGATGCGCCTGACATAGAGGTTATGTAGACTTCATTACATGTTGAATACTATCCATCTATTGGCACATACTTTTCTCACATTCTTCATATCTTCAACTATTCTAACTTTCGGAGGTCATTTCAATGCGACACCTATTTCCATATCTGTATTTGGCTATACATCTGCTGCGGCACCGTTCGTTACTATGCCACATATATTATTTCATCCCAATAATGAGTTTGAGAATATCATTGATCATATCCATGACTTCCTAGTGATATATATTGCACTTTGTCCACGCGCGATCATGCCCAACCAACCAGTCAGGTACCACTGTACATAGTGTTCTGGTAGAAAAATCAGGACCTTTAGTAGGCCCCTTATCTCATTCTCCCAGGTAAGTGCCACCCCTTGTAGGTTTACCTAAAACATGAAGGCTACATCAAACGTTGCTAGAAGTATATAGTAAATCTTAGAGGTTTTCAGAATGTTCTAGATTATTTAAGAGTCTTGTGGAATGGCGTAAGAGCTTTGTACATAAGAGTGGTCTTGCGTAGATAATTCTAGAGACTAAGTGTAGGAATACTTTGTGTAGAATTTTCTAGAGACTTGTATAGCTTTCTTGACTTGCCTATAAATGGACCAAACCCCCTCATTTGTAACCAATTTTGTGCAAGTATTCACAAGTGTAATATAAGCTTTTTTTAACCTTCAACATTCTCCTTCTTTACTCACTACTTTAGCTTCCGCACATTTTCGCGCATGTAGGCATAAGGTTGAATTAACTAACCGTTCATAATTTAAATCTTGACCGCTGGAGAACCATCAGTCGTTCAGGAGGACTTTGCAAAACTTAAGGCTGAAATTGACAGTAGGTGTGATCATGACTGCACCAAGATTAGAAGTTCTGCGTTCAGAAGCTTACAGAGGAGCGAGGAAAGCAAGTGCGATCAAGAATTTTCTCCATGGACTCGAACGATACTTCGACACCTTTGGCATCGTGGGAAACAATGCTCATTTGAAGACGGTTTCGTTATATTTTAAAGATTCAACATTGATATAGTAGAGACGAAAATGTGATGATAGACGCATTCAAGTCCGAGATTAAGGTCGAATTTGAGCCGGCCAATGCTGAACATGAGGACGAGTTAGGTTTCGTTGTCTCCAACATAAAGACGGGTATTTGAAGAAATACATCGATGAGTTCTCCAACTTGTTGCTGGAGATTCCCAACACGTCACCCGAGAACATATTATTCATGTTTCTTGACAGCTTTAGACTATGGGCTAAGCAACGAGTGGAAGATAAGGATCCCCAAAATATTTTTCAATCCAAGAAGGCTGCCCAAAGGTTTATCGAGTTTCAACGGAAGAATTCGGTCAAGGATAAGGGTAAGAAGCAGGGCAACGGAAATAGTGGGGGAGACAAGAGGAGACAAGTCTAGCGATTGGAGACCTACAAGAATAAGCAACAAAAGGGAAAAACCCCAACGACTGTAAGTTAGAAAAAAATTTTGAAGAGTGTTACATTTGCAAGAACAAGAAGCACTAAATTCGCAATTGCTTGAGTCGTGGCAACCTCATAGCCGTCATACATGAGGTTGGCTTGATGGGAGGACGGAAGGTCCCGTGTGTTCGACATCTCGAGGTCGTTCAAGCAATGAATGACAAGGATCGCATGTATATAGACACCAACACTAATGGCCACCGAATTATGGCACTACTGGATACGAGAGCGGATATCAATTACTTGAATCAAAACACCGCACGTAGAATGGGGTTTAGGTGGGTGATGGAGTCGAAGCGTTTCAATGACGTAAACGATAAATGGACACAACTTGTAGGAGAGGCCAAGGGAGCACCCGTGAATTTGGGCCAATGGACAGGTACGACCAACTTTTTCGTCGTCTCGATTGCCGATTATAAGATATTCTTTGGCATGCGTTTCATTGATTATTTGAGATCGATTATGGTGCCACAAGAACACACCATAATCATTACGCAATGGGGCAAATCATTCATGAAGAATGTGTGTCGTGAGACGAAACTCAGTCCCCGTCAGCTTGAGAAGCAACTATGGAAGGATGAGCCGACATGTACGGCCATTCTTAGTGAAAAAAACCCGCTGACGTGCGAGTCTGAAGAAAAGATACCAATCTCACACAAAATTAAGAAGTATCTAACAGAATTTGAAAATGTACTGTCTGAGAACCTATCGAAAAAATTTTCTTTAAGGCGTGTCGTGGATCACACTATAGAATTGGTTGGGGGCACGGACCAGTTTCTCGATCGCTATACCGCATGTCGCCCGAAGAAATGAAAGAGTTGCAAAAGTAGCTTTGGGAGCTTTTGGAGTCTAAATCCATCACTCCCTCCAAGAGTCCCTTTGGTGTGCCGGTTCTCTTTTAAAGCAAGAAAGACGCCACCTTGTGTATGTGTAACGATGATCGGGCACTCAACAAGAAGTGTTGAAGGAATTCTTGTATAAGTTCATCTTGATTTACCTCGACGATATCGTCATTTATAGCGACAACATAGAGGAACATGTTGAGCACTTGAGCAAGTGTTTACTGTCTTAAAGGCCAACGAGTTGTACATACGAAAGGAGAAATGTGAATTTGATCTACATGAAATCTCCTTCCAAAGCCACATCGTGAGGGACGAAATGATTCTTATGGACCCCTAGAAAACTAAGGCAATTGTGGAGTGAGAGGCACCGAAATCGCCTACAAAACTACAACTGTTCCTCGGGTTAGTAAATTACTACTGACGTTTCATAGCAGGGCACTCGGCAATTGTTACTCTATTAATCAATCTGTTGTGCAATGGCATAACGTGAAATTGGACATTTGAATGTCAGATAGCGTTCAAAACTTTGAAGGATACGATAATGAAGGAGTCGGCATTGGCAGTGCTCGATTTCACCAAGTCTTTCGAAATATACACCAACGTATTCAATTTGGGCCGTTGGAGGTGTCTTGATGCAAGAAGACCATCATATTGCTTATGAGAGTTATAAATTTAGTGATGTTGATAAATGGTAGCCAACTCATAAAAGAGAGATGCTAGCAGTCGTGCACTGCTTAACAGTTTGGGAGCACTACCTCAAGGCCGTCACACCGTTTAAAATTAAAATGGATAACAAGGTGATGAGCTACCATAAACGTTGTCCCTTAAGTTCTACTAATAATATCGCTCAGGCACGGGGACAACGTGCAATGTGTGTTGGGATTGCCAGCATATCGGCTATTGTAACATTCTTTGAAGATGTTTCACCTCATGTATCCTCAATCTGGTACATAAATATGTTGCCCTTTAGCACAGAGAACTCCATCCTCAAGCCAGAATCATTTCGTCTTTCCTTCATTGGTTAACTCCATAAGCGTTTGAACTTATTCGCCATGTTGTAGTCCTTCCTTGATGGATGCATTTCAAGAGCAGCACCTCTGTCATATAGACGGGCGTGACGACATTTTTGCTACTAAAAGCGTCGGTCATTTGAGAGTTAAGTAGTCCAACCTTCATGTCTGCTTATTTGAGAGTTTCTTCTGTGCACGCGACCACGTATGACCATTCCCAACCAGCTAATAAGGCACCATAATACATAGTGTTATGGTAGAAGAATCAGAACCGTTAGTAGACCCACACCTTATTCTCCCAAATAAGTGCAAAATCTTGGAAGCTTGCATAAGGTATAGAGGTTACACCAGGTTAGTAGAAATATATAGTAAGCCCTAGAGGCATCCAAAATACTTTAGGTTATTCAAGAGTCTTGTGGAATGATTTGAAAGTTTTGTACATAAGAGTGGTCTTGTGTAGATGATTAAGTGTAGGACTACTTTGTGTAGTATTTTCTTGATACTTGTATAGCTTTCTTGACTAACCTATAAATAGGCTAAACCTCCTCATTCGTAATCAATTTTGTGCAAGTATTCAAAAGTGCAATACAAGTTTTTTTTAACCTCTAACATTCTGCTTTTTTGCTCACTACTTTAGCTACCGCATATTTTCATGCACGTAGGCATAAGATTGAACCAACTAACCGTTCATGGTCTAAAATTTGAACGGTTGCTAGCATCGCATGGTGTGTTGGTTTATAGGAATTTAATAACTCGTTACAAAGAGTATCAAAACTTAATATCATCATAAGGTATTGATTACGATAGTAACAATTTCGGACGTAACGAAGAAACTACAAGAGAAGTAAGTCGTGAGGAGTTGGAAAGGGCCGTCCATACTCATGACAAGGGTAAGCGAGACAAGTTGGTCGTGTTGGATCTAATTGCAGCCCTAGAGTCGAGGTTAGCAAGGGTGGAGCTAATCGTAACCGATCATCACAACCGATGGGACGAGTAGAACCAACATATGGAGTAGTTTGATGGTAAAGAACTGCACCAGGGCACTCAATGAGGTCATGGATCAAATAATAAAAGCGAACGATACTATTCAGGATTTGGTCCAATCTCTGCAGGAAGAAGACGTTTAACTCAAGGGAAAATTAGAGACATACAATGCCCAACTAGCACAGGATTCTAGGATGACCACTGGAGAATCATCAGCCGTTCTGGAGGAGCTTGCGAAGCTTAAAACTGAGGTTGATGCGTTTTGGGTACAAGGGATAGCAGGTGCGACCGTGACTGCACCAAAAGTAGAGGTTTCGCATCCGAATGTTTATGATGGAGCGAGAAAAGTAAGGGAGATCGAGAATTTTTTCTATGGGTTCGAATGGTATTTCGATGCTCTTAACATTGTGGGAAACGATGCTCGTTTGAGGATGGTTCCACTATATTTTAAAAATTCAATGTTGATGTTGATGTGCGACGGATCTAGACGAACACCAAGTTGGGATGATTTGCGGAACTTTGACCCTTCTAGAATCACGAGTCACGAACTAAGGAGATTCCTTAACCCAAGACTAGCAAATTTAGTGAACCAAAAGTAAAGATAGAAGAACGCCACAATCAAGGAGACTACTTGATTGTTAAGTTCAATGAACAGCTTGAGATTGATTCTCAAGTATTCAAAGGAAATTCTCTTGAGGCAAGAGAGAGTGAATAAACTCACGAATATTTTATAAAATCTGAATTGTTCTTCAATGAATGAAAACCTAGGCTATATATAGCCTTACAGGACTCAAACCCTAGAATGTCCAATGGACGACCTTGCCCTTCATTAAGGGTGAAAATATCTAACAACTAGTTAACTAAAATTAAGACTCTAATTCGGCCAAAGTGAAGGAAAAAGTGACCGAAATTATTAATGCTAACAAACAACTAATAATGGTAATTAAAACCCTAATTAGCAAGCTAGTACTCCATGAACTAGTCTTCATTTGGCTCTTCCATTTGAAGGAAAGTGTAGAGAGTAGTTTCTCCATTATGTAATCCTTCAATGGTCCTCAAGTCATCACCAACTCGTTCTTGAATTGTGCAAACAAGAGCTTGAAGTGAATCTTGAATTCTCCTAGCACGCGCTCTTGTAATTGGACCACTGGGTATTTGCATGACCTGAGCACTAGAAGTTTGAGCAGCCATGAGCCCCTCCTCATTAGTCCCCTCCTCTTGAAGGCGATTTGTCCTCAAATCAAACTCATCGTCTGCATGAAAAGGACTCAAGTCAGATACAGTAAAAGTAGCATGTACCCCATACTCACCTGGAAGTTCAAGTTTGTAGGCATTGTCATTTATACGCTCCAGGACTTGGAATGGACCATCTCCCCGTGGAAGTAGCTTACTACGCCTTTTGACTGGGAACCTCTCTTTGCGCATGTGTATCCATACCCAATCGCCAGGCTCAAAGATCATCTTGCGGCGCCCCTTGTTGGCACTTTGGATGTATTGAAGTGTACGCTTCTCGATGTTGGCTCGCACCTTAGTGTGTAACTCACGTACATATGCAGCCTTGTTCTTACCATCCAAGTTAACTCTCTCATGAACAGGTAAAGGAGTTAAATCCAAAGGTGTGAGAGGGTTAAAGCCATACACAATTTCAAACGGCGAATAATGTGTAGCAGAATGAACAGTGCGATTGTATGCAAATTCCACATGTGGTAAGCAATCTTCCCAAGATTTTATGTTCTTAATAATTGCGCGCAATAGGGTAGATAAAGTCCTATTAACAACCTCGGTTTGACCATCAATTTGTGGGTGGCTAGAAGTAGATAATAGCAATTTAGTACCTAGTTTACACCACAAAGTTTTCCAAAAATAGCTAAGGAATTTGGCGTCCCTATCAGAAACAATAGTGCGTGGCATGCCATGTAATCTAACTATCTCACGAAAGAATAAATCTGCAACATGCTTAGCATCATCTGTTTTAAGACAAGGAATAAAATGGGCCATTTTGGAGAAACGGTCAACTACCACATAGATTGAATCATGTCCCTTTCTAGTCCTAGGTAGTCCAAGCACAAAATCCATTGATAGATCAACCCATGGTTCATGTGGAATTGGCAAAGGTGTATAGAGACTATAAGGGTGTACCTTTGATTTTGCTTGGTGACAAGTCACGCACCTTTCAATGTGGCGTTCCACGTCACTCCTCATGCGTGGCCAGAAGAAATGTTCTTGGAGAATCATTAAGGTCTTGGCAATGCCGAAGTGCCCCATTAGCCCTCCTCCATGAGATTCTCTTACTAAGAGTGTGCGCATGGAGCTCTTGGGAATGCAAAGCTTGTCCTTGTAGTATAAGAACCCCTGAGAGATGAAATAATGCTCACGAGAGTGTCGTGGTAAGGAGGAAAAAATCTCACCAAAATCTGAGTCAGTTGCATAAAGTTCTTTAAGGAATTCAAAACCAAGCAACTTAGCATCTAATGTAGTGATAAGTGTGTGCCTTCGTGAGAGTGCATCAGCCACTACATTCGTCTTACCTGTCTTGTATTTGATTACAAAGGTAAAACTGTCAATGAAGGTAATCCATCGTGCATGTCGCTTACTCAACTTGTCTTGGGACTTGATATGCTTGAGCGACTCATGATCTGTGTGCAAGACAAACTCACGAGGACGAAGGTAATGTTGCCATGTTTGTAGAGCTCGCACTAAGGCCATTAGTTCCTTATCATAGGTTGAGTAGTTTAGAGCAGCTCCATTCAACTTCTCGCTAAAGTAGGCAACTGGGCGGCCCTCTTGAAGTAAGACAGCACCAATACCTATACCAGAAGCATCACACTCAACTTCAAAAGCTTTGTCAAAATTAGGTAAACTAAGAACAGGTGCATGTGTGAGCTTGTGCTTAAGTAATTGGAAAGACTTAGCTTGTTCCTCTCCCCAATGAAATTGCACATCTTTCTTGACAATTGACGTAAGTGGTGCAGCAATTGTGCTAAAATCCTTGACAAAACGCCTATAGAAGCTTGCCAAGCCATGGAAACTTCTCACCTCACTTACAGTGGTAGGGGTTGGCCATTCACTAATAGCCTTCACCTTGTCTTGATCAACATGAATTCCCTGCTCACTTACAACATAGCCTAGGAAAACCAATTGATTTGTGCCAAAGGTACACTTCTTAAGGTTAGCGTAGAGGCTCGCCTTGCGAAGTGCATCTAGGACCATTTGTAAATGCACAACATGCTCATCTAGACTCTTACTATAGATCAAAATGTCATCAAAGTAAACGACCACAAATTTACCAATGAAAGAACGTAAAACATGATTCATGAGTCTCATAAAAGTACTTGGTGCATTGGTTAGCCCAAAAGGCATGACCAACCACTCAAAAAGTCCATGTTTTGTCTTAAATGCAGTTTTCCATTCATCTCCTTCTTTCATGCGAATTTGATGGTAACCACTTTTCAAATCAATCTTAGTAAAAATGATTGCACCATGTAATTCATCAAGCATGTCATCCAAACGAGGTATGTGATGGCGGTACTTTACCGTGATGGCATTAATTGCCCTACAATCAGTGCACATTCTCCATCCTCCATCTTTCTTTGGAACAAGTAGAACTGGTACAGCACAAGGGCTTAGACTCTCTTTAATCCAACCCTTACTAAGCAACTCCTCCACTTGTCGTTGTTGCTCCTTGGTTTCCTCAGGATTGGTCCTATATGGTGCCTTGTTTGGAAGGGAAGATCCAGGAATGAAATCAATTTGATGTTCAATTCCCCTTAATGGATGGTGACTAAAGTGCAATGAAGGATGCATTCAAGATCGAGATTAAAACCGAATTTGAAAGACATGAGATACGAGCCAGATTCCACCGTCTCCAACATAAAGACGGGTATATGAAAAAATACATCGATGAGTTCTCCAACTTGTTGCTAGAGATTCCTAAAATGGCACCCGAGTACGCATTGTTCACATTTCTTGATGGTCTGTGATCGTGGGCTAAACACTAAGTAGAAGATAACGATCTTCAAAACATTTTCAAACCATGAAAATTGCCCAAAGGTTCATTGATTTTCAACGAAAGGATTCAGCCAAGAATTAGGGCAAGAAACCAAGCAATGAAAAGAGTGGGGTTGACAAGTTGAAACAAGCCCAACAATCAGAGACTGACAAGAACAAGTAGCAGAAGGGAAAGAGCCCTGACGACCGTAAGCCAGGAAAAAATTTCGAATAGTGCCACGTTTGCAAGAGTAAGGAGTACTACGCTCGCGATTACTTGAGTCGTGGCAGCTCGCAGCAATGGCATAAGAGACTGGTCCGACGAAAGGTCGCATACGTCTAACACCTCGAGGTCGTGCAGGCAACAAATGACAGGGTTGCATATACGTGAACAATAACATTAATGGACACCGAGTCATGGCACTATTGAACACGGGAGTGGATGTCAATTACATGAGTCAAAACACCTCACGTTGGATGGGGCTTATGTATGTGTCGACATCGGAGCATTTCAAAAGCGTAAACGATAAATGGACGCAGCTTATGGGAGAGGCCAAAGGAGTACCTATGAACTTGGGCCAATGGACAGGCACAGCTAATTTCTTTGTCGCCTTGATTGATGATTATGAAATGTTCTTTGGCATGCGTTTCATTGATTATTTGAGACCGATTACTATCAAAGGAGTTTCATCCAAGGCGTGTCGTGGATCACGTGATAGAACTAGTAGAAGGTGTGAAACCAACCTCCCGACCGTCATATCATATGTCTCTCAAAGAGTTGGAAGAGTTACGAGAGCGGTTTGGAGAGCTTTAGGAGTCCAAATCCATCATTCCCTCGAAAAGTCCCTTTGGTTCACCTGTTGTCTTTCAACATAAGAAAGATGGAACTTTGCGTATGTGAAGAACAAGTATCTCATGCTCCTCATCGTGGACTTGTTTGATCGTCTTTAACTAGTAAAAATTTTATCTAAATTTGACCTATGTAAGGGGTACTATCAAGTGAGGGTCAAACCGGGGGACGAGGCCAAGATGGCCATCACCACGAGGTATGGGTTGTACAAGTTTAATGTGATGTCATTTGGACTAACCAATGCATCAATCAGGTATTGCACTCTCATACAAGAGATGCTGAAGGAATTCTTACACAAATTCATTGTGATTTATGTTGACGACATCGTCATTTATAGCAGCAAAATGGAAGAGAATGTTGAGTACTTGAGGCAAGTGTTTGTTGTCTTGAGGGCCAACAAGTTGTACTTCCAGAAGGAGAAATGCGTATTTGACTTACGTGAAATATCTTTCTTAGGCCACATTGTGGGGGAGGGAAGGATTCGTATAGATATCCAAAAGCTTAAGGTAATATGGAGTGGGAGACACCGACATCGTCCACGAAATTAAAATCGTTTCTTGAGTTAATAAATTACTACCGATGGTTCATAGCAGGGCATTCAGCCATTGCTGCTCCGTTAACCGATCTGCAACACAAAGACAAGATGTGGAGCCGGACATCTGAATGCCCGGCAGCGTTCGAGTCCTTAAAGGATGCAGTAACAAAAGAGCCGATGTTGGCACTGCTCGATTTCACCAAACCGTTCGAAGTGTACACTGACATATTTGATTTGGCCATTGGAGATGTCTTGATGCGAGAAAGCCACTCTATTACTTATGAAAATCATAAGTTTACTAATGTGGAGAAATGATGGCCAACTCACGAAGAGAAAATGCTAGTGGTTGTGCACTGGTTAAGGGTCTAGAAGCATTATCTCAAGACCGCCACACCTTTTAAGATTAAACGAACAACAAGGCAGTGAGCTACCACCAACGTCGTCCTTTAAATTCGGCCAATATTACCGCTCACTCACGAGAGATAACGTGTGGCATGTGCTGGGATGGCCAACATAACATTTGTCGTGATATTTCTTGATGATGTCCCTTCTCAGGTGTCCCCAATCTGGCACATAAATACGTTGGCCTTTTCCGTAGAGGACACCATTTTCGAGACAGAGCCATTTCATTTTTCTTTTGTCGGCTAACTCTATGAACGTTTGAGTTTGTTCGTCATATTGTAACCCTTCCTTGATGCACTCTAAGACTAGTCCCTCGATCGTATGGACAGACGCGACGATGTGATTGCGACTAAAAACCTCAACCATGATGTTTATCTTGCCCGAACTATATTCGAATTCATACTTGGCTGCACTAAGTAGTCCAACTATCATGCCTGCTTGTTTAAGAGTTTCTAGAAATTAAGTGTAGGAACACTGTGTAGAATTTTCTAAAGGCTTGTATAGCTTTCTTAACTCGCTTATAAATAGGTCAAGCCTCCTCATTTGTAACCAATCTTGTACAAGTATTGACAAGTCCAATACAGGTTTTTTTTAGCCTCTAACATTCTCCTTCTTTATTTATTACCATATTTACCTTACATTTTCACGCACGTGGGCATAAGGTTGTACTAATAAGTTTTGAACGATCGTTAGCGTCGGACGGTGTGTTAGTTTATAGGAATTTAAGTAGTCCGTGACAAGTGGTATCAGAGTTTAATACCGTAATAAAGTCTTGGTGATGATGGCAACAGTTTCGAACGTAACAAACGAACTGCAAGAGGAGCAAGTCACAAGTCGCGAGAGAGTCGGAGAAGGCGTTCCTACTCATGCCAAGGACAAGCGAGACAAGTCAATCCTGTTGGATCCGATGGCAGCCCAAGAGTCGAGGTTAGCGAGGTTGGACCTAATCGCAACCGATCATCACGATCGGTGGGACGAGTAGGACCAATGCATGAAGTAGCTTAACGGTGAAGAGTTGCGCGAGAGCATGCAAGGAACACTCAATGAGGCCGTGGATCAGCTAATAAAAGAGAACGATGCTATTAGAGACTTGGTCGAGTCTTTATGGGAAGAAGTCGTTCAATTCAAGTGAAAAATGGAAACGTGCAACGCCCACCTAGCACAGGATATTAGGATAACTGCTGGAGAACCGTCAGCAGTTTGGGAGGAACTTGCGAAACTTAAAATTGTGGTTGATATGTTGTGGATACAAGTGACAGTAGGTTCGACCGTGACCACACCAATAGTAGAGATTCTGCGTCTGGAAACTTATAGAGGAGAGAGAAAAGCACGAGAGATCGAGAATTTTCTCTTTGGACTCAAACGATATTTCAACACCCTTAGCATCGTGGGAGGCGATGTTCGTTTGTGGAAGGTTCTGCTATATTTTAAAGATTCAGCGTTGATACGGTGGAGATGAAAGTGCGATAATGGACGCATTCAAAGCCGAATCTAAGGTCAAATTTGAGCCGGCCAATGTCGAACATGAGGCACAAGTCAGGTTTCGCTGTCTCTAATATGGAGACGAGTATATAAAGAAGTACATCGATGAATTTTCCAACTTGTTGTTGGAGATTTTTAATATGGCACCCAAGGATGCATTGTTCATATTTTTTGACAGCCAGCGACCGTGGGCTAAGCAACGAGTGGAAGATAAGGATACACAAAATATTTCCAAACCATGAAGGCTGTCCGAAGATTTATCGAGTTTCAACAGAAGGATTCGACCAAGGATAAGAACAAGAAACCTGATAACGAAAAGAATAAGGAAGACGAGTCATAACAAACCCAACAATCAGAGACCAATAACAAGAAGCAGCAGAAGGGAAAGAACCCTAGCGACGTTTGCAAGAGCAAAGAGAACTACACTCGCTATTGTCCTAGTCATGTTAGCCTCGCAACAATCGCACAAGAGGCTAATCCGACAGAAGGTCGCATGCGTTCGATACCTCGAGGTCATGCAGACAACGAATGATATGGGTTGCATGTGTGTGAACATCAACATTAATGGGTAACGAGTCATTGCACTATTGGACATAGGAGCAAATGTCAATTACATTAGTCAAGACATCACACGTAGAATGGGGTTTACATGAGTATCGGCATTGGCATCTTAAGAGCATAAACGATAAATAGACATAGCTTGTGGGAGAGGTCAAGTGAGTACCAGTGAAATTAGATTAATGGATGGGTATGACAAATTTCTCCGTCATCCCGATTGACGATTATGAGATGTTTTTCGGCATGTGCTTCATTGATTATTTGAGGCCGATTATGATACTACATGAAGACATCATATTAATAACGCAAGAGAGCAAATCGTGTGTAATGAATGTGTGTCGTAAGATGAAACTCAGTCCCTATCAACTTGAGAAAGGACTGCGAAAGAATGAGTCGATGTTTACGGCAATCCTTAGTAAAGACGATCCGCCGACGTGGAAATCTAAAGAAATGATATCCCGTACGAAATTAAAAAGGTCATAGTGGAGTTTGAAAAAGTATTTTCTGAGGATCAATTGGAGGAGTTTCCTTCAAAGCGTGTCGTGGATCACGCGACAGAGTTGGTGGAGGATATTAACCCAGTCTCTCGACCACTGTACCACATGCCATCCGAAGAATTAGATGAGTTACGGAAGCAGTTTGGAGAGTTTTTGGAGTTCAAATCCATCACTCCTTCCAAGATTCCCTTTGGTGTGCTGGTTCTTTTTCAACGCAAGAAAGACAACACCTTGTATAAGTGCAACGATTATTGGGCACTCAATAAAATAAGTGTGAAAAACAAGTATCCGGTGCCCCTAATCATGAACTTGTTCAATCATTTTTAATTGGTAAAATTCTGTCTAAACTAGACCTACGTAAAGGGTACTATCAAGTGATGATCAAGGCGGGGGACGAGCCCAAAACTGCCATCACCACGACATATGAAACATACGAGTTCAACATAATGCTGTTCGGTCTAACCAATGTACCTACCATATTTTTCATGTTCATCCAAGAGGTGCTGAAGGAATTTTTGGACAAGTTTATCATGATTTACCTCGACGATATCGTTATTAGTAGCAGCAATATGGAGGAGCATGTTGAGCACTTGATGCAAGTGTTTGCTATCTTAAAGGCCAACAGATTGTACGTACGAAAGGAAAAATGCGAATTTAACCTACGTGAAATCTCCTTGTTTGGCCACATTGTAGGGGATCGAAGGATTGTATGGACCTCCAGAAGACTAAAACAATTGTAGAGTGGGTGGCACCGACATTACCCATGGAACTATGGTTGTTCTTTGGGTTAGTAAATTACTACCGACGGTTTATGGTAGGCCACTTGGCAATTGCTACTCTGTTAATTGATCTGCTATGCAAAGGTAAGATTTGGAGTTGGACGTCTGAATGCCATGTAGCGTTCGAGATGTTGAAGGATGCGTTAATGAAAGATACGATGTTGGCACTGCCCAACTTCACCAAACTATTCGAAATGTACACCAACGCATCTGATGTGATTGTTGAAAGTGTCTTGATGCAAGAAAGTCATCCTATTATTCATGAGAGTTACAAGTTTAGTGATATTAAGAAACGGTAGCCAACTCACAAAAAGGAAATGCTAGCGATCATACACTGCTTAAGAGTCTAACAATACCATATCAAGACCGTCACACCATTTAAGATTAAAACGGGTAATAGAACGGTGAGTTACCATCAACGTCGTCCCTTATATTTGGCCAATAATATGTGTGTCGGGATGGCCAGCATAACGGCTACAGTGACATTCCTTGAGGATGTTCCTCCTCAGACGTCCCTAATTTGGCACATAAATATGTTGGTCTTTGGCATAGAGGAGCCCGTTCTCGAATTAGAACTGTTTCGTCTTTCCTTTCTCAGCTAATTCTAAGAGAGTTTGAACTCATTCTTCATATTGTAACTTTTTGTTGATGCACTCCAAGAGTAGCCCCTTGGTCATAGAAACGGGCGCGATGGTGTTCTTGCAAATAAAAGCGTTGGCCATGACGTTCGTCTTGTTCGAGTTATACTCGAATTCATACTTGAACTCTATCAAGTAGTCCAACCATTGTGTTTGCTTATTTGAGAGTTTCTTCGGTGCACGTGACTGCGCGCAATCGTGCCCGACTAGCCAGTCAGACACCAATGTACATAGGATTTTGGTAGAAAAATCAGGATCGTTAGTTGATTGACATCTCATTCCCACAAGCAAGTGCCAAGCGTCTAAGGCATGAAAGCTACACCATACGTTGGTAAAAGTATGTAGTAGGTCCTAGAGTCTTCCAAAATATTCTAGATTGTTTAAGAATCTTGTGAATTAGCTTAAAAGCTTTGTACATAAGAGTGGTCTTATATAGATGGTTCTAGAGATTTGTATAGTTTTTTTGACTTGCTTATAAATAAGCCAAACCCTTCATTTTGTAACCAATCTTGTGCAAATAATCACAAATGCAATATAAACTTTCCTTATCTTTCAACATTTTCCTTCTTTGCTTATCATTTTAGCTACCA
Source organism: Coffea arabica (assembly GCF_036785885.1). NCBI lineage: Eukaryota > Viridiplantae > Streptophyta > Magnoliopsida > Gentianales > Rubiaceae > Coffea > Coffea arabica. The sequence goes on from NC_092323.1 coordinate 43,499,888, forward strand.
CATATCTCCTTGCATGTGGGCATAAGGTTGAACCAACTAACCGTTCATAGATTAAATTTTGAACAGTCGCTAGCGCTGCACGGTGTATTGGTTTATAGAAATTTAAACAGCCCGTGACAAGTGATATTAGAGTTTGATACTATCATAAGGTCTTGGTGACAATAGCAACAGTTTTAGACGTAACAAAAGAACTGTAAGAGGAGTGAGTCGGAGAAGGCCGTCCCTACTCATGGCAAGGGAAAGCGAGACAAGTCAGCCGTATCGGACCCGATGGCAACCCTGGAATCGAGGTTAGTGAGGGTAGAACTAATCGTAGCCGATCATCACGACTGATGGGACGAGCAGGACCAATGCATGGAGCAGCTTGAGATTGAAAAGCTGCACGAAAGCATACAAGGGGCGCTCAATGAGGCCATGAATCAACTGGTAAAAGGGAATAATGCTATTTGGGATTCGATCGAGTCTCTGCGAAAAGAAGTCGTTCAACTCAAGAAAGAGTTGGAGAACAGTCAATCATTCGAGAGGAGCTTACGAAACTTAAGGTTGAGGTTGATGCGTTGCGGACATAAGGAACAGCAGGTGCAACCGTGACCGCACTAATAGTAGAGGCTCTGCATTTGGAAGCTTACGGAGGAGCGAAGAAAGTAAGAGAGATCGAGAATTTTTTCTATAGGTTCAAACGGTACTTTGATGCTCTTGGCATCATGGGAGATGATGCTCGTTTGAGGACAATTCTACTATATTTTAAAGATTCGGCGTTGATATGGTGGGGACAAAAGTGCGATGATGGACGCATTCAAGATCGAGATTAATGACAAATTTGAGCCGGCCAATGCTGAATATGAGGCACAGGCCAGGCTCCGCTGTCTCCAGTACAAAGACAGGTATATGAAAGAGTATATGAATGAGTTCTCCAACTTGTTGCTGGAGATTTCCAACATGGCACCCTAGTACGCATTACTCAACTTGCGATCGTAGACTAAACAATGAGTGGAAGACAAGGATCTTCAAAGCATTTTTCAAGCCAAGAAAGTTACCGAAAGGTTCATTGAATTTCAACAGATGGATTTGGCCAAGAACAAGGGCAAGAAACCGGGCAACGAAAAGAGTAGGAAAGTCAAGCCAAAACAAACCTAACAATCGGAGGGAAAGAGCCCCAACGATCATAAGTTGGGGGAGAATTTCGAAGGGTGCTACGTTTGAAAAAGTAAGGAGTACTACGCTTGCGATTATCTGAGTCATGGCTATCTCGCACCAGTCGCATAAGAGGCTAGCCTGATGAAAGGTTACGTGCGTCCGACACCTCGAGGTCATGCATGCAACGAATGACAGGGGTCGCATGTACGTGGACACCAATATTAATGGGCCCCGAGTCATGGTACCACTGGACACTGGAGCGGATGTCAATTATATAAACCAAAACACCGCACATAGGATAGGACTTACGTGGGTATCGGCATTGGAGTGTTTTAAGGGTATAAACAATGAATGGATGTAGCTTGTGGGAGAGACCAAGGAAATACACATGAAGTTGGGCCAATGGACGGGTATGGGCAATTTCTCCGTCGTCCTGATTAACAATTATGAGGTGTAATTTGGGATGCGCTTCATCAATTATTTGAGATCAATTATGGTGTCACATAAAGACACCATATTCATTACGCAATGGGGCAAACCATGTATGGTAAATATGTGTCGTGAGTTGGAACTCATTTCCTATCAGCTTGAGCAAGGACTGTGGAAGGGTGAGCCAATATTTACGGCCATCCTTACGAAAGAAGACCTGCCAACGTGCAAGTGTAAAGAAACGATACCAATCCTTCATGAAATTGAGAAGGTCTTAGCAGAATTTAAAAATGTATTACATGAGAACCTATTTAAGGAACTTTATCTAAGGTGTGTCGTGGATCACGCGATAGAATTGGTAGTGAGCGTGAAACTAGTCTCCTCGACCGTAGTACAGCATATCGTGCTAAGAGTTGAAAAAATTATGGAAGCAGTTTGGGGAGCTTTTGGAGTCCAAATCCACATCTCCCTCCAAAAGTTCCTTTTGTGTGCCGGTTCTCTTTCAACACAAGAAAGACTGCATCTTGTGTATGTGTAATGATTATTGGACACTCAACAAGATAATCATAAAGAATAAGTTTCTTGTGCTCTTCATCACGGATTTGTACGACCATCTTCAACTGAAAAAAATTGTCTAAATTTGACTTACGCAAGGGGTACTACCAACTGAGGATCAAGGCGAGGGATGAGTCCAAAACGGCCATTATTACGAGGTATGGGTCGTACGAGTTCAACATGATGTCATTCGGACTAACCAACACACCAGTCACATTTTGCAAGCTCATGCAAGAGATGCTGAAGGAAATTCTTAGACAAGTTCATTGTGGTTTACCTTGACGACAGACATCGTCATTTATAGAAGCAACATGGAGGAGCATGTTGAGCACTTGAGACAAGTGTTTGTTGTCTTAAGGGTCAACTAGTTATACGCGTGAAAGAAGAAATGCGAATTTGGCCTACGTGAAATCTCCTGCTTAGACCACATTGTGGGAAACAAAAGAATTCATATGTATCTCCAGAAAACTAAGGCAATTGTGGAATGGAAGGCACCGACATTGCTCACGAAACTATGGTCGTTCTTTGGATTAGTAAATTACTATCGACGGTTCATAGTATGGCACTCGGCCATTGTCGTTTCGTTAACCGATCTACTACGTAAAGGTAAGATAAGGAGTTGGATGTTTGAATGTCAGGCAGCTTTCGAGACCTTGAAAGATATGATAACGAAGGAGTCAGTGTTGCCACTACCCGTCTTGACCAAACCGTTCGAAATGTACACCAACGCATCCAATTTGGCCATTAGAGGTGTCTTGATGCAAGAAAACTATCCTATTATTTATGAGAGTCACAAACTTACTTATGTTAATAAATGGTGGCCAACTCACGAAAAAAATAACGAGTTTAGAAAAAATGAATTTTTGATCAATTTTTGAGCGAAAATGAGTTTTTTGATTTTTTGAAAAATAAAGAAAATGGGCCTAAATGGGACTTTAAAGTGCAACGATTTTGACCCAAAATAATAGTTTAAAAAGGATTTTTGAATAAAGAAAATCGGAGTTGCCACTTGATATCGAGTTACGGTGTACCAAATCACCTAAAATGAATTTTTAAAGAAAAAATAGAAAAAATCCTTTTTAAACAACTCCAAGTCTTTGAAAATCAGAGAAAAGTGTTTGGGAGGCATATTTAAAGAAAGGGAAGGCAAGAATAAAATTCAAAGCACCATTTCAACCTAACCAAGGCTAGTTGCGTGATTTAATCAAAGATTTTCTTATTTTAACCTAAGAATTTATCACATTTGGACATACTATATGAATGCAAACCCTTGACCTAATATGTCGGGGTCAACATGTCTCTTCGAATTTTAGTTGCTGTAAATCGCATTAATTACGATACCCAAAAAGTAATTATTTGAAGAGGTCACAAAGTGCAACATATGAGACTCAAAAAAAAAGAAAAGAAAAGAAGAGAAAATAATAATATATAAATATACATGACCTAAAGGAATGCATCATAACGGGTGCGGGAGGCAAAAATTCATGACTTCAATTTTCCCTTTAAAGCGTGCTAAGGTTATAAAACCAAACTCGTCCATATCCCATATTCAAGGGGTATTTTCCCTATCTAATCATGCAAATGTACTAACCTAGTTCTAATTCTCCTTAAATGAAATGTAAGTCTAATGTCATGTCTTCACACATTGGGGTAAGTAATATATATATAGGGGAAAAATGGGATAAGCGATATATATATGAGGGGAAATAAGGGATAAGGGTCATACATATGGGGGAAATGTCATGCCAAATGAAAAAGACCCTAAAAAGTAGAAAATATGCATGAAAATGTAATGATTGTCATACAAACATGATCTAACGCATGGATGGTCCCTAAGGCTCTACGTTGGACTAACTCATGTCTATGAGTTCCCACTAGCGTTGGACTAGCGAAAAATCGAGGAAAAAGGCTACAACTAGCATTGGACTAGTGTGGTGACGTCACACATTTATCATAATCAAAATAAATCATATAAGACATAATAAAAGTAAGTAAACACATAATGTCACGTAAAACACATAACACAAAAGCATGATATCTAGATGCAAGACCCTAAGAAAGCGAGTAACACGTAAACACATAAGCATGCAAAACCCACAAAGCAAATAAAGCCCTAACTATTACATTTGAAGGCCCTAACTACAATCTAAAGGGGGAAGGAATAAAATAAATGAAATAAGTACCTAACTATTACATATTCCATCTAAATATATGTCTTGAACCCCCTAACTATTACAATTTGGCATTTAAATGCCTCTTAAATAATTTAAAAATATACTAAAATAAATATGCAAAATAAAACAAATGAAAAATTAAATGAAATAAAAACATTCAAAAAGCAAGGAAAAATGCAAATAAGGTCACATAGGGGCACATAACATCAAAATAAAGAAGTATAGTGTACCTCCCTTGAATTGGTAACCTAATGGGATGAAAATTTTCTTATTTACCCTCCAAAACAATAAAAAAAGGTCAAGACATCACTTTAATTAATAAATAGTCACAAGAAATGGAGATAAACATGAAATTGAATCAAACAAATCATTCAAATGAAAGTAAACGACCCCTATTCAACAAATTGAAACAAGCAATGACTTAATTGAAACAATTAAAGAAGTTTGAGGGGTCAAATAAACCTACCAAGACCAAATGCTAAAACTCACAAAAATAAGTCAAAACCTTCTCATCAACCCCAAAAACAAAAATATTACCCAAATCTAAACCATTTTTACAAAAATTCAAATCAAAAAATCATAAATATATCAAAAATTATTAAATCCTCAAAGCTTATAAGTTTATGCTTCTGCAATTTCCCAGCCACCATTATTTCTGCAACTTGTTTTCATTCAGCTATTCATGCAAAGTGACTCAAGCCAATCCTAACTCATTCAAGCACAAAATGCGAAAACTTGAGACAAGGGAGAGGAGAGATCCAACAAGCTTTCGGACGCTAAATGCAGCAAAGTAACATTAACATTTGCAGCAACTTTGAACCCACAGATCTTCAAGAACAACAAACCCAAATCCTAAAACAAACAAGAATGAACACAATATACATGATTCACGTTCCCTCAGCTTCAAAGCTAATGGCTTTTGTCCATAAGCTCCTAACAAGACATTTTAAACACAGCAAAACTCAGACTGAGAACATGATAAGACGCAAAGGAAGAACAAGGGAGCTTCATAATTTGTTGCAACTTCGCAATTTTTGCTGCAAACTTGTAGCTCCTCTCACGTGGTCATTTTTATACAAAAGTTCAAATAAAACCCATCAACCAAACCCACATAAACTCCAAGCTTTCGTCCCCCAAAACCCAGTCCAAATCATTCTCACCCTCAGAAAATCCAACAACTGGACATAAAATACAGCAAAATGCCGTGAACATTTGGTGAAACCTCAAACCCCCCCAGATCTTCAAAAAAAAAAAAAAAGCCCCAAATCATAACAAACAATATAATGAAACACACAATCCGTGGTTCATATCACTTCAATTTCACGGATGAAAGAAAAAACTGATGAACCTTGTCCATAAGTTCCTAACAAAAGAAAACTTCGAAAACCAGCATATCCCCATCAAACATAAAAAATTTCACATAAACCAAGGACCCCAAACGATCTAAAAATGGATTTGCAACCACTGCTGCGACAAACCAAGATGTTTGCACTTGTTGCAGCAGAAATTTTTCATGCGCAGGTCTCTTTTTAGGAGACCTGATAGACTTGACCATGGTAAAGGATCCAAGAACAGAGGGCATAAAGCCATATTCACCAGAAATCAGCCACATCAATCATAGCCATGAATACACAAAATCAGAAGACCATAAATCCCAATACAAATTCACCAAATCTTGAAGCTAAAATGGAAATTTTACCAAGAACTAAAGACAGGGTAATGTTACCTCTATCCAGCCAGCGTTTTTGGACATGAAATAAGGCCCAAGAGGTCATGAGAGATGGAGAGAACCTTTGACTCGAAACCCAGAAAGAGATGACGCGTTCCCGCTTTTGAACCCCGATCTGGATGACTTCCAAACGTTGTTTCAAGAAGATCTCTGAATGAAAGTAAAGTTCTGCCTCCGTATATGTCCCAGATAGTCTAAAACCCTTTAAAAAAACTGATTTAGTAGTGAAATTTGCCTTCAAAAATAGCAGAAAGTCAGCCTAGGTGACTATTTTTCTGGAAAATTTTTCTCTACTATCTCTCTTCCTCAGCTACGATTTCTTTCTCTTTTGTTTTTCTTCCTTTCTTCCTCGCAAATCTCTCTGTTCTTTCTATCCCATAAATCCTTTTTCTTTCCTGTTTTTCCAGCCCCCGAAGCTCCTGGTTTCCTCCTTAGTTTCTGGTTTTTTTGTTTCCAAACCTGTAGCTCTCTCTTCCTTTCTTTCTCCTCTCGGTCTCTCCCTTCTCACTCTATCTCTCACTCTCCCGTTGCTCTTTTCTCTAACCCTAGCCGCCACTCCAAATGTCCCCCCTCCCTTCTGTGTTTTCCTCAGCTTTTATATGGAGCAAATGCTGCTAAAACCTACCTTCAAGGGTGTCGGTGAAACCCTTGTCTTGCTGGCAGATTTCTAAGCCATTTGATGGTTTTATTTTCAGAAGCTTCTTGATCAAATCTTTAATAGATGAGGTGTCCTTGTACCGGAACTTAGGAGGAACCAAATTCTGTGAAAAAAAAACTTCCCAAAATGCCAGCTTGCAAGTCTGGTACCATCTCTGGTTCACGGTTGCAAAAGAAATGAACATGCGCGCGTGAAATTTTTTTTTTATAAATTAATTTAGGTAAACAAAGACAGTTAATTCCTAAAAGAAGTTACATTGCAAAATTCTCATTCATTTTAAAGAAATTGAATCTAAGATGATTAAAACCTATTTTTGTGAAGATTTTCCTTTTCAAAATTTTTAATGCAAAAATATCTTAAAAGAAAAATTATGAGCCTAATAAGCAAAAATGAATACTAACTATCATTTAATCAATTAAAATAAAAATAAGAATAAATAATAAATAATGATAAATAAAGCTAAAATAAAAATTTGGTGTCTACAGCTTGCCCCTCTTTGTCTGAGTTTCAAAGAAACTTGAGATAAAGACGTAGACACCAAATACTTACCTGTATTTATTCTGTCTTGAATTGAAACATGAAAAGGTCAGTGGGATAAAATCCGGTCCTGCTGAGTTTGGTGGGATAAAACTCAAGCTCAATCGAGATAAAAATAGTTAGCGGGATAAAACCCGGTCCTGCCGAGATTGGTGGGATACAACCCAAGGCCAACGAGATAAAAACGATCAGTGGGATACAACCCAAGCCTGTTAAGGTTGGTGGGATACAACCCAAGCCCAACAGAATAAAATGATCAGTGGGATAAAACCTAAACCTGCCGAGGTTGGTGGGTGGGATACAACCCAAACCCAACAAGATAAAAACGGTCAGTGGGATAAAACCAAAACCTGTCGAGGTTCCAAATCCAACATGATAATACAGTCAGTGGGACACTACCCAAACTTGCCGAGATTTCTAAATCCAACATGATAAAATTGATTTTCAAATTCAACATGATAAAACAGTCAGTGGGACACTACCCAACTCGGCCGAGATTTCCAAATCCAACATGATAAAACTGATTTTCAAATCCAATATGATAAAACGGTCAGTGGGACACTACCCAAGTCTGCCGAGATTTTCAAATCCAACATGATAAAAATGATTTCCAAATCCAATAATAAAACGGTCAGTGGGATACTACCCAAACTTGCCGAAATTCCAACTCCAACACAATAAAACAGTCAATGGGATACAACCAAAACCTACCGAAATTTCAACTCTAATACGATAAAACGGTCAGTGGGATACTACCCAAACCTGCCAAGATTCCAAGTCCAACACCATAAAACGGTCAGTGGGATACTACCCAAGTCTGGAGAATTTTTTCACAAAATTTGCCCCAGTTTCAACCAATTATTGTGCAATCGATCATTTGTTTTGCATTATGACATTGTTGTTTCTCCTTAAAACTTTGATTCACACCTCTTCCTCGGTTCAAATCATGAATATTCAATTCTTGGGCAACATTCCACAATTGCAAAAAAAATTTTCCCCAGTTTTGTTATTTGAAACACATATAGACCTGTAAGAGAAAAATAAATAATGCTCCTACCATTCGACACATCTAACTTTCAAGAAATGTGTAAACATGAGTATTTTGATGCTTTCCCATCGATGCTGTAGAACCCAACCTTGATCTGTGAACTGTATCAAGTTTTGCCAATTTTCAACGCTAATGAAGTATGACATTTGGTATGCAGGCAATTTCAATAAATCAGAAGGATTGCTATTTGATAAGTCTAGAGGGATAAGTGGGATCATGCAACATATGGAAAAATATTCTATTTACACAAGAATAAAAATTCTAGTAACATGAAAATAACTATTTACCTTTATTGAAAGAAAAATTGACTTTAAAGAAATGAACCTGTACACTCAAAAGTTTACGTTTTATGAATCAAAACACTTTGGTTTTCGAACAAAATGTCACGTTTGACCCTTTGGATATCATTCCTCCGGAGTTCAATGCTTGGCAACAGAACCATAATGTGAAGAGAAATTCCAATGAACTGAGTCTCCAGCCATTCCATTCCAAGCTCACCTTTCCTTATAAAACCCCACCTTTGCGCCCTTTTGGGTTTTCGTTAAGTCTTCCCCCGCCTTTTTTTATTTTTTTATTTTTATTTTATTTTCTTTCTTCTTCTTTTTTCTTTTTCAAAGGTGCTCCTTCGTGTTTTCACCTAATGAACAAATCTGGTCGATAGCCTTTATCAACTCAGAAATGTATTTTAAGAAATGATGGCATCAGTGCGACGATCCTTCCCTTGCAAAATTGGTAAAGGTGTATTGACATCATTTGCCATGTGACTTAGGAAATTTCCTTAAAGGAGGTGATACAAAGAACGGAAGTCAGAACTTTCAATTTTTTGTAATGTGGTCAGGTGAGGTGCTAAGAAAAAGGTTAAGGTTTGAAGGCGAATTTCCAAAAGTGGTTTAAATGATCTGAGATTGCATTGTTGCGCCAACCCCATTTTAGGGTTAAATCAAAACTTGCCCTAATTTATTCTCAACTGAGGTTCTCTTTTTTCATTTTCTCTTTTCTTTTTTTTTCATTCATTTTTTGAAATTTTCAAAATTTGCCCTAGTCTATTTTTAACTGAGGTTTTCTTTTGTTTATTTCCTTTCGTTCTTCTATCATTTTTTACCTCTTGAAACTTTTCTTTCCAACTCAAACCTGCCCCAGTGTGAGGTTTCTCCTCTTTTCTTCTAAATTTGCCCCAATGTGGGGGTTTGCGATTCTCAAGGGTTTCCAAACGGAATAATTTATTCTAAAGGCTCAAAAAGGGATAACTAGGGATAAAATGTTTAATTAAAAAGGAAGAAGGCCTGACTTTCATTCCATTCCTCGCATTAACCCTGAAAGAAAACTTCCATTTATCAGATGAAGAATTTCTTGCACATATTCGAATTGATCGGCTAAAGAAAAACTCGTCCATCCATTTCTGCGAGAACAAGTGCTCCATCAGGCAATATCTTCTTGACAATAAAAGGGCCCTGCCAACTTGTTGCAAACTCGCCCTTAGCCTACTCTTGCACTGACAAAATCCGTTTCAACACTTTATCTCCTTTTTCGAATAGTCATGGTTTGCCCTTCTTGTTGTAACACTATTTTTGCTTCTCATTCAAATGAATGCTAATTTTTATCTCCTTGACATTGACCCCAGTGCCAGTGATTTCTATTTTTTCTAAGTTCGGTTTGGATTTCTCTTCATACTGTTCAAGAGTCTTTAATAAAGACTCAGATTCTTCCTCGTTATCGCTCTCGTCTTGAATTTTCAATTGCAGTCATTAAATTCTGAAATGATGATATCCAAAGAGTCAACGTGTTTTATTTTTTGGGTCATCTTGAAAGAATGAAATAGATAAAATAATGCGTAAGTAAAATAATTGGAAAATGAACATTGTGCATTTGAATTTCAAATAAAGGACAAAAACATCATAATACACTACTTAATATAAGGCTTGTATTGAAAAGATGTTTGATTCAAACTATTTACAAAACTGAAAGGCAAAAGATGATCAATTTGAATGATTTCTTTCATAGTTCTCGACCAAAGGCAATCCCCTAGATTTACCAAAATTCCCTTCGGGAGGGAATGTGATTTGCAGTCCAGTTTTGAATGGCTCCTCGAGTACGAAAGGCTTTTGGACTATTCCGATTACTTCATTCTCCCCCACAATGTATTTGACAAGCTCCTCAAAATTTCTCATCGGTGGTAATGGCCCCTAAAGTGTTTTCATGTTCAGGAAGAGGGTTCTTGCTCACACTTGGTCCTGACTCAGCTTTTTCCCTTAAAATTATATCCCTACCGTCAATCATGTCTTGGATATTATACCTTAGCGCCCGACAATTGCCAGTTGAGTGGCCAAGATTTCTAGAATGATATGCACAAATGGCCCGAGAATCATAACCAGCAGAAAGGCCCTTAGGGTAAGTTTGAGGAGACACCATGCCAATTTTACCAGCAGCCTTAAGTTGTTTGTACAATTGATCGATGGGTCGGCCCAAATTGGTGAAAGTTCGATATGAGGTTGGTTTTCAGATTTTTCTGTTTAGAGCATAAGTTCGATTATTTGGTTGAACGGGTCTTGGATTATAAGGGGGGCGAGGTCGAGTTTGCAGATTAGGTTGAAAAATTGGGTTTGCATAGTTTGGCCGAGATCGAGGGTAATTGATAGTAGTATGGTAAACAGGGTGTGGGCTTGGGTAATATGGGTAGGGTGATGAATATGTGGGGTATTGTTGAAATTTGGGTCAGAAAAACGGACCTTGGTCCCATACAAAAGCATTTTCTCTTTCATTCTTCTTGAATGGAGGCCCCCTTCCATTTTTATCATGACCTTGCAAGGCATCCAACTGTGATTTTAAGGCCGATATATTGACAATTATGAACACCCGGTCATACGAAAAATCTCCTCAAAATATGGTGGATCATGCGCCTTAATAAATGTACGGACAACTTCCTCTTCTGTCATCGGGGGTTCCACCTTGGCTGCAAATCTGCGCCATTGCTTGGCATATGTCTTATGATCTTCAGATGGTTTCCTTTTAGTGCCTTCAGGCATGATCCTCATTGGAGCAAGTTCACAATTGTACTCGTATTGTCTCATGAAGGCAATTGACAAATCCAACCATGTTCTCATTTCTTCAGGCTTTAAACTGGAATACCAATCCAGGGCATCGCCTGCCAAGCTCTTCGGGAATAAACGTATTGGTAATTTTCATCATCTACTGGCTTTCCAAACTTATTTGCAAATAGTCTTAAATGCGTCTTGGGGTTACCAGTTCCATCATACTTACTAAATTTAGGCGTTTTAAAACCCAAAGGCCATTGCATATCTGAAAAAAGACATAGTTCATCATAATCCAAGCCTCCAGGCTTGCTCAATCCTTTGTTTTTTCTCATGAATTCATCGAATTTATCCAATTTTTTTAACAGATTTTTGTCTATTGGGGTGGAGGATTCACCTGTTTCCACCTTCCCTTGCATAGCAGCATCCAACATGAATGGCTCAGTGGTGGTGTGATGAGGTATTTGAGAGTTTAGATAATTTTGAGGCATTTGAATGCGGGCCGGGTTGACTTGGATGTTATAAGGGTAAGTATATGGAAAACTGGAAGTGGGGTAGGTGAAAGTCTCTTCGAGTATGTTTGCAAAGGACGGTTGAAAGGTAACTTGGGTACTGGACAGAAGAAGTGGTTGGTGTTCTATTTCAGGTTGGTTGATAGACATGGGATCGTGTTGGATACCGCCACTGCTAGCAACCAGTTGATCAATCATGCGTCTTTGGGTTGCCATTTCTTCACTCAATTCATTGAATTTGTTTAACATCTCGCTCAATTGAACTCCCAAATTTGTAGTGTCGACTGTAGGTATCGTGATGGACCTGTCAGATGATTCCGGATGTGCACTCATGTTTACACGGTTTCTCAAAACTTGGCTGTGAGATCGTGTGACGATGGGGTTTCTTCTTGTAGCTATGTTTACAATTACCTGAAAATTTAGGAAAAATCCTATTTAGATTCCCTTATTGATTACTGCTGATAAAAAAAACAGACACGAGTTAGTAAAAATTCAAGTAATTCAGATGCATGTCCTATTGGGGGACCTTTTAATACCAAGGGTAGGCTTAGAATGAGAATCCAATCCACTAGAGTAGGCACATACAATATCTGATGAATCCGATCAGCTTATTGAGTGAAAAATAATTTGAAAAATTTGGCCAATTGGAGTGAGGAGAGACATTTGTCCTAAAAATGAGAACAAAGTCCGAATGGATTACTTGCTTTGATTAACACAAGAAGTGATGTATGAAAGAGCCTACTCTTGAAAGGGTTGCAACATCTCCACTAGTTTATTCAGAAAACCTTAGACCGAAGCCCTAAAAATGGGTAAACTGATCAAGTGAATTGAATGAAATTGATGATTTATTCAAAATTGATTGGATCACCCTAAAATTGGTAAACTGGTCAAGTGAATTGAATGAAATTGATGATTTATTCAAAATTGACCGGGTTGTCTTAAAATGAATGAATTGATAACATGGATTGGATGAAATTGATGAATAAATTGGTCAAACGGATTGAATGGAATTGATGGTTTATTCAAAAATCGATTGAATTGTCTACCTATTGGTAGTTTCAAAAATTCATTGCGATGCATTAGTTTATGAGCCTTTTAAAATCAAGATTTGGCCTCAATATGTTTATTGTCTCAACAATGAGGAATATGAGAAATTATTTGTGAATTTTTTCAACTTAATGTCCTTTATGCAAGGAATTTTTACCAATAATGATAAAATGACCAAAAGATAATTGTTAGATACTCATATTCTAATGTACAAAACTGTTCCATCATTCTCAATGTCGTCATCACGGAAGGGATCGGATCCTACCTTACCTTGCGCACTACTTGTGACAGCCCCACCTCACCCTAAGGCGAACCAGAGGGTTCGGCGGACCGCCTGCCCAACTCTCGCCGGGACTCGAAGGCAAAAGCAAATAAAAGCTATTCACACGGCAAAAGAGTACTATTCGCATTATATACATCGGCAAAAGAGTTCTATTTACATCCCCAAAAGTGACTACCCATACCATTATATCCTTATGATTATAACCCAAAATCAAAGAGTAGACTCTAAGAAGGGTCCTTACACGGATCACTATATTAGGGAAAAACATATTAACTATTCGGTGATTACAAACAAAACCCAACTATACTAGTGATGGTGCCAAAATTTCCCCGCGTCGGCCCCTGCTAAGGAAAACAAAAGAAAAGGGGGTAAGCTAGAAGCTTAGTGACTAACCAAGGTAAAAACGTAATTTGTACATGTCAACATTTACACAGTGAGAGCAAAACAAAAGCAGAAAAGTAACACCACATGGTAAGGATACGGGTGGCTCCAAAGCCAACTCATTCGACGAGCTTGATCGCTGGTTGACCCTTGAGATCCTGAGCCACACAGCTCACTTCTCTTAAAGGATCCCCTATAGAGAGACTATGAGGTTCAACTCAAGTCACGAGCAATAAATGCTCTAAAATATTTTTCAAGCAATAAATGCTCTAAAGTCGTAGTTCAAGCAATAAATGCTCTGGTTCAAGCAATAAATGCTCTCAAATTGCGTCACAAGCAATAATTGCTCCGCAAATGTGTTACAAGCAATAAATGCTCCATAACAAATCACAAAATTATATTGGACAGGTATCAATAGCAACTAATGGGGTTTAGGTCGAGTGCGATAAAGTACACCCTCGCCTAAGTTCCCATTTTTCATAGTAAACTCATATTAGCATGGAGTTACACAGAAACCCTGATTACTCACCTAAATAGCAAGTATAACAAGAGAGAGTACGGAAATGAATTCAAGTCGCCAGCTAGTGGGCCCCACCGGCTCCGTCTAGCTCACCACCGTCTGAAATAGAAGATTGCATCACAATATATCACAAACGGCTACTAACATAAATAACTCAAGTAAAACGGCAAAATCGACACATGCATGCGCGGAAACGGCATACAGAAACGGAAATTGCAGCACAACCGTTTTGGTGTCAAAAACAGTTTTGAACACAATCGAAGCTACGAGTTTCGGATCAAAGTACATTAGGTACCTTTACGAAGCTAAGAGGAAGGGCTACAATTTTCATGAAGACACCTTAATCTAGATCTGAATGGAAGTAGGTCGAAAGTATGGAAAACAGTACCGGAAGTTTGCATTTTAGGGTGACAGACAGGGTCTGTTTGCTGAATCATAACTCACAGCTCACAAATCGAAATCAAGAAATTCTAAAGGCATTGGAAAGCTATCTCATAATGCTAAAACTTTTATGTTTTCGTTAAAACCTGAATCAATACAGGGCAGGGTGAAAAATGGGTCCAAAGTTCCTGTCAGAACTGTCCAAATTCAAAGGCAGTTCTGACAACCGATCTTGTTGTGGTCATAACTGGAGCTACGGACCTCAAATTGGAATCCACTTTATACCGTTATTAAGCTAAGACGTAAACCTACATTTCTTTTGAAGACCTCCAAAGCCAAATCATACATTTTCATGGTAAAAAATGGAAATTTCCGCGAAAACAGAAATCTGGGCGCGAAACAGGGAGCATGGCAGTCAAGGGTATTTCGGTCATTTTACAAGCTACAGAACTCAACTTCAGCTGAAATTTTACAGGTAGCTATCTAGCTCAATTACCAATAACTTTCATGTTTTAGGAAAAGGCTGATTCGGTCAGTAACATACCCAAATAATTCCGGTCAGAACCGGCAAATTTTAAACCTTAAACCTGGAATTTCCGCACAAAGCTGAAATTTTCCGCATCCAACTACAACTAACATATAAAAGCCTCATTTTACACCATATCAAACCATTATACATGGCCAACCACTAATGATCATATAAAATCAGAAAAATCCACAATAATATCTGAAATTTAACTAATTCCACCTCAAACCACAAAATCTTCTATAAAATAACATGTTTAGCCACTACAAGCTACTAATTGACCATTATTAGAAACAAAAGGGAGTTTCCAAGCAAAATGCCTTGCTACCCCAAGAAAGGTAGTAGCTTAGGTTTCTTTCTTCCAAAACAACTTCACCAAATCCTTGAAACACCCTTAGCAAATCACTTTTATGGACAAAGTCAAGATTTAATCGGTTGGTTTGCAAAATCCAAGCAAGAAATGAAAGATATAAGTTGAAAGTTTTCTTTCTTTTCCTCCCTATGAGGTTCGGCCATCCCTCTCTTTATTTCTTTCTTATTTTTGTTGTTTAATAACTTGGTTCCTCTTGCATATTCTAGATATAAGCTTAGTCATAAGCCTAGTCAACACATGAGAAGATATTTTCTTATCACCCAATCACATAAAAGTTTCCAGTTTGCTCCTTTAACCCTTACACTTCAACTTACCCTTTTATTCCACTCTTGCCCTTGAACATTTGAACTCCTTACAATTTACTCCATAGGACTTAAACTTAATCTAGTCTAATCTCATTAACCTTACTTAGTTTCTCTACTAAGCACTTTCCTATCTTAATCACCTAGACTTAAACATACTTTATTCTACATCAAAGCAATTAAACAACAACCTTTTGTCATAAGCAAAAATTAGGGTTTTAATAAAATTCCAAATTAAGGTTTTTTTTTAATTCTAAAAGCAAAATCACATGTAAAGAATTACCATCATCCTTAAAATCAAATTTTATAGCAAAATTTAGCACTAATAATCCTTATTCAAAATTAAGGACGAATCGGGATCTCACAACCTCCCTCTCTTAGAAGAATTTCGTCCTCGAAATTCATACCTTCGGTGTCCCTGATCGGCCTAGAAATGGTTCCCTTCGTCCTTGATTTCTTTCCTCCCTTCGACTTCTGAGGGTACTGAACAACTAGGTGTTCATTGCTATCACATCGGAAATATCGCCGATTTTTCTCTTCTTTCCAACAGGTATTTTTCGTATGATTAGTGGCCCCACAGACATCACATATTCTTTTGGTTCCGAACATCGATTCCCCATGTGAGACACCACTTTGGGGCCCTTTTCCTGCTTGATCTTCCCTTGTTTTACCTTGATTCGGAGTCCCCACTGGTCGTGTACCAGCGGCTTCCTTACTCCTCTTATTAGGTGGCTCGCTTCCCGAGCTTTGCCCACCAATGTAGGTATAGGTGTCAGATGGTGTTCTCTTCTTGTCACGGAAAGCTTTCACTTGACTCCTTGCCGTCTCTATTCGCTGTGCCTTTTCCAGGGTCTGGCTGAATGTATCCAACTGGACAGCCGCCAGTGTCTCTTGCATTTCCACGTTTAACCCCAGGACAAATCGACGAATTCTCTTTCGGTCTGTTAGCACAAACTCTGGAGCAAAACGAGAGAGTTTGGTAAATTGTGTCTCGTACTCTGCCACACTTAAAGGCCCTTGACGCAGGCGGATAAAGTCCTCTTCCCGCCTTTCTTGAACAATCGGTGGCAAATACTTCTCGTTAAACTCACGGATGAAATTGAGCCAAGTCCAAGGGGTTTGCTCTCGTTCCCACTTAGCCTTTATTACATTCTACCATGCTCGGGTTGGACCCTCAAATTGGAAGACAGCAAACGATACCTGCCGTTCCTCTGGATACCCGAGCGCAGCGAATATATCCATCATGCGGTCTATCCATCCCTCAGCTAAGTCAGGGCTAGATCCACCTATGAATTTCGGGGGTGTAAATTTTTGGAACCGTTCTAAGGCACGGTCCAGGGTTTCCGGCATTATTCCCATGACCCTGACCATGTTGGTCCACCATTTGTACCAGCAAATCTGCCATCCGTCGTATGGCTGTAGCTACTTGGTCATTAGCTTGGTGGTTCGCATTTTCATATTCTACCCTTTCGGGTTTTGGCCTCGTCCCCTACCTCCACCTCGGCCACCGACTTCCATTAGTTTTGAAATCTTTACCATATAAAACACCATATAAAACACACTAATTGATCAAAATTTTTGGACATGCATATACAGGTTTACGCCAAAGATATGCACAAATTAGCCAAAATGCAGTTAGTGCCAAAACGCTGAACACATCGATTTCAAAACAAATCAACAGGACAACAAAGTAATTCAAGTCAACGGCCCTAACGCAACTCCCCTGCGGAGCCCACCAAATCCACCAGCACCGCCCCAGCGGCCCTAGGGTGCAAACCTAAAGAATAGGTCCAAATAGCTAACTTCAACATTAAGTAAGAACCAAGTCGATTCACACTGGGACTGGCCATCTCTAAGTGCAATCAACTCAATCCCCACTTTGCCTTATGGAAAAATTACAAAAGTCCAATATCAAAATCCTAGCATTCAATATTTACCTTAATAGCCAAGTGCCCCACAGTCCGGCATCCTAAACTTTAAGTCTAGAATACACTATAGAGATCTGAAACCAAAGATCTGATACCAACAGTGACAGCCCCACCTCACCCTAAGGCGAACCAGAGGGTTTTGCGGACCATCTGCCCAGCTCTCGCCGGGACTCAAAGGCAAAAGCAAATAAAAGCTATTCACACGGCAAAAGAGTACTATTCGCATTATATACATCGGCAAAAGAGTTCTATTTACATCCCCAAAAGTAACTACCCATACCATTACATCCTTATGATTATAACCCAAAATCAAAGAGTAGACCCTAAGAAGGGTCCTTACACGGATCACCATATTAGGGAAAAACATATTAGCTATTCAATGATTACAAACAAAACCCAACTATACTAGTGATGGTGCCAAAATTTCCCCGCGTCGGCCCCTGCTAAGGAAAATAAAAGAAAAGGGGTAAGCTAGAAGCTTAGTGACTAACCAGGGTAAAAACGTAATTTGTACATATCAACATTCACACAGTGAGAGCAAAGCAAAAGCAGAAAAGTAACACCACATGGTAAGGATACGGGTGGCTCCAAAGCCAACTCATTCGTCGAGCTTGATCACTGGTTGACCCTTGAGATCCTGAGCCACACAGCTCGCTTCTCTTAAAGGATCCCCCATAGAGAGACTATGAGCCTCAACTCAAGTCACGAGCAATAAATGCTCTAAAATATTTTTCAAGCAATAAATGCTCTAAAGTCGTAGTTCAAGCAATAAATGCTCTGGTTCATGCAATAAATGCTCTAGTTCAAGTAGTAACTGCTCTGGTTCAAGCAATAAATGCTCTCAAATTGCGTCACAAGCAATAATTGCTCCGCAAATGTGTTACAAGCAATAAATGCTCCATAACAAATCACAAAATTATATTGGACAGGTATCAATAGCAACTAATGGGGTTTAGGTCGAGTGCGATAAAGTACACCCTCGCCTAAGTGCCCATTTTTCATAGTAAACTCATATTAGCATGGAGTTACACAGAAACCCTGATTACTCACCTAAAGAACAAGTATAACAAGAGAAAGTACGGAAATGAATTCAAGTCGCCAGCTAGTAGGCCCCACCGGCTCTCCGTCCAGCTCACCACCGTTTGAAATAGAAGATTGCATCACAATATATCACAAACGGCTACTAACTTGCTTAACTCAAGTAAAACGGTAAAATCGACACATGCATGCGCCGAAACGGCATACAGAAACGGAAATGGCAGCACAACCGTTTTGGTGTCAAAAACTGTTTTGAACACATCGAAGCTACGAGTGTCGGATCAAAGTACATTAGGTACCTTTGTGAAGCTAAGAGGAAGGGTTACAATTTTCATGAAGACACCTTAATCTAGATCTGTATGGAAGCAGGTCGAAAGTATGGAAAACAGTACCGGAAGTTTGCATTTTAGGGTGACAGACAGGGTCTGTTTGCTGAATCATAACTCATAGCTCACAAGTCAAAATCAAGAAATTCCGAAGGCATTGGAAAGCTATCTCATAATGCTAAAACTTTTGTGTTTTGGTTAAAACCTGAATCAATACAGGGCAGGGTGAAAACTGGGTCCAAAGTTCTTGTCAGAACTGTCCAAATTCAAAGGCAGTTCTGACAACCGATCTTGTTGTGGTCATAACTGGAGCTACGGACCTCAGATTGGAATCCACTTTATACCGTTATTAAGCTAAGACGTAAACCTACATTTATTTTGAAGACCTCCAAAGCCGAATCATACATTTTCATGGTAAAAAATGGAAATTTCCGCGGAAACAGAAATCTGGGCGCGAAACAGGGAGCATGGCAGTCAAGGGTATTTTTTTTAATTTCACATGATACAGTGCTCCGATTGAGCTGAAATTTTACAGGTAGCTAGATAAGTCAATTACCAACAACTTTCATGTTTTAGGAAAAGGCTGATTCTGTCTGTAACATGCCCAAATAATTCCGGTCAGAATAGGCAAATTTGAAACCTTAAACCTAGAATTTCCGCACAAAGCTGAAAGTTTCCGCATCCAACTACAACTAACATAGAAAAACCTCATTTTACACCATATCAAACCATTATACATGGCCAACCACTAATGATCATATAAAATCAGAAAAATCCCCAATAATATCTGAAATTTAACTAATTCCACCTCAAACCATAAAATCTTCTATAAAATAACATGTTTAGCCACTACAAGCTACTAATTGACCATTATTAGAAACAAAAGGGAGTTTCCAAGCAAAATGCCTTGCTACCCCAAGAAAGGTAGTAGCTTAGGTTTCTTTCTTCCAAAACAACTCCACCAAATCCTTGAAACACCCTTAGAAAATCACTTTTATGGACAAAGTCAAGATTTAATCGGTTGGTTTGCAAAATCCAAGCAAGAAATGAAAGATATAAGTTGAAAGTTTTCTTTCTTTTCCTCCCTATGAGGTTCGGCCATCCCTCTCTTTATTTCTTTCTTATTTTTGTTGTTTAATAACTTGGTTCCTCTTGCATATTCTAGATATAAGCTTAGTCATAAGCCTAGTCAACACATGAGAAGATATTTTCTTATCACCCAATCACATAAAAGTTTCCATTTTGCTCCTTTAACCCTTACACTTCAACTTACCCTTTTATTCCACTCTTGCCCTTGAACATTTGAACTCCTTACAATTTACTCCATAGGACTTAAACTTAATCTAGTCTAATCTCATTAACCTTACTTAGTTTCTCTACTAAGCACTTTCCTATCTTAATCACCTAGACTTAAACATACTTTATTCTACATCAAAGCAATTAAACAACAACCTTTTGTCATAAGCAAAAATTAGGGTTTTAATAAAATTCCAAATTAAGGTTTTTTTTTTTAATTCTAAAAGTAAAATCACATATAAAGAATTACCATCATCCTTAAAATCAAATTTTATAGCAAAATTTAGCACTAATAATCCTTATTCAAAATTAAGGACGAATCGGGATCTCACAACCTCCCTCTCTTAGAAGAATTTCGTCCTCGAAATTCATACCTTCGGTGTCCCTGATCGGCCTAGAAATGGTTCCCTTCGTCCTTGATTTCTTTCCTCCCCTCGACTTCTGAGGGTACTGAACAACTAGGTGTTCATTGCTATCACATCGGAAATATCGCCGATTTTTCTCTTCTTTCCAACAGGTATTTTTCGTATGATTAGTGGCCCCACAGACATCACATATTCTTTTGGTTCCGAACATCGATTCCCCATGTGAGACACCACTTTGGGGCCCTTTTCCTGCTTGATCTTCCCTTGTTTTACCTTGATTCGGAGTCCCCACTGGTCGTGTACCAGCGGCTTCCTTACTCCTCTTATTAGGTGGCTCGCTTCCCGAGCTTTGCCCACCAGTGTAGGTATAGGTGTCAGATGGTGTTCTCTTCTTGTCACGGAAAGCTTTCACTTGACTCCTTGCCGTCTCTATTCGCTGTGCCTTTTCCAGGGTCTGGCTGAATGTATCCAACTGGGCAGCCGCCAGTGCCTCTTGCATTTCCACGTTTAACCCCTGGACAAATCGACGAATTCTCTTTCGGTCTGTTAGCACAAACTCTGGAGCAAAACGAGAGAGTTTGGTAAATTGTGTCTCGTACTCTGCCACACTTAACGGCCCTCGACGCAGGCGGATAAAGTCCTCTTCCCGCATTTCTTGAACAATCGGTGGCAAATACTTCTCGTTAAACTCACGGATGAAATTGACCCAAGTCCAAGGGGTTTGCTCTCGTTCCCACTTAGCCTTTATTACATTCTACCATACTCGGGTTGGACCCTCAAATTGGAAGACAGCAAACGATACCTGCCGTTCCTCTGGATACCCGAGCGCAGCGAATATATCCATCATGCGGTCTATCCATCCCTCAGCTAAGTCAGGGCTAGATCCACCTATGAATTTCGGGGGTGTAAATTTTTGGAACCGTTCTAAGGCACGGTCCAGGGTTTCCGGCATTATTCCCATGACCCTGACCATGTTGGTCCACCATTTGTGCCAGCAAATCTGCCATCCGTCGTATGGCTGTAGCTACTTGGTCATTAGCTTGGTGGTTCGCATTTTCATATTCTACCCTTTCGGGTTTTGGCCTCGTCCCCTACCTCCACCTCGGCCACCGACTTCCATTAGTTTTGAAATCTTTACCATATAAAACACCATATAAAACACACTAAATGATCAAAATTTTTGGACATGCATATACAGGTTTACGCCAAAGATATGCACAAATTAGCCAAAATGCAGTTAGTGCCAAAACGCTGAACACATCGATTTCAAAACAAATCAACAGGACAACAATGTAATTCAAGTCAACGGCCCTAACGCAACTCCCCTGCGGAGCCCACCAAATCCACCAGCACCGCCCCAGCGGCCCTAGGGTGCAAACCTAAAGAATAGGTCCAAATAGCTAACTTCAACATTAAGTAAGAACCAAGTCGATTCACACTGGGACTGGCCATCTCTAAGTGCAATCAACTCAATCCCCACTTTGCCTTATGGAAAAATTACAAAAGTCCAATATCAAAATCCTAGCATTCAATATTTACCTTAATAGCCAAGTGCCCCACAGTCCGGCATCCTAAACTTTAAGTCTAGGATACACTATAGAGATCTGATACCAACAGTGACAGCCCCACCTCACCCTAAGGCGAACCAGAGGGTTTTGCGGACCATCTGCCCAGCTCTCGCCGGGACTCAAAGGCAAAAGCAAATAAAAGCTATTCACACGGCAAAAGAGTACTATTCGCATTATATACATCGGCAAAAGAGTTCTATTTACATCCCCAAAAGTAACTACCCATACCATTACATCCTTATGATTATAACCCAAAATCAAAGAGTAGACCCTAAGAAGGGTCCTTACACGGATCACCATATTAGGGAAAAACATATTAGCTATTCAATGATTACAAACAAAACCCAACTATACTAGTGATGGTGCCAAAATTTCCCCGCGTCGGCCCCTGCTAAGGAAAATAAAAGAAAAGGGGTAAGCTAGAAGCTTAGTGACTAACCAGGGTAAAAACGTAATTTGTACATATCAACATTCACACAGTGAGAGCAAAGCAAAAGCAGAAAAGTAACACCACATGGTAAGGATACGGGTGGCTCCAAAGCCAACTCATTCGTCGAGCTTGATCACTGGTTGACCCTTGAGATCCTGAGCCACACAGCTCGCTTCTCTTAAAGGATCCCCCATAGAGAGACTATGAGCCTCAACTCAAGTCACGAGCAATAAATGCTCTAAAATATTTTTCAAGCAATAAATGCTCTAAAGTCGTAGTTCAAGCAATAAATGCTCTGGTTCATGCAATAAATGCTCTAGTTCAAGTAGTAACTGCTCTGGTTCAAGCAATAAATGCTCTCAAATTGCGTCACAAGCAATAATTGCTCCGCAAATGTGTTACAAGCAATAAATGCTCCATAACAAATCACAAAATTATATTGGACAGGTATCAATAGCAACTAATGGGGTTTAGGTCGAGTGCGATAAAGTACACCCTCGCCTAAGTGCCCATTTTTCATAGTAAACTCATATTAGCATGGAGTTACACAGAAACCCTGATTACTCACCTAAAGAACAAGTATAACAAGAGAAAGTACGGAAATGAATTCAAGTCGCCAGCTAGTGGGCCCCACCGGCTCTCCGTCCAGCTCACCACCGTTTGAAATAGAAGATTGCATCACAATATATCACAAACGGCTACTAACTTGCTTAACTCAAGTAAAACGGTAAAATCGACACATGCATGCGCCGAAACGGCATACAGAAACGGAAATGGCAGCACAACCGTTTTGGTGTCAAAAACTGTTTTGAACACATCGAAGCTACGAGTGTCGGATCAAAGTACATTAGGTACCTTTGTGAAGCTAAGAGGAAGGGTTACAATTTTCATGAAGAAACCTTAATCTAGATCTGTATGGAAGCAGGTCAAAAGTATGGAAAACAGTACCGGAAGTTTGCATTTTAGGGTGACAGACAGTGTCTGTTTGCTGAATCATAACTCACAGCTCACAAATCGAAATCAAGAAATTCCAAAGGCATTGGAAAGCTATCTCATAATGCTAAAACTTTTATGTTTTGGTTAAAACCTGAATCAATACAGGGCAGGGTGAAAAATGGGTCCAAAGTTCTTGTCAGAACTGTCCAAATTCAAAGGCAGTTCTGACAACCGAACTTGTTGTGGTCATAACTGGAGCTACGGACCTCAGATTGGAATCCACTTTATACCGTTATTAAGCTAAGACGTAAACCTACATTTCTTTTGAAGACCTCCAAAGCCGAATCATACATTTTCATGGTAAAAAATGGAAATTTCCGCGGAAACAGAAATCTGGGCGCGAAACAGGGAGCATGGCAGTCAAGGGTATTTTTTTTAATTTCACATGATACAGTGCTCCGATTGAGCTGAAATTTTACAGGTAGCTAGCTAAGTCAATTACCAACAACTTTCATGTTTTAGGAAAAGGCTGATTCTGTCTGTAACATGCCCAAATAATTCCGGTCAGAATAGGCAAATTTGAAACCTTAAACCTAGAATTTCCGCACAAAGCTGAAAGTTTCCGCATCCAACTACAACTAACATAGAAAAACCTCATTTTACACCATATCAAACCATTATACATGGCCAACCACTAATGATCATATAAAATCAGAAAAATCCCCAATAATATCTGAAATTTAACTAATTCCACCTCAAACCATAAAATCTTCTATAAAATAACATGTTTAGCCACTACAAGCTACTAATTGACCATTATTAGAAACAAAAGGGAGTTTCCAAGCAAAATGCCTTGCTACCCCAAGAAAGGTAGTAGCTTAGGTTTCTTTCTTCCAAAACAACTCCACCAAATCCTTGAAACACCCTTAGAAAATCACTTTTATGGACAAAGTCAAGATTTAATCGGTTGGTTTGCAAAATCCAAGCAAGAAATGAAAGATATAAGTTGAAAGTTTTCTTTCTTTTCCTCCCTATGAGGTTCGGCCATCCCTCTCTTTATTTCTTTCTTATTTTTGTTGTTTAATAACTTGGTTCCTCTTGCATATTCTAGATATAAGCTTAGTCATAAGCCTAGTCAACACATGAGAAGATATTTTCTTATCACCCAATCACATAAAAGTTTCCATTTTGCTCCTTTAACCCTTACACTTCAACTTACCCTTTTATTCCACTCTTGCCCTTGAACATTTGAACTCCTTACAATTTACTCCATAGGACTTAAACTTAATCTAGTCTAATCTCATTAACCTTACTTAGTTTCTCTACTAAGCACTTTCCTATCTTAATCACCTAGACTTAAACATACTTTATTCTACATCAAAGCAATTAAACAACAACCTTTTGTCATAAGCAAAAATTAGGGTTTTAATAAAATTCCAAATTAAGGTTTTTTTTTAATTCTAAAAGCAAAATCACATATAAAGAATTACCATCATCCTTAAAATCAAATTTTATAGCAAAATTTAGCACTAATAATCCTTATTCAAAATTAAGGACGAATCGGGATCTCACAACCTCCCTCTCTTAGAAGAATTTCGTCCTCGAAATTCATACCTTCGGTGTCCCTGATCGGCCTAGAAATGGTTCCCTTCATCCTTGATTTCTTTCCTCCCCTCGACTTCTGAGGGTACTGAACAACTAGGTGTTCATTGCTATCACATCGGAAATATCGCCGATTTTTCTCTTCTTTCCAACAGGTATTTTTCGTATGATTAGTGGCCCCACAGACATCACATATTCTTTTGGTTCCGAACATCGATTCCCATGTGAGACACCACTTTGGGGCCCTTTTCCTACTTGATCTTCCCTTGTTTTACCTTGATTCGGAGTCCCCACTGGTCGTGTACCAGCGGCTTTCTTACTCCTCTTATTAGGTGGCTCGCTTCCCGAGCTTTGTCCACCAGTGCAGGTATAGGTGTCAGATGGTGTTCTCTTCTTCTCACGGAAAGTTTTCACTTGACTCCTTGCCGTCATTATTCACTGTGCCTTTTCCAGGGCCTGGCTGAATGTATCCAACTGGGCAGCCGCAAATGCCTCTTGTATTTCCACGTTTAACCCCTGGACAAATCGACGAATTCTCTTTCGGTCTGTTAGCACTAACTCTGGAGCAAAACGAGAGAGTTTGGTAAATTGTGTCTCATACTTTGCCACACTTAACGGCCCTTGACGCAGGCGGATAAAGTGCTCTTCCCGCCTTTCTTGAACAATCGATGGCAAATACTTCTCGTTAAACTCACAGATGAAATTGAACCAGGTCCAATGGGTCTGCTCTCGTTCCCACTTAGCCCTTATTACATTCTACTATGCTCGGGCTGGTCCCTCAAATTGGAAGACAGCAAACGATACCTGCCGTTCCTCTGGATACCCGAGCGCAGCGAATATATCCATCATGCGGTCTATCCATCCCTCAGCTAAGTCAGGGATAGATCCACCTATGAATTTCGGGGGTGTAAATTTTTGGAACTGATCTAAGGCACGGTCCACTCCTTCGTGATTGCCCGAATTATTTTCAGGGTTTCCGGCAATATTCCCATGACCCTGACCCTGTTGGTCCACCATTTGTGCCAGCAAATCTGCCATCCGTTGTATGGCTGTAGCTACTTGGTTATTAGCTTGGTGGTTCGCATTTTCATATTCAACCCTTTCGGGTTCTGGTCTCCGTCCCATACCTTTTCCTCGTCCCCTACCTCCACCACGGCCAACGGCTTCAATTTGTTTTGAAAACCTTACCATATAAAACACACTAAATGAACAAAATTTTTCGACATGCATATACAGGTTTACGCCAAAGATATGCACAAAATAGCCAAAATGCAGTTAGTACCAAAACACTGAACACATCGATTTCAAAACAAATCAACAGGACAACAAAGTAATTCAAGTCAACGGCCCTAACGCAACTCCCCTGCGGAGCTCACCAAATCCACCAGCACAGCCCCAGCGGCCCTAGGGTGCAAACCTAAAGAATAGGTCCAAATAGCTAACTTCAACATTAAGTACGAACCAAGTCGATTCACACTCCCCACTTTGCCTTATGGAAAAATTACAAATGTCCAATATCAAAATCCTAGCATTCAAATTTACCTTAATAGCCAAGTGCCCCACAGTCCGACATCCTAAACTTTAAGCCTAGGATACACTATCGAGATCTGAAGCCTAAATTCTGATACCAACTGTGACAGTCCCACCTCACCCTAAGGCGAACCAGAGGGTTCGGCGGAACGCCTGCCCAACTCTCGCCGGGACTCGAAGGCAAAAGCAAATAAAAGCTATTCAAACGGCAAAAGAGTACTATTCGCATTATATACATCGGCAAAAGAGTTCTATTTACATCCCCAAAAGTAACTACCCATACCATTACATCATTATGATTATAACCCAAAATCAAAGAGTAGACCCTAAGAAGGGTCCTTACACGGATCACTATATTAGGGAAAAACATATTAGCTATTCGGTGATTACAAACAAAATCCAACTATACTAGTGATGGTGCCAAAATTTCCCCGCGTCGGTCCCTGCTAAGTAAAACAAAAGAAAAGGGGTAAGCTAGAAGCTTAGTGACTAACCAGGGTAAAACGTAATTTGTACATGTCAACATTTACGCAGTGAGAGCAAAGCAAAAGCAGAAAAGTAACACCACATGGTAAGGATACGGGTGGCTCCAAAGCCAACTCATTCGTCGAGCTTGATCACTGGTTGATCCTTGAGATCTTGAGCCACACAGCTCGCTTCTCTTAAACGATCCCCCATAGAGAGACTATGAGCCTCAACCCAAGTCACGAGCAATAAATGCTCTAAAATATTTTTCAAGCAATAAATGCTCTAAAGTCGTAGTTCAAGCAATAAATGCTCTGGTTCAAGCAATAAATGCTCTCAAATTGCGTCACAAGCAATAATTGCTCCGTAAATGTGTTACAAGCTATAAATGCTCCATAACAAATCACAAAATTATATTACACAGGTATCAATAGCAACTAATGGGGTTTATGTCGAGTGCGATATTGTACACCCTCGCCTAAGTGCCCATTTTTTATAGTAAACTCATATTAGCATGGAGTTACACAGAAACCCTGATTACTCACCTAAAGAGCAAGTATAACAAGAGAAAGTACGGAAATGAATTCAAGTCGCCAGCTAGTGGGCCCCACCGGCTCCGTCTAGCTCACCACTGTCAGAAATAGAAGATTACATCACAATATATCACAAATGGCTACTAACATGCATAACTCAAGTAAAACGGCAAAATCGACACATGCATGCGCGGAAACGGCATACAGAAACGGAAATGGCCGCATAACCGTTTTGGTGTCAAAAATCATTTTGAACTCAATCGATGCTACGAGTGTCAGATCAAAGTACATTGGTACCTTTACGAAGCTATGAGGAAGGGCTACAATTTTCATGAAGACACCTTAATCTAGATCTGAATGGAAGCAGGTCGAAAGTATGGAAAATAGTACCGGAAGTTTGCATTTTAGGGTGACAGACAGGGTCTGTTTGCTGAACCATAACTCACAGCTCACAAATCCAAATCAAGAAATTACAAAGACGTTGGAAAGCTATCTCATAATGCTAAAACTTTTTTTTTTTGGTTAAAACCTCAATCAATACAGGATAGGGTGAAAAATGAGTCCAAAATTCCTGTCAGAACTGTCCAAATTCAAAGGCTGTTCTGACAACTGATCTTGTTGTGGTCATAACTGGAGCTACGGATCTCAAATTGGAATCCACTTTATACCGTTTCGAAACTAAGACATAAACCTACATTTCTTATGAAGTGCTCCAAAGCCAAATCATATATTTTCATGGTAAAAAATGGAAATTTCCGCGGAGGGCGCAAAACCGGGAGCAGGGCAGTCAAGGGTATTTTCCTCATTTCACATGCCACAGTGCTCCAATTAAGCTGAAATTTTAAAGGTAGCTAGCTAACTCAATTATAAACAACTTTCATGTTTTAGGAAAAGGCTGATTCTGTCTAAAACATGCCCAAATAATTCCGGTCATAACCGGCAAATTTGAAACCTTAAACCTGGAATTTCCGCACAAAGCTGAAATTTTCCGCATCCAACTACAACTAACATATAAAAGCCTCATTTTACACCATATCAAACCATTATACATGGGCAACCACTAATGATCATATAAAATCAGAAAAATCCCCAATAATATATGAAATTTAACTAATTCCACCTCAAACCACAAAATCTTCTATAAAATAACATGTTTAGCCACTACAAGCTACTAATTGACCATTATTAGGAACAAAAGGGAGTTTCCAAGCAAAATACCTTGACACCCCAAGAAAGGTAGTAGCTTAGGTTTCTTTCTTCCAAAACAATTCCACCAAGTTCTTTAAACACCCTTAGCAAATCACTTTTATGGACAAAGTCAAGATTTAATCGGTTGGTTTGCAAAATCCAAGCAAGAAATGAAAGATATAAGTTGAAAGTTTTCCTTCTTTTCCTCCCTATGAGGTTCGGCCCTCTCTCTCTTTATTTCTTTCTTATTTTTGTTGTTTAATAACTTGGTTCCTCTTGCATATTCTAGATATAAGCTTAGTCATAAGCCTAGTCAACACATGAGAAGATATTTTCTTATCACCCAATCACATAAAAGTTTCCATTTTGCTCCATTAACCCTTACACTTCAACTTACCCTTTTATTCCACTATTGCCCTTGAACATTTGAACTCCTTACAATTTACTCCATAGGACTTAAACTTAATCTAGTTCAATCTCATTAACCTTACTTAGTTTCTCTACTATGCACTTTTCTATCTTAATCACCTAGACTTAAACATACTTTATTCTACATCAAAGCAATTAAACAACAACATTTTGTCATAAGCAAAAATTAGGGTTTTAATAAAATTCCAAATTAAGGTTTTTTTTTAAATTCTAAAAGCAAAATCACATGTAAAGAATTACCATCATCCTTAAAATCAAATTTTATAGCAAAATTCGGCACTAATAATCCTTATTCAAAATTAAGGACGAATCGGGATCTCACAACCTCCCTCTCTTAGAAGAATTTCATCCTCGAAATTCATATCTTCGATGTCCCTGATCGGCCTAGAAATGGTTCCCTATGTCCTTGATTTCTTTCCTCCCTCGACTTCTGACGGTACTGAACAACTAGGTGTTCATTGCTATCACATCGGAAATATCGCCGATTTTTCTCTTCTTTCCAACAGGTATTTTTCGTATGATTAGTGGCCCCACAGACATCACATATTCTTTTGGTTCCGAACATCGATTCCCCATGTGAGACACCACTTTGGGGCCCTTTTCCTGCTTGATCTTCCCTTGTTTTACCTTGATTCGGAGTCCCCACTGGTCGTGTACCAGCGGCTTTCTTACTCCTCTTATTAGGTGGCTCGCTTCCCGAGCTTTGTCCACCAGTGTAGGTATAGGTGTCAGATGGTGTTCTCTTTTTGTCACGGAAAGCTTTCACCTGACTCCTTGCCGTCTCTATTCGCTGTGCCTTTTCCAGGGTCTGGCTGAATGTATCCAACTGGGCAGCCGCCATTGCCTCTTGTATTTCCACATTTAACCCCTTGACAAATCGACGAATTCTCTTTCGGTCTGTTAGCACTAACTATGGAGCAAAACGAGAGAGTTTGCTAAATTGTGTCTCGTACTTTGCCACACTTAACGGCCCTTGACGCAGGCGGATAAAGTCCTCTTCCCGCCTTTCATGCACAATCGGTGGCAAATACTTCTCGTTAAACTCACAGATGAAATTGACCCAGGTCCAATGGGTCTGCTCTCGTTCCCACTTAGCCTTTATTACATTCCATTATGTTCGGGCTGGTCCCTCAAATTGGATGACAGGAAACGATACCTGTCGTTCCTCTGGATACCCGAGCGCAACGAATATATCCATCATGCGGTCTATCCATCCCTCAGCTAAGTCAGGGCTAGATGCACCTATGAATTTCGGGCGTGTAAATTTTTGGAAACGTTCTAAGGCACGGTGCACTCCCTCGTGATTGCCCGAATTATTTTCAGGGTTTCCGGCATTATTCCCGTGACCCTGACCCTGTTTGTCCACCATTTGTGCCAGCAAATCTGCCATCCGTTGTATGGCTGTAGCTACTTGGTTATTAGCTTGGTGGTTCGCATTTTCATATTCAACCCTTTCGGGTTCTGGTCTCCGTCCCATACCTTTTCCTCGTCCCCTACCTCCACCACGGCCAACGGCTTCAATTTGTTTTGAAAACCTTACCATATAAAACACACTAAATGAACAAAATTTTTCGACATGCATATACAGGTTTACGCCAAAGATATGCACAAAATAGCCAAAATGCAGTTAGTACCAAAACACTGAACACATCGATTTCAAAACAAATCAACAGGACAACAAAGTAATTCAAGTCAACGGCCCTAACGCAACTCCCCTGCGGAGCTCACCAAATCCACCAGCACCGCCCCAGCGGCCCTAGGGTGCAAACCTAAAGAATAGGTCTAAATAGCTAACTTCAACATTAAATAAGAACCAAGTCGATTCACACTGGGACTGGCCATCTCCAAGTGCAATCAACTCAATCCCCACCTGCCTTATGGAAAAATTACAAATGTCCAATAACAAAATCCTAGCATTCAAATTTACCTTAACTAGTATAAATACCCGTGCTATGCACAGTAGATTATATTTTTGAAAAAAATTACAATCTATGGAGGAATTTAAAAATAGTAAAATATTATAATCACGGGTACATGAAAGTATATTTAAAAAAATGAAACTTTGCAACAATAGTTCAATATATGATAAAACATCTCCATTATTTATAAACTATCACTTTGATGAATGTTGGATCCTGAAAAAAAATAGAAGTCTATATCATAAATTGAGCGACATAAGGGTCCAATTAAATATAATTGAATATTTAATTTGATAAGTAAATGAAATACTTACAAACATTTTGCCTTTGATTTGATAATCTTCTACAAAGGTGTGAACATTCTTCACACCAATCACCTCTAAGTACGAACGCCAGTATTGGCGGTTTAATTAATTCTGTTGATTTTTGTGAAGTTTGTACTATAAATGAGAATGCACGATTTTTGCATGAATTAATGTGTTAGTCGAATAATGCACCTCTATTTTCCTAACAATTAAAAGCATACATAATTTAAAATTATATTTTGTTTTAGACAGTTTGTAAATAATATTATATAAAAATATATACATATAAATAATGTATACCTTTGTTTTTAAATTTCTAAGATAAGAAGCATTACAACGAAACATGAATCGTGCATGCTTGTCTTGAAGAGTGAGGTATAGGTTACCACTGGAATCTCTAACTTCTATGTTAACATTGTATCTGTTAAAAAGAAATTGTGATGTATCATGCAAAAAATTATATTAAAATTCAAAATATATGAAAATAATTACCTAACAATAATGTCGACTACATCATTACAATGGATACACACCATTTTTACAAAATGAGATTGACATGGTTGTCCACAATTTTTGCATAACTCATGGAACATATTCTCTATGTTGATACTTTGAATGTAAGCAAGTATCCGAAAATATTTAACCTATAACCATCCAAAGAATGTATAAATTACAATTATTAATTCGGAACTACATGTAGATACTTGTTCATTACTTAATTAATTGAGAGGAATTGTACCGTAGGTAGAACTGCATATTCGGATATCGATATTCTCTTAGCATTTGATATCAACAATGCTTGGGACATTGTAAAATTGCATGACCGCAACCACGTCACTAATTTCTGAGCACATTTATCATTCTCAAACCTGCACATTTTTCAAATACATATTCGTAAGGGTATGAAATATTATTAATAATTTAATATTTTGGTATTTGTAAAACTTACCAACTATGTAGGTATTGAGCTAAATCCAAGTAGTAATTGACATACAATTTGCTTGCTCGAATAGTATAAAGTGATGGTCCTGCACAATGTGCATATTATTGATAAACTATAAAAATTAAATAAAATAAAGTGAAAATAAATTGAATTACCTTTATAATTTCTCACACAAATACCATAGGCTAGCAAAACATTGTTTTTTGTAACAGTTTGAGGCAAGTGTTCACTATCATCAGTTGCAAATTTATCACATAAAGTCAACCGAACTACTGTCAAACTTCATTTAGAGAATTTTGGTAAGTATAAATCAAAATTTGCAGAATATAAAATATTTTAAAGATATTGAATCTATTAACTAACCTTTTGTCAAGTAAAAGTATGTCACACTTAGTTTTATCATTGATAGATGTTTGATAGTGTTGAACCAACAGATACAACTAAACCAATTACATCTGCAAAAGATCAAAAAGTATAAGTAATACCAGTTCAAATATACAACTTAAATATAAGTATGGTTAATTAAGAATGAAATACCTATCAATTGCAAATCATTGTCCATGTGTTGTTCTGTATCTCTTAGTTTGACCAGATTAAACTTGAAACGGGGTATGGTTCCACAATCATCTAAAATATTCACTATATTCGTATCGTTTCCAAATGATAATTGGTACTGATGTGGTGCAAGCCGATATTTAAAATTTGCCAGAATTACAGACTTCATGGAGATGATCTGCGAAAATGTTTATTGTAGTGGGAAGGTGGGTGAGGAGTGTTAGTTGGAGTAAGGTGTGTAAGGAGTGTTAGTGGGAGTTAACTTCTTGTTTGAGGGAAACGTGGGAGTGTTAGTTGGAGTTAATTTCTTATTTGAGGGAAACGTGGGGGGGTGTAACGTGCCCATGATATTTTTTACGAAATAAATTAAATGTAAAATGCTAGAAAAATAGAGTTGAGAGTGGGAAGGTTTGTGAAGGTTTGTTGCTAAAAATCCCTTCTCAAATTTATATAGATATAGATAGCCAAGTGCCCCATAGTCGGACATCCTAAACTTTAAGTTTAGGATACACTATAGAGATCTGAAGCCTAAACTCTGATACCAATTGTGACAGCCCCACCTCACCCTAAGGCGAACCAGAGGGTTCGGCGGACCGCCTACCCAACTCTCGTCGCGACTCGAAGGCAAAAGCAAATAAAAGCTATTCAAACGGCAAAAGAGAACTATTCGCATTATATACATCGGCAAAAGAGTTCTATTTATATCCCCAAAAGTAACTACCCATACCATTACATCATTATGATTATAACCCAAAATCAAAGAGTAGACCCTAAGAAGGGTCCTTACACGGATCACTATATTAGGGAAAAACATATTAGCTATTCGGTGATTACAAACAAAATCCAACTATACTAGTGATGGTGCCAAAATTTCCCCGCGTCGGTCCCTACTAAGGAAAACAAAAGAAAAGGGGTAAGCAAGAAGCTTAGTGACTAACCAGGGTAAAAATGTAATTTGTACATGTCAACATTTACACAGTGAGAGCAAAGCAAAAGCAGAAAAGTAACACCACATGGTAAGGATACGGGTTGCTCCAAAGCCAACTCATTCATCGAGCTTGATCACTGGTTGATCCTTGAGATCCTGAGCCACACAGCTCGCTTCTCTTAAACGATCCCCCATAGAGAGACTATGAGTCTCAACCCAAGTCACGAGCAATCAATGCTCTAAAATATTTTTCAAGCAATAAATGCTCTAAAGTCGTAGTTCAAGCAATAAATGCTTTGGTTCAAGCAATAAATGCTCTAGTTCAAGCAATAAATGCTCTGGTTCAAGCAATAAATGCTCTCAAATTGCGTCACAAGCAATAATTGCTCCGCAAATGTGTTACAAGCTATAAATGCTCCATAACAAATCACAAAATTATATTACACAGGTATCAATAGCAACTAATGGGGTTTATGTCGAGTGCGATAAAGTACACCCTCGCCTAAGTGCCCATTTTTCATGGTAAACTCATATTAGCATGGAGTTACACAGAAACCCTGATTACTCACCTAAAGAGAAAGTATAACAAGAGAAAGTACGGAAATGAATTCAAGTCGCCAGCTAGTGGGCCCCACCGGCTCCGTCTAGCTCACCACTGTCAAAAATAGAAGATTGCATCACAATATATCACAAATGGCTACTAACATGCATAACTCAAGTAAAACGGCAAAATCGACACATGCATGCGCGGAAACGGCATACAGAGACGGAAATGGCAGCACAACCGTTTTGGTGTCAAAAATCGTTTTGAACTCAATCGAAGCTACGAGTGTCGGATCAAAGTACATTGGTACCTTTCCGAAGCTAAGAGCAAGTGCTAGAATTTTCATGAAGACACCTTAATCTAGATATGAATGGAAGCAGGTCGAAAGTATGGAAAATAGTACCGGAAGTTTGCATTTTAGGGTGACAGACAGGGTCTGTTTACTGAACCATAACTCACAGCTCAAATATCCAAATCAAGAAATTCCAAAGGCATTGGAAACCTATCTCATAATGATAAAACTTTTATGTTTTGGTTAAAGCCTGAATCGATACAGGGCAGGGTGAAAAATGGGTCCAAAGTTCCTGTCAGAACTGTCCAAATTCAAAGGCAGTTCTGACAACCGAGCCTGTTGTGGTCATAACTGGAGCAACGGATCTCAGATGGGAATCTACTTTATACCGTTTCGAAACTAAGACATAAGCCTACATTTCTTATGAAGACCTCCAAAGCCAAAGCATACATTTTCATGGTAAAAAATGGAAATTTCCACGGAAACAGAAATCTCGGCGCGAAACAGGGAGCATGGCAGTCAAGGGTATTTCGGTCATTTCACATGATACAGTACTCCGATTGAGTTGAAATTTTATAGGTAGTTAGATAACGTAATTACCAACAACTTTCATGTTTTAGGAAAAGGCTGATTCGGTCTTTAACATGCCCAAATAATTCCGGTCAGAACAGGCAAATTTCAAACCTTAAACCTGGAATTTCCGCACAAAGCTGAAATTTTCCGCATCCAACTACAACTAACATATAAAACCTCATTTTACACCATATCAATCCATTATACATGGCCAACCACTAATGATCATATAAAATCAGAAAAATCCCCAATAATATCTGAAATTTAACTAATTCCACCTCAAACCACAAAATCTTCTATAAAATAACATGTTTAGCCACTACAAGCTACCAATTGACCATTATTAGGAACAAAAGGGAGTTTCCAAGCAAAATACCTTGACACCCCAAGAAAGGTAGTAGCTTAGGTTTCTTTCTTCCAAAACAACTTCACCAAGTCCTTGAAACACCCTTAGCAAATCACTTTTATGGACAAAGTCAAGATTTAATCGGTTGATTTGCAAAATCCAAGCAAGAAATGAAAGATATAAGTTGAAGGTTTTCTTTCTTTTCTTCCCTAAGAGGTTCGGCCCTCTCTCTCTTTATTTCTTTCTTATTTTTGTTGTTTAATAACTTGGTTCCTCTTGCATATTCTATATGTAAGCTTAGTCATAAGCCTAGTCAACACATGAGAAGATATTTTCTTATCACCCAATCACATAAAAGTTGTCCATTTTGCTCCTTTAACCCATACACTTCAACTTACCCTTTTATTCCACTCTTGCCCTTGAACATTTGAACTCCTTACAATTTACTCCATAGGACTTAAACTTAATCTAGTCCAATCTCATTAACCTTACTTAGTTTCTCTACTAAACACTTTCCTATCTGAATCACCTAGACTTAAACATACTTTATTCTACATCAAAGCAATTAAACAACAACCTTTTGTCATAAGCAAAAATTAGGGTTTTAATAAAATTCTAAATTAAGGTTTTTTTTTTAAATTCTAAAAGTAAAATCACATGTAAAGAATTACTATCATCCTTAAAATCAAATTTTATATCAAAATTTAGCACTAATAATCCTTATTCAAAATTAAGGACGAATCGGGATCTCACAACCTCCCCCTTTTAGGAGAATTTCGTTCTCGAAATTCATACCTTCGGTGTCCCTGATCGGCCTAGAAATGGTTCCCTTCGTCCTTGATTTCTTTCCTCCCCTCGACTTCTGAGGGTACTGAGCAACTAGGTGTTCATTGCTACCACATCGGAAACATCGCCAATTTTTCTCTTCTTTCCAATAGGTATCTTTCGTATGTTAGTGGCCCCACAGACATCACATATTCTTTTGGTTCCGAACATCGATTCCCCATGTGAGACACCACTTTGGGGCCCTTTTCCTGCTTGATCTTCCCTTGTTTACCTTGATTCGGAGTCCCCACTGGTCGTGTACCAGCGGCTTCCTTACTCCTCTTATTAGGTGGCTCGCTTCCCGAGCTTTGTCCACCAGTGTAGGTATAGGTGTCAGATGGTGTTCTCTTCTTGTCACGGAAAGCTTTCCCCTGACTCCTTGCCGTCTCTATTCGCTGTGCCTTTTCCAGGGTCTGGTTGAATGTATCCAACTGGGCAGCCGCCAGTGCCTCTTGTATTTCCACGTTTAACCCCTGGACAAAACCCCTGGATAAATCGACGAATTCTCTTTCGGTCTGTTAGCACTAACTCTGGAGTAAAACGAGAGTGTTTGGAAAATTGTGTCTCGTACTCTGCCACACTTAACGGCCCTTGACGCAGGCGGATAAAGTCCTCTTCCCGCCTTTCTTGAACAATCGGTGGCAAATACTTCTCGTTAAACTCACGGATGAAATTGACCCAAGTCCAAGGGGTCTGCTCTCGTTCCCACTTAGCCTTTATTACATTCCACCATACTCGGGCTGGTCCCTCAAATTGGAAGACAGCAAACGATACCTGCCGTTCCTCTGGATACCCGAGCGCAGTGAATATATCCATCATGCGGTCTATCCATCTCTCAGCTAAATCAGGGCTAGATCCACCTATGAATTTCGGGGGTGCAAATTTTTGGAACCGTTCTAAGGCACGGTCCACTCCCTCGTGATTGCCCTAATAATTTTCTGGGTTTCCGGCATTATTCCCATGACCCTGACCCTGTTGGTCCACCATTTGTGCCAGCAAATCTGCCATCCGTTGTATGGCTGTAGTTACTTGGTTATTAGTTTGGTGGTTCGCATTTTCATATTCTACCCTTTCGGGTTCTGGTCTCCGTCCCCTACCTTTTCCTCGGCCTCGGCCTCGTCCCCTACCTCCACCTCGGCCACCGGCTTCCATTTGTTTTGAAAACTTTACCATATAAAACACCATATAAAACACACTAAATGATCAAAATTTTTGGACATGCATATACAGCTTTATGCCAAAGATATGCACAAATTAGCCAAAATGCAGTTAGTACCAAAACACTGAACACATCGATTTCAAAACAAATCAACAGGACAACAAAGTAATTCAAGTCAACGGCCCTAACGCAACTCCCCTGCGGAGCCCACCAAATCCACCAGCACCGCCCCAGCGGTCCTAGGGTGCAAACCTAAAGAATAGGTCCAAGTAGCTAACTTCAACATTAAGTAAGAACCAAGTCGATTCACACTGGGACTGGCCATCTCCAAGTGCAATCAACTCAATCCCCACTTTGCCTTATGAAAAAATTACAAAAGTCCAATATGAAAATCCTAGCATTCAATATTTACCTTAATAGCCAAGTGCCCCACAGTCCGGCATCCTAAACTTTAAGCCTAGGATACACTATAGAGATCTAAAACCTAAGCTCTGATACCAACTGTGACAGCCCCACCTCACCCTAAGGCGAACTAGAGGGTTCGGCGGACCGCCTGCCCAACTCTCGCCGGGACACGAAGGCAAAAGCAAATAAAAGCTAATCACACGGCAAAAGAGTACTATTCACATTATATACATCGGCAAAAGAGTTCTATTTACATCCCCAAAAGTGACTACCCATACCATTACATCCTTATGATTATAATCCAAAATCAAAGAGTAGACCCTAAGAAGAGTCCTTACACGGATCACTATATTGGGAAAAAACATATTAGCTATTCGGTGATTACAAACAAAACCCAACTATACTAGTGATGGTGCCAAAATTTCCCCGCGTCGGCCCCTGCTAAGGAAAACAAAAGAAAAGGGGGTAAGCTAGAAGCTTAGTGACTAACCAGGGTAAAAACGTAATTTGTACATGTCAACATTTATACAGTGAGAGCAAAGCAAAAGCAGCAAAGTAACACCACATGGTAAGGATACGGGTGGCTCCAAAACCAACTCATTCGTCGAGCTTGATCACTTGTAGGCACCAAATTTTTAAATTATTTTATTTTATTTTTATCTATTTTTATTTTATCAATCTCATGGTTTTATTTTAGATTTTTAGCATTTAGATACCAAATCTTTTTAATTTAGCTTTATTTGTTATTATTTTCATTTTTATTAATTCGATACATTTATTATTTTTGCTCATTAGTCTCTTAATTTTCATTATTTCTGTTAAATTCAATTTTATGAAAAGCTTATTTTTTGTTGTTTACCTAAATTATTAAAAAAAGAAAAAAGAAAAAAGAGAGAGCAAGCTCACGTGGGTGAGCTGCACAGGATCCAAACTCTCTCTATGTATCTCATTCAGACAGAAACAAAAGTGCAGCGGCTTCCGGGGGATATTCTAGCAAAATCATCAGACGGCTCTAAAAAAGTGGGAGAAAATGCATCTTCATCTGATACCCTTGCTGTGAGGGTTTGAAGTTGTGGGTTGGGTATAAATAGAACAAAGAAAAACGCAGCTGGAGGAAGGGGGCGGCTAAGGAGAAAAAGCTGAAGGAAAAGGGCAACGGGGAGAGTGAAACGAAAGAAAAAAGGGAAAAAGCGTTCGGCCAAGAAGGAATCGGATGACGGCTAGGGAAAGCAAGGAGTTCGGGTAAAAGAGGATACGAAGAGTTGGCGGCTGGGCTGAGTAGAGAAAAAATAGAGGACGGACGAGGAGGATGGAATTGACGGCTAGGTTTTAGAAAAGCAACAAAAGGAAAAAGGGCTGAGGTAAAAACGACAGAGAGAAGGTGGAGGTTGCCAAGGAAAGAAAGGGAGAGGGGCTGTAGAAGGAAAAAACCGAGGGAGCAAGAGAAATTGCTGAGGAAAAACGGGAAAAAGGAAGGGCGGAGAGATCACAACGAGAGAAAAGGGACAGAAAAATTTTTCGTCAAAAACTTGGACTGGGGTTGAAGATTCAGGGGTCTTCCCGGCCATTTTTTGAATTGTTCATAACCATTCTTTTGGAAAAATTGTTTCTTTCTGGGTAATCTACGTCGCTTGGGGAGGAGATTTCATGTTGGACACTTCTGGAAAAAAGTGTTGTAACATCACTGAAATTGGGCTTGAACTCGCTGTCCTCGTCATCCTTGCAGAACTGGGAAAAAGGATTTCTTGCTTCATTTTGGCATTCTGAACGATTGTTTCCAGCTTTCTTGCCTCGATTCATCACGTCGACTGGTTATAAGGTAATAATAATCTTCCTTCAATAGTTGGTTTAACACTTGGCATGAGATTTTGGAATCATTTTGCATAAATGGGTTTCTCGGATTCTTCTGTTTGCATGTTTATTGACGCTAAGAGGAAGGGGCTTTCGATGGTTTGATTTTATCAGAGCTTTAGACTCGTTTGACAGTTGATAGTTCAATGTTTTGGCTGAAAGGTGTTAACTTTTGACCAACCCACCTAGAACTCACCAGAAAATTGTTTTCTTTTCTCTCTGTTGTTGCATGTTGTCCGTTTGATATTCAATGATTCTATTTCCTACCTTTTGTGTTGTATTAATCAAGTGTTTTGAATTTTAATGGGATGGGTAAATGAGTTCGTTGGTTTGGTTTGAAATTGCATAAGATACTTACGTAGAGAAGAGCTGCAAATTTGCAGCAGAAACTTGCAAAGCTGTAGACAAAAAATCAGCGAAGAAGAATTGCATGTTCCGTTCTAATTCTGATTTTTTTTTCTTTGCTTGTTCGGATGTTGAAGTTGTGTGTTTGGATGCATAGATTTTGTGTATTTGGGCCTGGAGTTTGACAAACAATAGACATGTTCTTGTTGGATAAAGAACCCATAAGAGTTGCATCGAAAACTTGCCGCATGTAATTGCTGATAAAATGACACGAAGTTGTAGAAAGCTTTTCCAGATTTGCATGCATGATAGAGCATAGGGATGAGAAGTTTGATATAATTTTGAGTTTGGTTTTTGATTTGAGATGGATTGTGTTTGTGTTTTTTGATCAAAAATGATGCTTTGTTGTTCATGACAGCGATAGCAGAAAATTTTTCAGATTTACATGTTCCCATTCTAAGTTTTTCTTTTCTTTCTTGGTTTGTTTGAATGTTGAGTTCCGTGAGTTCGTTGTTTGGGATCAAGGCTTTGATGTTGGGTTGGGATATGAGCTGGGTTTTGATGGAAAGATTGTATTGGAATGAACACCACAATTGTAGCAAAAATGTGTTTGAAAAATGGCAGAAACCAGGCACCTGTGGGGAAATTCTTGTTCAATGCACCTGAGTTTGTAATCTGATTTTCACCTTGAGATCTTTCTTTTGTATGTTAAT
Organism: Coffea arabica; assembly: GCF_036785885.1. Taxonomy (NCBI): domain Eukaryota; kingdom Viridiplantae; phylum Streptophyta; class Magnoliopsida; order Gentianales; family Rubiaceae; genus Coffea; species Coffea arabica. Next base: position 43,540,846 of record NC_092323.1, read on the forward strand.
ATTACGCCTTAATGACGAGTTGAGGTTTGGAGGGGTTTTGGCGGATGAACAATAAGCTTGGTTCAAATCTTTGTATGGAAACATTCGCACAAGAACGAGCTGCAATTTTGCAGCAGAGACTAGCGAAAAGAATTGCAGATGAATACTTCTTTCGTTGCATGCATGCAAAAGGTTTTCATAATTTGCATTTTAACCCTTTGAGTTTCATTTAATGCTTCTATGGCCCATAAGATTGAAAAGATTAATCAATTGGATCCCTTTTACATGATAGTTTGCCTTGATATGTTTTCATGTGAATTGTTGACAGATTTTAATGGAATTTTTAGGATGAAATAATGAAAGTTTAATAATTTGGAAGAATTTATAGTCTTGGTTTTCATTTGATCTAATTTTGTCGTTTAATCCTAATAAATAATTTTCCATTCTTCTTTTGTGATTTTAGCATTTGATTGTGATGGATTCCACCTTAAACCATTAAATTTAGTATTCCATTTTAGACTCTTGAAACTTTTTTATTTGGGACCGTGTTTGCTTATACATGGATGGTTTATTCCGTGTTTAATTTTCATTTCGTGTTTAATTTTCACTTGTGTGTTTAATTTTTGTTTCATGTAATTAATTGTTAATTAAAGTGATGCCTTGACCCTTTTTATTATTTTGGAGGGTAAATAAGTAAATTCGTGTCATTAGCACCCCAACTCAAGGGAGGTACACTCTATCCCTTATTTTTTTTACCTTACTTGACCCTATGTGCACCTTATGTGATTTTATGTGCTTAATTGCATGCTTTTTGAATGTTTTCATTTTATTTATTTATTCGCTTTAGTCATCTTAATTTCGTATATTTATTTAGTTCATTTTGATTATTTAAAAGGCATTTAAATGCCAAGTTGTAATAGTTAGGTTTATTTTATTTATTTTCATTTCCCCCCGTTAGATTGTAGTAGGGCCCCCTCAAATGTAATAGCTAGGGTTTTATTTGCTTTCTTTTTGCTTGTGTAATTTGCATGCTTACGTGCTATGTGTTACCGCTTTTTTAGGGTCTTGCATCTAGATATCATGATTATGTGTTATGTGTTTATGTGATATTATGTGTTTACTCGCTTTATTATGTTTTTATGAGATTATAATCAATGTGTGACGTTATCACACTAGTCCAACGCTAGTTGTGATCCATTTCTGGATACCACACTAGTCCAACGCTAGTTGTGGTTTCCTTGTTCGATTTCTCACTAGTCCAACGCTAGTGAGAAAGTAGAAATATGGGTTAGTCCAACGCTAGACCCTTAGGAGTCCTTCGCGCGTTAGATCATGATTGTATGATAAAATCATTTCATCTCATGCATATTTTTCACTTTCTAGGGTCTTTTATCATTTTGTATGATATTCCCCTTATACGTATATCCCTTATCCCTAATTTCCCTATATATATACCCCTATGTATGATACATAACATTAGAATTGCATTTCATTTTAGAATTAGGATTAGGGTAATGCATTTGTTTGATTAGATTAGAAATAACCCCTCGAATATGGGATATGGACGAGTTTGGCTTTCTAACCTTAGCACGCTCGTATTCCCTCTATTAAAGGGAAAATTGAGTCACGAACATTAGTCCCCCGTACCCATTATGATGGATCCCTTTAGGACATGTATATTTGTATTTATATAATTATTTTGTTCCTTTTCTTTTCCTAGAGTCTCACAGTTTTGCATTATTCGTGTCCTCTTCAAAGAGTCCCTATTGAGCATCACAATTAATGTGATTGGCATCAATTAAATTTCGAAGAGATATTTTGACCCCCCCCAATACCCTCTTAGGTCTAGAGTTTGCATTCATATAGTACATCCAAATGTGATAAATCTTTAGGTTAAAATAAGAAAATCTTTGACTAAATCACGCAACTAACCTTGACTAGGTCGAAAGGGTGCCTCGGAATTTTTATCCTTGCCTTCCCTTTCTTCAAATGTGACTCCCGAACCTTTTTCTTTGATTTACGTAGACTTGGAGTCGGTTAAAAAGGGTTTTTCTATTTTTTCTTTAAAAAATTCATTTTTAGGTGACTTGGTACACCTTAACTCAATACCAAGTGGCGACTTCGATTTTTATTTCAAAAACCCTTTTTAAACTATAATTTGGGCCCAAATCGTCGCATTACAAACCCCATTTAGGCCCATTTTCTTTTTAAATCAAAAATCATTTTTTTCAATCAAAAATTGAATTAAAATTTCATTTTTCTAAACTCGTTATTTATTTTAAAAAATGGGGCGCGACAGTTTGGCGACTCCACTGGGGACTTAGAGGGTCCAAGCATTCGATTTAGTCCACCTTTTTTTCTTTTAACCTTTTTATATATCACATTTGGAGTAGTAGGTTGCATTCTTCTTTTCCTTTTTCCTTTTTTCTCTTTATTAGGGTTTTTTGCATCTATCACGCGTGTAATCACTCATCGCGCACTATGTATGTAATGAATGGATGATTTATTTGTATCGCGCTTGCATTGTTGGGTGGGGGGTAGTCACCCTAGAACCGTCGACCGCATTGTGATGGTATTATAATCCCTCCCCTCAAAAGGGAAATCACTTCATACGTGCATGCATAATTTTTACCCTATTTTTTTCTTTGTCGTGGGCGCCATCCCACATCTCCCTGTAGGATTAGGATCGATTGCCTTAGGTATGCAGATGATGTGCACTGCGCCCATAGCGATACCTAAGGGATCACTCGAGCCACCGACCGAAGGCCCTGGGATTGATGACCCTTCGCCTTTAGGTCTGAAGGCTTGGGAGCCTGAAGCCTGATCGAGTCTAGATGCATTAGTAAACCCAACCTCATGCATCCATGTTAGAAGTGCCTAGGATAAAGTCAACCTACCCGACTAGGAGCACTAGGCACAAGGGGAGGGATCCCACCCCTCTTTCTCTTATTTATCTTTTTGCTTTTAATTGTCCAACGTGTTATGTGATTATGTGTTGAACTAACGTTTCTTTGTCTTCTTGTCCTTTGCATTCACAAACATTGAAAAATAAGAGATCTGACATGATCTCTCTTTAGAACCTACCCTTGTAGATAGGTTGTTGCACGTTTAAAATTTTTCAATATATTTCATTCTAGGCCTACCCTGGCATCCAAAGGGTCCTTTTAGGTCATGATATCATTGCATATTTTATTGCCTTGATAAATTGGCATCATGCATAAATCCTAGAGAGGGAATGCCACATAGGGGATCCCGTATTAGGAATAAGCCACCTCGTGTCTCGGATACTTAATCCAAAGAGACTTGCACGTTTACATTTTGTATCATCTAAAAGGGTAGTGCACGAGATAAGGTAGGATCCGATTTTTTCCCTGATAACACAATAACTTTGGCACATTAGGATATGGGTATCTAATAATCATCTTTTGGCCATTTTAACATATTTGGTAAAAATCCCTTGCTTAAAGGACATTAATTTGAAGAAATTCGCAAATAATTTCTTATTGTTGAGATGATAAATATTGAGGCCAAATCTTGATTTTAGAAGACTCATAGACTAATGTATCGCAATGAAGTTTTGAAACTACCAAGGGGTGGACAATTCAACCCATTTTTGAATAAACCATCAATTCCATTCAATTCATTTATCAATTTCATCCAATCCATTTTTGTCAACTTATTCATTTTTTTTAATCATCAATTTTATTTGACCAATTTACCCCTTTTAGGGTGACTCGGTCAATTTTGAATAAATTATCAATTTCATTCATTCATTTGACCAATTACCTATTTTTAGGGTGATCTAGTCAATTTTGAATAAATCATCAATTTCATCCAATCCCTTTGATCTGTTATTCCCTTTTAGGGTTTAAGTCTAAGGTTCACTGAATAAATTAGTCGAGACATTGCAATCCTTTCAAGAGTAGACTCTTTTACACATCATTCTATGTGTTGATCAAAGTAAGCAATCCATTCGGACTTTGTCCTCATTTTAGGACAAACGTCTCTTCTTACTCCAATTGGCCAAATTTTTTCAAACTATTTTTCACTCAATAAGTTGGTCGGATTCATCAGGTATTGTATAGTGCCTACCCCAGAAGATTGTATTTTCATGCTAGGCCTACCCTTGGCATAAAAGGGCTCCCCCATAAGACATGCATACCGATTTCATAGTCTCGCTTACTAACTCGGGGTATTTTTTCTTTTATTTTTTCTCCCTCCCCTGCATTCATAAAAAATGTTTCAATAAGGTGAAAATATTTTTTTTATATCTGATAATAATTTTGATCTAATAAAGTTTTAAAATTACAAGTATTACTTGATTTTTGGGCAGGCCTTGCAATGAAAACATGAAAGATCTATCTGGAAGCGCTAGGTTAAAGCCTCTAAGAGACTTCATAATTGTTTTTCAAAGAAAAGAAAAATTCTATTTATTGGATTTGTTAATACATTCTTGTTCCAAAAGAAAAGGAGGTAAAAAGTGTATTGACAAGGGTTTATTTTACGTATTTTTAGTGTGTTTTATTAGTTAATTTTGGTTTGATTATTTAGTTTTATAACTAAAATAACTAAGGTTTTGGTAAAAAACTACATTTTATGTTAAAGTGGCTAAACATTGCATTTTATGGATTTTTATGGTAAAAACTTCATATTTTGTAGGTTTAATGATTCAATCATCAAATGAAGTGCATTGAGAAGATATTTGGATGATTGAAGATGGATTAAAGTGGGGAAAATAAAATATGAAGTGTAAAAGGAAGAAATGCAATTTGAGGACAAAAATCAAGAAAAGTCAGCTTTGACAACTCAGACACATTTTCGTATTTTGACTATATCAGGAGCTACAATGATCGGATCAAGGTGATCTTGGTACCATTTTGAAGCTAAGAGATATATCTACATTTGGTATGAATACATCAAAGTCCAATTCATCCGTTTTCATAGTCCAAAAGTTGAAATACCGAAATTCAACTCAGCTGTCCAAAGTGGAAAACAGAGTTCCGACCAGTGTTTAGTATTTTGATCATATCTCAGTCTACAAAGCTCCGATTTGGATGATTCTTGAAGCATTGGAAAGCTAACTCAAAGATCTACAACTTTAGTGTTTTGTACAAAAGCCAGTTCGGCCTGCATCATGGAGAAAATCGCAGTTGAAGTAAGGACAAAGTGAAAACGCGAGTGCACAAAACGCGAGTTGTAGACGCGTTTTGTAAAGGCGCGTTTTCTGGCCGAAATTCTGCAATTTGCTCAGTCAATTCTCTTGTGTTCATACCACTTTCCAGCTATAAGTTGCAAGAGAATTCGGTGCACATGCTTCAGAAGACAAAAGGGCAGACAAGGTGGCTTATTTTCAAGTCAAAAACATTTGTTATTGACTATCCTAACAAAGTTGAGATTTGGGAATCAAAATGTGGAATTTGACTTGGAAAAATGGAGCTCTTAAGCAGTTTATATGCAGAGACATTTTGGGTGGTCTGACAATAGGGGGAAATATACGGGAGAAGCTTGAGGAATGCAGAAATGTAGTTCTTCCATTTCCTTAGTGTAGGATAGTGTAGTAAGTGTAGTTCATCCATTCTTGTATAATGGCTAGATTAGGATGAAAATGGAGATGAAGAAAGAGAAGTTGAAGCTCAAGTGACATGGGTTATCTCTTCTCCAACTCTTTATCTTTTGTATTGGATTCTTAAATATAGTTAATATGCAAGTTCTGGAATTTATGTCTATTATGTGTTTCTAAAGTTTATGCCTTGGGTTTGGTTGAACTTTCTATGATTGTTAGTGTTTATCATTTGGCTATTTAACTGCTATGATTTGAGCAAGTTATTTAGCACTTTAACTCTTTAAATCATGATTAATATGGTACCATTAATTGTGATTATCTAAGGTGTTATTTCTGCAATGAAAATTGAGATTTAACATTAGTTCAAGAAGTGCTAAACATAGGGAGTACACTCACGAAAGTAGAGGTGCACCTATGTGGTTTTTAGTGATTCATTTCATGTAATTTCACTGAAGAAATGAACTTGTAGCTAATTTCATAACCATGAGAATAGGTATGGATTAGTTATAAGTATAATTGATTCACTACGAAAGTAGGATTCAAATGCATAAGGAAATTACACCATAATTAGCCTAGATGTAGTAATTAATGATCCAAATATAGCACTTGCATGAGTAGTTAGGGATACCACAACCTAAGGAGCTTTTATTTGTTATTTTGTATAATTTCAGTAGGATAAATTTGTTATAATTCATTGATAGTCTAAATAATAGAGAAGCTTTAGTAATACCGGTAATTGTTCACTCTTCCTTGTGGGATCGACCCGATATATACCCTAAACTACTAGTTGATCTGTATACTTGCAGTGAACGGGTGTAATTCGGTATTTTTTAGCTTGCACGTATGTAAAATACCCGTCAAGTTTTTGGCGCCGTTGCCGGGGAAGATTTGGCAATATCGGTGTGAAGAGTAACTTTATTAGTTTAGACATTTTATTAGTTATTGTGTGAATGTTATTTTCTGTCATTTTAGTATTTTCTGTGTGTATGCATTTTATCACCTATTCTTCTTACTAATTTTGCTCTTAAGTTGTTTAAAAGCAATTTTAGGTGATGAGGAGGATAGGTCAATTTGGAGGACAAAGCTTGAGAAATGAAAGATTGGCAATGGATGGTTACCTAGTGCAAAGCTCCTTCAACAGAGGTAACCAAGAAATTACTGAGGGTATGTCTTTTAAAGATGGTTTGAAGTGCTTAAAGGCAAAATTTGATGTAATTATGTTACAAGTTCAAATGGACACAATTATGCATGAAATTGAGCAAGGGAGGAATTTTAATACTTTTAATTCTTATCATGTGATTTGTGACTTGTGTGGAGGTTATCATGCTACTAATACATGTATGCAAGCACAAAATGTGGATTATTATGATGAATTAGAGCATTACAATCCTTGCTTTGATCGATATAGTGCTAATTTGAGCAATTCTTCTGCTTATGGTTGGAATAATCAATGTATTTATAGTAATTCTTCATATTTTTACGATTACCAACCGGAATGTGTCCAATATGAATCAAAACCATCTTGGGAGTTAGCAATAGAAAGAGTAGCTAATGATTTTAAACCATCTTGGGAGTTAGCTATAGAAAAATTAGCTAATGTGACTTTCGACCGTTTTGATAGGATTGAGGAAAGGATAGATGAATTGGCTTCTCACTTTGGTAGAATACAAGATCAATTACATGTATTGTGTGAAGTTATTTCTTCTAATAATTTGCAAAATGATCCTAGCATGAATGGTGGGAATGTTGTATGTGAAAATGGGTTACATTTTGATGAAAATGATGAATTTCAATTGTGTTTCAATGAGCAAATGTCCATTTCACATGATAATATCTTTGGAACTAACTTTGAACCTCAAGAGGTAAGTTTTAATGACTCATTTTTCACCCCTCTTGAGGAGTGTATAAAAAGTACAGGTTTTAAAGATATTCCTGCCCAAGATACTTTCATAACATTTCCTTTGGTAAGTTCTCAAGTGGTGCATATTCAAGGTAATATCTATGAAACACTTGGAATATGTAAGTCACTTCCATTTCTCACATCATTAGAACATGTGGCTTTCGCGATAAAGCCACCTTTTAATGATCCACCACGGCCTAAAATGGTGGATTATTCGTTAACTAAGCCTCCTTGAAAAAAAAGGTGAAATAGTCAAGCTATTGACTTTAAAGAAGCGCTTATTGGGAGGCAACCCAATGTTTGTTTAAGTTCATGTTACTTTGGAGTGATTTTATGTTTAAAGTATGAGTTTGAGTTATTTTGTTATTTTTCATTTGTAGGTTTTGGAAATGAAAGCAAAAGTGACCAAATGAGGTGAAAAAGGCGAAATTTGATCAAGGAACTCAACCCCTCGATTTGAGTAATTGTTGTTTTTGATTCGTTACAAGGGGTTAAAATGCATATTTTGATCATTTTACATGTGCATGTATTGAGTATTTTAGCAAAGGAATGATCTATGATGCATTTTGAGTAATTAGGGTACCTTTTGTAATTTTGCAAAAGTTGAATTTCTGCTAAAATTTGCAGCAGAAAACGTGTTTTTCAAAGAAAACGCACCACAAAGTCGCGTATTCAGCTAATCGCGTTTTCAATTCTGCGCCTGCAGAAAAGAAAACGCGCCTTAAAAACGCGACTATAAGGCGCGTTTTTAAGAATACTCGCGTTTTACAGCCTGATCAAAAATAAAAAACGCGCCTTCAAATACGCGACTCCAAGTCGCGTTTTATAACACAGTCGCGTTTTGGATCCTGCAAGATATGTGAAGAAACGCGACTTCACAAAACGCGGCTTGGTGGCGCGTTTTCATGAGTCGCGTTTTCGGAGCAAAAAAAAAAAAAAAATGCAGATTCCTTGATTATCTTTTTTCTTCTTTTCCTCATATATATTTTCTTGTACCTTGAGTTGCTTATTGTGTATTTTTTTTAGGTACATCACGAAAACAAAGGATTGAAGTTACGGATCATCATTTTGTTTATTAAACCTTTGTTATCACTTTTGTTTCTCATTTTTCATTTTTAGGATTACATCACTAATGGTTATCCAATGAAACTCATGAAGCGTTGGAGATACACGGACAATGGATTTTGAAGCTTCATATTCAATCGCAACGATAGGGGAGTATTACTTTTCTTTATCTTGATTTTCCTTTTTACACATTGAGGACAATGTGTATGTTAAGTGTGGGGGGAGAATTGAGATTATATACATTGTATGTGATTGAATTATTAGTTGCAAATATTGGACTTGTGTTAAAATTCAAAATTTTTCTAAAATCTTGTCCAAAATTGCAAACTTGCCCCAAAAAGTTTCATATTTTTTCGATTTTATCCAAGGGGTAACAAGTTCCATACCATTAGTAGTTCAAATTCCTTCTACATTTGAGATAAATATATATGATTTGGAAACTTCTTTTCTCATTTAACTTGGAAATGACTATTATGTGATTATAATTTTGCATTTGTAGGAAAATATATCTTGTGAAGTGGAGAAAATTATGCCTATATTTTTTTGCATATTTGATGAAATTTCTTCTCTTTATTGGATTTTATAAGTTAAGTGATAAATATGGTCAATAAGTGCAATACTCTTCTCATGATTATTTTTTTAGAAAATTATTATTCTCTTTGCTATAAAAAAAAAAAAGAAAAAAAAATGATGAAAAATGAAAAAAATGAAGAAAAAGAGAAAAACAAAAAACAAAAGAAAAAAGAAAATAAATAAAAATTCTTCTACTCCAATGATTCTTGTACTTAGTAACCGGGAGTCTTCATCTACAAATGTCGACTTTCGCGTAAAACGGTACTTGAATTAAGAGTATGCAAAGCAACTTGAGTATGTGAAGTGTTGAGTAACCGGTGATCTTCATCTAAAAATGTCGATTCTCGCGTCAAAAGGCATTCTCACGTCTTAAGTAATATTTAGATATGTAATATTAATAAATATCTTTTTAAACAGAATTAAAAGATGATCATGAGTTTAGGAAGCATTATTATTGACCATATGAGTTACTTACTTGTAAGATTGGGTAAGGATGAAAAATTGATTTGAATTTGTTATAATGACGGTATAATTGGCTCTCCTTTACTTGATATTATGAGTACTTGAACTTAATTTAATAATTGCATAATGGTTATTTACTTTGTTTTGAGGAAATGAAGTTGAAATGCTACATATGTTTATTTTCAAATTTTGGATCATTGTTGGTTTGTATTTTTATTGCTTGAGGACAAGCAATGGTTCAAGTGTGGGGGTATTTGACAAGGGTTTATTTTACGTATTTTTAGTGTGTTTTATTAGTTAATTTTGGTTTGATTATTTAGTTTTATAACTAAAATAACTAAGGTTTTGGTAAAAAACTACATTTTATGTTAAAGTGGCTAAACATTGCATTTTATGGATTTTTATGGTAAAAACTTCATATTTTGTAGGTTTAATGATTCAATCATCAAATGAAGTGCATTGAGAAGATATTTGGATGATTGAAGATGGATTAAAGTGGGGAAAATAAAATATGAAGTGTAAAAGGAAGAAATGCAATTTGAGGACAAAAATCAAGAAAAGTCAGCTTTGACAACTCAGACACATTTTCGTATTTTGACTATATCAGGAGCTACAATGATCGGATCAAGGTGATCTTGGTACCATTTTGAAGCTAAGAGATATATCTACATTTGGTATGAATACATCAAAGTCCAATTCATCCGTTTTCATAGTCCAAAAGTTGAAATACCGAAATTCAACTCAGCTGTCCAAAGTGGAAAACAGAGTTCCGACCAGTGTTTAGTATTTTGATCATATCTCAGTCTACAAAGCTCCGATTTGGATGATTCTTGAAGCATTGGAAAGCTAACTCAAAGATCTACAACTTTAGTGTTTTGTACAAAAGCCAGTTCGGCCTGCATCATGGAGAAAATCGCAGTTGAAGTAAGGACAAAGTGAAAACGCGAGTGCACAAAACGCGAGTTGTAGACGCGTTTTGTAAAGGCGCGTTTTCTGGCCGAAATTCTGCAATTTGCTCAGTCAATTCTCTTGTGTTCATACCACTTTCCAGCTATAAGTTGCAAGAGAATTCGGTGCACATGCTTCAGAAGACAAAAGGGCAGACAAGGTGGCTTATTTTCAAGTCAAAAACATTTGTTATTGACTATCCTAACAAAGTTGAGATTTGGGAATCAAAATGTGGAATTTGACTTGGAAAAATGGAGCTCTTAAGCAGTTTATATGCAGAGACATTTTGGGTGGTCTGACAATAGGGGGAAATATACGGGAGAAGCTTGAGGAATGCAGAAATGTAGTTCTTCCATTTCCTTAGTGTAGGATAGTGTAGTAAGTGTAGTTCATCCATTCTTGTATAATGGCTAGATTAGGATGAAAATGGAGATGAAGAAAGAGAAGTTGAAGCTCAAGTGACATGGGTTATCTCTTCTCCAACTCTTTATCTTTTGTATTGGATTCTTAAATATAGTTAATATGCAAGTTCTGGAATTTATGTCTATTATGTGTTTCTAAAGTTTATGCCTTGGGTTTGGTTGAACTTTCTATGATTGTTAGTGTTTATCATTTGGCTATTTAACTGCTATGATTTGAGCAAGTTATTTAGCACTTTAACTCTTTAAATCATGATTAATATGGTACCATTAATTGTGATTATCTAAGGTGTTATTTCTGCAATGAAAATTGAGATTTAACATTAGTTCAAGAAGTGCTAAACATAGGGAGTACACTCACGAAAGTAGAGGTGCACCTATGTGGTTTTTAGTGATTCATTTCATGTAATTTCACTGAAGAAATGAACTTGTAGCTAATTTCATAACCATGAGAATAGGTATGGATTAGTTATAAGTATAATTGATTCACTACGAAAGTAGGATTCAAATGCATAAGGAAATTACACCATAATTAGCCTAGATGTAGTAATTAATGATCCAAATATAGCACTTGCATGAGTAGTTAGGGATACCACAACCTAAGGAGCTTTTATTTGTTATTTTGTATAATTTCAGTAGGATAAATTTGTTATAATTCATTGATAGTCTAAATAATAGAGAAGCTTTAGTAATACCGGTAATTGTTCACTCTTCCTTGTGGGATCGACCCGATATATACCCTAAACTACTAGTTGATCTGTATACTTGCAGTGAACGGGTGTAATTCGGTATTTTTTAGCTTGCACGTATGTAAAATACCCGTCATGTATATGTGGAGCTCTTTAGAAGTTTTTCTCTTCTCATTTGTATTATAATTGAACAAGAAATTTTGTTTCCAACTTTTTCAGCAATAAAGGCTTTCATTCAGACAATTATTGTTTTGTATATAATCATGTATATTTCATTCTTTATTGGCTATTTGAGGGATTTCATGATGAATTTTAAGAAATAAGACTAAATCGAGATTCTTTTCAACCTCTAGCCTGAAAATTCACAAGTGTATGCTAAAATCCTTACGTACATTAGATTGGTGATCCAAGCCATACAATAAGAGTGCTCAGAATTTAAAGAGATCACTCAAATGACCCAATGCAATACCTTTTTCTCTTGCACTGTACAATTCATATTTTGCCCACTTCTATTAGTCCCCCAAAAATCAGTCACATTGATTGATAAATTGCAAATTGGGGCAATCTTTGCTTGAAAATGTCCACTGTGTCTAATCAAATTCAATTCACATCTAAGTGAAAGCAAAAATGTACATTATTCATGTTTATTTTGAAAATTTGGAATGATACATCAACCGTTCGTTTCTATACATATACAGATTTTATCATTTGCTCTCCCATTTGAGCCTTTAAAAGAATAATTTCATTTCAAATAAGAGCCTTAATGATCACTACCCTACATTGAAAAATTTTTAAATATCAAAAGGGAGTGGATTCTCAATGAGTAATTCGTTATTTTGGTTGTCATGAGGCGTAAGAATGATGCTTTGGCCATCATTTCTACAACCTAAACACTGTTTAGCCCTTGCATCCTCATTTGAGCTAAAATGGGTGGTTCTTTTCAAAAGCACCGATGATCGCACCCCACATTGGAAAAGGAGATTGGGAAATTTTTGCCAGAAAAAGAGAAAAGGCAAAAATGCTAAAATAAAAAAAAAAAGAGAGAGAATCATAAATTGGGGAAATTTGATTCTATTTGGGATTCAATTTTGAAAAGAGAGAAAAGAAAAAGGAAGAATTTTGTCCGGCGGATCACCTATGTTTCACAGATATGGATGAACAGGAGTCTTCCTCAATCAATTAATTCAGATACATGCAAGAAATTTCGCATTAATGAATGTTTCCTTTTAGAGTTATTGTAAGGAACGGAATAAAAAGTCAGGCCCTCTTCTTTTCCAATCAAACATTCTACCCCTAGTGATCCCTTTCGAGCCTTCATAATAAAATACTTCGTTTGACAACCCCTGAGAATCGCAAACCCCACACTGGGGCAAGTTTGAGTTGAAAAGAAAAGAAAAGTCTCAAGAGGTGAAAAGTGATAAAGCAACAAAAGAAAAAGAAAAAGAAAAATGAAAGAAAAGAGGACATCGGTTAAGCATAAACTGGGGCAAATTTTGAAAAGTTCAAAAGAATGGCAGAAGGCCAAAAGGAAAAGAGAGAAAAGAAAATAAAAGAGAAAAGAACTCAATTGAAAATAAACTGGGACAAGTTTTGATTTAACCCTAAAATAGGGTTGGCGCAATAATGCGATCTCAGATCATTTAAACCACTTGTGAAATCTGCTTTCAAGCCTTAACTTCTTTAAACACCCCACCAGACCCCATTACAAAGCCAAAAGTCCTGACTTCTAGCTCTTTGCAATGGCTCTGTCAAGAAAATTTCTGATGATAAAAATTTTAGCTGTATTTTTGAATTGATTAGGTATGAGGTTGACACTGCTCACCATGTGAAAACCCGCAAGGTCGAAAAAAAGAAGCAAAAAGCAAAGCAAGAAAAGTAAATGCAAAGAAAGAAAAAATTCGATGCTGAAGTTCCTGTTGAGTGATGATAAAAAGTCAAACAAAGTCCAAGATCTTGGAGTCCAAAATGAGGGTAATTTTGAGAAAAATGCGATCTTCGGTGCAATGTCCTTGAAAATTATTTCTTTAACTATCGTTTTCAAGTCACATTGCAAGCCCATAAAGTCCATCGTTGACTTATTCCTTCATGACAACTCAAAATAAAGATCATGCTTCTAAGGAATCCATCAATCATTCGTGATCATAAGGCTATGACCTGTTTCCGCATGTTTAGCTATCATTTCTACCCATATGTTACAAGCTTATAAAACTTATATGTTGACTAAGTTTTCTTAAAAAATAAGGGTGACAAACTATTTGCTTTCACTAAAATGTGATATTGAATGGGTTAGATACAATTTGAACACAAGAATAAAACACATCTTGACCTCTCATTTTCCTTAGCCGCTTCAAAATCAGAAATAAACACTCACTTGATTGGTCCTGAAAGATGGGCTAACAAGAAGTGGTGACCCATTACCCTAAACATCGATACTAAAGTGAGGAGGGAATCTTCTGTAATTTGGTATTATTTTGAGAAATTCATCATGAAATTTTCTGTATGAGTTTAAACAAGACTTTTAATTTTCTTCACATTATATGTTGGCATGTGATTATTTCTTAGATTTTAGGAAACATAGTATCTTACTTTGTTCAGATGATTCAAATGAATGGAGAGTCATCTGAACAAAATTTTTGCAATCGAATGGGCCCACACAGGGGCAATTTTTTATTTGTGAGATTTTGTAAAATAAGCCCACACTGGGGCAAATTTTTATTTGTGAGATCTAGCAAAATAAGCCCCCACTGGGGCAAATTTTTGTAGTACATTTGAGAATTTTTGTCAAAGAGTCAAGTGAGATATTTTTGGAATCAATCATGCTGCTCTTTACATAAGTAGTAGGTGCATCAATTTTAAAAAAAAATAAGATAAGGAAGTTAAGTGCATGTTGTATTTTTGGTAAGCCCCCTGTGCAGGTATTCATGGCTGAAATCAATGAAAAAGCATCAAGCGATGTGGAAGACCGATACTGGAAAAGAGAAGAAAGAAGAAAGAAAACCCCGACACTGGGGCAAATTATTTTTGAAAAGATTCTCTCAATAAAAAATCCCAAAAAATCAAAAGATCAAAAATCAAAAATTCAAAAAAAAATTCAAAAAAAATTCAAAAAGTCAAAAATCAAAAATCAAGTTCAAATTCTCGTTTCTTGGAATATCAAATTTAATTTCTTGTTTATTGATAAATCAAATTTGATTTCTTTTTGAAAGATTATCAAGGCAGGCTAGGGTGCTATCCCACTGACCGACTGATTATCAAGGCAGGTGTGACGACCCCACCTCCCCCTAAGGCGTACCAGAGGGTTCGGCGGGCCGCCTGCCCAGCTCTCGCCGGGACTCAGTCGTTCGCTACAGTCCTCAATTAAAAATTGAAATAAATCACAAGAATAAATAGGGCATTGATCCAAACTTAAAGCGGAACTTATATACATTGCCAACCCAAAAGAGAATATAAACATCAAATATACAAGGGTTCTCAATCCTTCATACGCCCAGCCCGTGCCAAGCACTAGGCGAGAACCACTACAAAATAAACAAAAGAAACAAAACTAGATTGGCTAGTCTATCTCAAGCTCACGTCCTCGCTCGCCTTCCCCTGTAAGGAAAACAAAACTAAAGGGATGAGCTAAAAGCCCAGTGAGGTTCCGAACACATAATCAGATAATCAATCCAATACATTAAACATGGAGTATCAATAATTCAAGAAACATTTTCAATGGAAAGCGATAGTAACACATTCATTAAAAGGATACGGCTCACAAGGAGCAATTCGTTATTTCGTTCATTCGTTCTCCTGACATTTCCCCTTATTCCTCCAATCATTTGAAACTGCATTTTTCGTTTATCAATAACCCTCGTTCGATCGTTCGTTCATTCATTCATTCATTCACCCCCGTCCTGGCCGTTGGCCAGTCTCCACCAACCTACAGGGTAATACTCGAGTATACCAAACGTTCACCCAAGTCCCTAATCGCCCGACCGAGTCCGCTTCTGGCTCGAGACGACCGGTAACAAGGGGCAATGGCCAGTTCAGCCCAAAAGGCTTACATTCATGCGCAAGTAACATTTCAATCATTAAATCCTTGAAAATTGCACAATTATTTAGGTCGAGTGCGATAAAGTACCCACTCGCCTAGAAAGCTCGTTTTGGAAATCATTAAAAGCACTTAACACATTAGCAAATGATAACAACAAGCCATAGAATCAAATAAGGAACACTCACCTAGAAATGCAAAATATCGTGCAAAATATCCTTCCGGATATTACCCTTAATCACCAATGAAACCTTGAATAAAGGTCACTAAGAGTAGCCCAAGCTCTCTCCTTCAAAAATCACACCACAAGTCACTAACTAGTCACTCAAGAACAAGTTTAATCGGTTTAGTTTCTTTGTTTCCTCACTTTGTGACTTGATTCAAGAAGAAATGGAGAAGCTTTTCTCTTGTTTTTGCTCTCTCTCTCTCACGGTTCTTCAGCAGAAATAATGAGGAAGAATGGTGCAATTTTGGGGATAAGAAAGTTGGACAATGTCTTGGTCAATGGCCTCTAATGGTGTGACACTTGTCACAACCCTTACCAAGCAAAATTTCCTTTTCTTTTCTTGTATTTTCAGCCTCTAATTTCGGTCAAGCTTAGCTGGAATTTAGGAGATATTTTGCTCAAATATCAATAAGCTTGTATGGTAAGAAAGTGGTGGTCAAGTGGTGCGTTCAACCGGTAGTGCGCGGGACCCGCCGGATCGCGCCGTTTTTCTTAAAAACTCACGTACTACGGTTTTTTCTTCCCATTCACTAACCTTATATCATTGCCACTAGTAACATATTATTTCTCACTTAAAAGTCATTTTTAATCCCCAAATTAATTCTTACTCTGTACCGAAAATTCATCCGGCGAAAAATCGCGAAAACCCTAATTTTGCTCCAAACTTAAAACCGAAGCGAAAAACCCTATTTTCTAGGTCTATTTACTCTTAGTGTGAAATATTTGGGTAGTGGCCTTTGATAAATACTAATTTTCAAATAAAAGAGTATTTTTGAGAAAAATACAAGAAATTTACGAATCCTCACATTCTCTCCCCCTTAAAAAAATTTCGTCCTCGAAATTTTACCTTCAGTTGCCTCAGACGAGTCCGGAACTTGTCGGTTGTCTAAAGCATAAACCTTTGCCGGTCCGCTAGTTCGTTTCCCTCCTTCATTCACTTGTGATTTAGCTCCATCCAGGTGCAGAGTATTGCTTTCACGTGATTGTCTCCTCGGACAGTTGCTAACTTGATGATCGCCACTTCCGCAGATTAAACATTTCCGCCCCTTTTTCCAACAATCGCTTTCGACATGATTTGCCTTTCCACAGTACCCACAGACCACGTGAGAAGCCATCTTTTGGCTTTCTTGAAAACTTTTCCCAAATCTGATTTGGCTTTCTTTTGTAGATCCTTCACCTATCGCCCCTAATGTCCATGGTGGGTGGGACAAAAAGTTCACTTTTTGCAGTTTGGAAGGGACTCTCGCTTCACTTAATTCCTCCACTACACTACTCGATGCACTCCTTTTCTGGGTCTGGGAAGCTTTTATCTGTGCCTTTGCAGTCTCGATTCTTTGAGCTTTCTCAAGGGCCTCCGTAAACGTATTCACTTGTACTGCCGCTAATGCTTCTTGGAGTTCCAAATTTAATCCTTGTATAAACCGTCTTACTCTTCGCCGTTCTGTGGCCACCAATTCAGAAGCAAACTTGGATAGTTTCGTAAATTTCGTTTCATATTCGGCCACACTTAACGTTCCCTGGCGTAGTCCAATAAACTCTTCCTCTCTCCTCTCTTGAACTAAAGGAGGGAGGTATTTCTCGTTAAATTCCCTTATGAAATTCGTCCATGTCCATACGGTCTGTTCTCTTTCCCATTTTGCTTTAATAACTTTCCACCACGCTCGGGCCGATCCTTCAAATTGGAACACCGCAAATGTTACTTGTCTTTGCTCGGTGTAGTTCAAGACGATGAAAATATTAATCATGGCCTCTAACCATTGTTCGGCTATATCCGGATCAGATCCTCCAAGGAATTTCGGAGGAGTAAATTTCTGAAACCTCTCAAGAGCCTTATCTTCTCCGATTTCAGGGTTCCGGGGTTGATTCACGGCCATTTGGCCTTGTTGATCCACCAGTCTTGCCAAGATATCTGTCATTTGTTGCATTACCGTTGCCATTTGGTCTTCGGCTTCAACCCTCGTTCCTTGCTCTTGTGCAGCTGTTGTTTCTCTTTCCTCTCTTGGCTCTTGAGCTCGTTCATTCCCACGGCCACGTCTACGTCCACGGCTACGTCTCCCGTCCATATATATGTTTTCCCTCTCTTTTCTTTTCCCCCAAAAAGGTAATTTAGTAAATGAACACGATAAGGTTACTAAAGTAACTATTGAGGGCACCAAATATTCAAATAAACATATACCCACATAACACGCCATACCAAGAAGACGGATAAGCAAATACACAAATACATATCAAGTTGGACAGATAACCATGTACATACAGGTATACTAACGTCATGTAGTAACAATATACTGGTAAATCAAAAGGAAAAGGTGAAGTCGCCCCAGTATCAGCCCGTCTGGTCTCTCACGTCACTTACTATCCAAACTAGATGTCCCTGACCTCTTGTGCTCATTCTAGTCAGACAAAGCCTGTTCATGTTCCCAAAATACAAGTCTCAAGTATTTAGCAGCACCTCAACTATAAAGTACTCAGGCACGAGAATCCGAAATAAGATAATTCACATCTCGAGCTGCAGTCTCAAGAGTAAACTATCTACAATCGGAATTCCAACCTGACATACCTATCTATGGTCTTCAGATACCATGAGAAAGATTTAAGGCCTATAACATTCGCAATTCATAGCTTCACTTAGTCCCTCATACTTTTCACCACTTAGTCCAGGGTCACTCCACGTAGAAACCACGCGAAGCAGCTATAAGTTTTATCCCTCAATCGCTTAACTTTCAAGTCCAATCAAATCCCACAGTCCGGTATCCTAATCTTTAATCTAGGATACACTACAGAGATCTGAAGCCTAAGCTCTGATACCATTTGTGACGACCCCACCTCCCCCTAAGGCGTACCAGAGGGTTCGGCGGGCCGCCTGCCCAGCTCTCGCCGGGACTCAGTCGTTCGCTACAGTCCTCAATTAAAAATTGAAATAAATCACAAGAATAAATAGGGCATTGATCCAAACTTAAAGCGGAACTTATATACATTGCCAACCCAAAAGAGAATATAAACATCAAATATACAAGGGTTCTCAATCCTTCATACGCCCAGCCCGTGCCAAGCACTAGGCGAGAACCACTACAAAATAAACAAAAGAAACAAAACTAGATTGGCTAGTCTATCTCAAGCTCACGTCCTCGCTCGCCTTCCCCTGTAAGGAAAACAAAACTAAAGGGATGAGCTAAAAGCCCAGTGAGGTTCCGAACACATAATCAGATAATCAATCCAATACATTAAACATGGAGTATCAATAATTCAAGAAACATTTTCAATGGAAAGCGATAGTAACACATTCATTAAAAGGATACGGCTCACAAGGAGCAATTCGTTATTTCGTTCATTCGTTCTCCTGACATTTCCCCTTATTCCTCCAATCATTTGAAACTGCATTTTTCGTTTATCAATAACCCTCGTTCGATCGTTCGTTCATTCATTCATTCATTCACCCCCGTCCTGGCCGTTGGCCAGTCTCCACCAACCTACAGGGTAATACTCGAGTATACCAAACGTTCACCCAAGTCCCTAATCGCCCGACCGAGTCCGCTTCTGGCTCGAGACGACCGGTAACAAGGGGCAATGGCCAGTTCAGCCCAAAAGGTTTACATTCATGCGCAAGTAACATTTCAATCATTAAATCCTTGAAAATTGCACAATTATTTAGGTCGAGTGCGATAAAGTACCCACTCGCCTAGAAAGCTCGTTTTGGAAATCATTAAAAGCACTTAACACATTAGCAAATGATAACAACAAGCCATAGAATCAAATAAGGAACACTCACCTAGAAATGCAAAATATCGTGCAAAATATCCTTCCGGATATTACCCTTAATCACCAATGAAACCTTGAATAAAGGTCACTAAGAGTAGCCCAAGCTCTCTCCTTCAAAAATCACACCACAAGTCACTAACTAGTCACTCAAGAACAAGTTTAATCGGTTTAGTTTCTTTGTTTCCTCACTTTGTGACTTGATTCAAGAAGAAATGGAGAAGCTTTTCTCTTGTTTTTGCTCTCTCTCTCTCACGGTTCTTCAGCAGAAATAATGAGGAAGAATGGTGCAATTTTGGGGATAAGAAAGTTGGACAATGTCTTGGTCAATGGCCTCTAATGGTGTGACACTTGTCACAACCCTTACCAAGCAAAATTTCCTTTTCTTTTCTTGTATTTTCAGCCTCTAATTTCGGTCAAGCTTAGCTGGAATTTAGGAGATATTTTGCTCAAATATCAATAAGCTTGTATGGTAAGAAAGTGGTGGTCAAGTGGTGCGTTCAACCGGTAGTGCGCGGGACCCGCCGGATCGCGCCGTTTTTCTTAAAAACTCACGTACTAGGGTTTTTTCTTCCCATTCACTAACCTTATATCATTGCCACTAGTAACATATTATTTCTCACTTAAAAGTCATTTTTAATCCCCAAATTAATTCTTACTCTGTACCGAAAATTCATCCGGCGAAAAATCGCGAAAACCCTAATTTTGCTCCAAACTTAAAACCGAAGCGAAAAACCCTATTTTCTAGGTCTATTTACTCTTAGTGTGAAATATTTGGGTAGTGGCCTTTGATAAATACTAATTTTCAAATAAAAGAGTATTTTTGAGAAAAATACAAGAAATTTACGAGTCCTCACAGCAGGCTCGGGTGTTGATCCCACTGACCAATTAACCAAGTGAAGGCAGGCTCGAGTGTTGATCCCACTAACCAATTATTGATCCAAGTGACCAATTGAAGGCAAGCTCGGGTATGGATCCCACTGACCAATCGAAGGCAGGCTCGGATATTGATCCCACTGACCAATTATTGATCCAAGTGACCAATTGAAGGCAGGCTCGGGTGTTGATCCCACTGACCAATTAACCAAGTGAAGGCAGGCTCGGATGTTGATTCCACTAACCAATTATTGATCCAAGTGACAAATTGAAAGCAGGCTCGGGTATGGATCCCACTGACCAATTGAAGGCAGGTTCGGGTGTTGATCTCACTGACCAATTAACCAAGTGAAGGCAGGCTCGGGTGTTGATCCTACTGACCAATTATTGATCCAAGTGACCAATTGAAGGCAGGCTCGGGTATGGATGCCACTGACCAATTGAAGGCAGGCTCGGGTGTTGATCCCACTGACCAATTATTGATCCAAGTGACCAATTGAAGGCAGGCTCGTGTGTTGATTCCACTGACCAATTAACCAAGTGAAGGCAGGCTCGGGTATTGATCCCACTAACCAATTATTGATACAAGTGACCAATTGAAGGCAGGCTCAGGTATTGATCCCACTGACCAAATATTTATCCCACTGACCGATGTCATGACAAATCTAGGTTTTATCCCGCTGACCTTCTCATGTTTTAATAATGCAGGCCGGTAAGCATTTGGTGTTTACGTCTTTGTATCGAGTTTTTTCGAAAACTCAGACAAAGAGGGGCAAACTGTAGACACCAAATTTTTAAATTATTTTATTTTATTTTTATCTATTTTTATTTTATCAATCTCATAGTTTTATTTTAGATTTTTAGCAGTTAGATACCAAATCTTTTTAATTTAGCTTTATTTGTTATTATTTTCATTTTTATTGATTCGATACATTTATTATTTTCGCTCATTAGTCTCTTAATTTTCATTATTTCTTTTAAATTCAATTTTATGAAGAGCTTATTTTTTGTTGTTTACCTAAATTATTAAAAAAAAGAAAAAAGAAAAAAGAGAGAGCAAGCTCACGTGGGTGAGCTGCACAGGATCCAAACTCTCTCTATGTATCTCATTCAGACAGAAACAAAAGTGCAGCGGCTTCCGGGGGATATTCTAGCAAAATCATCAGACGGCTCTAAAAAAGCGGGAGAAAATGCATCTTCATCTGATACCCTTGCTGTGAGGGTTTGAAGTTGTGGGTTGGGTATAAATAGAACAAAGAAAAACGCAGCTGGAGGAAGGGGGCGGCTAAGGAGAAAAAGCTGAAGGAAAAGGGCAACGGGGAGAGTGAAACGAAAGAAAAAAGGAAAAAAGCGTTCGGCCAAGAAGGAATCGGATGACGGCTAGGGAAAGCAAGGAGTTCGGGTAAAAGAGGATACGAAGAGTTGGCGGCTGGGCTGAGTAGAGAAAAAACAGAGGACGGACGAGGAGGATGGAATTGACGGCTAGGTTTTAGAAAAGCAACAAAAGGAAAAAGGGCTGAGGTAAAAACGACAGAGAGAAGGTGAAGGTTGCCAAGGAAAGAAAGGGAGAGGGGCTGTAGAAGGAAGAAACCGAGGGAGCAAGAGAAATTGCTGAGGAAAAACGGGAAAAAGGAAGGGCGGAGAGATCACAACGAGAGAAAAGGGACAGAAAAATTTTTCGTCAAAAACTTGGGCTGGGGTTGAAGATTCAGGGGTCTTCCCGGCCATTTTCTGAATTGTTCATAACCTTTCTTTTGGAAAAATTGTTTCTTTCTGGGTAATCTACGTCGCTTGGGGAGGAGATTTCATGTTGGACACTTCTGGAAAAAGGAGCTGCAACATCATCGAAATTGGGCTTGAACTCGCTGTCCTCGTCATCCTTGCAGAACTGGGAAAAAGGATTTCTTGCTTCATTTTGGCATTCTGAACGATTGCTTCCAGCTTTCTTGCCTCAATTCATCACATCGACTGGTTATAAGGTAATAATAATCTTCCTTCAGTAGTTGGTTTAACACTTGGCATGAGATTTTGGAATCATTTTGCATAAATGGGTTTCTCGGATTCTTCTGTTTGCATGTTTATTGACGCTAAGAGGAAGGGGCTTTCGATGGTTTGATTTTATCAGAGCTTTAGACTCGTTTGACAGTTGATAGTTCAATGTTTTGGCTGAAAGGTGTTAACTTTTGACCAACCCACCTAGAACTCACCAGAAAATTGTTTTCTTTTCTCTCTGTTGTTGCATGTTGTCCGTTTGATATTCAATGATTCTATTTCCTACCTTTTGTGTTGTATTAATCAAGTGTTTTGAATTTTAATGGGATGGGTAAATGAGTTCGTTGGTTTGGTTTGAAATTGCATAAGATACTTACGTAGAGAAGAGCTGCAAATTTGCAGCAGAAACTTGCAAAGCTGTAGACAAAAAATCAGCGAAGAAGAATTGCATGTTCCGTTCTAATTCTGATTTTTTTTTCTTTGCTTGTTCGGATGTTGAAGTTGTGTGTTTGGATGCATAGATTTTGTGTATTTGGGCCTGGAGTTTGACAAACAATAGACATGTTCTTGTTGGATAAAGAACCCATAAGAGTTGCATCGAAAACTTGCCGCATGTAATTGCTGATAAAATGACACGAAGTTGTAGAAAGCTTTTCCAGATTTGCATGCATGATAGAGCATAGGGATGAGAAGTTTGATATAATTTTGAGTTTGGTTTTTGATTTGAGATGGATTGTGTTTGTGTTTTTTGATCAAAAATGATGCTTTGTTGTTCATGACAGCGATAGCAGAAAATTTTTCAGATTTACATGTTCCCATTCTAAGTTTTTCTTTTCTTTCTTGGTTTGTTTGAATGTTGAGTTCCGTGAGTTCGTTGTTTGGGATCAAGGCTTTGATGTTGGGTTGGGATATGAGCTGGGTTTTGATGGAAAGATTGTATTGGAATGAACACCACAATTGTAGCAAAAATGTGTTTGAAAAATTGCAGAAACCAGGCACCTGTGGGGAAATTCTTGTTCAATGCACCTGAGTTTGTAATCTGATTTTCACCTTGAGATCTTTCTTTTGTATGTTAATATTACGCCTTAATGACGAGTTGAGGTTTGGAGGGGTTTTGGCGGATGAACAATAAGCTTGGTTCAAATCTTTGTATGGAAACATTCGCACAAGAACGAGCTGCAATTTTGCAGCAGAGACTAGCGAAAAGAATTGCAGATGAATACTTCTTTCGTTGCATGCATGCAAAAGGTTTTCATAATTTGCATTTTAACCCTTTGAGTTTCATTTAATGCTTCTATGGCCCATAAGATTGAAAAGATTAATCAATTGGATCCCTTTTACATGATAGTTTGCCTTGATATGTTTTCATGTGAATTGTTGACAGATTTTAATGGAATTTTTAGGATGAAATAATGAAAGTTTAATAATTTGGAAGAATTTATAGTCTTGGTTTTCATTTGATCTAATTTTGTCGTTTAATCCTAATAAATAATTTTCCATTCTTCTTTTGTGATTTTAGCATTTGATTGTGATGGATTCCACCTTAAACCATTAAATTTAGTATTCCATTTTAGACTCTTGAAACTTTTTTATTTGGGACCGTGTTTGCTTATACATGGATGGTTTATTCCGTGTTTAATTTTCATTTCGTGTTTAATTTTCACTTGTGTGTTTAATTTTTGTTTCATGTAATTAATTGTTAATTAAAGTGATGCCTTGACCCTTTTTATTATTTTGGAGGGTAAATAAGTAAATTCGTGTCATTAGCACCCCAACTCAAGGGAGGTACACTCTATCCCTTATTTTTTTTACCTTACTTGACCCTATGTGCACCTTATGTGATTTTATGTGCTTAATTGCATGCTTTTTGAATGTTTTCATTTTATTTATTTATTCGCTTTAGTCATCTTAATTTCGTATATTTATTTTAGTTCATTTTGATTATTTAAAAGGCATTTAAATGCCAAGTTGTAATAGTTAGGTTTATTTTATTTATTTTCATTTCCCCCCGTTAGATTGTAGTAGGGCCCCCTCAAATGTAATAGCTAGGGTTTTATTTGCTTTCTTTTTGCTTGTGTAATTTGCATGCTTACGTGCTATGTGTTACCGCTTTTTTAGGGTCTTGCATCTAGATATCATGATTATGTGTTATGTGTTTATGTGATATTATGTGTTTACTCGCTTTATTATGTTTTTATGAGATTATAATCAATGTGTGACGTTATCACACTAGTCCAACGCTAGTTGTGATCCATTTCTGGATACCACACTAGTCCAACGCTAGTTGTGGTTTCCTTGTTCGATTTCTCACTAGTCCAACGCTAGTGAGAAAGTAGAAATATGGGTTAGTCCAACGCTAGACCCTTAGGAGTCCTTCGCGCGTTAGATCATGATTGTATGATAAAATCATTTCATCTCATGCATATTTTTCACTTTCTAGGGTCTTTTATCATTTTGTATGATATTCCCCTTATACGTATATCCCTTATCCCTAATTTCCCTATATATATACCCCTATGTATGATACATAACATTAGAATTGCATTTCATTTTAGAATTAGGATTAGGGTAATGCATTTGCTTGATTAGATTAGAAATAACCCCTCGAATATGGGATATGGACGAGTTTGGCTTTCTAACCTTAGCACGCTCGTATTCCCTCTATTAAAGGAAAAATTGAGTCACGAACATTAGTCCCCCGTACCCATTAAGATGGATCCCTTTAGGACATGTATATTTGTATTTATATAATTATTTTGTTCCTTTTCTTTTCCTAGAGTCTCACAGTTTTGCATTATTCGTGACCTCTTCAAAGAGTCCCTATTGAGCATCACAATTAATGTGATTGGCATCAATTAAATTTCGAAGAGATATTTTGACCCCCCCGATACCCTCTTAGGTCTAGAGTTTGCATTCATATAGTACATCCAAATGTGATAAATCTTTAGGTTAAAATAAGAAAATCTTTGACTAAATCACGCAACTAGCCTTGGCTAGGTCGAAAGGGTGCCTCGGATTTTTTATCCTTGCCTTCCCTTTCTTCAAATGTGACTCCCGAATCTTTTTCTTTGATTTACGTAGACTTGGAGTCGGTTAAAAAGGGTTTTTCTATTTTTTCTTTAAAAAATTCATTTTTAGGTGACTTGGTACACCTTAACTCAATACCAAGTGGCGACTCCGATTTTTATTTCAAAAACCCTTTTTAAACTATAATTTGGGCCCAAATCGTCGCATTACAAACCCCATTTAGGCCCATTTTCTTTTAAAATCAAAAATCATTTTTTTCAATCAAAAATTGAATTAAAATTTCATTTTTCTAAACTCGTTATTTATTTTTATTTATTTTAAAAAATGGGGAGCGACATCACTGGTTGACCATTGAGATCCTGAGCCACACAGCTCGCTTCTCTTAAAGGATCCCCCATAGAGAGACTATGAGCCTCAACTCAAGTCACGAGCAATAAATGCTCTAAAATATTTTTCAAGCAATAAATGCTCTGGTTCAAGCAATAAATGCTCTCAAATTGCGTCACAAGCAATAATTGCTCCGCAAATGTGTTACAAGCAATAAATGCTCCATAACAAATCACAAAATTATATTTCACAGGTATCAATAGCAACTAATGAGGTTTAGGTCGAGTGCGATAAAGTACACCCTCGCCTAAGTGCCCATTTTTCATAGTAAACTCATATTAGCATGGAGTTACACAGAAACCCTGATTACTCACCTAAAGAGCAAGTATAACAAGAGAAAGTACGGAAATGAATTCTAGTCGCCAGCTAGTGGGCCCCACCGGCTCCGTCTAGCTCACCACCGTCTGAAATAGAAGTTTGCATCACAATATATCACAAACGGCTACTAACATTCATAACTCAAGTAAAACGGCAAAATCGACACATGCATGCGCGGAAACGGCATACAGAAACGGAAATGGCAGCACAACCGTTTTGGTGTCAAAAACTGTTTTGAACACAATCAAAACTACGAGTGTCGGATCAAAGTGCATTAGGTACCTTTACGAAGCTAAGATGAAGGGCTACAATTTTTATGAAAACACCTTAATCTAGATCTGAATGGAAGCAGGTCGAAAGTATGGAAAACAGTACCAGAAGTTTGCATTTTAGGGTGACAGACAGGGTCTGTTTGCTGAACCATAACTCACAGCTCAAAAATCCAAATCAAGAAATTCCAAAGGCGTTGGAAGGCTATCTCATAATGCTAAAACTTTTATGTTTTGGTTAAAACCTGAATCAATACAGGGCAGGGTGAAAAATGGGTCCAAAGTTCCTGTCAGAACTGTCCAAATTCAAAGGCAGTTCTGACAACCGATCTTGTTGTGGTCATAACTGGAGCTACGGATCTCAAATTGGAATGCACTTTATATGTTTCGAAGCTAAGACATAAACCTACATTTATTATGAAGACCTCCAAAGCCAAATCATACATTTTCATGGTAAAAAATGGAAATTTCCGCGAAAACAGAAATCTGGGCGCGAAACAGGGAGCATGGCAGTCAAGGGTATTTTGGTCATTTCACTTGATACAGTACTTAGATTGAGCTGAAATTTTACAGGTAGCTAGCTAACTCAATTACCAATAACTTTCATGTTTTAGGAAAAAGCTGATTCGGTCTGTAACATGCCCAAATAATTCCGGTCAGAACAGGCAAATTTGAAACCTTAAACGTGGAATTTCCGCACAATGCTGAAATTTTCCGCATCCAACTACAACTAACATATAAAAGCCTCATTTTACACCATATCAAACCATTATACATGGCCAACCACTAATGATCATATAAAATCAGAAAAATCCCCAATAATATCTGAAATTTAACTAATTCCACCTCAAACCACAAAATCTTCTATAAAATAACATGTTTAGCCACTACAAGCTACTAATTGACCATTATTAGGAACAAAAGGGAGTTTTCAAGCAAAATAATTCATTTAGGCTCATTTTAAACCCTTTTAAGTTCCATCTACAAGCTACTACAAGCTTATGATTTTGGCCCAAAATAATAGTTTAAAAAGGGTTTTTGAATAAAAAAATCGGAGTCGCCACTTGGTATCGAGTTAAGGTGTACCAAGTCACCTAAAATGAATTTTTAAAGAAAAAGTAGAAAAAAATCTTTTTTAAACGACTCCAAGTCTTTGAAAATTAGAGAAAAGTGTTCAGGAGTCACATTTGAAGAAAGGGAAGGCAAGGATAAAATCCAAACCACCCTTTCAACCTAGCCAAGGTTAATTGCGTGATTTAGTAAAAAATTTTCTTATTTAAACCTAAGAATTTATCACATTTGGACGTACTATATAAAAGCAAATCCTAGACCTAATGTGTCGGGGTCAACATGTCTCTTCAAATTTTAGTTGGAGCAAATCGCATTAATTACGATACCCAAAAAGTAATTATTTGAAGAGGTCACAAAGGTGCAACATATGAGACTCAAAGAAAAGAAGAGAAAATAATAATATATACATATACATGACCTAAAGAAATGCATCATAACGGGTGCGGGGGGCTAAAATTCATGACTTCAATTTTCTCTTTAATAGAGAGAATACGAGCATGCTAAGGCTAGAAAACCAAACTCGTCCATATCCCATATTCAAGGGGTATTTTTCCTATCTAATCATGCAAATGTACTAATCTAGTTCTAATTCTCTTTAAATGAAATGCAAGTCCAATGTCATGTCTTCACACATTGGGGTAAGTAATATATATATAGGGAAAATATGGGATAAGCGATATACATATAAGGGGAAATAAGGGATAATGGTCATACATATGGGGGAAATGTCATGCCAAATGAAAAAGACCCTAAAAAGTAGAAAACATGCATGAAAATATAATGATTGTCGCACAAACATGATCTAACGCATGGATGGTCCCTAAGGGTCTAGTATTGGACTAGCCCATATCTATGAGTTTCCACTAGCATTGGACTAGCGAAAAATCGAGAAAAATGGCCACAACTAGCATTGGACTAGTGTGGTGACGTCACACATTTATCATAATCAAAATAAATCATATAAGATATAATGAAAGCGAGTAAACACATAATATCACGTAAAACACATAGCACATAAGCATGATATCTAAATGCAAGACCCTAAGAAAGTGAGTAACCCGTAAACACATAAGCATGCAAAACACACAAAGCAAATAAAGCCCTAACTATTACATTTGGGGGTCCTAACTACAATCTAAAGGGGGAAGGAATAAAATAAATGAAATACATACCTAATGATTACATATTCTATCTAAACACATGTCTTGAACCCCCTAACTATTACAATTTGGCATTTAAATGCCTCTTAAATAATTTAAAAATATAAAAAATTAAACAAATGAATAATTAAATGAAATAAAAAATTCAAAAAACATGCAAAAACACACATAAGATCGAATAGGGTCAAATAACATCAAAATAAAGGAGCAGAGTGTATCTCCCTTGAATTGGTAATCTAATGGGATGAAAATTTTCTTATTTACCCTCCAAAACAATAAAAAAAAGGGTCAAGGCATCACTTTAATTAACAAATAATCACAAGAAATGGAGATAAACATGAAATTGAATCAAACAAATCATTCAAATGTAAGTAAACGACCCCTATTCAACAAATTGAAACAAGCAAGGACCTAATTGAAACAATTAAAGAAGTTTGAGGGGTCAAATAAACCTACCAAAACCAAATGCTAAAACTCACAAAAATAAGTCAAAACCTTCTCATCAACCCCAAAAACAAAAATATTACCCAAATCTAAACCATGTTTACAAAAATCCAAATAAAAAAACCATAAATCTATCAAAAATTATTAAATCCTCAAATTTCATCCTAAAATTCACAAAACATTTATCCAAAGATCACATTAAAACATACCAAAAGAAAAAATAACATTTTAAAAGGACAAAATTGATTAACTTTCCAATAGTTTTGGCCATAGTTGAATAAGGGAAAACTTGAGGGGTTAAAGTGTAATTTTCAAAACTTTCCGTGCAAAGCTTACGAAGAAGCTTATGCTTCTGCAATTTCCCAGCCACCATTATTTCTGCAACTTGTTTTCATTCAGCTATTCATGCAAAGTGACTCAAGCCAATCCTAACTCATTCAAGCACAAAATGCGAAAACTTGATCCAACAAGCTTTCGGACGCAAAATGCAGCAAAGCAACATTAACATTTGCAGCAACTTTGAACCCATAGATCTTCAAGAACAACAAACCCAAATCCTAAAACAAACAAGAATGAACACAATATACATGATTCACGTTCCCTCAGCTTCAAAGCTAATGGCTTTTGTCCATAAGCTCCCAACAAGACATTTTAAACACAGCAAAACTTAGACTGAGAACATGATAAGACACAAAAGGAAGAACAAGGGAGCTTCATAATTTGCTGCAACTTCGCAATTTCTACTGCAAATTTGCAGCTCCTCTCACGCGGTCATTTTTATACAAAAGTTCAAATAAAACCCATCAACCAAACCCACATAAACTCCAAGCTTTCGTCCCCCAAAACCCAGTCCAAATCATTCTCACCCTCAGAAAATCCAACAACTGGACATAAAATGCAGCAAAATGCCGTGAACATTTGGCGAAACCTCAAACCCCCCAGATCTTCAAAAAACAAAACAGCCCCAAATCATAACAAACAATATAATGAAACACACAATCCGTGGTTCACATCACTTCAATTTCACGGATGAAAGAAAAACTGATGAACCTTGTCCATAAGTTCCTAACAAAAGAAAACTTCGAAAACCAGCGTTGATTATAAGTCACCAGACTTGGGTTGAGAGCATGACAACAAGCAAAAGAAAAAAAAAGGAAGGTATCCTGATCAAACATCAAAAATTTCACACAAACCAAGGGATCCAAAAATGGATCTGCAACCACTGCTGCGACAAACCAAAATGTTTGCACTTGTTGCAGCAGAAATTTTTCATGCGCAGGTCTCTTTTTAGGAGACCTGATAGACTTGACCATGGTAAAGGATCCAAGAACAGAGGGCATAAAGCCATATTCACCAGAAATCAGCCACATCAATCATAGCCATGAATACACAAAATCAGAAGACCGTAAATCCCTATACAAATTCACCAAATCTTGAAGCTAAAATGGAAATTTTACCAAGAACTAAAGACAGAGTAATGTTACCTCTATCCAGCCGGCGTTTTTGGAAATAAGCCCAAGAGGTCGTGAAAGATGGAGAGAAAACCTTTGACTCGAAACCCAGATAGAGATGACGCGCTCCCGCCTTTGAACCCCGATCTGGATGACTTCCAAACGTTGTTTCAAGAAGATCTCTGAATGAAAGTTAAAGTTCTGCCTAAAAAACTGATTTAGTAGTGAAATTTGCCTTCAAAAATAGCAGAAAGTCAGCCTTGGTGACTATTTTTCTGGAAAATTTTTCTCTACTATCTCTCTTGCTCAGCTGCGATTTCTTTCTCTTTTGTTTTTCTTCCTTTCTCCCTCGCAAATCTCTCTATTCTTTCTATCCCATAAACTCTTTTTCTTTCCTGTTTTTCCAGCCCCCGAAGCTCCTGGTTTCCTCCTTAGTTTCTGGTTTTTTCTCTCCAAACCCATAGCTCTCTCTTCCTTTCTTTCTCCTCTCGGTCTCTCCCTTCTCACTCTATCTTTCACTCTCCCGTTGCTCTTTTCTCTAACCCTAGCCGCCACTCCAAATGTCCCCTCTCCCTTCTGTGTTTTCCTCAGCTTTTATATGGAGCAAATGCTGCTAAAACCTACCTTCAAGGGTTTCGGTGAAACCCTTGTCTTGCTGGCAGATTTCTAAACCATTTGATGGTTTCATTTTCAGAAGCTTCTTGATCAAATCTTTAATAGATGAGGTGTCCTTGTACCGGAACTTAGGAGGAACCAAATTCCGTGAAAAAAAACTTCCCAAAATGCCAGCTTGCAAATCTGGTACCGTCTCTGGTTCACGGTTGCAAAAGAAATGAAGAAGGACAGCGCGCGTGCGTGAAATTTTTTTTTTTTATAAAGTAATTTAGGTAAACAAAGACAGTTAATTCCTAAAAGAAGTTACATTGCAAAATTCTCATTCATTTTAAAGAAATTGAATCTAAGATGATTAAAACCTATTTTTGTGAAGATTTTCCTTTTCAAAATTTTTAATGCAAAAATATCTTAAAACAAAAATTATGAGCCTAATAAGCAAAAATGAATACTAACTATCATTTAATCAATTAAAATAAAAATAAGAATAAATAATAAATAAAGCTAAATTAAAAATTTGGTGTCTACAAGTGTCTCCATGAATTTCATTGTAGGGTTGCCAAACTTAGAGGGATGCACGAGCATACTTATCATTTTGGACCAACTATCCAAGTACGCAATATTTATCTCAAAGTGCATGGCTGAAGTGATGGCTAAACTTTTTATGAACAATGTCATCAAGTATTAGGGTTTACTAGTAACGATCGTGAGTGACCGCGACTCACGGTTTACTGAAAGGTTCTAGCAGGAGTTATTCTATTTGTTTGGGTTAGGGATCAATATATCAATGTCAATGCACCCTCAAAAAGACGGGTAGAAGAAATGGGTGAACTATATGTTAGAAGTTTATTTTCGGCACTATGTGATAGTTAACCAAAGAGATTGGGCAAAGCTGCTTGATGTTCACAATTTTGCTTTAATCTGCAAAGGAACGAACGCACCGGCAAGAGTCCATTCAAGATTGTGCTTGGGTTCCAACTATTGAACCCGAAGGACATTGTTGGTGGTTATAAGGGTGCAAATCCTACTACATATCAATTTGCCAAGGACTGGCAAGAACGAGCGAAAACGGCCAAACTGTACTTAGAGAAGACCTAGCAGCAGATGGAGAAATGGGGCGTCCGTAAATGGACTTTTCTCAAATTCAAGAAGGGAGACCAAGTGTCGGTTAAACTTTACCAACATGGACGTGTCCGTGGTGTACACAAGGGTTTGATGCGATAATATGAAAGGCCGTTTACCGTGCTCAAGAAGGTAGGGAACATAACATATAAGGTAGAGTTGCCCGAATCACTATCCCAACTCCACTCAATTTTTCATGTCAGTTTGCTTAAGCCGTTCTATCAAGATCCGCATGATCTGTCAAGGAACGTGTCGATAAGAGCACCCACGAGCATGAGCGATGAGTACGACAAGGTTGATGAGAAAATCATGACCGACCGTAATGTCCAGCACAAGAATCATGCATCGTCAAAAGGAGTACTTGGTGCAATGGTGTGGGCTATTGACAGCAGAGAAAAGCTGGGAGCCGGCCAAAAAGTTGTGGCAATTTGAGAAGCTCATACGGGCGTATGAGGCTAGCTAAGGCATTGGGGTGATGCCAAGGTTGAGTGGGGGAGGGTGACATGGATCTCACTCTATTCGCATGCGACCGTGCCTATCTGCGGGCATGATTGCTCACGACCGTACTCGGCCAGCCAATCAGGCATCACTGTACATAATGTTTTAGCAGAAAAATTAGGACCGTTAGTAGACCCATACTTCATTCCCCCATGCAAGTGCCAAGCCTTCAAGGCTTGCCTAAGGCATGGGGGCTACACCAAATGTTGCTAGAAGTATGTAGTAAGCCCTAAAGCTTCTGAAATGTTCTAAGTTGTTCAAGAGTCTTGTGGAATTACCTAAGGGATTTTGTACATAAGAGTGGACTTTTGTAGATGGATCTAGATACTAAATGTAGGAACACTTTGTGTAGAATTCTCTAGAGACTTGTATAACTTTTTTGACTTGCTTATAAATAGTCTGAAACCCCTTATTTGTAATCAATCTTGTGTAAGTATTCACAAGTGCAATATAAACTTTCCTTAGCCTCTAACATTCTCCTTCTTTGCTCACTACTTTAGCTTCCGCATATTTCCGCCCACATAGGCATAAGGCTGAACTAGCTAACTATTCATAGTTTAAGTCTTGAACAATCGCTAGTACAACATGGTGTGTTGGCTTATAGGAATTTAAGCAGCTCGTGACACTAGGAGTCTCGATGGGCTTCTCACGTGTTTTTTAGATGGACACCAACAGTGTTTCCGTTCATGCTTTGTCCAAAATGTCTATAGATCGTTCTAGATCGTTCTTGTCCCAAATGTGGTCAGACTCCAATGGTGGACCGCTCGGTTGATGATGACGAGGACCAAACGCCTGAAAGAATGTAGGCACTACCTCAGAAGTCCAAATGACTATAGTTGCATCAAGATCTACTACATGGGAGGATACATTGGAAATGTGGCTGCTCTACCTTTCCGTGCGTTAAGGGCAAGAGGTGCGTTGGTGGGTGATATTCAGATTTTAAGAATTTTTCTTATCAAACCTCCTGTTTAATTATCACTGAAGTTTTAATTTAATTATCGTACCCATTTATCGTTGAATGCTACATTATTTATCATTATTTACATTAACATTAAAACCAAAAAATTCAAAAATGGATGACTTGGGCATATTTCATTTTCAATTAATTTTGTAATTTTCAACTGGAAATTTAACAAATTTTTATAGGATGATTAATCACCGTTTATGACATTAGCACAATTTTTGTAGGTAAATTAAATTTTAGGCTTTCAGGGTTAGGGTTTACGTATTAGAGTTTTAGTGTTAGGGTTTGAGGAAATTAGCACAATTTTGGGGCAATTTATGAATTTAGCACAATTTTTTTAGGTAAATTAAATTTTAGGCTTTTAGGGTTAGGGTTTACGTATTAGGGTTTTAGTGTTAGGGTTTAGGGATTAGAGTTTTAGGGTTAGGATTTGTTCAATTCCTTTTTAGGAATTAAAAAAAAAATTAAACATATGCTGCACCTCAAATCAGCGGCGATCCCTTTCTACAAAAAGGTTTCACCGCTCATTTGAGATGTGGCGAAGCCTTTTCACACAAAAAAAAAATCACTCATTTTCCTTCCTTGGCAAAAAAAAAATTGAAATTTAAAACAACTTTTTAATGAAGACCCTTTTACCATTTGCGGCGACCCTTAAACTAAAATCCAACCCCAACCAACACCACTTTTGTGGTATTTTTTTGTTTTCACAATATACTAAGAAATTCGCCCTTCCTTTAATTATCAAAACTAGAATATCTTAATTAATTAAATGACTCTAAATTATATAAACAAAATATACTCCAAAAATTAAGTGATAAAATGTTCATTGATCACTTACTATAAATGCAATAGGATGGGAGGGAGGGATGTGTTGGATGACTCGGAGGAAGGAAGTGTAAGTAAGAAGTATCGGGTTTGAGTCTTCCCACTTATACTAAAAGAAAACAAATGAAAGATTTATTACTTTTAACTATGTCAAAATAAATTTTTTTCATCACATCTACCAATGTTAACAAAGGAGCAAAAGAACTGTTAAAGATTGTTCTAATTTTTGTTTCTTCTCAAATGAATTTGTTATAATATATTTTTATGTTTATTCTATAGTCCATTTTTTATTTTTTTAATATCTTATTTTCAATAATTTTATAAAATATTAAATTTTATATACAATTGTCTATTATTATTCAACAAGTATAACATGTTCAATGCTCGAATTCAGATAATGAGTTATATCAAATTCAAATATTAACAATTTACTAATTTAATGAATTCAAATTTTGAATTTCAGATTTCAATTTTATCAACCCCACTAGAGGATAAGTTTGTTGGAGGAAATTTTGATGGTTAAATTACACTTAACTCTGAAGTTTCAAACCTTGTCTTTTACAGGTAACTTCTGTTAAATTTCTCTATACAAAGCCAGTGAAATGACTACGTGTAAGTGCCAAAGTTGAAAGCCTAAAGAAATCATAAGCTACTTCTTTTCGTCATTCTTTCCATTTTTTTTACTTCATCTCCTTCCTTGTATATTATGTTGGAAGAAGTCAACCAATGCTGCAATATTGGCAGCAGGGCTAGCACCTGACATCACCGTTCATTGCCAACTGCTGACTGTCCAGCACCAGGATTTAACAATAATTGTACCCTATACTTGCTTTTTTAACATACATCACGAATTTGGCCTCTTATTTGCTCTGTTTTCAAACTCGGACCGGACCGGCCGGTCGAACCGGTCGAACCGGGAACCGGCCAGGTAGCCGGTCCGAGTCACATTAAAAAACCGGAAATTTAAGACGCGGTCAAAGCCGGTCAAAAACCGGATTTGACCGGGTTTGACCGGGAAAAAACCGGTTTTTCCGGTTCAACAGTAATTTTTTTAAAAAAATTTTCAAACTTTTTAATATTATGTTTTGGCCCCCTAAATTGTTAAAACTTATTGATATACCTCAAATATTTGATACTTTATAAATATTGTCCTAAAATTTGATGTTATTTTTCAATTAAATTCATAATTTTAATTCTAAACTTGTTAATATTTATTAAATAATATAAATTGCTACTTGATTGTTCTAATTTCTTTGTATTTTCTTGTTAAATATATTTGAAACATCAAATATATATGAATATACCTTTATTAATATCAATATATTATTAGATATTATATATATAATATTTTAATTTTTAAATAATTTTTATTTATGACGTCATCCGGTTCGACCCCTATCGACCCCCGGTCGAACCCATTGACCCCTGACCCCTGACCTCGGCCGAGTCGCTATCCGGTCCGGTTCTGAAAACATAGCTTATTTGTCAAAATTGGACACAAACCGCGATGTAGGTGATGCATCCGATCCTCAGCCCCTTATCAGATCTCACTTTAAAAAATTTGACAATTTGACATCTGCAAACAATTTTTTTTTCATAATAGGAGTAGTGATATTTTAGAATTCTAAATCAAGTAAATCACAGTTATTTAAGAGTGATTTTCTGGAATTTCAAATCAATCACAAATATTCAAATTAAAAAAGAAAAAGGCGTAAAGAGTGACAGAAACCATCGAATGTTGAGAGGGTTGAGAATAATTCTGATTATGGATTTAGGTTTTATAGATTTATGTTTGATGTGATTTCTCATTGGTTGGATCATTGATGCATTGACTGGATTTTGTAATATTCAAGAGGAGGGAATAACCAAATAGATTTCGGGGTAGGAATGGATTAATGAAATCACGTGAGTTATTACAGGTGTCAAATTTTTAGAATGAGACCTGCTAAAGGGGCTCCTTAAGAGGGCTGAGAATGGATGCGGGTTGTTGATGGTTCCTCCATTCTTCCTCTACCCAAATCAAGGTAAAAATCCACAAAATTCATACCACATTAATTCTCTTGAAGCATAGAAGGCAAAGAAACTGACAAATAGTAAATACTAGCTGAGATTTGAATTAAAAGCAAAGTGAAGGAGTAAAAATAACAAAAGAAAAAGATAGATAGTAATTCCTCAAAAAGTAAATTGACACATGTCCTCAAGTGTGATGAGGAAAGAGACCCCAAAGGGTGATGGAAGAAAATGAGAAAGACACATCACATGAGACCTCAAGGCCTCGAGGTCTCAAGTCACAATTATGCATGTAGCACTATGGCTACAATACCCGCCTAACCCACTCATGATATACATGAATAGTTACCACACCACATCAAGAGGTAAAACTTTTTCTACCATCCGTAACTCCTCGTAATTTTACATATTTTCTTTGTTTCATTCACTGACTTTAGCATCGAAACTACATCAGTGGGAAAGCGCCTCCTTTTCTTTCAAGTAAATATTAGTCGAAAGCATCAAAGAACAGTAGGGAAATTTGTGCATTTGTGTTTATTATAATTATTGGGGAGACAAGCTTTGCACAAGGCAAAATCAAAGAACCCAAGCCATAGGGCCAACTAAAGTTACATCTACATCATCTACACAAAATCGAGCACAAGAGATGACTCCTCTCTTCGTGACCTCTCAGATGCCTACAGCTTAATTGGATATATCCATGAGTATACAGTACCCCTTTGTATTTAATTGAAGAGAATTTGGCATGTGTATGGCCGGATGAGATACAGGAAGAACACGGGGTGAATTATCAAGGGAATTGTGCCAGTTAAGAAAAGAGGGAAGTAGCAATGGCAGAAGAAAAAGATGTCGCTTCTTTTTTTTTTTTAGTGAAACTAGGAGGGGATCATCGCATGATGTGCGGTGTGATGTCAAATAGGTGGTATGTTCAATGTAATTGTATTATTTCCAAAAATACATATATTTTTTTATAATTAGGAGGCATATGAGTGACGGGATTTTTGTATCAATGCAAGTTTAATTCCGATTTTACACCCGTTGGACTGCAAGTATACAGGTCGCAATTGTAGTACAAGATGTGTATCGGGTCGATCCCACGAGGAGCAATTTAAACAATTACTAAGCCCTTGTTCTCTCTATTATTTAGACTTACAATTAATTTTGAGCAGAGAAAGTCTAATGCTGTAATCTACAAATCTGATATACAAATCTAGTTTAACAAATGCTGAATGCAAATAGAGAAATTTCACTTAATGAAGATTCTAGGGATGTAGATTCCACTTATGGCATAAACTACACAAATGAATGGATTTACTTCTTGCTATTATTCTTGCTTAACCAGAGATTTATTTCTAAGATTACCAAGTCTCATTTTCATGATGAAATGGCCTAGAGCAATATAGATTTCCCTATTTTCATGGTGAAATACTACTACTACTCCGTTTTATTTCATGAAATGCTCAATAATCCACTTAAGTGTATCTCTATTTTCATGAACATACAACTCAAGCTCTACTCATGTGTTTCAATTGTTATTACCAATTCTCATTGAATAATAACACTATAAACATGCTATTGGTGATCAATCAATAACAAGTGATAACAGCTACACAAGTAGACAAGTTAATACAAGATATAACAAGTGTAAATCACATTCAATTAGTATTATTTAGCCATAAGTTTCATCTACTCCCTAGATGAAGGAGTTTAGCTACTCATGAATGATTTAACAATCAAACTCACAAGTTTATTAATGCAAAACATCATAAAGTACAAGTATAAGAAAGATAAAAGAAAGCTTAGCCAATTGAAGGTGAAGCTCTCCAATTCCTGCTATGTTCTTGCACAATATGATTACAAGTGAAACTCTCCAAAAAATGCTTCTCCAAGTACTACTATCTAGAGAGAAAAAATGTTACCAAAATGAAAAACTAGCTCCGTATGGTTATGCTGACCTCTCCCTATATCTCTGCATAAAAAAACACTCAAAGGCTTATTTTTCCAAGTCAAATTCCAACTTTTGATTCCCCAAATCTAACTTTGTTATAATTGTCAATAACCAATGTTTTTGACTTGAAAATAAGCCACCTTTCTTGCCCTTTTGACTTCTGAAGCATGTGCACCGAATTCCCTTGCATCTTATAGCTGGAAAGTGGTATGAACACAAGAGAAAATGGATGAGCAATTTGCAGAATTTCGGCTACAAAACGCGCTTACACAAAACGCGGCTACAACTCGCGTGTTTTTCACTCGCGTTTTCACTTTGACCTTATTTCAACTGCGATTTTCTCCATGATGCAGGCCGAACTGGTTTTTGTGCAAAACACCAAAGTTGTAGCCCTTTGAGTTAGCTTTCCAATGCTCTACAATTCATCCAAATCGAAGTTTTGTAGCCTGAGATATGATCGAAATACTATCACCTGGTCAAACCCCTGTTTCAGATTCCGACCACAGGGTGCAGCTTCTGTATTCCAGCTTTTTGTCCATGAAGATGGCAGAACTGGATTTCGATGTCTTCATACAAATTGTAGATCTCTTTCTTAGCTTTAAAATGGTATAAAGATCACCTCAATCCGATAAGTGTAGCTCCAGATATGATCAAAATATTGAAGAGTGTCAAAACTGTCTTGAAGTGCAATTCTTCACTTGAACGTTTTTCACTTCATTTTTCTTTTCACCACTTAAATTCATCACCAAATCTCTATTTTTCACCTCATTTGCCATCCTTTGGTGATTGAGTCATCATTCCTGCATAAAAATGAAGGTTTTACCATTAAAATCACTAAAAATGCAATATTATCCACTTTTACCAAAAGTATATAATTTTACCAAAAACCTCTTTATTTTAATTATAAAACTAAATAATCAACTCAAAATTAACTAATAAAATGCACTTAAAAATACGTAAAATAAACTCTTATCAATGAGTTAAGCACGTTAATGTATAGATACAGTTTTCTACAATTATGTTTGAGCAAAGACCATTTATGTTCATATAGAATGATAAAAAAAAATTTATAAATTATTCTAAGTTGGATGGTAACGTTTGCATGGTTCAAGACTATTTCGCAATCTTTTCCCATTGCTTATTCAAATCATCTCCTGCTGTCTTGTTATCTTGCACAGGTAAAAGGTCTTGTAGTACACAATGTGAATTTTATGCATCATTGAGGATTCAAATCTTAAAAGACTACTCAACGTGGGATGCAATCAAAAGCATATAGTACTACATTATAAATTGATTAGACTTGCCCCATTAGGGAAAAACTAAAAATCATTTGATCCAGTAAGCTTGCTGCATATATATGTAAGCTTAGCCCCAATTGGTACATGATTGCCACTTGCAGCAGTGATGAAGCATTTTATCATGTCATTCACATCTCAATTATGTTGACCCATCCAAATATGCATCCTAATAATCCATCTAGACTCGTCCATTAATTTTAAATGGGCTTAAATAGGTACTCAATTATACCCACTTAATTGGTAGATAGTGGGTTGATTCGACTCACCCATTTATACTTATTTAAAATTAAGGATTAATTATAGTTTGCCTCCTTGAAGTTGATCCTTTTAACACTTTGCCCCCTTCATTGAATAAGTCAAATATTAATGATGAATTCTCCGTTCAAAATTTTAACAAATTTACACTAATGCCCCTACATAATAGTTCTAAAATAATGCTATACTTTTTTATCAGAATATGAAATATTTTATTTAAAAAAAAAAAGTCATATGATTTAAAAAATTAAAATATAAAAGATGGTGTAATACCAAAGAATTAAAAAATTGTATTGTGGATAAAAAAGAATTTAAAAATTTATAAAGCATTTGCACAAGTTTCCCATCGCTTATCTTTCTTTCTTTAAATTGTAAATGGATCAGTTTTCATTATTTTGTAGCTTTCACAAGATTTTCACGAGTCAATAAGATGCTATTTGGTAATTTTATGCCACATTCATACCTTGCTTGTATATTGTTTGCATCCTGCATTAAAAAAACTTAAAATTCTCTAAATACATTTTTCAATACATTTTTATCTCATATAAAACACTTTAAAAAGTATTACAATGAAAAAATAAAAGCAAATAATTTTCATTCCAAATGTACTAATTAATTTTATTTTATTTAAAATAAGTATTGCTACGGCATTGAAATAAACATATTGAGTTTCTTAGACTTCTTTTTTGTGAATTATCTAATTCATTTTAGTGCTAAAAGATCGAAATGCATGGTGTAATTGTGTTTAAATGCATATAACAAATATTAAAGAAATTGATATTTATTATGTTACAATTATTATGTGTGTTTAAAAATTAACTAGGGATATTTTGGTCATGAAAAATATAATTTCATCTTAACCCATCAAAAAACTGACTACAAGGGGTAAATTGTATATATTTGGAGTTTAGGGGGGCAAAGTGTTACAAGTGCCCAAGTTTAGGGAGACAAAGTGTAATTAACCCTAAAAATAATTATACATTTAAATTCAAATTTTAGTGAGTGTTCAGTAAACAAATTTTATTTTTTTACCAATTTAATAACAATAAAATACTATTATTTCTTGTCAAACAACATACAAAAAAATAAAAGATATAAGTAGAATTGTAAGTGACTCATAAATAGATAATTAGGTATACCTTTATCCATTTATTAAATGGGCATAAATGGGTATTTATACTCATTTATTTAAATGGGTATAAATTGGTTGATCCAATTATACTCATTACCCAACTATGACCCACCCAAATCTGCTTTAGTTACCTATTTTAACACCTCTATTTTTATCCCATAGTCCTGCACATGCCAAAATCAACTATGAAGTAAGCTCCTATATGTGGGAAATTTAAGGATAATGCTATCTAAAGATAAAAGCTAATGTTGTGATAAATTCCTGAAGCCAAACACTTGAATTATAGGAATGCACAATTCGAACTTCAATAGAGAACAAATACGAGGGACAGATTATTGAATAGATAAATAGGCCAATCAATATCTAGACAATTTTTGATGTTCCTAATTTATATATACATAATTTGCATGATCACCAAGGAAAAGTAAATGATAGCACACAACCAAACTGTTCACATCCACACTGGTCTAGGCTGTAAAGACGATATCTTCTTGATCGCGACAATTCATGAGAAAAAATCCAATTGCAGGCAACTCAAGCAGTTAATCAACTTACGCACTCCTCATCCTAGAATTTCAAAAGCAAATTCCATCAGAAGCACTATATCATTGTTATCAAATGGTGACTATTCATAACATGATTAATGAAAGGATTAGAGAGTGATTTAGAAATTTGAAAGATGAAAGCAACTGATCCTAGGAGGAATTGATATCTTCGGTCCTCAATCAAAAGTTAGATATAGTTTGGCAAAGAGGTCATCGATCTATCAAGAATGCCAGTAAGACCTTGAAAATCTTACAAGATATAAAAGTACCAAGCTCAAGTTACAGGGATATTAACCATATTACTCATAGGATTAGCGCTCATGCGCTAGACTTTTTTGTTGACCAGGAATTTTGGATTCCTCAGTGATAGTTAGCACTGACTGTGTAGTTCCCTCAAGTCTTTACTTGAAATTGTAAAGGTTTTGTTCATCTATAAAATCACTTATCGTTTCGGAAAAAAAAAAAAAAAAAAAAGTTACCGTAGCAATTGTGGTCCGGTTATTGCGGTAATTTTCATCAATTTGAGGGGCCTTTGGTTAGGGTGTCTTAGTGGGTTGTGCTCTTAGTGGGTTATTGCAGTAATTTACACCAATTTGAGGGCCCTTTTACGGTGGTGCCAATAACTATTCTTCATTTGTTGGTGATCGCATGGATCCACATTAGACTGGTTATTGGTGTAACATTGGCCAATTCAAGGAACTAATCGTTCCTAATTACAATTAGAAATATATGATATAAAATCAAATTGGTGTAATATTAGCCACACTAGACCGGTTATTGGTGTAATATTGGCCAATTCAAGGAACTAATCGTTCCTAATTACAATTAGAGTGTTAAAAAAAATCAAAATTTCAATTCAAAATGAAAAATTTAACTAATTTAACTATACTTAAACTATTGACTAGCTAACTAATTTAACTATAATAAAATCAAAATGAAAATTTTAACTAAATTAACTATGCTAAACTAAAACTATTGACTAGCTAATAGTATATGATAATTAGAATTTAATTGAGTGTTGACTAGCTAATTAGAATTTAACTAATTTAACTATACTAAAACTATTGACTAGCTAACTAATTTAACTATAATAAAATCAAATTTTGAATTCAAAATGAAAAATTTAACTAATTTAACTATACTAAAACTATTGACTAGCTAATAGTAGATGATAATTAGAATTCAATTGAGTGTTAAAAAAAATCAGAATTTAACTATAGTAACTTAGTTACTACCTAAGTTATTATATGAGCCTAAAAATTGGGATAACCCATAAAAGAAATTATAACATATCAAAGGAACAATAAAAAATAAAACAAAATAATCCTTTCCAAATTATCAACAAAAATCATTTAGGCATGACAAACCTAATACAATTAATTATCTCTCCTGTAAGTATATTTACTCCAGATTCAATAACACGTATATCATTATTATAGACAAATATTCGCGCCACATGCACATGAATTTCCATTTGGATACCATTACATGCATTGCATTATAAACAGAACCCTAAAATTATACATGCTAAGCTTAAACCTGGGCATTGCCTTCTAGTGGAGTTTATTGAATCGGGTGCATCTTAGTGGGTGCTGTTGTAGGTGACTGCGTGGCGCTATATTGTGTATATGGTGCGTTGAGTCATTGTCCAGCTGGCTGCTGCATGGTACGTTTGGTCATTGTTGAGCAAATGCTGGATTGATCCGAGTTCGCTGGGTGACTGTGATGTCAGTTTTAACTCCGTTATTTTTCGCTTTCGGTTAGGCTACAGGGAGCTTTCTTCTCTTCTTTCTTTCAGGTTCTCTTCTATTTATTAGTTTTTTATTTTTTCTTTTGTATGTGTTGCTCATAATAACTAAACTCTGTCACGTCATTGCATCACTATTACCATACAACACTCTTCTCATAAATAACACCAAAATTATATATACATATTAAACACAAACCTGGGCAGTGCCACGCCAATGCGTGGCACCCCAAAACTAGTACTACAAACAAGTATAGTCAAGTCATCTAATAGGTATTTGTCATTTCATAGAATTGAGAGGATTACATGACTTGAAGTTCTAAAATCAAATTTAAAGCAGATTTCTAAAAGCAAGATAAAGATGCAATCCCTTAACAAAATTGATCTCAACGACTTAAACAGTCCGCAAAATAGACAGCTGAAAGTGACGGGTTTAAGATATGTATGCAAGTTTAATTCTAAAATACACCCGTTTTACTGCAAGTATTTAGGCTAACTTAGTAGTTTAGGATATATTCGAGTCGATCACATGAGGAGTTAATATACAAGTACTAGGTCCTTAACTTATCTTATTATTTAGACTATTATCAAATAAAGAACAAGAAAAAGCTACCAAACCACTTACTACTTTTTAACTAACCAATTTATAGAAAGAAATACTTGGAGAAAATTCACTAAATAGTTAAGTTCTAGGGTGTAGAATCCACTTATGGTTCAAAAATACAAGTGAATGAATTTTACTTCTTGTTACTACTCTTGCTTAACTAGGGACTCATTTCCAATATTACCAAAACTCATTCTCATGAT
The DNA here is from genome assembly GCF_036785885.1 of Coffea arabica. Taxonomy (NCBI): domain Eukaryota; kingdom Viridiplantae; phylum Streptophyta; class Magnoliopsida; order Gentianales; family Rubiaceae; genus Coffea; species Coffea arabica. The sequence goes on from NC_092323.1 coordinate 43,585,214, forward strand.
GTAGTGGTTTAAACTAATTTAGTTTTTCCTATTCTCATAATAAAGAACTAAACCTAGTCATTTAGCTTCGTGAAATGGTAAAAAAATCCACTTAAGTGTACCTCTACTCTTTGAACCTACTTCTTAAGTTCTATTTATTTTGTTCCATCATTATTACCAATTTTCATCGAGTAACAATAACTAGAATCTTGTTATTGGTGATCAAGCAACAACAAGTAATAAACATGCATAAATGGATAAATTAATACAAGACATAATAAGAATAAATCACATTCAACTCATATTATGGTACCAAAAGCTTCATCTACTCGTTAGGTCTAAAAATTTAGCTCATAATAAAAAATACGACAATAAAACTCATAGATTCATTGCATGAACTCATATTGAATCACAAGTAAAGATAAATAAGAAAAGCTTAGCCAAATAGATGAACAAGCTCCCAAGATCTTCAATTTCTTCACCAAAATGAGTTGTACAATGAAGTATTTCTCCTTAAAAGACTTTCACTCCTAATGCGAGAAAAAGATGGACTAAGACTCTTGTTCTAAAATTAATTAACTCTCTTTCTTATATTCTTACAATATAAAGATGCTAAGAGAGTCAAAAAGTCTTGTTTAAAGTGATATAAAGCTTCATTCACAATCTTCTAGGATTTCTTGAGCAGTTACAGCCAAAATTCTTAGCTGGAAATAAGTTGGAAAAGCTTTGGGAAAGCAGAACAAGTTGTGCAAGTTGTATAATCACTTACAGAATATGCACCCTTAAGGCTGCATATTGAGGGTGCGTATTAATTGCTTCCCCTGTTTTTTTTTTTTTTGTCTTTTTCTGCTCCAACTTCATCAAGGAGATAAAAATACAGATGCCTAAGTTTTGAGATCACGTTTTAAGGACAAAAAATTGCATTTGTTGCTCTAATTTTCTTCAAATCATCCTTGAATTGCGTCCAACATAATTTGCATAAATCCTAAGTGATTCAACATGATCACTGCTCTTCAATCCTACAAATAAAACCAAGTTTGCACATTAAACTGCTCAAGGAACCACTTTGGCTCTGACATGAAACTTAGACAAAAAATAGAAGGTTAAAAAGCAAGTTTTGTCTCTAAAGACCCTAATTTACACCAAAAACAATCAAATAAACACACTAAGAACATGCAAAATAAACACCTATCATAAAGGGAACGAGAAAGTAATAAAAGGAGAGGGAGGGAGAGAGGGAGAACAAGGGAGGGAAAGGGAGAAGGAAGAGAGGAAGAAGGGAGAGGAGAGGGGGTGACAGGAGAAGGAGGAGGGGGAGAGATGAAGAAGGAAAGGGGATGGCAGGGGAAGAGAAGAGGGAGAGAGGGGAGGCGAGGAAGAGGTGTGGTGGCAGCGGAGGGGATGGCAGCAATGGTGGGATAAGGTGGCGCAATAGTGGTGGAAGTGAAAATGTCAGAGAGAATGGTGGTTAAGGGAAACAAAGTGTGTGTTCAGGTATTTTGAGGTGTGTTTTTTGTTTTATAAAATTTAGGCCCCACTTAGGATTATCGTATTTTTGGTAAAAAATCATTTTTAAATACTAAAAGTACTATTGAAATGTTTGGTGAATATTATCCAGTAAATTAGAAGTTGAGTTTTTGGTGTTGAAAACACTTTTAGCAAACACTCAAATTTGGCGCTTTTCGAATAGTGGTGGGATAAGGTGGGGCAATAGTGGTGGAAGTGAAAATGTCAGAGAGAATGGTGGTTGAGGTAAACAAGTGTGTGTTTAGGTATTTTGAGGTGTGTTTTTTGTTTTATAAAATTTAGGCCCCACTTAGGATTACTATATTTTTGGTAAAAAATCATTTTTAAATACTAAAAGTACTATTGAAATGTTTGGTGAATATTATCCCGTAAATTAGAAGTTGAGATTTTGGTGTTGAAAACACTTTTAGCAAACACTCAAATTTGGCGCTTTTCGAATAGTTTTTGTGTTATTAAAAAAATAAAATATTAAATTTAATCATTTTATCCTATATTATAAACTCAAAAAGAGATAAATATATTTAAAAAATTTCAAATTACAACATTATCCAATACAATAAATACTTATTAAACTAATATGCAAACAATATAGTTAAAAGCGATTAAGCACTTATTAAGTGCTTATATTAAAAACTCTATTGATGAAGTGTTTTTCAATAAGCTACCATAATTCCGAACGGGCCATTAGGGTGTTTTAACAAGTTACTATAGCTGAAGTTGAAAAAAACAAAAAATTTCTGTTAAAAACAAGCAAAAATATATGAATGCCAAATGGACCCTTAATTTTTTTTACACACAACTCATCTTTTTTATACAAGTTTCAGAAGCTCTCAGAGGAGGCCTCAATTTGCCAATTTTCACTAGTTAGCTCTTGCCAAATGCTTTGCCGAGGAATTGTGTTCCCGTATGATACTTGAACTTTGCAGATGACATTTCACTAGGAGGGTCAGCGGCTATCTGTGAAAGTGTTGATGGATTTCCTGGAACTATATCAGTGAGGTTTAGGCAAAAGGTTAGCAAGCACAAGAGCGGCTATGTTATTTGACAAGAGTATATTTTACGTGTTTTTAGTGTATTTTATTAGTTAATTTTGGTGTGTTTTAAGTAGTTTTGTAACTAATTAACTAGGGTTTTGGTAAAAATTTCATGTTTTATAGGTTTAATGATTCAATCATCAAAGGGTGTGAATTGAGAAGAGAATTGGATGATTAGTGATGATTTGAAGTGTTTTAAGAAGACATGAAGTGCAAAACATTCAAATGAAGAAATGCAAGTGAAGACAGTTTTGACACATCTTCGTATTTCGGCTATATCTTGAGCTATAATAATCGGATCGAGGTGATATTTTTACCATTTTAAGCTAAGAGATAGATCTACATTTGGTATGAAGACATCAAAGTCAAATTCAGTTGTTTACCTGGTCAAAAAGTCGAAACACAGAAGCTTCTTTGTGTGGTCAAGAGCTGAAACAGGAGATTGACCAGTCGATGATATTTTGATCATATCTCAGTTCACAGAGTTCCAAATTGGGTGATTCTTAAAGCATTGGAAACCTAACTCAAGGGGCTACAACTTTCATGCTTTGTATAGAAGCTAGTTCGGCCTTCATCATAGAGAAAACAGCAGTTGAAATGAGGCCAATATACGCTACTTGAGAAAATGTGGGTGAAGTCGCATATTCTCAAGTCGCGTATTGTAGCCTGATTTTTGCAATTTACTCAGCCACTTGCCTTATTTTCACACTATTTTTCAACTATAGTTGGAGAGAGAATTTTGGCTGCACATGATTATGAAGCAAAAAGGAAGAGAAAAGGAGCTTTATGTCTTGTCAAAAACCACTTTTTGACTCTCTTAACATTTTTAGAGGTTAGATTCATGAGAAGGGGGAGTAGATTATATTAGAAGAAATTCATATCAGATTTTAGGAAGAGAACTTAGAAGAAAGTCTTGTCTTGTTCTCTCTAACTAGGACTTTTTGTGGAGACCAATTGGAGACTTCATTGTACACCATTTTGTTGAAGGAATTGAAGATCATTGGGAGCTTCTTCATTATTTTGGTTAAGCTTTCCTTTTCTATCTTTAACTTGTGATTCATGATGTGTTCATGCAATGAAACTATGTGTTTTCTTGTTATATCTTACATGAGTAGCTAAATTTTTAGATTTAGGGAGTAGATGAAACTTATGGTTATTTGATATAAAGTGAATATGATTTACACTTGTTACACCTTGTATTAACTTGTCTATTTGTGCATGCTTACCACTTGTTGTTGCTTGATCATCAATAACAAGCTCTAAATTGTTATTATTCAATGAAAATTGGTGATAATGATGGAACAACATGAGTAAGCTTGAGTAGTAGACTCATGAGAATAGAGGTACACTTAAGTGAATTAAACTTCCATTTCATGAAGGAAACAAGAGTAGAACTAGTCATTCACCATGAGAATAGGGGAAACTAGACTATTCTAGGCCATTTCATCATGAGAATGAGATTTGGTAATATTGGAAATGAATCTCCAGTTAAACAAGGGTTGTAACAAGAGGTAAAGCTATTCATTTGTGTTGTTTATGCCATAAGTGAAATCTATATCCCTAGACTCCAGTTTTTAGTGAATTTTCTCCTTTGTATCTTGCAAGAATCTAGTTAGAGTTAGTTAGTTAATGGTAGCTACAACTTTTTCTACTCCAATTTATTGTTAGTTTAAATAATAGAGTAAGTAAGGAGCTAGTATTTGAAAAATCGCTCTCCATGGGATCGACCCGATATTTGCCCTAATCTACTAATTTGACCTGTATACTTGCTGTCCAAATAGAAAAAATTTGGAATTAAACTTGTACTTATATCAAATGCCCATCAAGTTTTTGGCGCCGTTGTGACGACCCCACCTCCCCCTAGGGCTTACTCCAGGGTTTAGCGGACCACCTGCCCAACTCTCGGCAGGACTCACTCACTCATTTCAAGAAAATAGGTTACAACCCCAAGAGTAAAAGAAATAATAGTTCCCAAACTTGGAACGTACAAATACATTCATTTCTATCTCAAACATTCATACAATCCCAAATACATCAAAAGATTTAAATTCTAGATACATTCAACCCTAATCGAGCGACTAGTGCGAGTACAATCGCAAAATTTCAAAAACTAGACTATGCTAGCCTGTACCAGTCTCACACCCTTGCTCGTACCCCCTGTAAGGAAAACAAAAACTAATAGGGTGAGCTAAACTTAAGTGAGGTTCCAAAACATCATGCAGACCCAAAGAGCAAGTTGACCATTATATAAAACTTGCAATATCAAAGTAGCGAGCATAAAAGTTCATAAAAGTGAGCAATAACACTTCAAGTAGCAAATCTCTAGATATTTAACATGTCAAGTAAAAGGATACAGCCGCTATTGCAAAATAGTTCCGCCATAGCTTGATCAAGTAGTAGTTGACATTCCGTCAACTTTTAAGTAAAGTAATCAGTCCAGTAGTGCTCCACTTAACTCCAATCTCCGTCCACCATTCAAACCCCTTACAGGGCCCGAACTCCAAGATAAACACTAGTTGTAATACTTGAGCATACCGATTAGTCGAGAAGATAACACTCCACTCGACAAAACAAGAGACCCAAGGTTCGTTACCTAATCGACCAAGCCCTTGCCGACTCGACTCGAGTAACTAGCCACAGGGTTTCTGGAATTCCAGAGAGTGCTCACGTCATATACAAGTATATCAAGTTACTTTTAGGGCAAGTACGATAAAGTATACCTTTGCCCGTCCAATCAAGTCAAATATTGTCAAATCACATTAGTAAAACATTTAAAAGCAAGTATCAAGTACAATCATGCACTTGGAAGCACTCACCAAAGATTTAGTACTTGTCAAAATAACGCTCAGGTACAACTCCTTGGTTTGAGTCCAAATCTGCGAAAAAATATCATTTAAGAGTTTAAAATCCATTAGGGTTCGAAACATAGGGGTTTCGCTTCAAGAAAATCAAGTAAATGAAAATTGTTTAAGTAATAGTCATATGGCTTATCCAACTCTAGAAAATTTATGCTCGCTCTTCCAGTTTCGATAAAGAAGCGATTAAAACTTTTGAATTCGCACTTGGTATGAAAGATTGAGAAAGTTGTAGTTATAAGGGTCGCTACTTCCACCTTTTAAAGGGTATAAGTTTTGGCAAAATTTCAGCTTATATACCGCTACTAACGGCAACTTGACTACCATAAACAATCCAAGTTCACTTCAACCTCAAATCGTCGCTCAAGTTTCAAATTTACTCGCTTATCCCTCGAGCAAAAAGTTGGGCAGCACACCCTTTGTATTTATCCATTTTCCCATCCAAGTACAACTTAGATTCACAAGCCAACAAACCTCCAATCCAACCACAAGTGATAACCAACAACGTACATCTATTCAAGGTCTCAAAACCAACCAAACAAACCAGATAATAAACTTATCACCATGGATATCAAAGTTGGAAACCAGTTTAAAGAAGAAATGATAAGTGGCAGATTTGTCATCCTTCGGTGTTTTGGTCATAACTGTAGCTAGGTATATCGGATCGAGGTAAATTTGATGGTGTTTCAAAGTTAAAACAGAGGCCTACAACTTTGATGAAGGAATCAAACTCCAATTCAAACATTATTAGGGTCGAAATTGGTAAAAACAGAGACATAAAAATTCTGTCTGAGCCAAAACGGGACAACTGAACAGTTTTGGTAAAATGGCTATAACTTGGTGTAGGAAAATCGAAATTGAGCTCCATCAGTGGCGTTTAAAACTAGATTCATAGAGGTTTCCAATGGTATAAAAATCAGGTTCTAGTTCATCTCCTACAACTACCAGAAATCTCAGAAAATTGACTAAAATTCACCACCAAAAGCTGGAAATTCAACTTTTAACTCTAAAAAGTAACAATCAAGCCAATAATCACTTCACAAATTCCATTTTCCAGCTCAATAACAACATTTGCTAGTTAAACAACAATAATCAAAGTTGAAAAATATAAACCCTAGCTGAAAATTCCACTACACCATCAAAACTAGAAAATCAACCATAGCAAGCCAAGATTAAAAGCTTCTATACCAAACTTAGCAAGATTAAGCAAGAGAAAAGAAAGTTTTAGCCTTATACCTTCCAAAAGCCTTCTTGAAAGTGAAGAACCAACCACTATCTCCCAATATTTCCACCACTCCTAGCTTCCTAAGCACCAAGATTAGACTTTAATCGGTTTAGTTTTGTTGATTTCACTCAAACAAGGCTTGATTTAAGGTTGGAAATGGAAAGCTTTCTTCACTCTTTTTTTCTCTCTTGCTCTCAGCCAACCAAGAAGAAAAAGTGAAGAAGATGAACCAAATTAGAAGATAAGAAGGAAAGGAATTTGCTTGATCAAAGTTTCTTAGTTTTCCAACAAGTGTCATATTATGGTTTAATCTCAAAATTTTTTTCTTTTCTGTCTTTTCCTGAGTCAAGAATTTCAGCTGCCTTGAGGGATATTTTGGGGCTGATTTTTTTGAAATAAAAACAAAGAGATTAAGGTAATAAAGTAGTGTTCAATTGGTGCACTCAATCGGTAGCAAACGGTGCATGTCAGTTCAAACTTATTTTCCTTAACTCTCGCGTACTTGTATTTTAACTTATTAATAGAACTTCTAATTATACACGTCCTCTTATCTGAAACTCACTTTTAACCACCAAATTTAGTACACACACCTCACCAATTAATCAAACTACCAAAATACGCAAAACCCTATTTTACCCTAACTATAAAACTAAGGGTAAAACTCTTATTTTGATTATTTATTACAACTATTGAGGGAGTAAATGAGTAGTAAATATATTATAAAGTAATTTAATCAAAATAAAAAGGAATTATAAGAAAATATAAGTAAATTTTCAAGTCGTCACACTCTCTCCCCCTTAAAAGAATTTCGACCTCAAAATTCATACATTTATTTGTAAATAACTCAGAGTATTTTTCTTGCATGTCCATTTCTAGCTCCCAAGTCTCACCATAGCCAAAATTTAGCCAAACAAAGGAAAACACGAATCGTATCTTCTACCACAATAGACGGGTTAAGCACTGACTGGTGGTTTAAGGTATATACTCTGGCAGGCACTCTGGGTTTATTTCCTTCTACATTTGGTTGTTTAAGGTTTGACCTGAGGGGACAGGTTGCAAGCTGGTGCTCCACACTACCACACCATAAATATTTTCGGGTCTTTCTCCAACAATTATCCTCAGCATGGTTGGTTTTTCCATAATATCCATAAGATAAGTGAGGGGTTGAGGTTTGATCTACTTGTGAAGCACCTCTCGGAGTAACTTCCTTAGGTGTCCTCGAAATTCTTACACCACCAGCTTCTCGACTCACCTTAAAGGGTAGCATATCTAGATCATCTTGTTCTTACCTTTGACTTTCACTAGGTACACCCCTTTTCTTTGCATGAAAGGAATTCACCTGTGCTCTTGCAATTTCTATTCTATGGGCTTTCTCCAGAACCTCTGTGAAGGTATTAATTTGAGCTGCCGCTAGGGCTTCTTGTATTTCAACATTTAGTCCCTGTACAAACCTCCTTACCCTCCTTTGCTCTGTAACTATCAATTCGGGAACAAACTTGAATAGTTTAGTGAATTGAGTCTCATACTTAAATACACTTAGGGTTCCCTGACGGAGTTTAATAAAATCGTCCTCCCTCTTCTCCTAGACTATCAGTAGGAGATACTTCTCGTTAAACTCTCGCACGAAGTTCAATCAAGTCCATGCGGTCCCCTCTCTTTCCCACTTAGCCCTAACTACAATCCACCAGACTCTGGCTAGTCCTTCAAATTGAAATACAGTGAAATGCACCTGCCTATCCTCCGTAAAGGTCCAGGTTGTGGCTCAACTGTTGCATCTCTCTCCTCTCTCGATTCCCGTACTGGGTCTTGTGCTTGTCTAGCCCCACGACCAAGGCTAGAACCGCGTCCTTGGCTAGTTTCACGGTCCTGACTTCTCCTACCTTCCATGCTTCTATTGGACAATAGACTATATAGATATAAGCAAAATAAAATAGCTATGAAGCTCAATAAAAGCATTTTCAAATCATAGCGCACATTTAAAATAACATGCTTTCTTTATATACATATCATAGCAATTCACATATCCTATGGGACATTAACCCCACGTATTGCTCAAGTACGACACTTAATCAAAACTCGAAGAAGTACAACCAGATATGTACACTTGCATACTAAGGGTCCCAATTCTCACTAATATCTTCAATATCTTCCAAATCCAGACTATTCGCATTTCTCGTGCCTTGACTTTCGCCATCCAGACTTATCCTAATATTACTTGAGATATCGACTTATCATAAAGGTATCACTCTTTGGTACTCGGGTACAAGAATCAAAAAATATGATAATTCACCATTTGAGCTGGCCAGTCTCAAGAGGAAATCGACCACTTTTGATATTCCTATCCAACATACATATCTAATGTCCCCAACAATAGACATTTCTTCCACACTTAACAAGCCAATCCCCACAGTCCGAAAATCCTCTCCCGACACGAGCTCGATAAGAGCTCTGATACCATCCGTGACGACCCCACCTCCCCCTAGGGCTTACCCCAGGGTTTAGCGGACTACCTGCCCAACTCTCGTCAGGACTCACTCACTCACTTCAAGAAAATAGGTTGCAACTTCAAGAGTAAAAGAAATAATAGTTTCCAAACTTGGAACGTGCAAATACATTCATTTCTATCTCAAACATTCATACAATTCCAAATACATCAAAAGATTTAAGTTCTAGATACATTCAATTCTAATCGAGCGACTAGTACGAGTACAATGGCAAAATTTCAAAAACTAGACTATGCTATCCTGTACCAGTCTCAAGCCCTCGTTCGTACCCTTTGTATGGAAAACAAAAACTAATAGACTGAGTTAAAACTCAGTGAGGTTCCAAAACATCATGCAGACCCAAAGAGCAAGTTGACCATTATATAAAACTTGTAATATCAAAGTAGCGAGCATAAAAGTTCATAAAAGTGAGCAATAACACTTCAAGTAGCAAATCTCTGGATATTTAACATGTCAAGTAAAAGGATACAGCCGCTATTGCAAAATAGCTCCACCATAACTTGATCAAGTAGTAGTTAACACTCCATCAACTTTCAAGTAAAGTAATCAGTCCAATAGTGCCCCACTTAACTCCAATCTCCGTCCACCATTCAAACCCCTTACTGGGCCCGAACTTCAAAATAAACACTGGTTGTAATATTTGAGCATACCGATTAGTCAAGGAGATAACACTTCACTCAACAAAACAAGAGACCCAGGGTTCGTTACCTAATCGACCAAACCCTTGCCGGTTCGACTCGAGTAATTTGCCATAGGATTTCTGGAATTGCAGAGAGTGCTCACGTCATATACAAGTATATCAAATCAATTGCAATCAATGCACAGTATCAAGTCACTTTTAGGGCAAATGCGATAAAGTACACCTTTACCCGTCCAATCAAGTCAAATATTGTCAAATCATATTAGTAAAATATTTAAAAGCAAGTATCAAGTACAATCATGCACTTGAAAGCACTCACCAAAGATTTAGTGCTTGTCAAAATCACGCTCAGGTGCAATTCCTTGGTTGGAGTTCAAATCTACGATAAAATATCATTTAAGAGTTTAAAATCCACTAGTCTTTGAAACATAGGGGTTTCGCTTCAAGAAAATCAAGTAAATGAAACTTGTTTAAGTAGCAGTTGATAAGAGTTTATTTTACGTATTTTTTAGTGCATTTTATTAGTTAATTTTGAGTTGATTATTTAGTTTTATAATTAAAATAAAGAGGTTTTTGGTAAAATTATATATTTTTGGTAAAAGTGGATAATATTGCATTTCTATTGATTTTAATAGTAAAAACTTCATTTTTATGCAGGAATAATGAATCAATCACCAAAGGAGGTCAATTGAGGTGAAAAATAGAGATTTGGTGATGAATTTAAGTGGCAACAAGAAGAATGAAGTGAAAAACGTTCAAGTGAGGAAATGCAATACAAGTCAGTTTTGACACTTTTCAGTATTTTGACCATATCTGGAGCTACACTTATCGGATTGAGGTGATTTTTATACCATTTTAAAGCTAAGAAAGAGACCTACAATTCGTATGAAGACATCGAAATCCATTTCTGCCATCTTCATGGGCAAAACGTTGGAATACAGAAGCTGCACCCTGTGGTCGGAAGTTAAAACAGAGGTTTGAACAGGTGACAGTATTTCGATCATATCTCAGGCTAAAAAGCTCCGATTTGGATGATTCTTGAAGCATTGGAAAGCTAACTCAAAGGGCTACAACTTTTGTGTTTTGCACAAAAGCTAGTTCGGCCTTTATGATAGAGAAAATCGCAGATGAAATAAGGCCAAAGTGAATACGTGAGTACACAAAACGTGACTTGTAACCGCGTTTTGTGTAGGCGCGTTTTATAGCCGAAATTCTGCAATTTGACTCAGCCAATTCTCTTGTGTTCATACCACTTTCCAGCTATAAGATGCAAGGGAATTCGGTGCACATGCTTCAGAAGACAAAAGGGCAAGAAAAGTGGCTTATTTTCAAGTCAAAAATATTGGTTTTTGACTATGCTAACAAAGTGGAGATTTGGGAATCAAAGGATAGAATTTGACTTGGAAAAATGGAGCATTTGAGTGTTTTTTTTATGCAGAGATATGGGGAGAGATCTGGGATCCATTCGTAGCTTAGCTTCTTACAGAAAAACATATTCTCTCTAGCTAGGTACTTGCAAAGGACAATTGAGGTTTCATCTTGTAATCATCTAAGTTCAAGACAAGGAGATTTTTGGAAGGCTTCACCATATCTTGGCTAAGACTTTCTTTACTCTTTTTGTATTTGTAAATTCATGATGATTTGCATTAATGAAGTTATGAGTGTTTCATCATTCATGAGTAGCTAATTTCCTTTATCTAGGGAGTAGATGAAGCTTATGGCCAAATGATATGAAGTGATTGTGATTTATGCTTGTTATGTCTTGTATTAACTTATCTACTTGTGTATGTTGGATTACTTGTTGTTGCTTGATCACCAATAGCAGGTTTATAGTTGTTTTTACTCATTGAGAAATGGTAAAAATAATGGAATGACATAAGTAGAGCTTGAGTAGTATATTCATGAGAATAGAAATACATTCAAGTGGATGAAATCTGCATTTCATGTGTGAATAAGAACAGATTTAGTATTTACCAAGAGATTAGGAAAAACTAATCTGTTTTAACCCATTATTATCATGAGAATGTGATTTTGGTATTTCTGGAAATGAATCCTTGGTTAAACAAGAGCAGTAACAAGTGTTGAATTAATTCATTTTAGATCTTTTGTGTTATAAGTGGAATCTACATCCCTAGATCTTAATATTTAGTGAATTCTACTCCTATTGTGAAATTGCATTTATCTATTTAAGAATTTTTGTAGTTGAATTAAAATCTGAAGTTTCTGCTCAAATTAATTGTGAGTCTAAATAATAGAGTAAATTAGTATCTAATAATTGTTTTAAATTGCTCCTCGTGGGATCGACCCGATACACATCTCGTACTACAATTGCGACCTGTATACTTGCAGTCCAACGGGTGTAAATTCGGAATTAAACTTGCATTGATAAAAAAAATCCCGTCAAGTTTTTGGCGCCGTTGCCGGGGAGCGGCAATATTAGAGCCTAATCATCTTTATTAATTTAGACAGTTTTATTTTTTTTAGATTATATTTAATCTTATATTGTAATCAGTTTTTGACAATTGAAATTGCATAATATCTCTTATTTCTGTTTGTAGTGTATGCACCGGGCGTCTCGGGAAGTTACACCTTTCGATCCAGAAATTGAGAGGACACTACGTAGACAAAGGAGGCATCCACCACAGCAAGAGGAACAAGAGATTTGGCAACCTATAGAGGAAATCTCAATAGATCTACCATTTGAGGAAGAAATGGCTGAAAATGAAGCAAATAGGCGAGTTCTACGAGATTTTGCTCTACCGGGAACACAAGGATCTCAAACGAGCATAGCAAGGCCTACGGTAAATGCTAACAACTTTGAGATTAAGCCATCACTTATCCAAATGGTTCAACAATCTCAATTTGGAGGTAATGCTGTAGAAGATCCTAACTCACACTTAGCTACATTCTTAGAAATATGTGATACAATTAAAATGAATGGAGTTAGTGATGATGCTATAAGGTTACGGTTGTTCCCATTTTCATTAAGAGATAAGGCAAAAATGTGGTTACACTCTCATGCTCCTAACACTTTTACCACATGGGATGATTTATCAAGGGCATTTTTGAATAAGTATTTTCCACCTGGTAAGACTGCTAAGCTAAGAATGGATATCACTGGTTTTAGTCAAATGGAAGGAGAATCATTATATGAAGCATGGGAAAGGTTTAGAGATTTGTTACGGAAATGTCCACACCATGGACTACCCGAATGGCTGATTATACAAACCTTTTATAATGGTTTATCTTTCTCCACTAAAACTATTATTGATGCAGCCGCAGGTGGAGCTTTAATGGGTAAATCACCCCAAGAGGCTCATAATTTGATAGAAGAAATGGCAGCAAATAACTACCAATGGGCCAATGAAAGAGGTAATACGAGACGTCACGCAGGTATGATAGAAATGGACACTCTCAATATGCTGAGTACTCAAATGAATAATGTGATGAAATTGCTAAGTAGACAAGGTGGAGTTGGTCCAAGTTCATCTAATGCACACGTAGCTTGTTGCTCTTTCTGTGGAGGTGAACATGATATTAATGAGTGTGTTGATTCTGAGCAGGTACAATTTGTCAATAATTACAACCGAAATGCTCCAAATAATCCCTACTCGAATACTTACAATCCGGGGTGGAGAAATCATCCAAACTTTGGATGGAAAGATCAAGGCAATCAACAAAGGCCAACCAATCCGCCGGGATTTCAACCAAGGCAACCACAGGCTGAAACTAAACCAAGTTGGGAGATCGCGGTGGAAAAACTTGCTAAGGTGACTTCGGATAGATTCGAGCGAGTTGAGGGGCGGTTGGACCAATTAGCTGGGATGTACAGAAACTTGGAGGTTCAAATTGGTCAAATTGCCAATGTGATCAACAATAGAAACCCTGGTGAATTACCAAGTAAAACCGAAGTGAATCCGAGAGAGCATGTCAATGCAATCATTCTTAGAAGCGGTAAAACGGTTGAGGGATTCGATTTTGAAAATTCAGGTGGTGAAAAAGACAAGAAGCAAGCAATTGAAGGGGAGCAAGAAAGTCAAAATGATCATGTTATCATTGATATTGATGCACTTCATCCCAAATTAAATTCTCATTTAAATTCTAATGTGATACCTTTTCCTCACAGGTTGAAGAAAGATGGACAGGATCGGGAGTTTGAAAAGTTCTTCAAAATGTTTAAACAATTGCACATTAACATTCCTTTCATTGATGCTATAACACAGATTCCCTCTTATGCACGTTTCTTGAAAGACATCATGTCAAAGAAGAGGAAAATTGTAGATAATGAGATGATAGCATTAACGGAAGAGTGTAGTGCATTGATTAAGAATAAACTCCCTCCTAAATTGAAAGATCCGGGAAGTTTTTCTATTCCTTGCACTATTGGTCAATTGCATTTTTCTAATGCTTTATGTGATTTAGGTGCAAGTGTGTCACTTATGCCGTTATCGGTTGCCCGGAGATTGGGACTTCAAGAGCTAAAAGCTACCAATATTACATTGCAATTGGCGGATCGGTCAATCACACGTCCCACGGGTATTTTGGAAAATGTGCTCATAAAAGTAAGACAATCTATAATACCTGTGGATTTTGTTGTCTTAGATATTGAAGAAGATGTGAGAATGCCAATTATTCTAGGACGACCGTTTTTAGCCACTGCACGAACTATGATTGATGTAGAAAAAGGTAAGCTTATATTACGGGTTAATGGTGAGGAATTGGAATTCAATTTGGAAAATAAAGAAGGGAATATAGAGCCTACTGCTCTTGTTTCTAATATGCCATATGATGAAAAGGTTAACCAAGAAAGGACCGAAGAAGTTAAATTTATAAATGTCCTTGGTACTAACTTTCATGGTGTAGGAACAAAGGAGGAGAAGATAAGGATGGAAGTTGGCTTAATAAATTCTCCATTCCATGAAGAAAATGGTGAAAAGTTGAGCCAATTCAGAAAAGACAAGCAAAATCCACTCCAAGGTGAAGTTGAGCCTCTCTATGACAAGTCTAATATTCCTCCTTGGCATTTGAGGAAATTGGACTATGAAGATCAATGCATGGTTCACCACATGGTGGATTGGCTCGGGAGTTTCGACCCATGGGGAGAAAATCTCTCTCTAATGCTCTAAAGTGATTCAACTTTTTCAGTCGAGCCAACGACTATAAACAAAAGCGCTAATTGGGAGGCAACCCAATATTTAGGTTATATTTGTTAACTTGGTGTGATTTTGCGGTTTGAATCAATGTTTTAGCTAAATTGTTGTTTTTGTAATGTAGGGTTGGCAATTGAAGGCAAGGAAGACCAATTGAGTACAAAAAAGGCGAACTTTGATCAAACAACTCAACCCCTCGATTTGCGTTAAAGGTGTTTTTGATTCATTATAAAGGGGTAAAATGCATGTTTTTAATGTTTTACATTTGTTCCAGCCATTAAAATTGGCAAACAAATGATCTATGATGCATTTTGAGTCATTGGGGTACCTTTTGTAATTTTTCAAAAGTTGAAATTCTGCTAAAAATCGAAGCAGAAAACGCGTTTTCAAAGCAAACGCGACTACAAGTCGCGTTTCTAGAATCGCGTTTTCAATTCTGCACCTGCAGAAAAGAAAACGCGCCTTCAAAACGCGACCCAAAGTCGCGTTTTAATGGAATTCGCGTTTTCAAGCCTGGATCAAGACTCAAAAACGCGACTTCAGAAACGCGACTCGAAGTCGCGTTTTCAAACACAGTCGCGTTTTCATTCCTGCAAGATTTGGGCAGAAAACGCGACTTCAAAACGCGAGTTGAAGGCGCGTTTTGAGTCGCGTTTTGTGTGTCTGAATATAGCCTTCAGAAACGCGATTTCAGCTTCATTTTTTCCTCTCTTTTTAATTTTTCAGGCGCGTTTTTCTTCTTCTCTTCTACCCACCTCACAAATCTTCATTTTTACTCCATAATCTTGCTAGAAATCATCACCCCAACACCTTTTGAGCTTCATACAACCTTTTTAACCGATTAAAATTCAAGAAAAACACTTAAAATCAGGTTTTTGAAGCATTGAAGGTTAGGGTTCTTAAACTCCAATTTCTTCAATTGGAGGTCAATTGGAGGTTGTTTCATAGGGCTTTTTGCATTTTTAGCATCACCAAACATCCTTCTACGTGACTGAGGTAAGTTTCTTCATCAAATCTTTTGATTTTAGAAGTTCATATTTTTTATCCTGAGCTATCTGACATCTTTTAATTTCGAAAATTTGATGAGGTTCATGGCTATTTTTGATTTTATTCATGATTATTATGATTGTTTAAGCATGTTTAAATGTTTAAATGTAGCAATTTATTGGTTTTCAAGTACTTTAAAATTCACAATTGCTATATTTAGATGAAATTGGAAAAAGGAACTAGGATGTTTTTGAGCCATTGGTGATGTTAAATTATGGTTAAAAAGGGTTAGTTGATGATGTTTAAGCATGTGCATTGTGTATAGTGAGTAATTTGGTTGATTTGGTGAGTTAGTTAGTTTAATTTTTGCCTAAACATGATTATAGCTAAAAGCATATTATTATTGTTAATTCTAAATAGTTATAATCATAATTGCTCCTATTTTCACTAATTGAATTATAATTGATACATATCTTGTGTAATTTGGTGATTTTGGGCAACTTTAGGCAGAAAATATGTCTTGTACGATCATTGAATGATTAGAACTTGAGCAATTGTATTTGAGGTTATTTGGATTAATGCTGAACTTTTGTTGCCAAAAAAATGAGTTGTAGTACATGTGAATAATTGAAATATTTTTTAGGTACTATGCCAAGAGGAAGAAGAGCGGTACTTTCATCCTCTAGTAGTGAGGAGAGGGAGGTTAATGAAGAGATGGAGGTGACTGAAGAGGAGAATTCACCTTCTCCTCCACCAATTAACCGTCGACCTGGTGAGGGCACCTCCCGTGGAGCGGGAAGATCGGTATTTGACAGTGCTAGGTTCAACACTCGCAGGAATCAGGAGTGGCATGAGGCGCGTGCTAATTTGGAGTTTTTGTTTGAGATGCACGTCAGTCCACCAGTTGAGATGATGTACAACATCTCAGAAGCTTTTGCTCAGCTAGGATGGGCTCCGATTCTCACCCTTCCAAACCATTACTACCCAGACCTGGTGCGCGAGTTTTACGCCAACATTGAAAGTAAGGCGCGCCATAGTGGAGAAATAATTGAGTCCTGGGTGCGTGGAAGACGAATCACCTTGTCACGGCAAGATTTGGCTGCTATTTTGGGGTGTATGGATGACGGACGTCCAGTAGACTTGAAGAAGGAGTTTGTTCCCCCGAATAGGAGGTGGGATCCATCATTGGCCATGGCTAGGTTTGGTCTCGAGTACCAACCTTTTCGCTCTACCA
Organism: Coffea arabica; assembly: GCF_036785885.1. Taxonomy (NCBI): domain Eukaryota; kingdom Viridiplantae; phylum Streptophyta; class Magnoliopsida; order Gentianales; family Rubiaceae; genus Coffea; species Coffea arabica. The sequence continues at coordinate 43,602,349 of NC_092323.1, forward strand.
GAAAGGAGACTATATTGGCAAATGTATTCGAACCTCGTCATCGGCTTATCATTTACATGATGGCTCACAATGTCATCCCAAAGAAGACGGGGCACACGGAGGTTCGCAAGAGCGATATTTACTTCCTTGATTACATGTTCCACAACCGAACTTCCCCGTATGCTCGAATTTCATTGCCGAACATCATCATCAGCCACATTAGGTCTACGGCGAGGCGTAAGACAACTTCTTTCAAACTTTCATTTCCTCGTCTACTGACTTTATTCTTCCCCCGTTTTGAAGTTCCCTTGGAAGGCATGCGGCGGGAGTATGTTCCACCACGTGCTGAGATGACTATCACTACTCTTCGCCGCCTTGGTATTGGCACGGGAGACATTCCACGCCCTGTTCAGGAGCGGAGACAAAAGGCTAGACATGGTCGCGATGGAGCTGGACCATCTACTGCAGCACCACCTCCTCCTCCGCCACAGACCAACTGGCAGCGGCTTTTCGGTCGCTTGGACGACATCGACCATCATTTAGCCAGAATGGATACTCGCCTGGACCGAATTGAAGATCATTTAGTAACTAGTAGATCGTTGACTGTGGATGGTTGAGCGGTCGATGACTCATGATTCAAGGCTTCACTGGACCGCAGTCATCTCACTTGGGGAGTCACTTGTTCCTTTCTTCTGTTTCTTTTCTTTTCTTTCCCTACACATTGAGGACAATGTGTATTCTAAGTGTGGGGGAAGAAATGTGTGGTACTTGTGATTTTAGTTGTGTTTGATATAATTCTTGTGCTTAAATGGTGTTTCTTGTGGTTGCTGGCAGGGAGATTTAGTCCACTTTTAAGGGGAGACTCTGTCAAAATTTTTCCAAAACCTTATACATATATATGTTATTAACTATAATAAATAAATAAAATTTTGTCACTTATCCTTTTGAAATAAATATATGCGGTTTTGATACTTCTTTTCTCATGAAATTTGGAAATGATTTTTATGTGATTATAATTTTTACATCTATAGGAAAGTATATCTAGTAAAGTGGAGAAAATTATGCCTACATTTTGTATATTTGATGAAAATTCTTCTTTTTATCTAATTTTATAAGATAAGAAATTAATATGGTTAATAAGTGTCATACTCTTCTCATGATTACTCTTAGAGGGAATTTTATTATATATTGTTAAAAAAAATAAAAAAAAAATGGTTATTCTACTCCAATGATTCTCGTACCGAGTAACCGGGGGTTGGCATCTACAAATGTCGACATTCGCGTAAAAAGGTACTTGAATTAAGAGTATGCAAAGCAACTTGAGTATGTGAAATGTTGAGTAACCGGGGATCTGCATCTAAAAATGTTGATCTTCGCGTCAAAAGGCATTTTTCACAACTTAAGTAATATTTAATCCTTAAAATATATATATATATATATATATATATATATATATATATATATATATATATATATATATATATAAAGTAAATTAAATCCCTCTTTAAGAAAAATAAGAAGTTGATCATGAGATTAGTTAGCATCTTTATTGACTATAGGAGTTGCTTGCTTGCGAAATTGGATAAAAATAAGAAGTTGAGTTGAATTGGTAAAATTATGGTATACTTGGCTCTTCTTTGCTTGATATTATGAGTACTTGAACTTAATGGAAAGATCACATAAGGGTTATTTACCTTGATTCAAGGAAATGGAGTTGAAATACTACATATGTTTATTTTAAATTTTTGGATCATTGATGGTTGGAATTTTATATTGCTTGAGGACAAGCAATGATTCAAGTGTGGGGGTATTTGATAAGAGTTTATTTTACGTATTTTTTAGTGCATTTTATTAGTTAATTTTGAGTTGATTATTTAGTTTTATAATTAAAATAAAGAGGTTTTTGGTAAAATTATATATTTTTGGTAAAAGTGGATAATATTGCATTTCTATTGATTTTAATAGTAAAAACTTCATTTTTATGCAGGAATAATGAATCAATCACCAAAGGAGGTCAATTGAGGTGAAAAATAGAGATTTGGTGATGAATTTAAGTGGCAACAAGAAGAATGAAGTGAAAAACGTTCAAGTGAGGAAATGCAATACAAGTCAGTTTTGACACTTTTCAGTATTTTGACCATATCTGGAGCTACACTTATCGGATTGAGGTGCTTTTTATACCATTTTAAAGCTAAGAAAGAGACCTACAATTCGTATGAAGACATCGAAATCCATTTCTGCCATCTTCATGGGCAAAACGTTGGAATACAGAAGCTGCATCCTGTGGTCGGAAGTTAAAACAGAGGTTTGAACAGGTGACAGTATTTCGATCATATCTCAGGCTACAAAGCTCCGATTTGGATGATTCTTGAAGCATTGGAAAGCTAACTCAAAGGGCTACAACTTTTGTGTTTTGCACAAAAGCTAGTTCGGCCTTTATGATAGAGAAAATCGCAGATGAAATAAGGCCAAAGTGAATACGCGAGTACACAAAACGTGACTTGTAACCGCGTTTTGTGTAGGCGCGTTTTATAGCCGAAATTCTGCAATTTGACTCAGCCAATTCTCTTGTGTTCATACCACTTTCCAGCTATAAGATGCAAGGGAATTCGGTGCACATGCTTCAGAAGACAAAAGGGCAAGAAAAGTGGCTTATTTTCAAGTCAAAAATATTGGTTTTTGACTATGCTAACAAAGTGGAGATTTGGGAATCAAAGGAGAGAATTTGACTTGGAAAAATGGAGCATTTGAGTGTTTTTTTTATGCAGAGATATGGGGAGAGATCTGGGATCCATTCGTAGCTTAGCTTCTTACAGAAAAACATATTCTCTCTAGCTAGGTACTTGCAAAGGACAATTGAGGTTTCATCTTGTAATCATCTAAGTTCAAGACAAGGAGATTTTTGGAAGGCTTAACCATATCTTGGCTAAGACTTTCTTTACTCTTTTTGTATTTGTAAATTCATGATGATTTGCATTAATGAAGTTATGAGTGTTTCATCATTCATGAGTAGCTAATTTCCTTTATCTAGGGAGTAGATGAAGCTTATGGCCAAATGATATGAAGTGATTGTGATTTATGCTTGTTATGTCTTGTATTAACTTATCTACTTGTGTATGTTGGATTACTTGTTGTTGCTTGATCACCAATAGCAGGTTTATAGTTGTTTTTACTCATTGAGAAATGGTAAAAATAATGGAATGACATAAGTAGAGCTTGAGTAGTATATTCATGAGAATAGAAATACATTCAAGTGGATGAAATCTGCATTTCATGTGTGAATAAGAACAGATTTAGTATTTACCAAGAGATTAGGAAAAACTAATCTGTTTTAACCCATTATTATCATGAGAATGTGATTTTGGTATTTCTGGAAATGAATCCTTGGTTAAACAAGAGCAGTAACAAGTGTTGAATTAATTCATTTTAGATCTTTTGTGTTATAAGTGGAATCTACATCCCTAGATCTTAATATTTAGTGAATTCTACTCCTATTGTGAAATTGCATTTATCTATTTAAGAATTTTTGTAGTTGAATTAAAATCTGAAGTTTCTGCTCAAATTAATTGTGAGTCTAAATAATAGAGTAAATTAGTATCTAATAATTGTTTTAAATTGCTCCTCGTGGGATCGACCCGATACACATCTCGTACTACAATTGCGACCTGTATACTTGCAGTCCAACTGGTGTAAATTCGGAATTAAACTTGCATTGATAAAAAAAAATCCCGTCAGCAGTCATATGGCTTATCAAACTCTAGAAAATTCATGCTCGCTCTTTTAGTTTCGATAAAGAAGCGATTAAAACTTTTGAATTTGCACTTGATATGAAAGATTGAGAAAGTCGTAGTTATAAGGGTCGCTACTTCCATCTTTTAAAGGGTACGAGTTTTAGCAAAATTTCAACTTATATACCACTACTAATGGTAACTTGACTACCATAGACAATCCAAGTTCACTTCAACCTCAAATCGTCGCTCAAGTTTCAAGTTTACTCGCTTATCCCTCGAGCGAAAAGTTGGGCAGCACGCCCTTTGTATTTATCCATTTTTCCATTATTCAAGGTCTCAAAACCAACCAAACAAACCAGATAATAAACTTATCACCATGGATATCAAAACTGGAAACTAGTTTAAAGAAGAAATGATACGTGACAGATTTGTCATCTTTCGGTGTTTTGGTCATAACTGTAGCTAAGTATATCGGATCGAGGTAAATTTGATGATGTTTCGAAGTTAAAACATAGGCCTACAACTTTGATGTGGGAATCAAACTCCAATTCAAGCATTATTAGGGTCGAAATTGGCAAAAATAGAGACATAAAAATTCTGTCAGAGCCAAAACAGGACAACTAAACAGTTTTGGTAAAATGGCTATAACTTGGTGTAGGAAAATCGAAATTGAGCTTCGTCAGCGGCGTTTAAAACTAGATTCATAGAGGTTTCTAACGGTATAAAAATCAGATTCTAGTTCATCTCCTACAACTACCGACAAGCTCAGGAAATTGATCGAAATTCACCACCAAAAGTTGGAAATTCAACTTTTAACTCTAAAATGTAACAATCAAGCCAATAATCACTTCACAAATTCCATTTCCAAGCTCAATAATAACATTTGCTAGTTAAACAACAATAATCAAAACTGAAAAATGCAAACCCAAGCTGAAAATTCCACTACACCATCAAAGCTACAAAATCAACCATAGCAAGTCAAGATTAAAAGCTTCTATACCAAACTTAGTAAGATTAAGCAAGAGAAAATGAAGTTTTAGCCTTATACCTTCCAAAAGCCTTTATGAAAGTGAATAACCAACCACTATCTCCCAAGATTTTCACCGCTCCTAACTTCCTAAGCACCAAGATGAAACTTTAATAGGTTTAGTTTGTTGATTTCACTCAAACAAGGCTTGATTCAATGTTGGAAATGAAAAGTTTCCTTCACTCTTTTTTTCTCTCTTGCTCTCGGCCAACCAAGAAGAAAAAGTGAAGAAGATGAACCAAATTAGAAGATAAGAAGGAAAGGAATTTGCTTGGTCAAAACTTCTTAGTTTTCTAACAAGTGTCACACTATGGTTTAATCTCAAAATTTTTTTCTTTTCTGTATTTTTCTAAGCCAAGAATTTCAGCTGCCTTGAGGGATATTTTGGGGCTGATTTTTCTGAAATAAAAATAAGGAGAATAAAGTAATAAAATATTGTTCAAGTGGTGCACTCAATCGGTAGCAAACGGTGCACGTCGATTCAAGCTTATTTTCTTTAACTCTCGCGTACTTGTATTTTAATTTTTGATTCACTAACTTATTAATAGCACTTGTAATTACACACATCCTCTTATCTAAAACTTACTCTTAACCACCAAATTTAGTACATACACCTCACCAATTAATCACACTACCAAAATACGCAAAATCCTATTTTACCCTAACTATAAAACTAAAGGTAAAACTCTTATTTCGATTATTTATTATGACTATTGAAGGAGTAAATGAGTAGTAAATATATTATAAAGTAATTTATTTAAAATAAAAGGGAATTATAAGAAAATATAAGCAAATTTTCAAGTCGTCACAGCCGTTGCCGGGGAGCGGCAATGTTAGGGCCTAATTAACTTTATTAATTTAGACATTATTTGTATTTACTAGTCAAATTGTTTATAATTAAGTTAGGATTTTTATTAGCTTTTGTTAATTAATTGCTACATAATCTCTTTTATTTTTATTTGTAGTGTATGCACCGGGCGTTACAGGTAGTAGCACGTTTTGGTCCGAAAATTGAAAGGACACTTTGTAGACAAAGAAGGCATGCACCACAACAACAAGAAGAAGAGATTCAACCAATAGAGGGAATTGCAATAGAGTTACGTTTTGAAAAAGAAATGACGGAAAACGAAACAAATAGGCGAGTTTTAAGGGATTTCGCTCTACCGGGAACTCAAGAATCCCAAACAAGTATAGCGCGGCAAACGGTAAACACTAATAATTTTGAGATTAAACCATCATTAATCCAAATGGTGCAACAATCTCAATTTGGAGGTAATGCCGTAGAGGATCCAAATGCACACTTAGCCACATTTTTGGAGATATATGATACTATTTAAATGAATGGAGTTAGTAAGGATGCAATAAGGCTAAGGTTGTTCCCATTTTTGTTAAGAGATAAAACTAAAATTTGGCTACATTCTTATGTCCCTAATACCTTCACCACTTGGGATGATTTATCTAAGGCATTTTTGAATAAATATTTTCTACCGGGTAAAATAGCTAAGCTTAGAATGGAATCACTAGTTTTAGTCAATTTGATGGTGAATCGTTCTATGAAACTTGGGAACGGTTTAGAGAGTTGTTTCGGAGATGTCCACATCATGGATTTTCTGATTGGCTCATTGTACAAACCTTCTATAAATGTTTATCTTTATCTTCTAAAACGACTATTGATGCAGCCGCAAGTGGTGCTTTAATGGGTAAATCACCCGAAGAACCTCAAAATTTGATTGAAGAAATGGCGGCCAACAACTATCAATGGGCTAATGAAAGAGGTAATCCAAGGCGACCGGCAGGTATGATTGAAACTAATGCTATCAACATGCTTAGTGCGCAAATGAACAATATGATACAAATGTTACGTCGTCAAACCGGATATGGTCCGAGTTCTTCTACTAATGCACAAGTTGTTTGTTGTTCCATATGTGTGTTCATCTCAGTCCGTATCTTTTGATGATGACAAAATAAATGCATGACACTAATATTCCCTAAAATAGATGTTTTCAGATTTGGAGCAAAACTGGCTGACAAATGTTGAAGCATGTGTCGGACGCACAAAAAGTCTGCATCGGCCATCCGACAACCTTCGAGTAACTTCGGACGCGTAAGGAACTCACTCTCGGACGTCCGAAGAAAATGAGCCAAGCTCTCTAAACTCACTGACTTCGCTCGGACGAACAATACCAGAGTACCGAACGTCCGACAAACGGTGCGACACTTCGGACGCAAAGTATTGAAGCACCGGACGTCTTAAACATTTCAAGAAAACTTCTTGAACTCACTATCTGCGATTGGACGCGGAAAACCTGCCTATCAGACGTCCGACACCACCAACGGCTAGTTGACTTTTCAGCTGCCTTCTATTCGTTGATAGCATTTATTGGAGTACTTTTTGGTCCCTTATAAATAGAAAAAGTCAACCACTTCAGAATTACTTTTGCACATTGAGACTACATCAGATCTTGAGTGATTCAAGTGTGAGAATACTCCAAAAGGAAGATTTGTACTCTTAGTTGTGCAATTTTCAATAAACTTTTCAAGTGTGTTTCAGTTTCTTCAATAGTGTAGTTTTGTGAGGGTTATCCGAGTGATTGTAAAACTTCTTTACTTGATCAAGTGAGACTTGAGGCAAGGAGGAAGTGATCCTTCCTTTGTACATAAGAGATTGGTTGTAAGTTGATCAACTTGAAGAAACTTGCTATATAAAGTGATATTCAAACTCAAGTCGAGTTTGAAACTTAGTTTGCTATTCTATCTCTCTACTTACTGTCTTGCAATTTAAACTGCTTATTTCTTTTACTCACAATCACTTCTACTTATTCATTAATTGTTCCTTTGTGAGGTCCTTTAGAAAAAGAGGGCAAGTTCTAGAAAAAGTGACTCACATCTTGACTAGTTTTTAAACCACCTAATTCACCCCCTCTTCGGTTGTCTTCGATCTTTATAATTGGTATCAGAACTTGGTCTCTTAGAGATTAAGCTCAATCGGTTTTGGAGTAAAAATGACAACCAACAATGCCATGTTCTTCGAGAGACAATCAGTCATTAGACCTCCAATGTTCAATGGATCAAATTATATGAGTTGGAAGGAAAGGATGATTATTTTCTTATAATCTATTGATATTGAGCTATGATTTATTGTCAATGAAGGTCCATATGATGCCTCTATTATTGATGAAGATACAAACAGGTCGAGACCAAAAATAAGAAGTGAGCTGACTGCTGAAGATAGAACTCATCTCACTCTAAATGCCAAGGCGATGAATGTACTATATAGTGCTTTAGATTCAAATGAATCTATTAGAGCCAAGGGCTACAAATCTGCAAAAGAGATTTGGGATAAACTTAGAGAAATCCATGAGAGAAGTGAGAATGTGAGAGAACAGAAGAAATCCATTTTGGTCACTAAGTATGAATCTTTTAAGATGGAACCTCATGAAAATATTGACAAGACGTATTGCAGATTCAATGATCTTATTAAGGATTTAGAAGTGCTTGAGAAGGATTACTCTCTAGGTGAGAAAAATAGAAAAATTCTGAATGCCTTATCAAAGGATTGGGAGAGTAAAATGACTGCCATTGAGGAAGCCAAAGATCTAAATACATTATCTATTGAATCTCTTATTAATTCACTGACTTCTTATGAGTTAAAACTCAAGTCCAAAGTACAGAAAAAAGAAGACATAAAGATGAGAAAGAATATTGTTTTGAAGGCCTCACAAGATAAAGATGATATAGCCTCCCTGGATGGAGATGACATGAAAGGTAATGACAGTGATATTGCACTCATCACACGAGGTTTCAAAAGAATACTCAACAAGAGAAGATTCAGAAAAGGTGGACCTAGCAATTCCTTTCCGAATCAGTTCAACAACTTAAGAAACAAAGGAAAGTCAGAGTTCAACAGAAAGCAAACTGATAAGTGCTTTGAATGTGGCCAACCTGGATACTATGCAAATGAGTGTCCAATGAAGAAAAAGAAGGAGAGCAAGGTTGAATGAAAACCAAAGTTCAATAATTTTCAGATCATCTGGAATGACTGGAATTCAGAAGGTGAAGTCGAAAAAGAAGAGAAATCTGCCCAAGTGGCTTTCATGGCCATTGGTGATGAAGAGGTAAACACATATAACTCTTAAACTGATAGTGATAGTGAATCCGATGATGATGTTAATTTGTTTTTAGAAAAAATACACAACAGTTTGAAAGAATCCTATGTTAGAAACAAGGAATTAAAACAGAAAATTAACTTTCTGATACAAGACAATACAAGTCTTTTTCGACAAAAAAATGTCTAAGAAATGAAAATGAGAGCCTGAAAAGGATTGAAACTGATTTGCATGCTGAACTTGATAGAAAAACAAAGCTCTGTAACATGCTCAAAAATGAACAAAGCAACTTGAAAAGAAGAATGGATGATCTTAATCATATGCTTCAACATAAGAAACAAAACAGGTTTCAAAGGAATGACGCAAAACCTCATTTTGGCACTCATCAGATAAGACTGAATCAAAATGCAAATGAGTTTGCTATTCGTAGGAAAAGACAAGTCAGATTTATTAAACCTGTTCATTTGAATAAGTCTTTAACTGAATGTAGTTTATGTTGTCAATTTGACCACATAAAAAATAATTGTTATGTAAGGAAAAATATGAAAAATGGCATGAGATGCATGTGAATGGTCACATAATGCTAACTCTCAAGAACCCAAAAAGTAAAGGGTACCAAAAATTATCTTGTGGACTTCTATGTAGATGAACCTGATGAACACTGTTAAGGAATCAAAGTAGTTCATAGATAGTGGATGCTCAAGACATATGACTGGTGATACATCACAGTTCATCAAGCTCAAGCCAAAAGCAAGAGGAAAAGTGACTTTTAGAGATGACAACAAAGCCAAAACTGTTGGAATTGGTGATGTTGGTAAGAATGGTCAAACCTTTGTTCACAATGTTCTTTTAGTTAAAAATTTGAGATACAACTTGCTAAGTGCTAGTCAATTGTGTGATAGGAATTTGTTGGTGTTATTTAAAAAGTATGAATTCCTTATTCTTGACTCAAAATTCAACACTATTTTCAAAGGAAAAAGAGTAAATGACATTTATGTAGTTATCCTTGAAAAAGTTGATTCCTCTAGCCTTAGTTGTCTCAAAGCAGCAAATGAGAACCCCTGGCTGTGGCATAGAAGGCTCTGTCATTTCAATATGGATTTGCTAAAAGAAATTTCCAAAAAAGAACTTGTTAGAGGGTTTCCAAAAATCAAATTTGAAAAAGACCGAATATGTGATGCTTGCCAATTTGGAAAACAAATCAAGATATCTTTTAAACCCAAGAAATGTGTTTCTACTTCAAAACCTCTAGAACTTTTATATCTTGATCTATTTGGTCATACTCAAACCACTAGCCTAGGTGGCAAAAGATTTTGTCTTGTTGTTGTTGATGATTATTCTAGATACACTTGGGTGATGTTCCTTGCACACAAAGATGATGCTTTCAAAAACTTTATTTCACTATTTGCAAACGTTCAGAATCTGATTGGTTTGAAAATCATCAAAATAAAGAGTGACAATGGCTCAGAATTTCGTTTCTGCGGTTTTTCAAAATTTTGTGATAACAATGACATTACACATGAATTTTCTATTGCAAGAGTCCCCCGACAAAATGGGGTTGTTGAAAGAAAAAATAGAACTCTCCAAGAGGCAGCTAGAATCATGCTTAGTGAATGTAATTTACCAAAGTATTTTTGGATTGAAGCTGTAAACACAGCCTGCTATACCATGAACAGAGTTCTTTTAAGACCAATTTTGAACAAAACTTCCTACGAGCTGATGTTTGATAAAAAAACCTGTTGTTGGATATTTTAAAGTCTTTGGTTGTAGATGCTTCATTCTAAATATCAAAGAACACCTTAGAAAGTTTGATAAAAATCTGATGAGAGAATCTTCTTGAAATATTGTGAGAATAAGAGAGGTTTTAGAGTCTATAATCCTAGAACTCTAGTTATAGAGGAAGCTATATACGTTACTTTTGATGAATCTAATGGTAACATTTCCATGACTTGTGGTGAAGATGATGCTGCAGGTGTTCAAGAAAAACTAAAGAAGCTAACAATCAGTGACCAAGGTACTGCTTCATCAGAAAATGATTCAAAGGAAGATGAAACTCAAGACAGTCCAACTAGAGAAAACAACAACAGAGACACTACCACTCCTGATGATCTTCCAAGAGCCTGGAAATTTGTCCAAAACCATCCTAAAGAACTTATCATTGGTGACCCATCCAAAAAGGTCAGAACACGTTCCTCCTCTAGACAACTAATAGATAATTTTGCTTTGGTCTCACATTTTGAGCCCAAAAATATTGTTGATGCATTGTAAGATGAGAACTGGATTTTATCTATGGAAGAGGAGTTAAATCAATTTGAAAGAAATAAGGTTTAGATATTAGTTCTAGACTACAAGATCATCCCATCATTGGCACTAAGTGGGCTTTTAGAAACAAAATGAATGACAAAGGTGAAGTAGTAAGAAATAAGGCCAAACTGGTAGTTAAGGGATACACTCAAGAAGAAGGAATAGATTTTGATGAATCATTTGCACCCGTAGCTAGGCTAGAATCGATTAGAATGTTTTTGGCCTTCGCATGCTTCAAGAACTTTAAATTATTTCAAATAAATGTTAAAAGTGCTTTCTTAAATGGATTTATTGATCAAGAAGTTTATGTTGATCAACCTCTTGGTTTTGAAAATGAATTTTATCCAAATCATGCTTTTAAACTTTCAAAAGCCTTGTATGGATTGAAACAAGCTCCAAGAGCATGGTATGAACGTTTGAGTGGTTTCTTGATTGAAAATAGTTTTAAAAGAGGCATTGTGGATACTATTCTTTTCACTAAATAAAGTTCACGTGATCTTTTAATTGTGCAAATATATGTGGATGATATCATATTTGGTACTACTAATGAGAGCTTGTGCAAGAATTTTTTCAACATCATGTAAAAAGAGTTTGAAATGAGCATCATGAGAGAATTAAATTTTTTCCTTGGACTTCAAATGGTTCAAATTCGAGATGGAACATTCATCAATCAAACCAAATACACCAAGGAGCTGCTAAAAAGATTTGGAATGGAGGATTCAAAGCAAGTTGGAACACCTATGTGCACATTTACCCAGCTTGACAAGGATGAAGAATGTACAAAAGTTGATGAAAAGAAGTATAGAGGTATAATTGGTAGTTTGCTTTACTTAACTGCTAGTAGACCTGATATTATGTTTGTTGTGTGCCTATATGCTCGTTTTCAGTTTTGTCCAAAAGAATCACATTTGAATGTGGTAAAAAGGATTCTTAGATATCTAAAAGGAACCTTGAATTTTGGCCTTTGGTATCCTAAGTGTCATGAACTTCCTCCATGTGGATTCTCTGATGCTGACTTTGGTGGCTGTAGGGTAGATAGAAAAAGTACAACAGGTATATGTAACTTTCTTGGAAATTGCTTAGTGTCTTGATTTAGCAAAAAACAGAATGCTATTTCTTTGTCTACAACTGAGGCTGAATATGTTGCTACCGGTACTTGTTGTGCTCAACTGTTATGGATGAAAAACACATTGAATGATTTTGGTTTGGTGTATGATTGTGTGCCTATGTATTGTGATAACACTAGTGCCATCAATTTGACAAAAAAATCTTATTCAGCATTCTAGGACTAATCACATAGACATAAAGTATCATTTCATTCATGATCTTGTCCACAATGGTACAATTTGTGTTCAATATGTTTGTTTTAAAGATCAAATTGCTGATATCCTCACAAAAGCCCTCCCACTGGATTAATTTGTGTATCTGAGAACAAAACTGGGCGTTTCAGAAAAAAGTTTCTAAGATTTTTTTCTGGTCTTTCTCTATCGGACGTCCGACAGTGTTCTTCATTTCTTTTCCAAAAAAATTTTGGTTCGAACGACTGTGTCGGACGCTTCACTTCGTTCGGCCGTCCTACACTCAAAAATTGAGTCTTATAAAGAACTTCTCAGCGTCGTTCAGTTCATTCTTACCATTCATCTTGGACGCAACTTTTCACATTCTCTCTCAGTTCAAAATTCAAATTCGTCTCTCTTTGGAACAAGTTTCAAGAAATTACTCTGACCGACACCTTCTCACACCTATTGTGTGTTTATTGCACTTCATATCTTTCCCCAACCGCCAACTACACTATAAATCTCAATTTCTATCCTAAACCCAAAATCACTAAAACTCACTCTCTGTGGACAATTTGTGCATCCATTATAGTTCATACTGAACTCTTTCACTGTTTAGTACTCATTTGCACTATATCACACAACACAAACACCACTGCATTTCAATCATGGTGAGAATTAGAGGGGGATCCGTGAGTGCCGGACGCTCTTTCAAACTGCGTGATGAAGAGGATGAAGATCAAGTTATTGAACCCTCCATCAAATCATCCAAGAAGAAAACTGGAAATCGTGGTGGAAAAACGAAACAATCTGCAAGAAAAAACAGAATGTGCAGACCAGAGAGCCATCTGCTGAACCATCTATTGAGCAGATGGAGGAACAGTAATCTGAGAAGCATCCAATGAGTGACAACGAAGAGGAACCAGCGCAGCCCATCAATGCAAATGTAACTGTAACCAAATCACCCAGGAAAGGAAAACGGACTGCAAAAAGGAAGAGTATTGCTCAACCCAAGGAAAAGCAAACTGTTGATCCTTCTGGGGATCAACAGAATGCAGAAAAAACTGTTGAGGATCAGCAAAATGAGGAACCATCTACCAGGAAATCACCAAGGACAAGGTCTGGTGTCCAAAGTGCTGCACAATCTGCTCAGCGCAGTAGAAAAAGAAAGCGGCCTAAGCAGCCTGAGACTCAAACTGCTACTGAACCCACTTCTCTACCCAAGTTCATCGATGATGAAGCCCGAGACAGGTTCGAATGGATTTCGCAGAAGGACTTCATCACCCAGAGGATCATCATCCCCTAGGAATTCCGTAATCTTGATCTTGAACCTGTTCTCAACCTGTTTGAATTCCAAAAATGGACCCATCTGTTAACCATTCCAAACACATACTATCCTGACATGCTCCATCAGTTTTTTGCTAATCTTAGGAAAGGCAGATCACATACTGATTTCATTTCTCGTGTCAACTCTGTTAACATTGAACTGAATCCTGACATTGTTAACTCTGTTTTGGAAACCAAAATTGAAGTGGTTTTAAAGGCAAAATTGTAAACTTCTTTTCATACGAGGAATTTCCCTCTGCATACCATCACTTTCATGTTGTAAAATTAATGACCTACTTTCAATCTCATTTTAATACTCCTGTTGAGGCTAGATTAGAGGATCTGAACCCTCAGAATCTGATTATTTTCACCATAATTTCAAACTTGTTGGTGCCCACTGATGGCCACCGAACTGATGCAAATAAAGTGAAACTTTACTTGTTCTACTATTTTTTGGAAAAAATCTGAATTAATTTTGGTTTTGTCATGTGTAAGTTTTTGCTCAAGATAAGTTCTGACAGCCGTAGGAAACTGTCCTATGAAAAATTTTTGACTCCTATTTTCAATCATTTTTAAATTTCTTTTACTGGCAAATCCCCAAAAGAGAGTGCATCAACTGTGTTTTCAAAGACTTACTTTGAGAGGAAAAATCTGAAATTTTTTTAGGGTCACTGGTGCTACAAAAACATTATCTCTGAGTCTAGGAGAAAAAATCTTCATGAAACCCCTGTCACCCTAGGACTTCTCGTGACCAGTCAATGTATGTGACACCCTTTACCATTCATCCCAGAAAATCAGTCTCTAAATTTCCTTCATCCAACCTTGAGGTCATCACTCTGCTTGAGGACCTTAAACAACATATCTTGCTTCTTGAAGATGGCTTGATGATGACCATGACTTCTGATCAACAAGCCACCTTTGTTGCCAAAAGGAATCTGCTCGTACCTCCCATTCCTCCTGAAAATGAAAATGCACACCGAAAGGAGTCTAAAACTGAGCCAACCACTGAGGCCACTCTAGAGTACCATGCCTCCAGTTCTCAACCACAAGACAAGGGAAAAGATCCGGCAATTGAAGAAGAAACTGAAGAAGAGGAGGACGATAATGAGGATGAGGATACTGAGGAAGAAGACCCTGCTTAGTTTTGTTTGGCTAGAAGAAGACCTGGATCCTCCAAGATCACATTTTAGGCACCTCTGGGCATATGCACCTCATGGTAGTTCATAATTAACTCTTGGCATCCTTTGCATTTCAAACCTTATGTGTTTTGCATTAAGACTTCTACTTTTTCTTTCACTGCTGGTCTGTAAGAATATTTAGATATTTTGTGTGCTTTGAACTTGTGACTTGTTATTCCTATGTATTTGGATGAATGGTTGACACTGTTTGTTAGACAATATTCTGGATATGAATTTGTTGGACAATATTTTGGATGAATGTCTGTTGGTCTGTAATGAATTTGGTATTCCTATGATTTGTTGACTCATGATTTGTTGCATGAATGCTGAGTATGGTTGATTTAATATGGCCATGGTTGATTTAATGATGACAAAAAGGAGGAGAAATGGATTGAATATGAACTCTCTATGTGAGGGGGAGTCAACCTCTTCTAAGCTGAAGGGAGATGCAAAGAAGGAGATGCATTATGTAAGGGGGAGTATGTGTAAGGGAGAGCTATACTTAAAATTTCTTTAGCTCCATCCATTGTTTTGTCATTATAAAAAAGGCGGAGATTGTTCATCTCAGTCCGTATCTTTTAATGATGACAAAACAAATTGATGACACTAATATTCCCTAAAATAGATGTTTTCAGATTTGGAGCAAAACTGACTAACAAATGTTGAAGCATGTGTCGGACGCACAAAAAGTCTGCATCGGCCTTCCGACAACCTTCGAGTAACTTCGGACGCGTAAGGAACTCACTCTCGGACGTCCGAAGAAAAATGAGCCAAGCTCTCTAAACTCACTGACTTCGTTCAGATGAACAATACCTGAGTACCGGACGTCCGACAAACGGTGCGACACTTCGGACGCAAAGTATTGAAGTACCGGACGTCATAAACATTTCAAGAAAACTTCTTGAACTCACTACCTGCGATCGGATGCAGAAAACCTGCCTATCGGACGTCCGACACCACCAATGGCTAGTTGACTCTTCAGCTACCTTCTATCCGTTGACAGCATTTATTGGAGTACTTTTTGGTCCCTTATAAATAGAAAAAGTCAACCACTTCAGAATTACTTTTGCACATTGAGACTACATCAGATCTTGAGTGACTCAAGTGTGAAAATACTCCAAAAAGAAGATTTGTACTCTTAGTTGTGCAATTTTCAATAAGCTTTTCAAGTGTGTTTCAATTTCTTTAATAGTGTAGCTTTGTGAGGGTTATCCGAGTGATTGAAAAACTTTCTTACTTGATCAAGTGAGACTTGAGGCACGAAGGAAGTGATCCTTCCTTTGTACACAAGAGATTGGTTGTAAGTTGATCAACTTGAAGAAACTTGCTGTATAAAGTGATATTTAAACTCAAGTCGAGTTTGAAACTTGGTTTGCTATTCTATCTCTCTACTTACTATCTTGCAATATAAATTGCTTATTTCTTCTACTCACAATCACTTCTGCTTATTCATTAATTGTTCCTTTGTGAGGTCCTTTAGAAAAAGAGGGCAAGTTCTAGAAAAAGTGACTCACATCTTTGCTAGTTTTTAAACCACCTAATTCACGCTTTCTTAGGTTGTCTTCGATCCTTACAATGTGGAGGAGAACACGACCCTAACAAGTGTGTTGATGTTGAGTAGGCTCAATTTGTTAATAATTACAACAGGAATGCTCAAAACAACCTATACTCGAATATATATAATTCGGGGTGGAGAAATCATCCAAATTTTGGTTGGAAAGATCAAGGTAATTCTCAAAGGCCGACCAACCCACCAGAATTCCAACTGAGGCCACAACAGACGAATATTAAGCCGAATTGAGAGATTGTGGTAGAAAAATTGGCCAAAGGAACATCAGAAAGGTTGGACCAATTGACCGGGATGTATAGCAATTTAGAGGTTCAAATTCGTCAAATCGCCAACTCTATTAACAATAGAAACCCTGAAGAATTGTCAAGTAAAACCAAAGTCAACCCGAGAGAGCATGTCAATGCTATCACTCTTAGAAGTGGTAGAATAGTTGAGGGACCTAAGGTTGGCAATTCAAGTGGTGAACAAGATAAGGAGCAGGTAGTTGAATGGGAGAAAGAAAGCCGAAATGATCATGTTGTCATTGATATTGATACACTTCCCTCCAGGTTAAATTCCAACATGATTTTTTTTCCTCATAGGTTGAAGAAAGATAGAAAGGATAGGGAGTTTGACAAGTTCCTTAAAATTTTTTAACAATTGCACATTAGCATTCCTTTCATTGATGCTATTACATAGATTCCCTCTTATGCTCGTTTCTTGAAGGATATCATGTCAAAAAAGAGAAAGCTGGTGGATAATGAAATGATAGCGTTAATGGAGGAGTGCAGTGCATTGATTACGAATAAACTCCCTCCTAAATTGAAAGATCCGGAAAGCTTTTCTATTCCTTACACTATTGGTCAATTGCATTTTTCTAATGCTTTATGTGATTTAGGTGCAAGTGTGTCACTTATGCCACGATCAGTTGCCCCGGAGATTGGGACTTTGAGAGCTTAAAACTACCAATATTACATTGCAGTTGGCCGATCAGTCAATTACACATCCAATTGGTCTTTTAGAAAATGTGCTTATGAGGGTAAGGCAATCTATTATACCGGTGGATTTTGTTGTCTTAGATATTGAGGAAGATGTGAAAATGCCAATTATTCTAGGAAGACCGTTTTTATCCACTACACAAACCATTTGATGTGGAAAAAGGTAAGCTTTTATTCCGAGTTAATGGTGAGGAATTGAAATTTAATTTGATTAATAAAGAAGGGGGTATAGAGCCTATTGCTTTTGTTTCTAATATGACATGTGACGAAAAGGGTAACCAGGAATTGAGTGAAGATGTGAAATTTAAAAATCTCCTTAGTACTAACTTCAATGGTGTAGGAGCAAGGGAGACGAGGACAAGGATGGAAGTTGGCTTAATAAATTCGCCATTCCAAAAAGGAATAGGTGAAAAGTTAAATCGACTCGAAAAAGGCAAGCAAATTCTACTTCAAAGTGAAGTCGAGCCTTTATATGACAAGTCTAATACTCCTTCTTGGCATTTGAGAAAGTTAGACGATGGTAATACATGCACGGCTTGTCACACGGTGGAATGGCTCGGGAGTTTCGACCCGTGGGGAGAAAATCACTCCCCAAAGACATAAAAAAGATCCAAACCTTTTGAGTCGAGTCAACGGTTATAAACAAAAGCGCTAGTTGGGAGGCAACCCAATGTTTTTGTTAAAGATGTTAATTTGGTATGATTTTATGTTTAACATGTGCAATTAAGTTAGTTTGTTGTTTTTGTGTTATAGGTTTGGTAAATGGAGACAAAGATGACCATTTGAGGTGGAAAATGCGAAATTTGATCAAGGAACTCAATCCCGCGATTTGCTTTAAGGGTGTATTTGATCCATTAAAAAAGGGTACTATAGCTAGAGGAAAACAGGTTGTATATTCGTCCTCCAGTAGTAATGATATTGAGGTTAGTAAGAAGGTTGAAGTAAGTGAAGAGGAGAGGTCACCTTCTCCTCAACCGGTTAGCCGACAACCGGGTGAGGGCACTTCTCGTAGTGCCGTAGCGTCCGTTTTTAACAGTGTCAGGTTTTCTACTCTAAGGAATCAAGAGTGGCACGAGGAGCACACTGATTTGGAATTCATTTTTGAGATGCACGTGAGTCCAGAAGTTGAAATGGTTTATCGCATCTCGGAGGCGTTCGATCAACTTGGTTGGGCGCCGATTCTCACCTTGCCGACTTACTACTATCCGGACTTGGTGCGCAAGTTCTACGCCAACATTGAGTATAAAGCACGCCATAGTGGTGAGATGGTGGAATCTTGGGTGCGTGGGAGACGTATAGTCGTGTCACGTGAGCGCCTGGCTGCTATCTTGGGGTGTAGTGATCAAGGCCGGGCGGTCGACTTGAAAAAGGGATTCGTTGCACCAAATAGGCGGTGGGATCCGTCATAGGCCATGAATAGATTTGGTCTTGAGTACTAACCTTTTCGATCCTTAAGAGAGGAGACAATGTTGGCGAGTGTTTTCGAACCTCGCCACCGTCTCATTATCTACATGATGGCCCACAACGTCATACCTACGAAGACCAGGCATACGGAGGTCCGCAAAAGTGACATTTATTTTCTCGATTATATGTTTCACAATCAGAACTCCTCCTACGGTCGGATTCCCCTGCCGAACATCATCATTAGTCATATAAGGTCTACAGCAAGGCAGCGGATAACTTCATTCATATTGCCATTTCCTCATCTCTTCTATTTGGTGTTCAAGCATTTTGAAGTTAATTTGTAGGTATACAACGGCAATTTGTTATGCCTAGAACCGAATTATCGGCTTCTATCGTTCGTCATCTAGGTGTTGGCACGGAAACCATCCCTCGACTTGGTTGGAAAAGATGACAAAAGGCGCTCAAGAAGAAGCCGGGCTGTCTACCGTGGCACCACCACCTCCTCTGCCATTGCATTCCTCCCAATCCAATTAGCAGCGACTTTTTGGATGCTTGGACGACATTGAAAACCAGCTTGCCGGAATGAGCACCCGCCTACTCCACATTGAAGATCATCTTGGCATCCATCCACATCCCACGGGCGATGAAGATGACGACGAAGAGGATGATTGAAGCTGCATCTCTAGATTCATCTTTTCTTTCTTTTCTTTCTAGTTCTTTTAATTTTCGTATTGACGGATGTTTAACTTGTCCTTTTTCTCTTCCATTTCATCTTTGGAACAGTGTGAGTAAATTTTATATATTTTGGCAGCGGTTCGTGATTCATGGTTGATCTGGACCTCAACCATTGTACTAGGGAGTACTTCTTTCTAGCTTTTGTTTCTTTTCTTTCCCTACACATTGAGGACAATGTGTATTTTCAATGTGGGGGAGGAAATGTGTGGTACTTGTAGTATTTTTGTGTTTAATGTTTGGACATGTTATTGGAAATATTTCTTGTGCTTAAATGTCGTCTCTTTTGGGTTTGCTGGCAGGGAGTTTCATCCAATTTTAAGGAAAAACTTTGTCAAAATTTTTTCAAAATCTTGTCCAAAATTGCCCCCAAAATTTTCAATTTTTTCGATTTTATCCAAGGGTTTCACACTATTAGTAGTTCAAATTCCTTCTACTTTTGAGATAGATATATGTGACTTGAGAACTTCTTTCTCATTTAACTTGGAAATGACTATTATGTGATTATAATTTTTGCATCTGTAGAAAAGTATATCTAGTAAAGTGGAGAAAATTATGCCTACATTTTACATGTTTAGTAAAATTTCTTCTCTTTACTCAATTTTACATAGTTAAGTGATTAATATGGTCAATAAGTGTAACACTTTTCTCATGATTATTCTTTTGAGGAAATGTTTATTATCTTACTTAAAAGAAAAAACAAGTAGAAAAAAATGAATGATATAAAAAAAATTGAAAAATAAAGAAGAAGAAAGAGGAAAAGAGAATAAGAATTGCTCTACTCCAATGGTTCTTGTACTTAGTAACCGGGAGTCTTCATCTAAAAATGTCGACTTTCGCGTAAAATGGTACTCGAATTAAGAGTATGTAAGGCAACTTGAGTATGTGAAGTATTGAGTAACCGGTGATCTTCATCTAAAAATGTCGATCCTCGCGTCAAAAGGCACTTTCACAACTTGAGTAACATTTAACTATATTATATGAATAAATCCCTCCCTAAGTTGAATAAGAAGATGATCATGGGATTATATAGCATTTTTATTGACCATACGAGTTACTTACTTGAGACATTGGGTAAATGTGAGAAATTGAGTTGAACTAACATAATTAAGGTATAATTAACTCTCCTTTACTTAATATTATGAGTACTTGAGGATTAATGAATGATTGCATAATGGTTATTTACCTTGTCTTGAGAAAATGAAGTTGACTTGTGCACATATGTTTATTTTCAAAATTTTGGATCATTGTTGGGTTGTATTTCTAATTGCTTGAGGACAAGTAATGGTTCAAGTGTGAGGGTATTTGACAGGAGTATATTTTACGTGTTTTTAGTGTATTTTATTAGTTAATTTTGGTGTGTTTTAAGTAGTTTTGTAACTAATTAACTAGGGTTTTGGTAAAAATATGTATTTTGTAGTTTAAATGGCAAACATTGCATTTCTATGGATTTTAATGGTAAAAACTTCATGTTTTTGTAGATTTAACGATTCAATCATCAAAGGATGTGGATTGAGAAGAGAATTGGATGATTAGTGATGATTTGAAGTGTTTTAAGAAGACATGAAGTGCAAACATTCAAATGAAGAGATGCAAGTGAAGAAAGTTTTGACACATTTTCGTATTTTAGCTATATCTTGAGCTACAATAATCAGATCAAGGTGATCTTTACCATTGTGAAGCTAAGAGATACATCTACATTTGGTATGAAGATATCGAAGTCCAATTCAGTTGTTTTCCTGGTCAAAAAGTTGAAACACATAAGCTTCTTTGTGTGGTCGAGAGCTGAAACAGGGGATTGACCAATCAATGGTATTTCGATCATATCTCAATCCACAAAGCTCCAAAGTAGATGATTCTTGAAGCATTGAAAATCTAACTCAAGGAGCTACAACTTTCATGTTTTGCACAAAAGCTAGTTCGGCCCCCATCATAAAGAAAATAGCAGTTGAAATGAGGCTAAATTCACAGAAGTGAATACGCGACTTGAGAAAATGTGGGTGAAGTCGCGTATTCTTAAGTAGCGTATTGTAGCCTGATTTCTACAATTTGCTCAGCCACTTGCCTTGTTTTCACACTACTTTCCAGCTATAGTTGGAGAGAGAATTTTGGCTGCACATGCTTCTGAAGCAAAAAGGAAGAGAAAAGAAGCTTTATGTCTTATCAAAAACCACTTTTTGACTCTCTTAACATTTTTAGAGGTTAGAATCATGAGAAGGGGGCGTAGATCATATTAGAAGAAGTTCATATCAGATTTTAGGAAGAGAATTTAGAAGAAAGTCTTGTCTTGTTCTCTCTAGCTAGGACCTTTTGTGGAGAACAATTAGAGACTTCATTGTACACCATTTTGTTGAAGGAATTGAATATCAATTGGAGCTTCTTCATTATTTTGGCTAAGCTTTCCTTTTCTATCTTTAACTTGTGATTCATGATGTGTTCATGCAATGAAACAATGTGTTTTCTTGTTATATCTTACATGAGTAGCTAAATTTCTAGATCTAGGGAGTAGATGAAGCTTATGATTATTTGATATGAAGTGAATATGATTTACACTTGTTACACCTTGTATTAACTTGTCTATTTGTGCATGCTTACCACTTGTTGTTGCTTGATCACCAATAACAAACTCTTAGTTGTTATTATTCAATGAAAATTGGTAATAATGATGGAACAACATGAGTAAAGCTTGAGTAGTAGACTCATGAGAATAGAGGTACACTTAAATGGATTAAACTTGCATTTCATGAAAGAAACAAGAGTAGAACTAGTTATTCACCATGAGAATAGGGGAAACTAGACTATTGTTATTCTTGATTTTGATGATCACAAAAGCACTTTGAAATGTTTATCTAATTCTCTCCAAATATAAAAGTTTTGTTTTTTAGAGAATCAGGTACAAAGGAATCAAGGAAAGAAAATCAACCAAAAGAAGAAGCAAAAACAGGGTACTCATACCGGACGTCCAAAAGGAATCTGTCGGACGTCCGAAAGGATGAAGAACATCAAGAAGGAAACTCTGTCGGACGCTCGTAAGGAAGCATCGGACGTCTTGAAGGATCGGACGCATGCTTCGGACGCACATCAATCTCATCGGACGTCCTAAAAATTCCACAAAGCTTTGATAACTCTTTGGACGACGTTCGGACACAGAAGCTCGGACGATGACTAAGCTGTCGGACGTCCGACAGCCCCAACGGCTAGCTGACTCTTCATCTGCCTTCTATCCGTTGGAAGCATTAATGAAGCCCATTTTTGGTCCCCTTCAAATACAAATGATTCTGAACGAAGAAGGAACTTTTGCACACTTTGTTTACAAGATCTCAAGAGATATTTTAGCTTGAAAATAGTCTCCAAAGCTAGATTTGTTCTCCAAGTGGTGTGAATTTCTTGTGAGCATTTCTTTTGTGATTGAAAGTTTCTTTGGTGTAGCTTTGTTGAGGGTTATCTGAGTAATTGTAAAACTTCTTAGCTTGACTAAGTGAGGCTTAGGGCAAGGAGGAAGTGCTCCCTCCATTGTACATCTAGTTGATCATCTTTCATCAAAGAGAAGTTGCTCAACCTAGTGATTGGTCTTCAAGTTTGAGGAAAACTTGGTAGACAATCGGTTTGATATTCTATCTTATTCTTTTTTGTTTAATAAAATTCTCATTGCTTATCTATACTTGTTTTTCGAATCAATATTGCTCTCTTCTTCTAATCTACTTGATTGATCATTACTAGAAAAGAAGGTAAATTTTTATTAAGCAAAAAATTGCATAAATTTGATTAAGATTTTAATCAACCTAATTCACCCCCCCTCTTAGGTTGTCTTTGGGCCTTACAACTATTCTAGGCCATTTCATCATGAGAATGAGATTTGGTAATATTGGAAATGAATCCCTAGTTAAACAAGGGTTGTAACAAGAGGTAAATCTATTCATTTGTATTGTTTATACCATAAGTGGAATCTATATCCCTAGACTCCAGTTTTTAGTGAATTTTCTCCTTTGTATCTTGCAAGCTAGTTAGAGTTAGTTAGTTAACGGTAGCTATAACTTTTTCTACTCCAATTTATTGTTATTCTAAATAATAAAGTAAGGACCTAGTACTTGAAAAATCGCTCTCCGTGGGATCGACCCGATATTTGCCCTAACCTACTAATTTGACCTGTATACTTGCAGTCCAAACGGGTAAAATTCGGAATTAAACTTGTACTTATATCAAATGCCCATCATTATTTCTTGTAGGTGTCTTATAGGTGCACAATTGCTCGAGCCAGATTGTTGACTTAAATCATAGCTATTGAAAGGAAGGAGCCTTTTTTTTTTTTGTTTATCTGGGTTATGTGCTAGCAAAAGGAAAGCGGAAGAGAGATCACTTTCAACATCTTGTTGAGAAGATGCAGGCTAAGTTTGCTGGCTGAAATTCAAAATTACTATCTATGGGAGGCCGTACTTGTTTGCTATGTCTCGTCATCTATCCCCTTACAATTTTGCAATTATGGAGCCCCCTCAACGTATCTTAAATCAATTGGAGAGTATAATGTTCAAATTCTTTTGGGGTGAATTAGATGCCAAAGAGCATTGACATTGGATGCAATGGGACAAACTGTGTTACCCTCAAGAGGAGAATCGCCTTGGCATCCTAAAGTTGAACGATGTAATGATGGCCGGCGTAAGCTTCGGTGGAAGATTAGAACATCTACAAGCCTTTGTGCTCAATTTATGACTACCAAGTATGTAAATGGATATGACCATATTACTATATATAGTTCAATCGAAGCTGGTACACGTCAAAACCTGGAAACGGATGCTTATAGCTCGAGCTTCGGTGGAAGGCAATTCTCAGATTCTTCATAGGGATGGACGCAACTCATTTTGGTTTGAGAATTGGTTGGGGACAGGGCCTCTTGCTCAAAATAAATTGCAGCTGCCAAATCCGAATGTTACAATCAGTGAGTTATTCCAAGATGGAGTTTGGAGTCTAGAACCAGCACAGGATACTCTTTTTTTGCAGGAGAGAATGTAAATTTTGAGTTCCAAAATACACCGTTCACAAGGCCAAGATTTGTTGGCATGGTGTCCTTTACGAAGTTGGATGTTTAAGGTTGCTTTAGCCTTAGAATACATACGGCCTTTATACACCACTTAAAATCTCATTTTTCATGTGGTTGTTGCTTAATGGCTTGCTACCCTTTCCAGACAGATTGATGTAGATTAGCTTTCATCTGCCTTCTAAATGCTCAATTCTACAGCAGTGAAGATAGCCAAACCTATATGTTCTTACGTTGTCGAGTTGCAACTCTTGTTTGAGGGAATTTTCAGCACAACCTGGGAATACCAGCACGTACTTCAGCTAATGATATAATTTCAAAACTTCAGGTAGGTGGATGCACTCTTTGGGTGGCTCAGTTTGGGCAGAGCTTATTCTAATTATCCCCTCATTTATATGTTGGGAGTTATGGAAATCTAGAAATAAAGCTCATTTCAAAAATGCTATTGCAACAACAACGGATCAAATATCTCGTAAGGTGTTTGGATTGTTTCAATCAGTTAGTTTTGCTTGTCCATTTGTGTGAAGAAGCCCAGAGGATGACCTTTTCCAACAGCACAGGATAGTTCCATTTATTAGGTGGCTCAAGCTATGAGGCTCACTACGACTTCCTTGGTCTTTGCTGACATCACCTTAAGTTAAACTTAACATTGATTGTTCATCAATTGGCAACCCAAGCTCCTTTGGTGGTGGAGGTATCATATGGGATTGTGCTGGCGGTAGCGAAAGAAAATTTATTTAATTTATTTTATCAAAATTAAATAAATTGAATTGATCTTAATTAAATTAAATTAAAATATGAAAGTCTATTATGTTTTGGGTTGACGAATTTGTACTGTCCATTTAAATTGAAATGGATTAATTGATTTATTAATTCATACTGAACTATTTGAGTCGGTCTATTATTAAAGTCTAAATTAAATGGATTTCTTAAGTTACAAGTCATTTAAATGCAGGAAGGCTCTGGATGGTTTTTTTGAAGACCTAATCTACATATGTTGATTCATAATGTACTTTTGTTCTTTAATTTAATATATTTGATATTTATAAAAGTTTTCTTGTCTTTTATTCAAGGTAACGAAAGTTGTGCTATAAATTTTTGGCACGCTTGATGAGACCATCACTACCACTTATTTCTATCTTCCAACAAATTACCTATTTCAAGAGTCAATGGAGTCCAAGAATGTGAGTTTTACTCATGAAGACTCAGTTGCTGGTGTCCTGGCAATTCAAGGGATGCAGTATACTGCACTCATGACAAGGAGCAAGAATAAAGAATTAGCCAAAAAGAACCATGAGGATTTTTTTTTAACCAAAAAATTACACGATTAAAGCGCATGGGCAAAATCACGTCTAATTTTGTGTACTTGCCTTTTTGTAGTATTGGACATGAATACATTATTTTCTAAATAATTACAAGGTTAAAGGTTGCAAGATGAAATTTTATTCACATTGCAACTGAGGGATATGAGTTGCAAAGCATTGGTCCCTAAAAGTTTGTAAAATTCCAAGATTTAGTTTTGTTGACCATCGGGCAGGTATGTTGGAATGAAAAACTATTTATGTTAAGCTACTCTTGACATGTATATCAAAACAAAAACCACTTTTAAGTGTTTTTTCATCTCAAGATTTTTATTTCTTTTTTATTTATAACTGCTTGTTCATTAGCTCAAAGACTTCAAGATTTATTGTTTGTTAAAAATTGTCAATAAAACTTTCCCATCAGAGGAGAATAAATAAATCCAAAGAGCATATGTAATGTATTCAACAAGCCAAATAGACCCATTTTAGTACAACTGTACAGGCCAACTTAGTAGTTTAGGGTATATTCAAGTCGATCCCACGAGAAGCTAATATGCAAGTACTAAGTCCTTATTTTACCTTATTATTTAGACTAATATCAAATAAAGAGCAGGAAAAAGCAACCAAAACTGCTTACTACTTTTTAACTAACAAGCTTATAGAGAGAAATATTTAGAGAAAAATTACTAAATATTAAGTTCTAGGGTGTGGAATCCACTTATGGTCCAAAAATACAAGTTAATGAATTTTTCCTCTTGTTACTACTCTTGTTTAACTAGAGATTCATTTCCAATAGTACCAAAACTCATTCTCATGATGTAGTGGCTTAAACTAGTTAGTCTTTCCTATTCTCATGGTAAAGAACTAACTAGTTATTTAACTCCATGAAATGGTAAGAAAATCCATTTAAGTATACCTCTACTCTCGTGAACTTACTCCTTAAGTTCCATTTATCTTGTTCCATCATTATTATCAATTTTCATTGAGTAACAATAACTAACATCTTGTTATTGGTGATCAAGTAACAACAAGTAATAAGTACATATAAATGGACAAGTTAATACAAGAGGTATCAAGAATAAATCACATTCAACTCATGTTATGGTACCAAAAGTTTCATCTACTCCCTAAATCTAAAAGTTTAGCTCATGATGTGAAATAAGACAAATAAGCTCATAGATTCATTGCATGAACTCATATGGAATGACAAGTAAAAATAGATAAGCAAAGCTTAGCCAAATAGATGAACAAGCTTCCAAAATCCTCAAATTTTTCGCCAAAATGAGTTGTACAATGAAGAATTTCTCCAAATTTCTCCTTACAAGACTTTCTCTCCTAATGAGAGAAAAGAAAATGACCATGTTCTTGTTCTGAAACTACCTCTAGACTACTTCTTCACTACTCTTTTTTTTTAATAATTCTTGCAATATAAAGATGTTAAGAGAGTCAAAAAGTCTTCATTGAAGTAACATAAAGCTTCTTTTACACTTTGCTAGGTCTTCTTGGGTAGCATCAACCGAAAATTTGAGCTGTAGATAAGCTGGAAAAGTTGTGTGAATGCAGAACAAGTTGATGTGTAAGTTGCAAGTTCGTTTGAAGAATACGCACCCATAAGGTGGCATATTGGCCCGCGCATTGCCTTTTTTGCAGGTTTCCTCATTTCTGATCAGTTTTCAATTTTGCTCTATTTTTGTACCAATTTTCACTGCTTTTTGCTTGATGTTGGAGACTGAACTAACTCTTGTGAAAAATATGAAATTGTAACCCTTTGAGTTAACTTTCCAATGCTTCAAGAATCACCCAATTTGGAGCTCTATAGACTGAGAAATGACCAAAATAACCTTGTTTGGTCAAAACTCTTTTTTAGCTTTTGACAACAAAAATGGCCAACTGTATTTGGACTTTTTGACTAGGAAAACTCATGAACTGGATTTTGATGGCTTCATAAGAAATGTAGAGATATGTGTTAGCTTCAAAATTGCTCAATAACCACCTTAATCCGGTGTCAAAACTGTCAAATTCCCTTTCTTATATCCTTAATTGTATTTCATCTTTTGAGCTTCTTGCACTTCATATTATCTTTAAATTACTTCAAACCATCAACAATCATATGAATATCTTCTCAATTCATTCTATTTGATGATTGAATCATTAAAATATACAAAATCATGAAGTTTTCACCACTCTAATCCATCGAAATGCAAATTTTCACACTTAGACCATTAGCTATAAAAATAAGTAAAACATACCAAAACTAAATAATAGAGCACATTTAAATCACTAAAAATGTGTAGTTATCACTACCAACACAAAAAGGCATACATAAACTTTGATAACATAACATAGATAACTTTTATGAAGCAGTTGTAGTGCTCATGTAAAACTAAGACGACCATCCTAGATTAGAGTGAAAATTTACCACCAAAAAAAATTATTAATGGCTGTAAAATTATAGTATAAATTTTACAAAACAAAAACATGAAACAAAGAAAGCAACAATGATTACATCTTTGATAATGAATAAATTTGAGATTGTTCACAACATGATATAGCATAATTTTGATGACGAATATAGGAAGATGTGAGTGAGATGAGCCAATTTAACTTGGTTTTGGAAATTGCATGTGATGTGTAAGAAAAGAATAATGCAAAGAATGCATCAAGGTATCTATTTTTTCTTTAAAATTAGACATGACACGATTTTAAAGGCATCTTTTAGTTTTTGAGAATGCGTATACCACTCAAGGATAAAAAATAGAAATCTAAATAGTCATTTGGGTCCTATTACATGTCGTATACATCTATCTATCATGGAGAGAAATATATTTTATGCTATAGTGGTTACAGTTGAAGTGAACAATTGAATGATGAACTATATAAACATCACTTTCTATTCAAATTATTGACCAAGGTGGAGGATTTATGCTCTAAATTAGGCCTTAAATTAATTATATGCTTTTACTCAGTAAACTTTATTTCATATGGCTGTCTATGTAAACGTTTTTGGTTCTTGTTGTTCTTCTATAGGGTACATTTATTTGCCATATGATACAAGTGTTTTCTAAATTAAATCCCTTTAGCAAGTTAATGAAAATTAGATTACTCAATACTGGTATCTTTGGCCATTTTAAATTGAACTTCACTTTACACATACTATTAAATAACTCCTTTTCCTTTTTATTTCATTTTCTGAAAAAGTATTCGCTTTATCAGTTTTGATTTCTTCACTTAAATTAACGTCACATTATTGAGTCTTTCAAGGATAAATGCAAAAGCACTATAAAAAGTATATACTTTTTTTTTATATCAAAACATTGTTGTGCCATAAAAATACATATCAGGATATTTTGGCCCTCTAGCTATTTCTAATGGTGAACACTCCTACAACTTGTAATTTTCTAGTGGAATTGATTTAGATGTAATTTCAAACAAGCTCCACTATTGGATATTTAGTTGAATCTTTAGGATATATGGGGCACATTTTCTAACTTTATCTGATGTTGAAATCTTTGTGATAAGTAGTCGTAATCTTGACATATTTTTACTTAATATTTGCATGTCCTAAGATATCTAAATTAGATATCACATATCATTTTACACACGTATCACGATGATATGGATGCTAATACTTACAATAGATAGGGAGACAAATAGTAGAGAGCTTTGAACCCCTTGGAAGAGCCAAAAAAGAAACAAAAATTTAAAAGAAAAAAGTCGACAATTGACTGGTGAAAGTATAATAGACTTTGTATGATTCAAAATACAAGGGCGGCCAAAAAAGAAAAAGTGGTGCAGTACACAGTTTTTTCCTAAATGAAGTTAGCCCCCTCTAGCAAAATTATGGTAACCTTTAACTTTCTTGAAGGCATAAAAGTCTTTAAATGCAAAAAAAAAATATAAAGAGACATAAAAGAAAAGTCAAAATATAAAAAGGAAATAATGATCTATTTGAGATTGAAAAAAAATTATGAAAAATTAACTAAAGAAATTTTTTGGCTTTATTTTGTTTAATTGAATCATATGCATTTAGATACTATTATAACTATTATGAATTTAGAGCCTATATAATTGTCTTTAGTATTTCACATAAAATCTAAAGATAAATCTTGAGCTTTTATTATGGTGCTTATTTATAGTAGTTTATAATTTGGAAGAATCATTTTTCTTTATTATTTGTTTCATTCAAAAAGCATTTGTTAATTTTCAATTTTTTAAATTATAATCAATAACATATATACTATCCTACTATAAGAGGAAAAGCAACCCAAGTGTGTTTCATAAGGAGTTAGAAGAAAATGCCCATCTATACAAGAGAAGGCATATCCTTTGGATATTTTTAGACTGCCTGATACAAGATTTAAACGTGTGACCTCCAGTTAGAAGAGAGATTATAAATCTTCCGGGCAGATACCTTAACTTTCACAAATTATTCAGCAATTAGTCAAGGAAATAAATGGCCAATGCAAGAAATCTCTATCTTAATAAATGATTTGAATGGAGGAATGTTTGTGAATCAAATAATTCTCCTATTATTAAACAATGAATTTGATTGCTTCTAAAAGTTAGTAAAAAATGATGAGTGGACAGTTTTAAAAGAAATTCTATTTACAAAATGAAATAAACATAGATGCATGTAGAATCACTTTTCTTAATAAACATATGATCCTTTATTAAATTTTGACATAAAGAAAGGGTAAAAAAGAAAAAGAAAAAAAAGGGTCACATGGTGACTTGTGAGTATCAGTGGCACAGAACACAGTACAAGGCACATGTACTAGGAAGAAAGCATACAAAAACCCATATGCCTACATAAATTGAGAATCTACATGATTTTAGTTGTCTTTCTTCTCTACATGACAGCATATATATTCAAATGTTTTGAGATATATACCTAGAGAAATAATTCCATTAATTTCAATTAAAGGAGAAAGTTAGTTGTCATTCTAACCACACTTGCCATAACTAAGTGTATAATTGTGAAGCAAGCTTAAAAAGATAAATTATTGTAAAAATTACATGTTAAACAGTTTTTCGTACTTATACAATTGTTTTGATAGATATTATTGGAAAAAGTTGTTTGCATCGTAAATATATTTTTCAATCAACCTTTTTGTCTTGTCAAGTGCCTTTTTATCTCATATATATCACATCACAAAAAATATTACAGTAATTACATCTAACAATATTTCAAATAATCTCTTATTCAAACTTAAGAATACTTAAACTTAGCGTATTTTAACTTTCAATTACGCTACGTGTACCAAAGTGTATATTGACGATAAAACAAAAGTGTTCTATTCACCAGTCCATGTACCAAAGACAAAAATCAATCCACAAGATCTATTAGTATTATATGTTATCTATTTTATTAGGCTAAAAGCAATATACTCTTGAACATTTTAATTTAGAAGAATAGGTGCAATGCATAGCACCTTCTCAACAGAAATCAATGCTACAAATTGAATTAATATGAGAAATTAATATTCAAATAGAAAAAGTGAAACACAAAACTGAACTGAATATAACTTGTCTCTCAAAATAGTTTATCAATGATAATAACTGTAGATGCGTGTAGTTTGTTTGCACATGATGACTAATCATTAGAACATGATTTTTTGCACATTCATACGATTAGATTCAGCAATGGTTTAGGAAAAAAGCTAAATTATAAAATGAGTTGTTGTTGTTTACTTTTTGTTAACCTTTTGCCTGCAATATAAACAAATAAAAGTAAGACACGTTTTAGAAATATCAAAACAGGTGCAACGCACGTGTATTTTCCTAGTAACAATAATTAATTAATTACAATAGCGATATAAACTTCTCGTGATTTATTATTATACTGACTTCACATAACAAGCCACCTTTCCTCACATGACACGATCAGCTGTAAGAGTTAAAGTATGTAGGATACATAACTGAACCATGTTAGCTTCAACCGTGGCAAACATGGAAATTGCAAGGCCAAGAATGCCAAGTGTATGGAAGAGACTCAAGAAATCTGTACACAGAAAGCGAAGAGATGGGTTCCAGCAGTATAGAGTGGAGCTACGTATCCATGCCCGACATACATGCATCCATCGCTTACAGACATGCCACCATAGACGGAGGCTCCAGTCTCGTATGACCAAAGTATGTTGCCATTTTCGGCATCGATGGCATAGACGGGTCCTGTTGAATATGTTGAGCCGCCAAAAAGGACACCATTGGCAATAGTCACAGGATTAGCCATAGAATCCTTTGGATCAGCGGTCGACCACAGAATTTTACCAGTTGGAGGGTCCATCGCCACCCAGCCTCCACCATTCGTGACTTTCTGTGATGGCAGAAGAGTGAAGTTCAATTGGTTGCTGTTGGCAATGTTTGTGTAGATCCTCTTTGTATCCGTTGCTGCACCCCAAGTACCTCCCCCGAGACCACCACCAGGACCCGCTTCCTGCATCATCCATCCATCCATCCATTGGCAAGTTAATCAGACTGGCTATCGTACCAAAATTAATAACTAGACTAAAATAATATGCAAATGGAATGATGATGACATTTAGAGTGAAGTTAACTTACGGTAAACCAAATAATGTTCCCATTATCGCGATCCAGAGCCCATGCAAATCCGCTTTTTTGGACAGCCACAACGATATCTCGTTTGGTACCATTAACTTTGATACTTAGCATCATTGGTTCCTCCCCAAAATCGGCATCCGGGTTTGGTCCGGGAGGGCAATTAGGGGTTGACAAATTTGAACAAGCCGCGAACCAGACATCGTAACCTCCAAGCTGCTTGTACCACTGGATTTTGCCAGTGTCCATGTCTAGTGCCATTATGGAATTTGAATGGTTATCAGGCTCAATGCACTCATTAGGATTGGTCGGATTAGTCTGATTATTTAATCTTTCTTGACATTTTCTGATACGTTGAGGAGCTGAGTACAGATTTCCAGTTGCCATGTATACATGATTTCTTGGAGCGTCAATTGATGGACTGCTCCCCCATACGGCTGCTCCTGCATATTCTCCACGGTTCCCATGATTGTCTGGCAAGGTGAAGGTCTTCCATAAGATCCTGCCACTTCGAGCATCTAACTTGATGAGGCTACCACGAAATGTGCAGCATTCCTCAATCGTAGCAGTTTCTTCTACTGAAGATACTCCTACGTAGAAACCTCTACCAACAACAGAAAGGCTAAAATTCAGTACTGAGTACTACTTTTATAATAAATTGGGTTTGGAGTAGATGCCGTTGGCTTGTGATGCAGTTATTGTGGCCGTTGTATTTCTTTCAAGTTTTAGTGTAGCATTATAGACATGTTTGTATTCACATATTAAGTTGTACATAACCAAAATTAACTCTTACAATAAAGTAATCTTAGTGTAATCCAGTCATTTAAAATATAATCTTATCTGCATCAAACCCATAGCAACTCTAAGTTGTTTTCCTATGATCAACAAAAAAAAAAATTAAAAATAAGTTTTTTCTTATATATAATGAACAAAAATAATATCAAAGAAAAATCCTGCAAAATACTTTACTCCAATACTAGAACTAGGATTGCTATCAAGTCGAGTCATTACTCGAGTAAACTTGTTACAAATCAACCTTGAGTTTGAACTTATTTTATCATACTTGAATATCAGCTAATCAAACTCAATCGAGCTCACAAGCTTAATTTTTTGATAAATTCTATAACTTTCTTACCTATAAATATAATTTTGCATTGATTAATATATATATATATATACATTATTCGATAAATCTTAACGAGTACTCGAGATGTGGTTTTTTTACTTGTACTTGACTCCAATATCTTATCGAGTTACTCGAGATCAAAGTTGATTGAAACTCGGTCAATTTCGAATTCAAGTCAAATTTGAGAGTACACCCCTATCTAGATGAAACTACACCTCTATCTAGAGGACCACTCAAATTGTATGAGAACTTTTTGTGCTTTGGGCTGGGCTGCAACTTGTAATTCTAATTAAATTAGTTTTTCTTGAAAGGTATGAAATTAATTGGTGAGGCCCGATGCTGAGTGTGCTGTGGCCTATTAGCTCATTCTCCATGATTATTTTTAGATTCACAACTAGGAATAAAACCAAAAAAAAAATTTTCTCTTGTTTTATAACCTTTTTTTTTTGTCATCGTAAACACCCATCATGCATATTTCTCCTCCTAGAATACTTTTGTCCATATTTGGATGTCAAATGTCTTTAGTCTTCTTCTGTTTTATAGAAATGCAAAGTAGATCATGTAAGCAAATAGTTATTCAAGGGCTATTCCTTGAGTCTAACCTTATTACAGTTAACTCTGTATATATACATATATATATATATATAAGTTTGAGTTATAAAGCCATGCATCATTGACTTTTTACTGGGTCCAGGAAGACCAGTTCCTAATACTTTTCAAATTATATTCCGTATTTAATATGGCGTTTTGAAAGGTTAGTCTTATCTAAACTTCTTTATAGTTTTTAATAATGAGGAAATGTATGACATTTGAACATACGACTTTAATTAACAACAAATTTATCCTTCTCGAATTCACTCAACTAGACTTTCCCACAGAATTAGAAAACATGTATCACTAAATATGATTTCTTTTCTTATCTATCATCAACACTAAATATTTTTTAAGCATCAGAAAATCGAACCATATACCTATACCATTCAAATTTTCATTTTTACCTCCCAGATCTTTGTCCAGATAGATGACACATGATTTTTTTCCCCTTTTCATAAAGTAAATTTCACAGGACTCCTACCCTAAATAGATATATAAATAAATAAATTTCACATAATTCATGAAAAAATAGAGTAACCATACACAATGAAGACACGAGGTGAAACAGTAAAGATTATTCACTAAAATGTACTCAAGGAAACATTTGCAAGAATTGATTGAACAATGCACTCTATCAGTTAATTTATGCGCAGAAAACAATTGGGAATAGAAGAAAAGATAGAAATAAAACGACTTAGGTGTCCACCCACTCTTGTTATGTAAAAGCGCTATTCTTCTAGTATTCAAGATATATATATATATATATATATATATATATATATATATATATATATATATATATATATATAAAACAACCACAAAATTAGGTTTTCGCTAAATCTTGTTAGGTATAAATTCTATTTCTAGTATTAAAAGCTCTCTCTCTCTCTCTCTCTCTCTCTCTCTCTTTGTAAATAGGATCTGTCTAACAGGTGCTCATTGGATACTAATAATGTACTTCATGTATTAGATTTTGAAAAAAAAAAGATTAATTAGGAAAAGTGATAAATGCAAGGAAGAATAATAATTTATTAGTATGTATAAATTAGGAAAATTTAGATGTGTTAACTATATATATAGACACACATACAGACACTCTTTCTCCCTCCGTCCTAGTTTTTGAGATTTTTTTGGAACTTAACTTATTATGCACAGTAACGTGTGGGGATGAACATTTCATTCTCTTCCTTGCTTCATCTGGACGTGTGAATGTACTGACCCCATTAACTTATATTAATAAAGTATCACTACTATATATGAAAGTTATTCCAATGGACAGCCAAGTTCATGTTTGATTGCGTGGCCTATCAATTTGTGTAGTATATTTTGAGGGAATCTTGTTATTATTTCATAAAGGGTACAGAAGAAAATTAGTTACAAAAGTGCTTTTCTTCTAGTATTCAAAGCTCTATATTTTCTCAAGTCAAAAAAAGGCTCAAGCAAGAGTTGTGGTGGGTAGTGCTTACCCATCATAATAGGTCCCAGACATGGTGATGATGGCAAAGGGATGGCCATCCAGCTGAGTTGACCATATTAGGCTGCCACTGCTCCGCTTAACGGCAACGGCATAAGCTGGCCCTGTGATTCCCAGAATTATCATATCCTGATCCGTGATGATGGTCGGAGTTGATCTGGATATTGTTGAGTTCAAGACCGGGACAGTGAGACCGGTGAGTTGTTCAACATTTTGTTTCCACACCAGAGAGCCATCGCAGGCTTTTACCGCGTGCACATATCCATTCCAGCTTGTGAAATATACAATCCCATCATATACAGCGGGCGTTCCTGTTACAAATCCCGCTGCGTTGAACTTCCATTTTAGCCCCAGTTTAGATGCGGTTGAAGGGCTGATTTTGGATTCACTAGAGGCATATCTGCGGTTGTATATGTCTCCTCCATGGTTTAGCCAATTCCCTGGTCGTGAAGGCTTGTTGGTATGGTATCTCTACGGAAATTAATTGCAATAAACGATTAGTTGATTTATTCAACTAAGCCAACATGTAAAAATTGCTGTATATGTAGACAAATTTTTTTCCAGTATGGACCATTACTTGGCAGACCCAACAGTTCGTATTTGACCAATCTAACAGTGCCAATTGAATACACGAGTACCCTATATCTTTATTTGAATTGCATAGAATGTGAGATAACAAGTTTCAAGATTTTATCTGGATCATTTTCATTAGTCAAAAACTAACTACTAGGAGTTTGCTGCTTGCCTAGTAGTTGGTCTAGACCAAGATAAACTTTCTTGTATCATTCCAATCAAACATAATGAATTGGATGAAGTGTCGTAGTGCATATACATGTGTGTATACATATGTGCGTGTGTGTGTTTCTGCCCCATAGCTAGGTACTCGAAAAATAAGAAAAGTAGAAGGGAAAGTCAACGTACATATGGATTCTTGGCTGCAGTGCCGATTGCAGTTTGACACAAAATGCTTGAGACAATCAGAATGGCTATGAACTGGGGATGTCGGAGTACCACCGGCTCCATGGAAAGACGGTAAACACTGTGTGCTCCACCAAATGGAGATTGCTTGATGCCTGATGGATCACAATTCCTGCTCCAAGGCACTACTTAGTTATGCCTTGAAGCTCTGACTTCTCGATATTCAAAAGGTGCAATTCCTAGTTTTAGGGTCAAGCTTGAATTATTTTAGTCAAATAGTGCAACTCTTAGTTTTACGGTCAAGCTTGAATTATTTTAGCCTATTGACGGCTACACTAACCTCAATTTAAGAGCGGAGATATCTAATAAGCAATGTTTTGAAAATCGGATTGGACCGGCCGGTTCGATTGGTTGAACTGCTAATCGGCCATGATACTGGTCCGATACTCTACTACAGTTGACTTTGTCAAAAAATCGGTCAAAACCGATCAAACCCGTCAGAACCGGTGAACCAGGTCGAATCGATGGTTTTCGATTGTTTAACTTTACTCTTTATATTTTTTTAAGTTTTGCAAAACACAGCTACCAAGGATCAAACTTAGGATCTTTGTGATAAAAGACCAATGTAACAACAAATGTACCATCGCATCCTATGAGTTTTTTTATGATAACTTATTTATATAAAACAAACTTCTATCTTTCTTTTCTCCGTTTTCTCTACAAAATCGCATTCTCTTATGACTCGTTCTTTCTAATCTTCAACTCTCTCTCTCTCTCTCTCTCTCTCTCTCCTCTTTTCTTTTGTCACTCCCTTTTTAATCAAACTTCTTTAGTTAATTTATTGATATTTTCTTCCATCTTTTAATTTTATTTTTGTCCATTAAATTGAAAAAAAAATTAAAAAAAGAATTATTTTTCTTAAACTCTAAAGACTAATTATTAAATGCCACAACCACTCACTTTTATCTCATTTTTTGTTTCTTATCAACTTTGCATTTCTATTTTCAATTCTCTTGACTTCCTTTAAACTCCAAACTCCTTTTTTTTTAATTACAATTTCTAAATCCCAAAAATGTAAATTAAAATTTAAACTCACAATATCTAAATTCCCATAGACGTGAATTTTGTATAATTTTAAAATATTGTGGTATATTTTGTATTGAATGTAAGATTATTTTTTGGTAAATATAATTGAGATTGAGATGAAATTTATTTGTTTCAACTTATAATTTAAAAACTTTTATTTTTGAAAATCCAAGTTATTCAAAAATATTGAACTTTTTATCATATAAAGTTTTAAATGAGTCCATTGCATGTCTTATTTTGTGCATATATATATTTATAAATTATTTTAAAAAAATCATTAAACCAGAGTTGAATCGGTCCGACCGGTTAATCTTGACCTGAACACCTCACCGGTTCAATTAACGGTCCGAGTTTTAAAACATTACTAATAAGTCATGATCTCCATGTGGATGCTCTTTTGGATTTAATTTGTGGAAAAATTGCCATTTTAGTTTCTAAACTTTTTTATTAACACCAATTTAGTCCTTGAAAGATTTTTTTTTTTGCAGAATTAGTCCTTCAACTAAATTTTTTTTGCTAATTAAGGATCTCTACAACAGCGTCGCCCTAAACATCTTTTTGTTTCAACTAGACAAACGACCACTAGAGGCTAATTATAGGCAATTCATGCGAGGATCCTTTTAATGAGACGATAGAGGTTAAATTGGGGAGGAAAGCACAAAATTTCATTAAATTGGGAAAGTAAACATTCATCATCACTTAAATTAAGGATAACAACAAACATAAATTAGCAAAAGAGTATAGGAAGTGTCGTCATCCTCATCCCTTGCACCCAACTTCACTATCAGTCACACATCTTTGAGAAAATCTTTCTAAAATGTTGACAAGAAAAGACTTTGATGTGGTAGAGTTACCAATTTGAGCATTCGAGGGTGGTGCTTGAGATCAGTCCTGTATACAAGGCATGCCTTGCGGAGGTGGTGACATGAGAGGCTGAAGCGAGGAAACGAGAAAATTTTGTTAGAATAAATAGTTTGTATATACTAAGGTATCTGCGGACATCAATGGTATGGTATTTTACACCTGACTAGTGTGATGTCAATATAACTTTTTTTTCACGAATTTGCTTCTGAGTGACAT
The DNA here is from genome assembly GCF_036785885.1 of Coffea arabica. Lineage (NCBI taxonomy): Eukaryota > Viridiplantae > Streptophyta > Magnoliopsida > Gentianales > Rubiaceae > Coffea > Coffea arabica. The sequence goes on from NC_092323.1 coordinate 43,641,129, forward strand.
TTCAGATGTTGATTGCTATGCTCCCAAATATTTAGTTAGCTTTTCTTAAAACCAGGGGCATTCCGACGATCAGTTAATTTTTTAGTGATTTAATTCCATTTATTTTTGGAAAATCGGCTGTGCTAAATATGGTTGATTTGTAATCATTTAAATTGGAAACATTTTGGGTTCAGTTTACTACAATTTGACGGGCAAAATCTACCTTTCTTTCTGCCACTCTTGTGTTCGATAAAATACCTGAACTACATGAAAAAGTATTGTTGATTGATTTTTATGGAGAGTTGGAGATTATTTGGTAAGATCTGTATGTTGTGAGTAGGGAACCGATGCCCATAGCTGTCTTTACCACCGTTGGCAAACAAGCATTTTTTCCTTCGTTTCTATTTTTTTTTCTCTCTTTTCCCTTTTTCTCCTTTTTTTTATTTTTCTCAATGGGAACCGTATATGTTGTTGGATCCTTAATCCAACGTTGGATTTATATGTGAATAATTATATGTTACAAACTGTCAAATAAGATTAAATCTAATTAAAGTGATCAAATATGGTTTGGACTTAATATATCTAATAGGGTGTGGGCCTTTAATGTGTAGAGATTTAAAGGTTTTTCCTATTTCTATGATGGGTTAAAATAGAGATCTAAAGGGTAGCAGGAATGTTATCTATAAATAGGGTTATGGTCCCCAAGTCACACATTTTCTCATTGTCGTATTTTCTAGTGCCGACAAAATAGCTCTTTTCTTATATCCCATCATCAGGAAAAATACAAGAGCAAAACTAAAGGGTTCTCTCAAGCATTGACAAATACATGTTGATTTGGAAGGTCACCCCAAAATTTCTAGAGATTCGAGCACCAGTTTGTTAACATGAATTCTAGTATGTTTTCGCAAATTTTCTGTTAATTTATTTCTTAATAATCGCCATATAGATTTTGGGTTTGATAGGTGATGATTTTCACCAAAGGTTAAATATAAATAACCACCCTAACAAGTGGTATTAGAGCCCATATGATTGATTATTAGGAAATAATTTTGTTTTACTATTGGTTCTGTTTTCATGGCTGCTGGCTGTGGACTCATGATTTTATTAAATATATGATTGTTATGTGTTCAAGTCTTGTTGATTCATTGTTTTGATCATATATGTGTATGATTTTGGTTGCTTCTGCCGCATTACATTCAGAACTATGGTAAATTATGTTTTTGTTTGCATGGCACCACTCTGACTCATATGCAATAAAAAAATGAATTTGTGAGTTCCGCTTCCATGGTGGACGAGTCTTTATACAGCTTTTATGCTTATGAGTGCTCACGTAAGTCATGTATGGCCTTGGCCGAAAATGTTCATGTATTGAATCTATAACTAACTGCAAAAGTCAATAGGCATGAATTGGGATTCTGATGCCATTCATGTATTTTTTTTGTCTTCGGTTAAATCACTCCAAATAACTCAATGCTTTTGATTACATAAGTCTTAATACGGTTTTCAATTTATGTTCACTAATTGGTGGCACAAGTGATGATACGTAGGACCTACTTGGTTTCTGGCTTTGGGAAGTCGTTCGTCCATTTCCCCACTCTTAAGGATTAAAATTGACAAAAAAAAAAAATATTCTGAGTTTCAAAGTTCTGTCCATAAAATTAATTTGATTATTACTTAAATTCTTTGACTTGTTTTCTTGTTTGAAAAATAATATTAAGGAAATTAGGGTTTCTTTAATTTAAGTGAAACCTAATAAAGTTAATAAGACATTAAGCCTTATAAAATCCATATGTTAGGCCCACTAAATATATAGTCTTATAAGGCATTATGGACTTCAAGAAATTCTTAGGGTTTAAATAATAAATTTGGGTCAAGTTATGGATATGGATTTTGGGTCCAATAAGTCTTGATCCAATTTGGTTGATTTGACCATATTTGACTACGTTTTGATCAGAGTTGACCAAAGTTAACTTTGATTAAAATTTTTATGGAATTTGGATAATTTAAATTTGAATATTGGTATAATTATATATATTTTGGAATAAATTAATTGAAATAATATGCTACCAAAGTGACTTCTATTATGGAAATTGATTTGTTCTAAAATATAACTAGTTGGGTACTTGTAATTTTATGAATATTGATCGGCCCAAAGAATGTCAATATTTAATAAAATTACATGTGCACTTGTGGTAATAAATACGTGATGATTATTATTTTTTATATATGAATTATAAATTGGCCTAAAGAAAATTTATTGTTTGACATGTTATTATTATCACCGTTTATTACTGCATCAAGATATCACTTAGAAATTAATATTTTTGTCCAAAGATAAAATATTAATGGAACATCGGTATCTTGAGATAGGGGTACCATTATCTGAATTTATTATTATTTGATTTATATGAGCATAGTTTTAATTATTTTATATTTTCTGTTTAGTTGCAAATGATCTTACAAATTTTACTACCAAAATCAATAATATTCCTATGTTGAATGGCACAAACTTCAAGTTCTCTTAATAGTACTTGGAGTAATGGATCTCGACCTTGCGTTAAGGGATGATTCTCTCCCACCTCTTACAGATCAGAGTACCTTTAATGAAAAGAGAAATAATGAAAGATGGGAGAGATCGAATCGCTTCTGTTTGATGACCATTAAAAAGGCCGTTCCAGAAGCATTCAGAGGAACAATGTCAGAAATGACAGTAACCACTAAAGAGTTCCTTCAGGATATTGAAAAAAGTTTGTCAAGAACGATAAGACTGAAATTAGTACGCTCTTGACACACCTAATTTTAATGAAATTTAGTGGTAAAGGTAATATCAAAGAGTATATTATGGAAATGTCTCATCTTACTTCAAAATTAAATACACTTAAATTGACACTCTCTAAAGAGTTACTAGTGCATTTGATTTTAATATCTCTTCCTACACAGATTAGACAGTTTAAGGTGAGTTACAACTGTCAAAAGAAGAGTTGGTCTCTAAATGAACTCATCTCACACTGTGTAGAGGAAGAGGAAAGGTTGAAGCAAGATCAGACAGAAAGTGTCCATCTGGTGTCAACTACTTAAGAGAAAAAAGGAAAAAAGGAACTGCAGGTACAGCGCCACAAAAGAAACAACAAAAGAAATCAGTTGATCAGGAAAAGAATAGTTGTTTCTTCTGTGGAACTGAAGGGCATAAAAAAAAACATTGCACCAACTATCATGCTTGGTGTATTAAGGAATATATGCTTCTTAATTTGGTTTGTTCTGAGGTTAATTTAACTTCGGTACCTAGACACATATGGTAATTAGATTCTGTTGCAACAACTCACATCAGTGTGTCTATGCAGGGTTGCCTGAATTATCAAAAGCCTAATAATAATGAAAGATATATCTACATGGGCGATGGCAAAATAGTTCAAGTTGAGACAATAGGAATTTTTAGATTATTGTTAAAGACCGGATTTTATTTGGATCTCAATGAGATATTTGTTGTACTGTTTTTTCGACGAAATTTGATTTCTATTTTTGCTTTGTATAAATTTGGTAATTTTTTTATTTGAAAATGGAAAGTTTAAATTGTTTCATGATTCAAAATTGGTTGGTTTCGGGGTTTTAAGGGACTACGAGAATCTATATTTAATTGATACAATTGTTTCATTTAATGAATCTCTGCATTTCAATATCAAAGGAGTAAAGAGAAAATTAACCAACGAAAATTCGGCTACATTATGACACAAAAGATTGGAACATATCTCTAAACGGAGAATGGAATGACTTGTGTCAAATGAAATTCTCGACCCCTTGAATTTTACAGATTTTAATGATTGTATTAACTGTATAAAGGGAAAACAAACTAATAAAAGGAGATTTGAATCCAATAGGCCCTTAAACATCTTAGAACTTATACATACATATATTTGTGGGTCATTTCCTACATATGTTTGGAATTGTCAATAATATTTTATAACGTTCATAGACGATTTTTCAAGATATGACTAAATATATCTCATTTTAGAAAAGTCACACTCACTGGACGTATTAAAAAATTTTAAGCTTGAAGTTGAGAATCAACTCAACAAAAGAATTAAAAGTGTTAGATCTGACCGTGGTGGTGAGTACTATGGTAGTTATGTTGGTTCAGGTGAACAACGTTCAAGATCATTTACTAAATATCTAAAAGAATGTGGTATCGTCCCACAGTATACTATGCCGGGATGACCCACTATGAATGGTGTAATTGAAAGACGAAATAGAACGCTTAAAAACATGGTAAGGAGTATGATCATTTTACCTAACCAGAGTCATTCCAAGGAGAAGCACTTAAGATTGTAGCATATATTATTAACAGAGTTTCAACTAAAACCACTATCAAAACCCCTTATTAGTTTTGGATAGGGAAAAAATCTAGTTTGAAGCATCTACATGTTTGGAGTGTTCAGCTGAGACAAGACCTTACAGGCCAAATGAAAAGAAACTAGATTAAAAAATAGTTAGTTGTTATTTTATTGGATACTCTGAAAGATTCAGGGGTTACAAATTTTATGATCCCACGACAAAATTAATTTTTGAGACAAGAAATACCGGAGGAGGAAATACAGTAAAGGACATTGTCTTTAAAGAGAAATATATTAATATTCCCACAGATGTCATTGATCTTGTTCAGGATCTTATTTCTGAACTTAATCATGGCATGACAAATCAAAATAATGTCAAAAAATAAACTATTATAGAAAAACAAACTTTCCCTCTCCAAAAATCAGTGCCGTTAAGAAGATCTACTAGAGAAAGGAGAAGTGTAGTGCTAGATGATTACATTATTTTTCTCTAAAAAGATGAGGATGACACTGGATTGATGGAAGATGATCCAATCAACTTCCGTCAAACCATGAAAAGTTCAAATTTTTAAAAGTGGATCAATGTCATGAATGAGGAGATTAAATCCATGAAAGACAGTGATATTTGGGATCTTGTCCCATTGCTAGAAGGAGCAAAACTCATCGATTGTAAATGGATATTTAAAATCAAAAGGGATTCGAAAGGTAATGTGAAAAGATACAAAACTCGTCTTGTCACCAAGGGATTTACACAAAAATGAAGTATCGACTATAAAGAAACCTTCTCTCCGGTCTCTTCAAATGACTCTTTTAGAATTGTCATGACATTAGTGGCACATTTCGATCTTGAGTTACATCAAATGGATGTAAAGACAACATTTCTCAATGGTGACATTGATGAGACGATCTATATGGTGCAACCAAAAAATTTTGTATCAGGAGATCCAAAGAATATGATTTACAAATTTAAAAAATTTATCTATGAGATCAAACAAGCATCTCGACAATGGTATTTTAAATTTCATCAAATGATCATCTCATTTGATTTTGAGATGAATTTAGTAGATGATTGTATATATCATAAGTTCTGTGGGAGCAATTATTCACCTACTCCCACTGTTCAGTTGAAGATTAGCTTTCGTTTAGCAGAATCGGTTTTGGAGTGGTGATTTTCTTATGCATTGGCATTTTCCAGATGTTGAAAGTGTTAATCTCTGGCCTGCTGCGTCCAAGATAGTTCTTAATTTCATGGATCCTTTTTATTTTCTCAACGATTTACTGGAAAATATGGGTACTTATTATTCAATGAAGAAGCAGAGAATCATCATGAATTTGGATTTCTCAATTCACAGGTGGTGGCGTCATTCAATTGCCCTTCCCGAAACACACTGATAAGATGATGAGTTTCACCCGAAAAACTTAATCTTTTGAGAAGGAGTGATATTTGATTCTTTTGTTTCGAAGGGTACGGTGGAGGAGATGACGACTCAGGGTTTCCGATGATTTTTTTCCCTTGTTTAATCTCTAATTTTGTGATTGGGTTTTTATTTTAATTGATAACTGGTTATAGAGATTAAGTTTTTCTGCCTGATTAATCGGTTAACTAATTAAATATGATCCGAGTTGGGTTGTTTCAGGATTTGGTTTATAAAGGGACACTTGGCAAGATTAGAAGGAGTGGGATAGGATGTGAGACAGGGTGTGGTATAGAGGATCCGTTGTGTAGATTAGATCATTGAAAAACAACCAAACTAGTCTTGCGATATTTATAGAAAATAAAAGATTACATGCTCGTATCGGAGGTCAGATGAGTTAGAGATCATTGGATATACTAATTCTGATTATGTTGGATGCCAAGATACTATGAAATCAATGTCAGATTATATCTACTTGTTGGCTGGAGGTGCCATATCTAGGAAGAGTGCTAAACAATCCTTCATAACATATTCTACTATGGATGCTAGGGGTGTGCAACGAAATTGAAATCGGTAAATCGAAAGTTTGAAATCGAAATTTTTTGAAATTTTGACATGGATTTTCCGGACCAAATTCAATTCCGATTTCGAATTCGATTCAGAATCACCGAATTCAAAAGCCTATTTTCCTTTTTTTTCTTGTTTAACGACTTCTCACAAGTCTGTTAACTTCTACAAAACATCACCATACTGCAACACCCACTCGTTACAAATATCAAATATCAAATAATACAAATGTACGCAATAATTGCACATATGATGCCTTACGAATTAAACAACTTTGTTTGAAGTGTCCAGATCTATGGATTGGCAATGGCGTTATGCCACCATACATCCCTTTCAAATCTTATTCATACATGGCGTAGAGTATCAGTACTCAGTGAAGCATTAAAGTCTCCAAATTTCACACAAATAACTGAATAAGACAACAAATCATAAATGTAAAATAACATTTCAATTTGCAACTTCCGAGGGATTGAGGGATAGGCTTGACTACTCAAACTTCAATTTTTGTACTCCAAATCACCATTAGAGAATTCAAACATCAACAATTGTGGCTTCTGCACCTCCTTTGATCAAACCTATTATTCAAGAAAGAAAAAAAGAATGAAGTAGCTTAATTGCATTTATGAATAGAAAAAATATTTCAAGTTTGTAAATAAGAAAGAAGATAATTTACCATATTCAAATTTCTCAAGATCCTCCAATTTTTCTTCTACATTTAACTCCTTGTTCGATGCCCGAAACTAGTCTTAAGCACAAATCAAGGCTAGCACAATTCTTGGAGTTAAAGAACTTCTGAATGGGTCAAGAGCACGTCCTCCGTACTAAAGGCAGATTCAGAAGCAACTGTAGAGACCGGGACAGCCAACACATCACGAGCCATTTGCGAAAGTATTGGCAATCGAAGACTATTACCTTTCCACCAATTCAAGAGATCGAACTGGGGATCCTCATTCTCACAATCCTCACTCAAATATTTGTCAAGTTCAGATTTAGCATTCTTTCCTCCAAGTTCAACTTTCCTTTTCTTGAACTCAATTCTGTATCTATCATTTATTTTTTTGGAGACTTCTCCATCAAAAGAAGAGATGCTATTTTCAGATCCACTAGAAAGTGAAGAAGTAGAGGATTGAGAAATAGTAGTTGATCCAGTAGGAGTATTGAGTCTCTTGTACTCATCAAACAATTCATACATTGCATCCTTGGCTACACGAGCCACAATGGCACCCTCGGTATCACCATACATTTTACAAGCAATGAATTCAAAATACTCAAATTTTGTCCTAGGATCAAACATGTAAGCAATGAAAATCAACATGTTATTTTTTCCACTCTTCCCCAATACTTATCATACTTGTCTTTCATCGTTTTTGCCATTCCACTCAAGTCAGAATTAGCACTTTCTGCCATTTCCTTTAGGATGCCATTAATGTGACTAAGCTCATTGATAAGATTATTAGATGTCACATATTGGAGCCAGAAACCTTTACTATGAGATCATAAAAGTTCTCCAAAAATATAGTTAAGAATCATGCCTTTTCCCAATCAGCTTTTGTTTGGCAATTTCTCTAGCTCATGCAGCATTTATGGATCTTGCTCCTCAAACCTCTCAAATGCCCTCTCAAACTTATGAGCACTGTCTAACATTAAGTAGGTTGAGTTCCACCTTGTTGCCACATCTAAACTCAGTAACCTTTTACAATCAATTTTTTTCAATTTCAGCACATTCCTTGAACTTTTTCAAACGAGAATGTGATTGTCTAATATATCTCACAGCTGTCCGGATGGAATCAACGGACCCCCCAAATTTTTTTATGCCATCAATCACAATCAAATTGATTATGTGAGCTACACATCTTAAATGAATCCACTTTCCCCCTAATATAGCTTTACCCCAATTTTGCAATTTTGCAGCCAAATATTGCACAACCAAGTCATTTGAAGTAGCATTGCCAACTGTTACTGTGAAAACATCATCAATCCCTCATTCTAATGAGCATTTCTCAATACTCTTCCCAATTTCATTTCCTTTATGACTACTAATTGGACAAAAATTCAAAATTCTTTTGTTCAATCGCCAATCACAGTCAATAAATTGAGCTGTCAAACACATATAATTTATTCGCTGAATAAATGTCCAACAATCAGTGGTAAGACAAACTCTAACAGCACTATGCCTTAACATATTCTTTAACTTAATTTTTTCATCTAAATAAAGTTGATAGCAATCTCTAGTAATTGTCCACCTTGAAGGAATTTTAAAAGAAGGACAAGCAACTCTCATGAGATGCTGAAATCCTATACCTTCTACATGTTTGAATGACAATTCATCAACAATCAACATGTAAGCAATGTTTTTTCTAATTGCATCAGGGTCATACTTCCAACTAACAAGTGCACTCTTAACATCCCCCCAGGAGTACCAACTTCTCCCAAGCATAATGTACCTTGCCCCTTAGACTTATTTGCAAGATTCATTTCACATGATTTAATATGGGATAAGAGAGGAGTAGTACCATTAGACTTCGGATCAGCAGCTATCATTTACGTACAGTAGTTACATATTCCATGACGAACACCTTGGACATAGTGAGGCTGAAAATGATCCCAAGCCAGTGACCTTTTCTTGTACTCGCCTGTCTTCTTCTTAACACCAAGGCCTAATTCTTCACAGCTATTGGAAGTAGGAACTGGACATGAAGATGGCATTGAATCACTTGAACCTTCTCTCTCCTCAAAAGTGGACATGTTTACTGGTATGCAAAAGAAAATGGAAATAAAATGAAAATATGTTTCCCAATATATGCAATAGATTAGCCAATACTCTTCCATGGCAATAACTCAAAAGGCTGATGATGCACATACATAAACACAAACACTTAGGAAGGTCAGATAGGTGGGCAGAAACAGTGGCAGAGCCGCAGAGGGCATAAAGCATGAATCCAATAGCAGGGGAGAACAAAAACAAGTAAACACACGGACTAGGAAACCATTTGAATTAATTGGAAAAGTTATGCCATAGAATAGTGAAAAGCCCAAAAGACAAAACCATATAGAAAAGAACCTAAAGAATGAATTAAGATGGAACATTAGTTAGAAAAGAATCTAAACAATGAATTAAGATGGAACAAAGTGTGTCTGTTTATTCAAGTGGACTGCTCAACAAAAGATGATGGATTTCAGACACATGTAAAGTTTCGACCTCAGATATTTACGTAGCTAAGAAAGCAGAAAATTGTTTAGAAAGAACAGGAGTAAGCTAAGGTTTTAGGTTTCATCGTTAAGACGAACTGCACGGAAAGTAACAGATAGTCTAGTTTCAGCAGAGGATGCTCCACGAGGCATGCCAACATTCAAGGCCTTAAAAGGGCTTACAGGCATCATGCTTTCGAGCCTTGAGATACTATGTTGTTACTGATGACATGAACATCTTTTCTTTTTTTTCTTTTTTTTTGTTTTAGTCTTCTCCAAGTAAGCGCAGTAATGGTCACAACACAGAATAAAAGTGGTATGGGCAACTCAACTTTTTATTTATTTAAAAAGAAAAAAGAAGATGAAGGCTAAGTAAAATCATGACTTTGCATCATTCTGACAAAATGTGGAAACCCCCCCTCCCAACTCTCCTACTTAGAAGCTGTTTGATGAAATGCCTAAGAAAAATAAACTAGAAACATAGATTAATAGCAATTATAGCATAGCCTAAGTAAAATCACCCGTATACGGCGTACCTCAATTTGTCCTTGAAGATGATGGCTTGAAGATGAAGACTGTCTGTTGGGCTTAAAGATGGCGTGAAGATGAAGATGAAACCGAGAAAGAGAGAGAGAGAGAGAGTGAAGATGAAAGCTGAGGAAGTAGGAAAGCTGAAGGCAGAATAGTTGAGCTCTTTCTAGTTCTTGGGTCTTGACTCTCGACTAAAGACTGGCAGAGTCTGGTGGTGGAGGTGGAGGTAGGAAGGTGAGACTTGAGTCTTGAGAAACGATGAGGAAGATGCGGAAGAGTTAACAGATTAGGTTTTCCAATTTGCACTTTTGCTTTTTTGTCATTTTGGAGGTTGACAAGTTGTTTTGTAATTTTTGTTAATTGTTAGATGTATCAGTATTATTGTTAATAACTTATTTTGTTATATAATATAAATTGTATATTACATATATAATATATTGTTAAAAATATTACATTATATATATAAATATTATTAAACGAAATCGAAATCATATTTTCGATTTCTAATTCCTATTTCGAATTCCCCAATTAGAAATCGGTAATTCCAATTTCAAAAATTATATTTTCGAATTTGACCCGATTTCAATCAATTGAAAATCAAAATTATTGAATTCTATTCTGAATTATCGAAATTTCAAATTCAATTCGAAATCGGTCGGTAAATTGGAATTTTTCGACTTTGTACACCCCTAATGGCTGCAGACTTTATAGCTTGTTATGAGGCATCCAACAATGAAATTTGATTGCAAAACTTTGTCACAAGATTACGTGTAGTGGATAGTATTGAAAGACCACTCAAATTATTTTGTGACAATAAGTCAGCAGTCCTATATTCCAATAATAACAGGAGCTCCATGAAATCTAAACATATAGATATCAAGTTCCTGACTGTTAAGAAAAAGTACAAAATGGATAATTATCGATAGAGCATAACGGGACAAATTCCATGGTTGCGGATCCGCTTACTAAGGGATTGCCATCCAAAATGTTTCATGAGCATACTGCTCGTATGGGTGTCATGTTATTAAATGATATACAGTTTTAGTGGTAGTTTGTAATTTTAAATGCTCTTATTACACTTCTCGATTATTAATGATTTAAGGATATTTTATGCATAAATAAAGTTTGAATTTATTTACACTCTGACTTTGGTATGGTTTGATCTCGTGAAAATTTAATGTAGACTAGTTAGAAATAGGCATGTTATGATCACATTACATGAAATTTCTATACTGCACATCCATATCATGATTCATGTCATTTAATTATATCAATATATGTAACCATTGATGGGTTGAATTACGAAATTATAACAAAGGCCGCTTTGATCCTATGTTGATGTAATTGATTGATCGAATTGGTTATAGATACATTGTGGTAATGACAATAAAGTTGAGATCATACGATTAATTGCAAAACATAATTATAAGGTTACACATATAGTGCAAGTGAGAGATTGTTCGATCCTTAATCCAACGTTGGATTTATATGTGAATAATTATGTGTTGCAAACTGTCAAATAAAATTAAATTCAATAAAAATGATCAAATATGGTTTGGGTTTAATGTATCTAATAGGGTGTGGACCTTTAATGTGTAGAGATTTAAGGGTATTTCCTATTTCTATGATGGGTTGAAATAGGGACCCAAAGGGTAACAAGAATGTTATCTATAAATAGGGTTATGGTCCCCAAGTCACACATTTTCTCATTGTCGTATTTTCTAGTGCCGACAAAATAGCTCTTTCCTGATATCCCATCGTCAAGAAAGATACCAGAGAGAAACTAAAGGGCTCTCTCAATGATTGGCAAATACGTGTTGATCTGGAAGGCCACCCCAAAATTTCTAGGGATTCGAGCACTATTTTGTCAACATGAATTCAGGTATGCTTCTACAAAATTTTTGTTAATTTATTTCTTAATAATTGTTATATAGATTTTGGATTTGATAGTTAATGATTTTCACCAAAGGTTAAATATAAATAACCACCCTAACATATGTTTCTTTGACTTTGCGTCTATATCAATATGAATCTTGCAAGACTTGAAAGTCAACCGGAGAAGAAGGATTAGGAACGCAGCGGCTCGTTCTGTTTCATTTGAAGAACATGAAATTATTAAAAACTTACAGCTTTAATTTAGTCCCATAGCTTTTCTTTTTCTTTTTTTTTTTTTTTTTTACTTTCGACCCCTGTTCTTTATTTGAAGAACATGAAGGACTAATTCTATGTAAAAAATCTTTTAAGGACTAAATTGGTGTTAGTGAAAAAGTTTAGGGACTAAAATGATAATTTTTCCTTAATTTTCTTTGTTTACATTGAAATGGAGTTGAAAGGGTTGAGTTCATATAGAGTGGTGGACGATTGGAGATTGAGATAGAGCAATACAATTCAATTTCAGTCATTTAAAATGGATAGTTGAGATCGAGCCAAGCCACTCTGACTTGAATCACTTGATCTACAACTATCCATCTCTGCAACCACGAAGAAACTCAATCCCAGTTGAAGGAATATTTTGGTTTCGCCGTATGACCACTTCAATCTAGCTTGTTTTCTGAGTTAATTCCTGAGTACATGTATTTTATCGTATTGCTTGAGGTGAAATGTCAACTAACGATTCAATTTCTTAGAGGTTGGTTATGGGACCAGTAATATCAAGTAATGACCAACCTAAGATTAAATCAAATACTACACTTGTGGAGAAACACTAAAATAGTATTAAGAGAATTGGATACAATGATTGAATGGACAAATGCATTATACTAGTCCCCCATTCCGTCATTACAAATGGCTTAATACTAGTCAAAGTATAGCTTGACCAAAAAAAAATGATAGATATAAATGGAGCTTGCACTAATACTCCACCTGTCGAGGCATCAGTTGGGCTCTCGTTGTCGCTGGTAGTAACATTTTAGAGCTCTGACTTTGGTACCTGATTTTCAAATTTGATGCAGTAACGATTTAGTCATCCTGTCACTGATGACCATTCAATTTTGAAAAATTTAAGCCATTCCCATTCTTGTGAACTTACTTCACTGAGACAAACCACAAAAATCCGTTTGTTTGGATTAGATATTATTTTCAAAAACAAAATTTATTTGCTAGTATCACAAACACACTTTTTAATCAATCATTTTATTTGTCTAATTATATTTTTATTTCATCAGCATAAGCATCTACCCCATAATCAGCCCACTCAGATCAATGCTCCCTCGGGACACGAACAAGCAAAGCAGGAGGAACATTCTAGAATACCAAACCGTAGTTAGTTCCCAGGAGATTTTGAAACAACAGAAACTCTGTTTGGATTAGCTGTTTTTGGAGGTGTTTTTCAAAAACTTTACTGTAACTGTGTATATAAAAAACTTTTACTGTAGATGTTTTTTTGAATTGTTTTTAGAGGTATTTTTAAAATATATTTTTGAGTATTTTTATAATTTACAATATTTTTGGGATATTTTTTTTTTTTTAAATTTTACATGACCCACCACTATCCCCTTCCTTTTGCCTCCCCGTCTCTTCTTTCTCTTCCTCTCATCCTCCCCTCTATTTCCTCCCCCTCCTCCTCCTCCTCCTCCTCCTCCTCCCTCTTTCCTCTCCCTTCTCCCTTCTCCGCCCTCCCCTCTTTCCCCCAACCCCAAACCCCTCTCCTACTCGCGGGTGGTGGCTGCGACTTTAGCCACCACTCTAACCACGACCGTCTTAGTCGGAGCTTCTGGTCGTGATCAGATTTGATCGTGACTAGAAAGGTTGCGGTCAGTCGAGGGGAAGGAAATTGGGGGTGGGGAAAGGGAAAGAAGAAAGGAGGAAGGAGAAGGAGAGAGAGGAGAAGGAAAAAAGGAGGAGGAGAAGGAGAGAGGGAGGAAAGATGGGCGGAGAGAGAGAGAGAGGAGAGAGGAGAGAGGAGAGAGGGTCTTGAGTATGGGGGTGGTGACAGTAAGGTGGTGGGCGTGGTGGTGGAGAGTGATGGATAGTTGTGTATTTTTTTTTAAAGTTGTTTTTGATATATTGTATGGATATGGTGTTTTTGAAATTGTTTTTATTTGTATATTACTGTAACATTGTAAATGAAAAAATTATTTTTCAAAAAAGTCTGAATCCAAACAGAGCCAGAGCTATTTAGAATTCTTTACCACTAATATATTGAAAAGGAACTTGGAGGGGAAATTAAATGAATTTAAAGGAAGGAAGCTGAAAATGATAGAAAACTGGAAGAGGCATCTATGTTGCTTCAAAAACGAGTAAACAACTGATGAAATTCACCTGAAGCAGCATTGATGCCTTGGCACACATGACCCCACCAAAACTTGGAACCATAGACAGAGTACTGCACTGGGAGCCAAGGATTTTGTTCAAAAGTCAGCACTATTTCTGGGGGTCACAAAGATGGCAAACCTGCATATAGATGAGCTCTATGGTCCCTCCATTTCCTATAGGGATCACACTCAGTACGTCAAGGCAACGGCAATCACGAAACCAAGAAGGAATATCTTTGAGGATTTCAGCGACCTGAAGCAAGATATACAAACACCAACAATAATAAGGAGATTAATGCATTCAAATTTTGAATTGCTTTGGTTCTCAGATTGATCCAAAATTGATAAAAAAAAAAAAAAAAACAGTTGAAGTATACCTTCGTGGGCTCTAGACTCACGAGCCGCAGGCACGTGCTGCTACACCGCTACAGTAATCAAACATCCCCACATCGAGCAAATATGTTAAAATATCAAGCGTAATAGCTACACTATGTAATCATCATCTTGATATATAAATTACTAAGGAGGTTTTGGTATAATAATTAATACTGAAATCCTAGAAATTAAAGGTTTTAGTTCAAATCAACTTCCTTGTTTTGCTTCTTTAGGCTTATACATTATTCCTCCCCACTTCGCTTTTATAAGGCTCACACATTAGATAACTTTGCTTTGACTTGATTCATGATAAGAAATATAACTAGATATTACACTTGTTTAAAACCGCACATAGTTAAATGTCAAAAAATTAGACTAATTTCCACAATTTCTGTTTTAAAAAAATTTAAATTTACTCAATTTCGTTCTACGGACAAAATCCTAAAGAATGTCTGAGTAGTGAAAAATATCAATTACCAATATGTTATCTGATGATTGTAACATAAAGTGCGGGAAACAGCAAAAGAACTTCCCTACAAAAAAGAGGGTTAAAAGTGCCTAACACTTAAAAGGAAGGGCCATTTTTTATTCTTAATTCTTAGCATATCTCAGCACATCTAGTCTTGTCATAATTATAAATATTTGATTTCATTATAATTGATTTGATTAAATTAAAATCCATAGATTTGATTTGATTAAGATATATAGATATATTTTATTTGATTTGATTCAATTTTAATTAGAGATTGCACATATCTTGTAGGTCCCTTTTTCTTGAATATACAGAAAATTTCCAAATTCTTAATGTCTTCTTAGTTTTCTAACATTAATAAGCTAAAAGTTGGAGAAGTTTGAGGAAAATGCAAGAAATTGTTTGTAACAAGCGCGTCCGCAATAGTTTTAGTACCAAGTTACGTATGGTTGGCAATCGGCATCTTCCCTTTTTAATATATGCTTCCTTTTTTGCAGAACCATATGTTTCGTTTAACATATACTTCTTTTTTCATTTATGTTTTTCCTTTTTAATCACTCAGAATATTGCATGCACCAAAGTATTTATATAAATGTAAGGAGAACTGTAGAAAGGGTGCTGGCAAATTAACCAGTATTCCTTCATCCTTGTTCAAAACTTAAAACCTTTGCAGCAGAAAAGATGGCCAACGACTCATCCTTTGTGGGCTTCGTATGTTCCACGATTGTTTATTTTGTTCGAGATGGAAAAAGTCATTTCGTGCTTATCCTGGTGGTTGGCTTGCATCTTCCTTTGGTCGTAGGTTCGCTGCTATGTCTCTGGAGATAAATGTCCTAGCGCATTAGTTTTAGTTTTTCAACTAATCAGACTCTTCAATTCGACCAAGTATGATGCAGGTGTTAACCTTTAGATTTGGCTGGTCAACAAGTTGACTAGAATTGTAAGTGAATTTTTTTCAATTTTTAAAAAAATAAAAAGAATTGTAAGTAACTCATACATGGATAATTGGATATACCCGTATCCATTTATTCAAATGGATTTAAATGAGTTGACTGTACCTTATTTACCTCGAATCCAACTTGTTTGCACCCAATTCCAATTCATTTACATCAAACTCTAACCTTTGAATATATAAAACGATTTACACCGGTACCAAATTCCTACTTATTTACACCGGGGACAAACTTGTGCGAGACACAACTTGTGAGGCCCCATAGCCTAGAAGCCTAGTTTAAAAACCTAATTTCAATTACATCAGTTTATAGTAACTTGACAAAATTTACTTACTTTGCCCACCCAAATTATTATAATCACTTCATTTCCCATTATCTTTGCATTCATTCTCATTGTAACTTTCCTATAATATACCAACCTCTACTCTTTTCAGTAAGGTAATATATGAATTAAACTACCAATTAAAATAGAAGTAGGTCAATCAACATTAAAAGTCAAACTGTCGTTGTACTAAACACAATTAAATTGCTGTTGTATCAAAAATAACTCTTGTTTTCAACTATGATGTACAGAATCCATTCCTTCCAAGGCAAGTTTTATTATATTTTTCTTTAGAAACTCTTCTATTATATTTTCAATCTTTATGGATTAATTATTTAAATAATTACCTTTTTTTTTGTAGAAACTTTTTCTTATTCTTATTCATTATTTATTCTTAACATCTAACTTTGATGGACATTGTGTTCTTATTTTTTATGTATTATCTTGCTTCAATTTCGAATCAGACTAAATTTGCAAAAAGTTAAATCACTTGATCATTTTGTCTTATGCTCGTCCACTTAATCAAAATTTCTGGATCCGTCTATGCGTCTAGGGTTAAGAACCTGGTACACAACTACGTACTCCCTTCCAAATTGCTTTTGAGTCTAAAAGTCTCAATAGGGGAAGATATTTTTAAGCTTCAATTCAGTAACTCCCTATATGTAGTAAAAAGTCAATCAGGCAAGTAGAAAACTCCAAAAATTACATAATCAACATTCAAGCTGCTCCAGCAAAAATTAAAGCATACTCTCTCGTTAATACATTCATCAGCTTATTCTTTAACACAAAGTAATTTGCTTTACAAAAATCCCATGATTTGTCCCCTTCTGTCACCAATCCTCAATTACTGTTGTTATGTTGCAGTTTTTCCAAAGTACCGCAACCCTTATATTAATAGCAATATAATTTTAAAAACAAATAGCAATATAATTTACCCATGCAATGGCGAAAACAGTGGAGATTCAAACGATGAGGTATTTCTAGTCGTCCTGGGCCCAAAGGTAATACGCAACCCCGACTGCCAGCAAGAGTAACTCTTTTTGAAAGTGCTCAAGCTAAGTTAGTTGTTCCATACTCTTAAGAATAAGCTCCACGAAAAAATAAAAGAATAGTTCTTGATTGTTTCCCCTCGTAGCAGTTGCCACAGGACCCACTAATTATATTATGTGAGCTTTGAAACATAAGATCTCCTAGAACCAAATGGTTACAAAAGCAGCAACTTAAAGAGAATTTTTATGAAACGTTACAAGATTCAAGCCGCAATTCTAAGTTCTTATGGACCATGTTTGCTAAAAAGCCCAAAACCTAGGCCTGTTTGGATTGCAATTTTTCTCCAATTTTTTTTTTATTTTTTACGATCATATTTTTGAATTATCTTTTTAGCTTAAATATATAAAATTGCCACAGTACATTTTTCTATAGAAAACTTTAAAACATTCGGGTTTTGAGCTTAATTCAGACTTAACCCAAATTCACTTATTACCCCTTAATTTCCTTAATATAATTACTATAAGTATTAAGTCATGACGTTAATTTAACATCCGCAACATTAAGACTAGACACAAACCAATAATAGTCCATTAAAAAGTATATAAATCAAGAATTTTCTAACTATAATCATATCTAATTTGTTCAAGGTCTATGAAAAATAGTAACAAAATATGATAACAGTCAGTACATCTTAAAAGGTTGGAACTTCTCTATAATCCTTTCAATTTGCTCCAACTAAGATTTATCCACTACCATTGTTCACAATGACCAAATTTGAACTGAATGCAACATTTGAATCCAATGAAAGAAAATGCATACTAACACAAATAAAAGCACTACAAGAATTTTGGTCTTCAATGACAACTACTTTTCGTCACAAAAAAGCAAAAAGTCGTCACTGATGACTTTTATTGACAACATTTCGGTTGTCACAGAGTCGTCACTGAATCTCCGTCGGTAAAAGTATACAGTGACGACTTTAAAGTCGTCAGTGAATAAAAACTTTTTTATGACAAGATATGTTGTCAATAAAAGCTACAAATTTAGTGACGACATGCTTTCTTGTCAATGATGCATGAAGCAACATAGTCAGTGTATATATTAATTAGTGACAACTTTGTTGTCAATAAACCCCTTATCAACTGTGACAACAACTTCTTATCAATGAATAGTTTTGATTCAGTGACAACAACAATTGTCAATAAAGACAACCTGCTTGAGAAATGCTACTCATTTACAACACCTTGCAATGTGTAGTTTGATGATTTCCTACTACAATAATATCTAAAAAATGAAAACATCAGCAATGTTTAATAAATAACAAACGTAGACACCCGTTACAATAGGAAATGCCATAATAACATATTAAATATTCAAATGTCATAAATAAGTGCAACATCACACTACAAATAGTTTGATAAGTTTCAATAGAGCAAATTTTGCCATATAAGTCAAGGCTACACTAAAAAACAATTCCAAGTCCCAAAACATTTTCCGTGCTACCGAAACATTTTCTAAACTTAAGATAGCACTATAACCATAGTTTTTGAGTCGACACGTAAGCCGTACTGCTAATCTTCCAAACCTCTAAAATGAGCAATATATCTGCAATAAAATAGTAAAGTTATTAGTAGATGATAGAAAAATTAAAACAAGGAAAATTAGTTAAGGAGTCACCAAAAAATAAAGTGAATCATTTGTTTTAAGTCTCATCTAGATAGTGGCTATACAAAGAGTAGAAAAAGAGACATTATATGGGTAGTTCGGAAACAGAGTCTACTAGAGGATGGAAGTTTAATAACATTCATTAAGAGCCAAGGATTATATGGGCAGAATTGTTCCACTTCTTTATTTTAATATTAAGATGTCAAAGGACAGCAACAAACGATTCCACATTTATGAGAAACAACTTTGCAAACTTCACTGTGTTTTAGACCAAAAGTAGTCTTTGAAGCTTTGAATGTCATAGGATTTCATATATCTAAAAATATGTAACTATACATAAGGTCTAATAAACAAGAAAAAGCAGCCTTATCACCTACCAAGCACTTTTGAGGCTTGATACTACAAGTTAATATTGTCACCTACCAAGCACTTTTGAAGGATACTAATTTGTCCATTACTTGAGACATGAATCCAACTACTGCCTACAAGAATAGTGAATCAGCATATACAACAACAAGATAAAAAGCAAGTCCAAGCACCGTACACATGATTGCAAGTTGGCTAATTGAAGAGACAAATTGGATATCCTAATAGCTGGAAGCTATAAGAGCTACACCTAGAGCCAAAAAGTCAAACTTTATCCGAGTCCATGTTAATAGTAACCTGTGGACTTATTGCCAGAATAATTACTTTTAAGACTCCAACAGTGGCAGGGGGAGAGAAAGTGCTACTACAAGAAGCAGAAACATATTCAAAACTATCATCTTTTAACTAAAGTGAGTTAGCAACTAGTGTTCATTAAGCACATTTGTCAATATCATAATTATGCAGACACAATACTTTGGTTAGGATACACAGGAATGTCAAAGCCATTATTTACAAGTGACAAATCACATACAACAAATTGTAGTGACCAAACTTGTAATTCATTGTTTGAAAACCACAAATTGATTACCAAAAAACATGAAACAGTAATCATTTTCAAGATTTTTGAGACTTTAGGCAGGCAAAAGCAAGCCCTGAGTCTTAAATACGTTTGGAATTTTTTTAATCTAGTTTTTCATTTTCTTGCCTGTACTCTGCTACCAATGGAACGCATTGCAAATTCCAGTAGTTCAAAGAAGTAGTACAACATACATGACTAATTTGTGCTGTGACATCTGCCAAAGATTGTCTTCATGACACGATTTTGTGCATTGACAGAATGATTTAGACTCATGCAGGACATATTTGCTTCATTTCGAATGTCTTTCCCTTGTTTTTCTGTCTTTAGTTTAGATAGAATCAGGATATCAACTAGCTTCACACTCAATTTTGTATCGCAAGTGGAGATTCTTCACCAAGATTCTACTCATTCTAAAGCACTTACCAAAAGATACTTCATATGAATTAAATATACATCATCAAAGCAGCCATTCAATCGAATTACTTGCCGCATGGGAAGTTTCTACTTCAATTTTAGCAGAGTCAATAGCACTTCAGAATGGATATTGCTTCAGAAAAATTAACACAGTAGAAGCAGAAAATGCAATAAACTTTAGAGATTCTTATGCAACCCAGCAAGTATTAACCATAAAACAGATAGAAGGCATTCATTCAAATTACTTGCTGCATGTGAAGTTTCTCCTTCAATTTTAATAGAGTCAATAGCACTTCAGAACAGAAATTGCTTCAGAAAAATTTGCACAGTAGAAGCAGGAAATGCAATAAACTTCAGAGGTTTTTACGCAACTCAACAAGTATTAACTGCACAACAGATAGAAATGAGACGTAATGTCAAAGTACTTACCACTTTCAACTCCATCAATCCATCAAATGGCTGATAAGTTGCTATTCCACTAATACTCATGTCCTGTCCCAATATTGATTCCTTGGCATTCTCTGCTAGCCATTCTTGAACCAAATCTAATGACAACTGGTACAATAAACAAAAAAAATCTTACAAGTAATTACACTCCATCCTTAAACTTAAAATCAGCATATAAACAAAAGCGAACATTTAAGTGCAACTATATATTGTTATTAATGAAAAATTCTGATTCAATGATAACTCTTTATCACCATGAAAATTGAAAATTTTCCTACAACAATTATATCTATAAATGGAAAAAAATGACAATGATTTATAATTAGCAAATGAATGCATCCATTGCATTACGAAATGTCAAAATATCATATAAGCATTCAAATATCATAATGAAGTTCAACAACACCCTATAGCCAAGGTTGCCAAATTTGTCAAATCTGGGACAACTTTTAAGAAGAAAGCCAAGAAGATCCGGACCAAAGTTACCTTCCATCGTCCTAAGACATTGAAAAAGGACGGGAACCCGAAGTACCCACGCATCAGTGCTCCTCCTAGGAATAAGTTGGACCATTATCAGATTCTCAAATATCCTTTGACTACTGAATCTGCCATGAAAAAGATTGAAGATAACAATACCATGGTATTCATAGTTGACATCCGTGCTGATAAGAAGAAAATCAAAGATGCAGTGAAGAAGATGTACGACATACAGATCAAGAAAGTGAACACTATGATCAGGTCTGATGGAACAAAGAAAGCATATGTTCGGTTGACTCCAGACTACGATGCTTTGGATGTGGCAAACAAGATTGGAATAATATAAACGAATTTAGTCATTGTTTTGTTCCGATAAAAGATACTGTCTTTTAAGTGTGACAATTTGCTAGGCTGTTTTGTCGTGAAAAAAAAATACCAAATTTCAACACAAGGGGGAATTTTTAACATCAGACAAAATTTCACTAAACCTTGCCATTTCCCAATTTCACTATATCTCTTGTAGTTCGGTTGCTTAGCTAAAATTTGCAATCCAATAAGAACCTCAATAATTAAAGCTGGACATTCAAAATCAGCCCCAAGGAAAATCAAAATCAGGCCCAAACTAATGCACCAAATTAGCTCAAGAAATAAGTACTGCTATTAAACTTCAGCCTCAAAGGAATAATATAACAAGTTGATAAGGCAACAAGCACTACTATAACAAGTACTGATATAAGTACTGCTATGAACAATATAACCAGTTGATAAGACGATAAGCACAACACTAAAGGAAAAGCAACTTCAGTTCACTTGCTTAGCTAAAACATTCAAATAAACTAAACTAAACTAAACCAAAACAATCCAAACTAATGCACCACAGAGGATACAAGGTGTCAAGTATGATAACCAAAGTAATGTCGATCATGATATAAGGTGTCAAGTAGGAGCAATGTGTACCAACATAACTAGAATGTTTCTTTGCCATTTAAAAGCAAAAAACAACTTTCTTGTTCTAGATCTCTGAAATTACTTTTGCTGTTTGTCATGGTGTATTAATTCCATAGAAAACCAGCACCCCTTAATATTGTATTCCAATCAAACTAGTAAGTTAGGCAAGTGGCGGGACATTGCAAAACATTCACAATGAAATTTACTTCAAGAATGGCACCAAAAATGGGAACCATTCATGTGAAAAGAAAAGGTATTACCTCAAGGAATGCCTTCAAAACCCACATAAAAGTTAGTATTATTACTCCGTTAACAGAAAATCCAACCTACATCCAGCAAAAAGTTTGTGATTATATAGTATAAAATAATGCTATATGGAGAACAAACTACCATGTAAGACATGAAACTTAAATTCCAGGAAAGCAAGCAAAACAGATTTTACAAAGTACTTATTCTTACTCGAACTAGAAAACTACCATAAAGATCACCGTTGTGCAAGTTGATTGAGAATTACTTATATCACAAATAATATAGCAGTATCCTCTTGCACTAAGCTCTAGCACTCAAGCATCATCCTCTCTAGTCTAATTACTGAGTACGTAGTATAGCCTTTTAAAATGTTATGGAATTGTGAATCAAATTCTTCCAACTCCTGAAGAAACACCCACTACCAACTGCAAATGCCAACTTATAGCTCTAGTTCATAATTTGGCATGTGATTTGCAATTTGGCCGCAGGTTTACCATTCAAAATTGCACCTTTCCTCATTTAGTCGGAAACTTATCTCAACGCCATATCTACATGTGAAAGAAGATCTAGAACAGATACCATAGAAAACGAGAAAACAAGTGATTGCTATGCTTATTACAAGCATTTCACCAAGACAACACCAAAAAGATACATAAATCACTGCCAATTACATGATTCAATTTTTTTATCAACAGTTGCAAATACAGAATATGAGCACAAAAGCAAAATAAAAGGTACATTGTTAATTTACACCAAAAATAAAACGTCAATTTTCCTTATCTGAAACACTAACAAAAACTAACATGGTAGAACAAACTAAAATCAAGAAACCAGAAATGCGACAAGAATGCCAACAAAAATCATCTGAACAGCCCAGGAGGAAATAAACATCACCAACCTCTGAGCATTCCTATTCCTCACATAGACAATAACATGAGTAACAAAAGCCAGCAACAATCCCACCACAGTGTACAAGAACCCAACCGCGAACCCTTTAGCTCCCAATTGCATCCCGGACCCCCTGATAAAAGAAAACCAACTTCCCAGGGTCATTCCTATCAACCAAAAACATGGGTATTTTCCTAATTATGTTATGCATTGAACCGGAGACACTGAAAAAGTAGACAAAAATCTCTCCGGTCATCCAAATACTCTTATTGTGCAAAAGGGTGTTCCCATAAATCACTTTTTTCACCAAGAATGGAGCCGAAATCAGAATAACAGCAATGAGAAACATCAATTGCTTCTTAGAAATCAAAGAGGGGCGATCAATTGGCCCAATGCTCAGCTTCGTTTTGGCCTTGACAAATTCAGCCATGGATTCGGCGAGCCTCGAGAAATCTGATGCATTTATCTGGACGGAGTCTTTCTTGACATCGGTGTGGGGCAGAGAATTTACTCCGAAAAGGGCGAAAAAGGACTGGAATTCTTGAAATTCGATGTCGAAGAAGAAGAGTTTTGAGTGAGAAGTTGGAGGGTTGTTGGCTAAAAAGGATTTAGAGACGAGGGAGAACTCGGATTTGAGAGAAGGGAGGGAGAGTTCGGGTTTGGAGTGGAGTTGTTGGGCGTCGAAGAAGACGAGGAAAGCACAGGGACGATGAGTTGGAATGGATAGAATCCGTTTGAGGGAATCAGTGAGATGGATAACGCCGCCTTTGGGGGACTGGGATTGGAGGGATTCGAGCTGCAAGAGCAAATCCGAACTGGGGTCTTGAGAATTGGTGGAGATCGGGAGGAGGGTGATGAGGAAGAGGATGATGAAGATTGGGGCTTTTGTGAAGGCCATTTTGCAACCTACTATAAGTTAATGTCCGTCTAAATTCTTTTTTGGGCGAAAAGGAAAAAAATTGGTGGTAAAAAAATGGTGGGAAAACGAAAACTTTTCCTGATGAATTGACGTGGGCAAAAGTAGAAAAATATGTTTAAAGTAGCATTGCCTTTTGAAGGATATTTGCCTGACGAATTGCCTTTTAATGCTATAGTATTATTCTTTATTTTTTAGCAAAAAATAAAAATTTTCATCAACATAGGTGGCAAAATTTGTTAATTTCATATAATTGAAAATGTACTTTTATAATTTGCTAATATTTTATACTAATTTCTTATAATTGCAGCACTAAAGAACATTATTGCAGCAAGCGGGATTCTGTGTTTTTTCTATTTCAAGGTTAGCTCGCATGCGGGTTAATGTTATATTTGAGCGCGAGAAGAAAAAATTGGTAATTAGGCTCTTTGGGCATTATAAGTAAATATTTAAATTAATGGCAGTTTTATTACATCAATATTATTGTATTATCATTATTATGATTATTGTATTATTTCTTATGCAAATATAACATTTAATTATTTAAATTTGATTTTATTTTTACAATTTATAAAATTTTTATCACTTATATAATATTTTTAAAACCCTAATACATCTAAATTTGATTTTATTTTTCAAATTTATAAGATTTTTATTTAAAAAAATGGGATACGGATAAGATATCCGGTTGGTTCGATTTGCATAGGTGCATATGAGAATATCCGAATACTCTTTAAACCCGCATGCGGGTTTAAGGAGATTATGGCAACTCTCTGACACACTAGTTACCCATCCAACTTGTGTGTAACTAAAATATATTTAAATAATATATTTCATATTTTTGTTATTTAGAGTTTAACAAAACATTAATATTGGGTAGATTTGAGGGATATGCATAATTTTGCATATTTGTAGGAATATTAGAAAATGGAAAATTTGGGTAAATTCCCAAATTTTGGAGGTAAGGTGCAATCCAAGAACTAAAACAGTCATTTATAAAACCTTAACAGTAATAAGGTGCAAACCAAAACTGCAATCCAAGAGTAATATCATTACAAATTTCATAACCATACATTAAATAAATAGAAATGCAATCCAATACTATCCAAAACACAAAATGTCTTGGGTATAATAGTAATTTTGCATTATATGATGTCAGCAATTGGGTCCCAAGTTCTGCCAGGGGAGGTCAGTGTAATTGTGGAAACCTCAGGGGAGGTCAGTGAAATTGTCAGAAACCTCAGGGGAGGTTTCTGAAATTATCCCTTTTTAATATTGTCAATTGCTAGTTTTTAATAGTTTTGTGAAAATATTGATAATGGTTGAGAAAATTTTTTTACATTACTGCAAGTAATAAATGTGCTTTTGTTCTTTTTCAAACATTTATTTTAATGTTTAATTTTGTTTAAAACTATTGTACTAGTATAGATTTGCAAGACAAAACTTAAGTTCTCAATAGTTAAAAAATTCATTACAGAGAAAACACAAAGTAGTAGTTGCAAAATGTGTATAAATTACAGATATTTTAATGTGTATAAATTACAGTTTATTTTAATGTTTAATTTTGTTTGAAACTATTTTACTAGTTTAGATTTGCAAGACATAGATTTATGGGTAATTTTTTTTTTTTTTGCTTTCACATATTTAATTTATGTTAAATACAAAACCTACCAGTTTCCCTTTCAAAAAAATATTAGTGCAACACTTTTTGAATTTTACTTACAAACATTTATGTATTTAACATAAATTAAATGATTCAGAGTGAAATGCCCATAAAGAGCAGAATATTTGTTCATGTAATGGAGGAAACCCACAAAGAGTTGGTACTTTATGGGTCATTTCTTTTTTAAAAAAAATTTAATTTATGTTGAAAAGATAACCTGCCAGTTTTCGTTTTGTAAGAAATCAGTGTAACACTTTTTGAATTTTACTTACAAACATTTATAAATTTATCATAAATTATATGTTTGAAAGTAAAATACCCATAAAAAGTTGGTACTTTGAATAGATAATGCTCATTTGCCCATAAACTACACTCTCTGAAGGCTATTTTGTTAATTACTTTGTAGTACTTTGTTATTCCTTTGCTAATACTACTTGGCATGTAGTACAAAAGATAAATCTGGCATAAATTTCTTATTCCATTGATAAAAAGACCTGCCTGCCTTATAACTATTGTAATGAAAGATATATCTTTAGAGTTTATAACAAATTATTACTTAAGTTTGAGAAAATTATAAAATATTTATGCATAGTTTATCAAGATACCATTCGCAATTTCCTAATAAAAAAATAGGGGCTAAATTGTAAAAGTTAGGGTGCCATAATAGAAATAATAAAATTGGTGTATTACATATGGGGGTTAAATTGTAAAAGTTAGAGTGCCATAATAGAATTAATGAAATTGGTGAATTACATATGGGGCTAAATTACAAAAGTTAGGGAGTAATAATAGAATTAAAGAAATCGGTGTACTACATATGGAGCTAAATTGTAAAAGTTAAGGTATCATAATGGAATTAATGGAATTTTTTACAACATTTGGGGCTAAATCGCAAAAGTTAGGGTGACACAGTAGAATTAATGAAAGTGACTTAAAAATAATTACTTTAAACAGTGACAATTAATTCTTGTCACTAAATCCGAATCGGTAGAGTGACAGTGACGATATTAGAAGTTGTCACTATAGAGATCATTTTAGTGACAACTTTTTCAAGGTCGTCACTGAAGACTTAGTTGCTTTGAGCAATTATGACAACTTTCCTTGTCGTCACTAAACAACCACGTTTTGTGACGACTTTTGTCGTCACTAAAAAATGTTGTCACTAATGACCATATTTCTTGCAGTGTAGTTTGTGACGAAAATAACGGGTCGTCACTAAACATTTGGTTGCTTTGATGCAATTGTGACAACTTTAGGTGTCGCGACTAAAGAAGCTCCTTTTGTGACGACTTATTGTCATCACTACAAAATGTTGTCACTAATAACTTTTTTTTTCGTGATCAGTGACGACAACAAAAAGTCGTCCGTAAATAACTTAAATTAATATTTAAGTAACTATGACTAGTTTAATAAATCATCAAATTTTAAAAAAAAATTAAATTAATATTGAGGCTCACAATTAAATAAAGTCATAGTTAATAAATCATCAAATTTAAAAAAAATAAATTAATATTGAGGTTCACAATTAAATAAATGCATTAGAGATGTTCAAGTTAGTGATGATACTTATGTTGTCACTAACTACACTATAGTTTTATTGACAAAAATTGGTCGTCAATAAACATAAACAGTGACAACAACGAAAAGTTGTCAAAGAAAGTGGTAGAATTACTGACAACTTTTATCAAGTCGTCACTATCGCAAAACTCGCGCCTTCCAAGTCCCATGGCGCGAAGTAGTTTTGTGACGACAATTAAAAGTTGTCACTGAAAACTCAGTTGCTTTGAGTCAATTGTGACAACCTTCAAAGTCGTGACTAAACAACCTCATTTTGTGACGACTTTTTGTCGTCACAAAGAAATGTTGTCACTAATGACCTTTTTTCTTGTAGTGAAAACTCAATTTCTCTAAGTTTGGAAATTTCAGATTTGACAAACAATCTTTGAAAAATCGTATCTCACTCTTTGTAGGTCCAAAATTGGAAACTTGGTACCGTTGGAAACTACTTTCAAAGTACTAAAAGTTCCTAGAAGACACTTTTCCATGATTACAGATGGAAGATATTCAAATTTTGGCTTAAAGTCGCTGATTTGGGCTATCAAGACAGTTTCGGAGTTGGTTTTTGGCCAACTTTGAAGATTCGGCAAAATTCACAGAATACGAACTAGCCTCTGAAATTTGAAACTCATTTAGAGTTACAATCAAAGTTTAAAACACAACAAGCAAAACAAGAATCAGAGTTTTGAGCACCAAGATATAGCAGCTCAAATTTGCTGAAAATTTCTCACTAAACAAGAATTTCCGGGTTTGAAACGTAAACTTTGAGACTTCAGTTGAGTATCGAAATAGATTTGGAATGTCACCAAATTTGGTATGAGCACACTAACATATGAGGGCCACTCCTTTGTCAAATTTCATGCAAAAATTTGTACAAAAAGTCAATTAACAAGACCACTAAAGTTTAAAAAATTTCCAAGGCAAATCGGCCTTATGCTTCTGTTTTCCTTTTTCTAATATTTGGCCGATAAAGTCATCTCAAATCTGGTTCATTTATGAAGGAAAGGTCTAAGAAATATCCAATATATATTTGGTAGATGATTGACACCAAAAGTTTCAAAATAACAAGTCCCAATTCGAGCTAAGCCATTCGGCTAGCTAAAATGCGGGTTTTCCATCACTGATACAGTTTCGTAACTAGGCCACAACTCACTCAATTCAACTTGGAATTAAGTATGGTTTGTGGCATTGGAAAATAAATTCATAGGGCTACAATTTCTCAGAAGAAAACACTTTAAGATTCAGTCCATAGCTAGCTCAAATTCAAGCAACAAGTTCCAGCACCTCACTGTCTCTCTAGCATAGCCGAGAAACAGGATAGGTGACTTTGAAAGGCTGGTACGGTTCACTCAAGTAGAATCAGGAGATACATTTTATACCGTTATAAAATTGGAAGTGTCTGGTTTCTAATGCTGCACACGGAACTCGATTTCAATATTGGAGTAAAGAGTTATAGTCGTTTGAAATTCGCTGCCAGAGAAACCCTGTACACATTTTTCAGTCATGAAACCATTTCGAAATCTAAACATTTACCCAACCAAATCAAGTGAGTTTTGGTGGAAACTTTTCACACAACCTATACAACATATCTACATCAAAATCAAGTCAATTTAATCACAAAAGATCACACCAAGGGGCACGGCAAAGACAGGGCAGAATCGGCCCTTCTGCCGTTTCACTTTCTTTGAGTTTTCTTTCCACTTTTCAACTTATAATCACTAGTTTAATCACTAAATTAACATAAACAACACCCAACATCATCACATCAGTTCATCAAGTCCATTGTGGGATTTCATAGAGCCCACTCACATGATTTCCAACAATATAGAGGTACCCACATGAAGCTACAAGCTTCCAAGTGCAATTTAACTTAAAAAAGCTAAGATTCAAGGGTTGGATTATCATTACCTCCTATATGGTGTTAAACCAAAAATTTTCGGCC
The DNA here is from genome assembly GCF_036785885.1 of Coffea arabica. NCBI lineage: Eukaryota > Viridiplantae > Streptophyta > Magnoliopsida > Gentianales > Rubiaceae > Coffea > Coffea arabica. The sequence goes on from NC_092323.1 coordinate 43,670,615, forward strand.
CCTTTGAGCTCAAGAAAACCGTGAGAATGAAGCTCTTCTCCTAGCCCAAGATGATCTCCAAGTTATTTGCAAGGTGTGGTAGGAATTTGAGATGATTTGGTGCAAGTTTGAGTGATGAGATGAAGAAATTTTTTGGTCTTCTTCCCTTGGTGTTGCACGGCTGCTTGAGAGAGAAAGGGAGAGTGTTTCTGCTGATGGTTGAGGCTTCCTTGAGAAGTTTAAGAGTTTGTGGCCAAAGTTACTCCAAAAGTCAACTAAGAATAGTACATGTACGCGCGTGTTTCGTGCTTGTTTCCTCTCGGGTTTGTTTCACTTGTGCACTAAACCTCCAATGTACTTTCTTAAACATTATAATTATTCACTCTTAGTAGTCTAGAATAAATTTCTTAAATCTCTATTTAACCATTCCAACTCGATATTCGTGAAATTCTAATTCGCGCGCGATAAGACGAAATTTACGAGAAATTCATATAACGATTATATAATTAACTACTACTAATGTAATTAATTATAAAATAATCATTTTAGAAATAAAACATGAGTACTCAAATCTCCAAAATTATTTCACTTTTGATTCAAATATAGCCTCGATAAACGTGTTTTCGCTATTTCTTATCGAACGAGCCTCCGAAAAATAAATTTTTCTAACAAAACATTTTTAAAACATAAAGGAGACATTATTCCATATAAATGGATTTAAAATGATTGAAATAAATTATTCGGAGAAAACGGGTGAATAAATAATTAATTAAGCCATTAAAATAAGATTAAAATAAGTAAAAATTCGAGTCGTCACATCCTTCCCTCCTTAAAAAGAATTTCATCCTCGAAATTCGTACCCTGATTTATGAATAACCCCAAATACTTCTTTCGGTCTCCTCTTTAACTTCTCAAATTGCTTCCCCGATTCCATAATCTCTCTATAAGGCCTTCATTAGATTGATTTCCTTGCGTTTTAACTTTTTGACGTTTCGATCAAAATCTTTACCGTCCCTTTCCTCACGTGACCAATTTTCATCACTCTTACTTCTCCCATTCAACGCACACTTATTGAACTTAACTATTCTCAGGTGCCGTTCATGATCTTATTACAGGTCTAGAGACATGGAGCAATAGATTACATATACATATAAACAGTAAAATCAATTAAAAGTAGAGTAAATTTTCATATGCCATAAAAGATCATAATAGTTATACTAAGTTATAATAAGTTTATCAAATCGTTTCAAAAGAAAAGAGGAAACAACCAGATCAAAATGTGCTAAGTCGCAATATACAACAAAAGGATGTCATCCCCTATACAAAAGATTACAACCTCTAAAAGTGCCAGTCTATGTTAGGGTAAAACCACAATCCCTATTTGTCGAGTGGAGTCAAATTCACCCCTACTCGTAGAGTTTTCCCCACTTGGATCCCTCTTACAATCATTGGTATTAATTATTCCTTCCGACACTCGATTGATTTGCAGTGGATTTAGCAGGTTGTTGAGAATTTCCTTCTCCCTTAGAAGTTTTAAGGCAAATTGAAAACTTATGCTCGGTACTACTGCACCTCAGACATTTTCCTTGTTTTCTCCAGCACTCGACCTCAGTGTGGTTAAACTTGCCACAATATGAACAAGTTACATGAGGAGTCACGGTTTGACCAGTTTGAGTTTCCCCCTTTTGTTGATCTCGTCTACTCTGATTTTGTTTTGGCGGGGCTTCGCTTGATAGAGTTTCTCCGGGTATTTCAGGCATCTTCACTCCTCCAACCCCTTTTTCCATTTTAAGGGGTTGGGTAGACCTCTCGGACTGTTTAGATGTATCGCTTGGGTTACCTCTCTTTCTAGCATGAAAAACTTTAGATTAAAACTTAGCATTTTCTACCCTCTGTGCCTTATCCAAGGCATCCGTAAAAGTGGTAATCTGAGCTGCTGCTAGGAATTTTTGGATTTCTACATTTAACCCCTGAATAAACCTCCTTATCCTTTTCTGTTCGATGACTACAAGCTCAGGGGCAAATTTGAAAAATTTTGTGAACCGCTTCTCATACTCGGCCATACTAAATAATCCTTGCTTCAACTTAATAAAGTCGTCCTCCCTCTTTTCTTATATAATTGGCAGGAGGAACTTGACATTAAACCCCCTCTCAAAGTTTACCCAAGTCCAAGGGATTTGTTCTCTTTCTCACTTTGCACTAACAACATTCCACCATGAGCGTGCTGGCCCTTCAAATTGGAAAACGACAAAATTCACTTGCCTTTTCTCGGTATAATCTAAAGCAGCAAAGATATCAACCATCCTTTCAAACCAAATTTCCGCTACCTCGGGATCAGACCCTCCATGAAACTTAGGTGGAGCGAACTTTAAAAATTGCTCTAGGGCTCTATCCTCACCCCTCTCTTGGTTCCTTGGTTGTTTGACTGGTTCAGATCCTTGGTGCTCAGCTAAGCACTCGAGAATATCGGTCATGCGGTTAATAGCCGTAGCTACTTGGTCACCCTCTTCGTTTCTAGGGTTTTGGTTTGGTTCAGTCGCAGATCCCCCACCTCTCTTGGGAGTGCGGGGTTGCCAAAACCCACGCCCACGTCCCCGTCCACGTCCTCGCCGATCCATTTAGCAAAATTCTAAACGCATAATAAAAGTAGAAAGTATAAGCGCATGAATTGAAAAATAGGTACACATTGCAAGAACACTTTAAATCAAAGCATAGTTATTTGCATAAGTTAGAAGTCATGTCACATGTCAATGTGCATACAACGAATTAACAATATCAAATACAGGTCATAGGCAACTAAGTGCCGCAAATATAGGAGTACATGTGGGCAAAATACAAAAGGTCTCACGGCGAGCACCATCCCTACTATCCTATGCAGGATTTAAAAAAGGGTAAAAAATAAAAAAGTCCCCTGTGATAAATCTAATACACAGAAAAGCCCTCCATGGTTTCAAAATATACAATATAACCCCTCATGCTTTGAACTAAATTGTAAAGGTGACGGAATCCGTTAAACTTAACAGAAATTATCAAAATGACCAAAATATCCTGATATAAATAAACAAAAGACAGCTTAAAAAAATCATTTGTTTTATTTTCTAAGTAGAGAGAATTGAGAGTTAAGCGGTAGAATAGGTAAATTTGATAAAAATTAGGTATAAAATTTTTTTTTTAGGTTCCAATAAGTCATTTCCGTTAAGTTTAACGGATTCCGTCACCTTTACAATTTAGTTCAAAGCATGAGATGTCGTGTTGTAAATTTTGAAATCATAAGGGATTTTTCTATGTATTAGGCTTACTACAGGGGGCTTTTTTGTTTTCAACCCTTTAAAAATAGAAAATCATAAGTGTGACAGCCCCACCTTCCCCTAAGGCGAACCAAAGGGGTTAGCGGACTGCCTGCCCAACTCTCGCCAGGACTAACGAGACAGTGTTATTCTTGGTTTTGATGATCACAAAGGACTTTGAAATGTTTATCTAACTCTCTTCAAATATAAGTGCTTTTTGCCTATCAAAGAATCAGGTACGAATATGTCAAGAAATGAAAATCAACCAAAAGAAGAAGCAAAAAAACAGGACACCCATGTCGGACGTCCGAAAGGATGAAGATCATTAAGAAGGAAATTCTATCGGACGCTCGTGAGGAAGCATCGGACGTCCGGATGGATCGGACGTACTCTTCGGACGCACATCGATCGGGTCGGACGTCCTAAAAATTTCACAAAGTGTTGATGACTCTCTGCCAAGACTCTGTCGGACGCTCGTAAGGAAGCATCGGACGTCCTGAAGGATCGGACGCATGCTTCGGACGCACATCAATCTCATCGGACGTCCTAAAAGTTCCACGAATATTTGATAACTCTCTGGACGACGTTCGGACACAGAAGCTCGGACGATAAAATCCCATCGGACGTCCGAACAACAACTTGACTGGTTTTCGGACGATGGGATCGGACGATGACTAAGCCGTCGGACGTCTGACAGCTCCAACGGCTAGCTGACTCTTCATCTGCCTTCTATCCGTTGGAAGTATTAATGAAGCTCATTTTTGGTTCCCTTTAAATACAAACGATTCTGAATCAGATGGGGACTTTTGCACACTTTGTTTACAAGATCTCAAGAGATATTTTAGCTAGAAAATAGTCTCCAAAGCTAGATTTGTTCTCCAAGTGGTGTGAATTTATTGTGAGCATTTCTCTTGTGGTTGAAAGTTTCATTAGTGTAGCTTTGTTGAGGGTTATCTGAGTGATTGTAAAACTTCTTAGCTTGACTAAGTGTGGCTTAGGGCAAGGAGGAAGTGCTCCCTCCATTGTACATCTAGTTGATCATCTTTCATCAAAGAGAAGTTGCTCAACCTAGTGATTGGTCTTCAAGTTTGAGGAAAGCTTGGTAGACAATCAGTTTGATATTCTATCTTATTCCTTTTTGTTTAATAAAATTCTCATTGCTTATCTATACTTGTTTTTCGAATCAATATTGCTCTCTTCTTCTAATCTATTTGATTGATCATTACTAGAAAAGAAGGTAAATTTTTATTAAGCAAAAATTGCATAAATTTGATTAAGATTTTAATCAACCTAATTCACCCCCCCTCTTAAGTTATCTTTGGGCCTTACAATTGGTATCAGAGCATGGTCTCCTAGAGATTAAGCTCAAACGGCTTGGAGTAAAGATGACAACCAGTCATGCTATGTTTGTTGAGGGACAATCTGTTATTAGGCCTCCCATGTTCAGTGGCTCCAATTATGTTAGCTGGAAAGAAATGATGATTTTCTTTTTGCAATCTATTGATATTGAGCTATGGTTTATTGTGAGTGAAGGACCGCATGAAGCTAACTTTCTTGATGCAGATACAGGGTTGCTTCGGCCAAAAAGAAGAGCTGAAATGAATGCTCAAGATAGGACTAATCTCACACTGAATGCCAAAGCCATGAATGTTCTGTATAGTGCCTTAGATTCAAATGAATCAATTAGAGTAAAAGGCTGTAAATCGGCCAAAGAAATGTGGGATAAGCTAAGAGAAATCCATGAGGGTGGTGACAATGTGAGAGAACAGAAAAAGGCTATCTTGGTCACAAAGTATGAATCATTTAAAATTGAACCTCTTGAGGATATTGATAAAATGTATTGCAGGTTCAATGACTTGATCAAAGATCTCGAGGTGTTGGGCAAAGAGTACACCTTGGGAGAGAAGAACAGGAAAATTCTCAATGCATTGGGCAAAGAATGGAAAAATAAAGTGACTGCAATAGAGGAGGCTAAGGATTTAAATTCAGTGCCTATTGAATCTCTCATTAACTCACTAACCTCTTATGAGTTGAAGTTGAAATCTAAAGTGCAGGAGGAAGAGGATGCTAGAGCAAAGAGAAACATTGCTCTAAAAACTACTCAAGGTGAAGATGATCCAGCTCACTTGGATGATGAAGACTCGGATGGTGATGATAATGATCTTGCTCTCATCACAAGGGGCTTCAAGAAAATCCTGAATAAAAGGAAGTTTAGAAGGGGAGGACCTAGCAATCAATTCCAAAATTATTCATCAAATGCAAGGAACAAAGGAAAACAAGAATTCAACAAGAAGCAAGTGGACAAATGCTACGAGTGTGGACAGCCTGGACACTACGCAAACGAATGCTCTTTAAAGAAAAATAAAGATGGAAAAGCTGATCGAAAGCCAAGGTTCAACAACTTCCAGATTACATGGAATGAATGCAACTCCGAAGGCGAAGTTGAAGAAGAAGAAGAATCAGCTCAATTGGCTTTCATGGCTATTGGAGATAATGAGGTAACTTCCATACACTCTCAATCTGAAAGTGATGATGAAGAAGATGATGATCTTGAATCCTTTGTTGAAAAACTGCATAATGCCTTGAAAGAATCTTATGATAAAAACAAGCAGCTAAAACAGAAAATTGCTTTTCTCATTCATGAAAATGCAAGTCTTCTTCAACAAAATAAACAACTAAAGACTGACAATGAATGTCTTGTAAGAGCCGAATTTGATGTTCAGAATGAGCTTGATAGAAAGACAAGTATTTGTGAAATGCTGAAGGAAAGACATGGTGATTTGAAGAAAAGAATGGACAACTTGGATGAGACTTTGAAAGCAAGAAAGCAAGATTTTCTCAAAAAGAACATGTCATCTACCTTTCTTACTGCTCATCAAAGAATATTAGCACACAACAAAAATGCACATGATTTCACAATATATAGAAGAAGTGGATTGAGATATGTCAAACCATTACATGTTAAGGATTCTTCCATTATGTGTGGTTTTTGTTGTCAAAAAGGGCATTTGAAAGGAGATTGCTATGTGAAAAGAAATCTGACCAAAGGGATGAAATGCATGTGGGTAGTTAGACACAATGCTAATATATGTAGATGATCTTCTTATTGTGCAAATATATGTAGATGATATTATTTTTTGTGCTACTAATGAGTATCTATGCAAGGATTTTTCCACCACTATGCAAAGTGAATTTGAAATGAGTATGATGGGAGAATTAAATTTCTTCCTTGGTCTTCAAATACATCAAGCCCTTGAGGGAATTTTTATAAATCAAGCAAAATATACCAAGAAATTGCTGAAAAGGTTTGGCATGGAGGACTCAAAGCAAGTTGGAACTCCAATGTGCACTTCTACAAAACTTGACAAAGATGAAGAAGGTAATCATGTGGATGAAAAGCACTATAGAGGTATGATCGGAAGCTTACTCTATTTAACCGCAAGCAGACCTGATATTATGTTTGCTGTTTGCTTGTGTGCTAGATTTCAATCTTGTCCAAAAGAATCACATTTAAATGCTGTTAAAAGAATTTTTAGGTATTTGAAAGGTACATTGGACTATGGTCTTTGGTATGCTAGATCTTGTGAATTTGCTTTATATGGATATTCGGATGCGGATTTTGGTGGTTGTCGTGTGGACAGAAAAAGTACTAGTGGAACTTGTCACTTTCTTGGTAATTGCTTAGTTTCTTGGTTTAGCAAAAAGCAAAATGCAATATCTCTGTCTACAACCGAAGCGGAATATATTGCTGCTAGTGCATGTTGTGCTCAACTTTTATGGATGAAGCATACCTTGAATGATTTTGGATTGTTATATGACTGCATGCCTATATTCTGTGATAATACTAGTGCTATTAATTTGACCAAAAATCCAATTCAACATTCTAGGACAAAGCATATAGATATAAAGCACCACTTTATTCGAGATCTTGTTCAAAAAGGTGAAATTTGTGTAAATTATGTTTGTTCTAAAGATCAATTTGCTGATATTTTTACCAAAGTTTTGCCATTAGATCAGTTCATTCATCTAAGATCAAAATTAGGAATAATCGAAAAATCATCTTAAAATTTCTCAAAGTCTTCGGACGTCCGAAAGAAGATGAACGGACGTCCGATAATGTTCTTCAGCTATTTTTTTCCAGAAAACACCTGTTCGGACGAAGCTGTCGGACACATGACTTCGTTCTGCCGTCCGACAGTGCAACGACTCACTTTTTAAAATAACTTTCTCCCTCATTTGCTTCAAACTCTTTTTCTTCTATTTCCTCTCGGACGAAAACTCTCTCATTTCTCACTCTCAAATTCATACCATTCTGAAGCTCTCATTCCCAAATTGACTCAAACAAAACTTTTCCTGGTTGATTGCGATTCATTTCTCCTGATCATTTCACCGAATCGCTTAACAATTCGTAAATTCCCAAATTTCCCTCAAAACCCTACTTTCTCATAACCGCTCTGTCAAATCTTGTTCAAGGCCTTTTTGTCCCAAAATTTCTGTGCGATTCACTTCCCTACTACTGTGTGCATCATTTGCATCCTTCATTCCACACATTTCGCACAATGGTGAATCTAAGAGGAGGAAAGGTTACTGCCGGACGCAAGCATCCACTCAGGGATGAGGAGGAGGATCTTCCTACGGTCAAACGTTCATCCAAACGCTTCAAGAGAGGAGCCGTAAAAGGTCAAATGTCACGGCCTACTCCACAACCCACCTCTCAGCCTGAATCTGGACAGGGAACCTCTTCTCAACTGCCTCCAAAATCAGCCACACTCCCTACATTCTTTGATGATGCTGCAAAAGACAAACACTCCTGGATATCCCAGAAAGGTGTCATCCCTCAACGAACTGTAAACTCTTCTGAATTTCGCCACATAGGTTTAGAATCCATTCTGAGTCTATTTACTTTCCAGAAATGGTCACATCTCGTTTCTATGCCCAATGTTTATTACCCTGAAATGCTGTATCAATTCTTTGCTAATCTTAGGAAAGGCACTAATCAGACTGAGATTATGTCCAGGGTTAATGGGGTAGACTTAGTCTTTGATTCTGAAATTGTGAATGATATTTTAAAAACTACTATTGAACCTGGATGCAAGGATAAAATTGCAAATTTCTTTTCCTATGAAGAGCACCCTACTGCTGATAATCATTTTGATGGGGCTAAAATGTTGACTTATTTTAAAAGAAGTTTTTCCTCCCCTGCTGATGCTAAACTGAATGATCTTGCTCCTGTGAATCTAATTGCCTTTTCAATCATTTCAAACCTGCTTGTACCCACTGATGGCCATAGAACTGATGTAAACAAAATGGAGTTGTATCTCTTTTACTGTTTTCGAGAAAAAATTCGTATTGATTTTGGTTTTGTCATGTGCAAGTTTTTACTTCGCTATGCCACTGATTCTCGCAGAAAATTATCTTATGGAAAGTTTCTTCAAAAGATTTTTGAGTTTTACAAAGTTCCAATTCTAGGTGTTTGTCCCAAAGAAGCATCTTCTTATGCCTTTACCAAAGGATATTTTGAAAGGAAAAATCTTGTTTTTAAAGATAATCTGTGGGCTTATAAGGGGGCATCATCTAGTGAACCGAGGTCTAAGACTGCACATGATCCTTCATCTGTTTCACTCACTCCCATTCATCCCAGGAAGTCTGCCACTAAACCAGTTTCCTCCTCCAATGATGAAGTGATTGAGCTCCTTCGTGAACTCAAACATCATGTTTTTCTTCTAGAACATGGTCTAATGCTCACCATGTCCTCTGAGCAACAAACAGCCTTTCTAGACAAAAAGAACCTTCTTTTTCCCCCACCTGTGGTTGAGGAAGTTTCTCATGACAAAGAGCCACACCCCACTGATCCAAGCTCATCAATTCCAGACCCTGGTTCATCAATTCCTGTGACTCCTCATGGCCCTTCCACATCAGATAAAGGCAAGGCACCAGTTGAAGAGGCTGCTGAATCTGATGAAGAAACTGAAGAGGAGGACCTCTCCCAATATCAGCTCTCTCGAAGAACACCTGGATCCACATAGTTCACCATTTAGGACATTTGCATTTTGTTTGTCTATTTCATGTGTTTGTGGTGTTCAACAATGGATATGTAAATGAATTCAACATTTGGTTATGATTATGTTTATGTTTCTTTTGGTACTGTTTGATAGATGTTTAAGTATTTTGAATGATGATTGTATGGATGTAATGAATTTTTTTTTTTTGGTTTGCATTGATGAATGTGTTTGTGGATGAGATGGATGTGATTGATTGCCCTTTTGTGATGACAAAAAGGGGGAGAGGACTGGATTGATTGATGATTGATGATATTGGATTGATTGATTGATTGATGATTTGATTAAATTTGGATTGGCTGATGGATTGAATTGGTAAAATGTTGGATGTTGGCTGCTTAATTGTCATATTTTGGATAATTGTTTAATTTGGTTAGGCAGCCAAGTGAGGGGGAGTTTTTCAAAATTTTTTCACTAAGTAAGGGGGAGTTCTTGTCTATTGAGAAAGGGGGAGTTTTTATTGCAATCATCAAATCTCATTTCAAACCTTTGTTTTGTCATCATCAAAAAGGGGGAGAATGTTATTCTTGGTTTTGATGATCACAAAGGACTTTGAAATGTTTATCTAACTCTCTTCAAATATAAGTGCTTTTTGCCTATCAAAGAATCAGGTACGAATATGTTAAGAAATGAAAATCAACCAAAAGAAGAAGCAAAAAAACAGGACACTCATGTCGGACGTCCGAAGGAATCGGTCGGACGTCCGAAAGGATGAAAAACATCAAGAAGGAAATTCTATCGGACGCTCGCGAGGAAGCATCGGACGTTCGGATGGATCGGACGTACTCTTCGGACGCACATCGATCGGGTCGGACGTCCTAAAAATTCCACAAAGTGTTGATGACTCTCTGCCAAGACTCTGTCGGACGCTCGTAAGGAAGCATCGGACGTCCTGAAGGATCGGACGCATGCTTCGGACGCACATCAATCTCATCGGACGTCCTAAAAATTCCACGAAGATTTGATAACTCTCTGGACGACGTTCGGACACAGAAGCTCGGACGATAAAATCCCATCGGACGTCCGAACAACAACTTGACTGGTTTTCGGACGATGGGATCGGACGATGACTAAACCGTCGGACGTCCGACAGCTCCAACGGCTAGCTGACTCTTCATCTGCCTTCTATCCGTTGGAAGTATTAATGAAGCCCATTTTTGGTTCCCTTTAAATACAAACGATTCTGAATCAGATGGGGACTTTTGCACACTTTGTTTACAAGATCTCAAGAGATATTTTAGCTAGAAAATAGTCTCCAAAGCTAGATTTGTTCTCCAAGTGGTGTGAATTTCTTGTGAGCATTTCTCTTGTGGTTGAAAGTTTCATTAGTGTAGCTTTGTTGAGGGTTATCTGATTGATTGTAAAACTTCTTAGCTTGACTAAGTGTGGCTTAGGGCAAGGAGGAAGTGCTCCCTCCATTGTACATCTAGTTGATCATCTTTCATCAAAGAGAAGTTGCTCAACCTAGTGATTGGTCTTCAAGTTTGAGGAAAGCTTGGTAGACAATCAGTTTGATATTCTATCTTATTCCTTTTTGTTTAATAAAATTCTCATTGCTTATCTATACTTGTTTTTCGAATCAATATTGCTATCTTCTTCTAATCTATTTGATTGATCATTACTAGAAAAGAAGGTAAATTTTTATTAAGCAAAAATTGCATAAATTTGATTAAGATTTTAATCAACCTAATTCACCCCCCCTCTTAGGTTGTCTTTGGGCCTTACAGACAGTTTGAAGCGATCTAAAATGTTCCGGACATACAAGCGCACTAAAACAAGTCAAAATTCCAAAATAAAAAAAGATGAAAATCGAAGCCGAACATCAATCAAACATATACACCCTGAAATGTAGCATTTACAAACCAAAATAGCATACAAAAGTTATCCCATAAGTTTATACATGTACGGTTTGCAAATCTCAACTCATCGAATGGGTTGGATTAAAATGCGTTTAGGGTTTTGCCCCAAAAGGAGCTATTCAAAAAATATATATACATAAGCTCAACTCGGCAATCCATTTCATCGCCTTTCCAAAAGTATTCAATTTCCTGTAAGGAAAAACAAAAGGAAAAGAGTGAGCTTACGCCCAGTGAGACACTATCACTCAAGCAGCAAAGTTCATATAAGCATCAAGCTTCTCAGTTCAATACATTGAAAGTAAGCCAAGGCACACATCAATAGTGTTAATAAAAGGATACGGTCGGCTCTCAAGAGCCCCTTTCCTCGCTTGCATTCTTGATCTGACCTCATTGACCCTCCGTCAATGTTTAAGAGTAACCAACCGTAGACTCCACTTTATTTCCATTCCTTCCACCCAACATACCCTTACCGGGCCCGAACTCCAAACAGTAAAAATTTGGTAATACTCGAGTATACCGGAATCAAGAGTCTCACTACTACAAGATTCCATATAACAGTCCCCATGGCTCGTCGACTTTCACGACCAAGCCCTCGCTGGCTCGATTCAATCGATTACCAATGGGGTTGAGCTCCGTAGTAACAGTAAAAGCCGTTGGATCCTCGTCCAAACGACACCAAATCCAGTTTTCCATGTACATTTCAAGTACTACAGTGAAACAGTAGACAGTCGAATATATTACAAAAGGGGTGAAGGCGATCAAGTACACCCTCACTTTAATCAGGTTCAACAGTGCAAATAAGCCTTCAGGGCATCAAGTTCAATATAATAAAGCCACATTGTAAACAAACAAGTGAGTAGTACACTCACCAAGCAAGCAAATGATGTTTCATACACTTTCGCCCAAAGAGCGTCTTGAACCACCGTCACGTCCTAAAACATTCAAATAAGCATAATAACACTCGATTACAAGTCACAAACCAATTCCACATACTACCAAAAACAAGGCTTCACTAGCACGTATAAGTACTAAAGCAAAACTAGGGAAAGTCCGAAAATGAAAGTTAAACCTTAAAACCTAAAAACAGTTTTGACGTCATTTAGCGTATTGGCCACAGCCGGAACTAAGATTATCGGATGGAGGTACAAGATACACCATTTTGAAGCTAACAGAAAGGGCTACAAAGTTGAAGAAGGCCACTTAGTCCAGTTTGTAGTGCAACTAGGTCAAAATGTCAATGTACCAAACCAGAACCGCAAAAATAGGTTAACAAACCGCATTCTGGTTAATGAACCGTAATTCAGGCTACGTAAGTCCAAATCAAGTGATTCCAAAGCCATCCGAAAGCTAAAACACCAGGATACATTTCTTAAGAAGATACCAACAACCAAATCAGAAGTATTCCCAACCAAATTAACCAATTACAGAAGCAATTATCAAGTTCGGGTAGAAACATGGCAGCAAGGTTATTTCAGTCTTTTTATAATCTACGCTACTCCGATTGGCCTGAAAGTTTGCAGGCATCTCTAAAATATCATTCCCCACAACTTTCATGTTTTAACCCAAGGCTAATTCGGTCTCTAACTATGATGAATAGTGCCGGGTAGAAAGGGGGTAATCGAAACCCTAACTTCCGAAATTTTCGTTCAATGCGAAAATTTTTCGCAATTAACCACCACTCACATCCTCTAGCTTCATTTTAGATCATTTTCAACCATCATACATGGCCACACAATAATAATCATATGAAAACAGAAAAATCACAAATAAATATAAAACTTCACCAATTTCATCCAAAAATCACAAAATAACCACTAAAATCATCACTTAAGCTCACATTAATCACTAATTAAGCATTATTGAAAAGAGAAAAGGAGTTCCCCCACCACTCACCTTACCAAGTCAAGAAAGAAGCAACTTAACACCTTAAGCTTCCAAACCACTTCACAACCAAGCTTAACTCCACCAAACTAAGAGGTTTCATGGAGTAATTTGAAGATTATTCGGTTTACTTGAGAGATTGGGCAAGATTGAAGACAAGATTGTGGAGAGTTTTCTTTTCTTTTTTTGCTTGGAGAGGGCCAGCCAAGGAGAGGGAGAAAATGGTGAATTTTTGGTGAATTTTGATATTAATTTGGTAAAGGCATGAATAATGGTCAAAATGGCAAGATTTAATCATATGGTGACACTTGTCACCCCATTAAATGCATGAATATCCTTTTGTTCCCTCGCACTCTAATCCATATGGTATCCTCTAATTATCTCTTAGCACCCGATAATTTAAACCCAGTATCCAAAACTTAATCTAGTTGGCCGAATTTTTCCGAACTTTCCGCACTAGCGGGTCCCACGTCCGGTATACGCTCTTAATTTCTCAAAAACTAACCGATACTAGAAAAATCACATAAAAACTATATTTACTGATAAAAATTATTTAGAAAATTTTCCTAATAAAGAAAATGCAGAAAACAAGCCATTAAGTAGAATAAAACCCTAGAAAATGAGAAAATTACTGGTTCTCACACTCTCTCCCCCTTAAAAGAATTTCGCTCTCGAAATTTTCTCACCTTGATTCACGAATAGTTCTGGATATTTCTTTTGCGTCTCCTCTTCCACCTCCCAGGTACCTTCCTCTACCCCATGGTTTTTCCACAGTATCTTAACCAATGGAATTTGCTTGTTTCTCAACTCTTTAACTTTCCGGTCAAGCACTTGGACAGGTTTCTCTTTGTAAGCGAGCGATTCATCTATATCGATTTCTTCTGGTCGCAAGATGTGGGAGGGGTCGGGATAGTACTTCTTAAGCATCGAGACGTGGAAGACGTCGTGAATTCGAGAGAGACTGGATGGCAGTTCTAACCGATACGCTACCGTACCTATCCTCTGGAGAATCTTGTAAGGTTCAACGAACCTCGGTTGGAGCTTCTTTCCTCTACCTGCCGTGAGGCTCCGTAATGGCGTGACTTTAAGAAATACATAGTCCCCAACTTCGAACTCCAAATCTTTCATTCGATTGTCCGCGTAACTCTTCTGTCGACTTTGAGCTGTTTGAAGTCGTTGCCGTATCAACTTAACCTTTGCTCGAGCTTCCTCCATCCAAGGAATAGTTGCTGGATCCAGTGCCTTCCTCTCGCCAACTTCGTCCCAATAGATTGGTGACCGACATTTTCGTCCGTATAGTGCCTCGTAGGGAGCCATTTGAATCGACGAATGGTAGCTGTTGTTGTACGCAAACTCTACTAAGGTCATGTGTTGACCCCAATTGCCTCTAAAATCCAGAATGCAAGTTCGTAGCATGTCCTCGAGTGTTTGGATTGTTCGCTCCGACTGTCCATCCGTCTGAGGGTGATAGGTCGTGCTCAAGTTGAGTTTAGTCCCCAGAGTTTCCTAGAATTTCTGCCAAAACCGAGATACGAACCGGGGATCTCTATCGGAGACGATACTCGCAGGAACGCCATGTAGTTTCACAATCTCATCCATGTACAGTTGAGCTAACTTGTCCATGGAATACTTCATGTTCACCGGCAAGAAATGGGCCGACTTGGTTAATCGATCGACGATCACCCAAATGGCATCGTGTCCTCGTTGCGTTCGCGGTAAACCTGAAACGAAGTTCATTGTGATGTTTTCCCACTTCCACTCGGGTATCTCAAGGGGTTGTAACAAGTCCGATGGTTTTTGATGTTCCGCCTTCACCTGTTGGCAAACGAGACATTTCTGTACATACAGAGCTATTTCCTTCTTCATATTGTCCCACCAATAGGTTCCTTTCAGGTCTTGGTACATCTTACTACTACCCGGATGGATTGTGTACTTAGACCGATGGGCTTCCTCTAAAATCTTCGTTTTCAATGATTCATCCTTCGGCACCACTATTCGGTTCCGGTATCTTAAAATACCCTCAGGACTAAAGTTGAAATTGGTTGTTTCTCCTTTTCCTACTTTCTCTCCCCACTTCTGCACCATCAAATCCCCCTTTTGTGCTTCTTTAATGCGTTCCAGTAGAGCGGATGTCACTTTAACATTGCCAAAACTCACCTTATGACTCCCAAGGCAGGGTTTCCACTCACAAACGGATTCTAACAAATCTCACTCTTTGATCATCAACCCTGCTACTTGAACCTTACGACTTAAGGCATCGGCTACCACGTTTGCCTTCCCCGGATGGTAGTTGATTGTGCAGTCGTAATCCTCCAAAAATTCCATCCACCGTCGTTGCCTCATGTTCAATTCCTTCTGTGAGAAGAGGTACCTAAGACTCTTGTGGTCCGAGTAAACTTCAAAAGTCACCCCATATAGGTAATGTCTCCACTTTTTCAGCGCGAAAACAACGGCGGCTAGCTCTAGATCATGAGTCGGGTAATTTTGCTCGTGTGGTTTCAACTTTCTAGAAGCAAAAGATATCACATTACGGTTCTGCATTAAAACGCATCCCAGGCCTTCTCGCGACGCGTCAGCATAAACAGAAAACCCGTCTACTCCGTTAGGCAAGGTTAGAACTGGAGCCATGGTCAATCTCTTCTTTAACTCTTGAAAACTTGTCTCACATCGGGCATTCCAGACGAACCGACCATGTTTCTTCGTCAGGTCAGTTAAGGGACCTGCTAATTTGGAGAAGTCTTTAATGAAACGTCGGTAATACCCAGCTAGTCCTAGAAAACTGCGGATCTCCATGGGGTTTTCTGGTCTCTTCCAATTGGTCACAACCTCTACTTTCGCCGGGTCAACCGAGATGCCTTCTTGGGAGATCACGTGCCCTAGGAAACTGATTTTCTCCAGCCAAAACTCGCCTTTACTGAATTTGGCGTACAACTGATGTTCCCTTAGGGTTTGCAGGACGGTTCTCAAATGCTGCCCGTGCTCCTCGCGAGTTTTGGAGTAGACCAAGATGTCATCAATAAACACAACAACGAATCGGTCCAAATAGGGCTTAAAAACCCCATGCATTAAGTCCATGAAGGCGGCAGGAGCATTGGTTAGTCCGAAGGGCATAACTGCCAACTCGTAATGCCCATATCTCGAGTTGAAAGCGATTTTCGGAATATCCTCCCTCCTAATCAACAACTGGTAATACCCCTGGCGGAGGTCCAGTTTCGAGAAGACCACTGCTCCTTGCAGCTGGTCGAACAACTCATCAATGTGGGGCAGTGGATGTTTATTCTTAATCGTGACGTTGTTCAGGCCCTGGTAGTCGATACACATCCTCAAACTACCGTCCTTTTTCTTTACAAACAGGACAAGAGCTCCCCAAGGAGACCCACTCTCTTGAATGAATCCCCGCTCCAGAAGGTCTTGTAATTGCAACTTTAGCTCCTTGAGCTCCGCAGGGGCCATTCAGTATGGTGTTTTTGAGATAGGTGAGGTTCCGGGTAGCAGGTCTATCTTGAATTCTATCTCTCTTTCCGGAGGCAGGGCTACTAACTCATCAGAAAATACATCCGGAAATTCCCTTACAATGGCCACGTCCTCTACCTTTAACTTATCCATGGGGGTATTAATCAGGAAGGCTAAAAATCCTTGTGCCCCTCTACTTAACAGTTTTCTAGCCCGAATGCCCGAGATCAGGGCAGATGAGGCTAACCTACCCTTTATGTCCAACCTTAAGGTTGCCTCACCAGAGATGCGAAATTCTACCACTTTCGTTTTACAATCCAGTTGGGCATTATACTTGGCTAGCCAATCCATACCCAAGATCACGTCATATCCCATAATGGACATGCTTATCAAATCTCCTAACAATCTCTTTTCTCCTACCCACACTTCACAATCCCTATAAACCATACTAGTAACCAAACGTTGATTCCCCGTAAGTGTACTAACTTCTAGGTCGTATGGTAAACTAGCAGGTTTTATATCGATGCCACACATGAAATCAGGGTTAATAAAGGAATGAGTGGCACCAGGATCAATTAAAATTTTGGCAAAAAGGTAGAAGATAGGGATCGTACCTTCTACGACCTCCGAGGAATCTGGGACCTGTTGGGGCTCTAATGAATACACTCGAGCTGGCACCTTAGATTTGGACCCATCTCTCTTAACTGGTCCAGCATTGGCCCTCGGCGGTGGTTGGCTCCCCTTTCCATCTTGTTTTAGGACCGGGCAAGTAGCCAACTGGTGGTCTGCGCTTCCACATCGCAGACATTTGCCCTCCTTCCTCCAACAGTTATCTTCCGTGTGGTTTGGCTTCCCACAATGCCCACAGGGACCGCGAGGTGCTGAAGCTGAGCCTCCTTGAAAATTTCCTTATTGGCCTCGCCCAGCTTGGTCACCCCTAGAGGGAGTCCCTCTGCCTGTACCTGACTGTCGTCCACCTCCCATTCCTCGTCCAAACTTGGAGGGGGTACCTTTGTCCCCTTGCCCCGAACTGCTTCCAGGAAAGCCGCGCTTTTTCGCCTGGAAGTTCCTTACCTGCAACCTAGCACTCTCTACCCGTTGGGCCTTCTCTACGACCTCGCTAAAAGCATTGATTTGAGCCACTGCGAGGTCCTTCTGGATTTCGACATTGAAGCCCTGGATAAAGTGCCTGATCCGCCGTTGTTCGGTCATGATCAGCTCAGGAGCAAATTTGGACAGGCGGGTGAATTGGCTCTCGTATTCCGCCACCGACTGGGCCCCTTGGCGGAGTCGGATAAACTCGTCTTCCTTCCTCTCCTGAACTAGAGGAGGGAAGAATTTCGCGTTGAATTCCCTTATAAAATTTACCCCAAGTCCTGGGCGTTTGTTCCCTTTCCCATTTTTGTCGAATGACGTTCCACCAGGACCGGGCCGCCCCCTCTAGTTGAAAGACAGCAAAAGTCACCTACCTTTCTTCAGTGTAGTGCTAGGCCGTAAAAATATCGACTATCTTCTCAAACCACCTTTCGGCGACATCCGGATCGGGCCCCCCAATAAACTTGGGTGGAGGAAACTTTTGAAATCGTTCGAGGGCTCTATCTTCGCTCTCGACGTGGTTGCTAGGGTTTCCAGGGTTAGGAGTAGGGTTCTGACCCTGTTGCTGCACCACTTGTGCCAGCAGGTTAGTTATTTGTTGCATAGCGGCAGCTATTTGCACGTTGGGGTCAGGATTAGGTCCAGATGAGATTTCCCCAATACCCCTGTCCGGCGTAGGTTGTCTATTCCCGCGCCCACGTCCCCGTCCACTCCGTGTACCTTCCATGAAATCTACTTGGTCTAGGCAATGTAACTAGAGCAATAAGTTACGGTAAATAAGAACCCAAAGCTTTAATAACAAAGCATATATATACATTCCAAATAAGTCAAACAAAGCACATAACATCAAGCAGTCAAGTCGAGTACAGTCACGTCAAGTACAAACATAAGCACTCCACAAGGGAATGACCTCATCAAAAGAAATATACACGTAGCTAATCCAAACGTACAAAACGATTAGCTAAGGTTCCTTTCCCTATCCGCCCTATATACAAACAACCATCCAAAAGACCTAGGAGTCATGATCTAATCCTTCGTTGGGCTAGTAGACCCACCCGACGGGGTGGATCCAACCCCAGCCCCGAGCCCCGCACACGAGGCCTCGTCGCTCTCGTCATTGGTCAAATCATCACAGAGGTGTAGAATCGACTCGGCTCGACCCCTAACCTTCCGCGCTCGCTTAGTCTCACGCTCACGTGCCTCCCTAAGCTGAGTGCACAGGTCATCCACCCGATCCTCTACCTCAAGCACATCGTACTCTAAATCCTTGATTCGTTTGGCTTGTTTCTCATTGTCCGCCCTCAACTGATTCACCTCGGTCTCAAGCCTAGAGTTATCTGTGGCCAAATCCTTACGTTCCTCCGCCACATCCAACACTAAGGCATTAGGGTAGGCATACGTGTGTCGACACTCACAACGTCGGAGGTGGTTAGCCGGGTTCCAACGCACAACGGCCCCTCTAGGCCGGATCTGGTACGGAATCACCGGAAGCACCCCCTGCGGTCGCTCCCCAGTAGGGCTATCACTAGGCTCACCACTTCCGTCCATCCTACACCAAAAGAATAATTAGCATCAATAATCTTAACAGACACAATCAAAAGAATCCTCAAATCGAGCATTTCTCATACACCCAAGCCAATTCAAACCTAGGCTCTGATACCACCTGTGACAGCCCCACCTTTCCCTAAGACGAACCAAAGGGGTTAGCGGACTGCCTGCTCAACTCTCGCCAGGACTAACGGGACAGTTTGAAGCGATCTAAAATGTTCCGGACATACAAGCGCGCTAAAACAAGTCAAAATTCCAAAATAAAAAAAAATGAAAATCGAAGTCGGACATCAATCAAACATATACACCCTGAAATGTAGCATTTACAAACCAAAATAGCATACAAAAGTTATCCCATAAGTTTATACATGTACGGTTTGCAAATCTCAACTCTTCGAATGGGTTGGATTAAAATGCGTTTAGTGTTTTGTCCCAAAAGGAGCTATTCAAAATATATATATACATAGGCTCAACTCGGCAATCCATTTCATCGCCCTTCCAAAAGTATTCAATTTCCTGTAAGGAAAACAAAAGGAAAAGAGTGAGCTTACGCCCAGTGAGATACTATCACTCAAGCAGCAAAGTTCATATAAGCATCAAGCTTCTCAGTTCAATACATCGAAAGTAAGCCAAGGCACACATCAATAGTGTTGATAAAAGGATACGGGCGGCTCTCAAGAGCCCCTTTCCTCGCTTGCATTCTTGATCGGACCTCATTGACCCTCCGTCAATGTTTAAGAGTAACCAACCGTAGGCTCCACTTTACTTCCATTCCTTCCACCCAACATACCCCTACCGGGCCGGAACTCCAAACAGTAAAAATTTTGTAATACTCGAGTATACCGGAATCAAGAGTCTCACTACTACAAGATTCCATATAACAGTCCCCATGGCTCGTCGACTTTCACGACCAAGCCCTCACTGGCTCGATTCAATCGACTACCAATGAGGTTGAGCTCCGTAGTAACAGTAAAAGCCGTTGGATCCTCGTCCAAACGACACCAAATCCAGTTTTCCATGTACATTTCAAGTACCACAGTAAAACAGTAGACAGTCGTATATATTACAAAAGGGGTGAGGGCGATCAAGTACACCCTCACTTTAATCAGGTTCAACAGTGCAAATAAGCCTTCAGGGCATCAAGTTCAATATAATAAAGCCACATTGTTAACAAACAAGTGAGTAGTACACTCACCAAGCAAGCAAATGATGTTTCATACACTTCCGCCCAAAAAGTGTCTTGAACCACCGTCACGTCTTAAAACATTCAAATAAGCATAATAAGACTCGATTACAAGTCACAAACCAATTCCACATACTACCAAAAACAAGGCTTCACTAGCACGTATAAGTACTAAAGTAAACTAGGAAAAGTCCGGAAATGAAGGTTAAACCTTAAAACCTAAAAACAGTTTTGACGTCATTTAGCGTATTGGCCACAGCCAGCACTACGATTATCGGATGGAGGTGCAAGATACACAGTTTCGAAGCTAACAGAAAGGGCTACAAAGTTGAAGAAGGCCACTCAGTCCAGTTTGTAATGCAACTAGGTCAAAATGTCAATGTACCAAACCAGAACCGCAAAAATAGGTTAACAAACCGCATTCTGGTTAACGAACCGTAATTCAGGCTACATAAGTCCAAATCAAGTGATTCCAAAACCATCCGAAAGCTAAGACACCAGGCTACATTTCTTAAGAAGACGCCAACAACCAAATCAGAAGTATTCCCAACCAAATTAACCAATTACAGAAGAAATTATCAAGTTCGGGTAGAAACAGGGCAGCAAGGGTATTTCAGTCTTTTCATAAGTTACGCTACTCCGATTGGCCTGAAATTTTGTAGGAATTTCTAAAATATCATTCCCTACAACTTTCATGTTTTAATCCAAGGCTAATTCGGCCTCTAACTATGATGAAAAGTGCCGGACAGAAAGGGGGTAATCGAAACCGTAACTTCCGAAATTTTCGTTCAATGCGGAAATTTTCCGCAATTAACCACCAGTCACATCCTCTAGCTTCATTTTAGATCATTTCCAACCATCATACATGGCCACACAATAATAATCATATGAAAACAGAAAAATCACAAATAAATATAAAACTTCACCAATTTCATCCAAAAATCACAAAATAACCACTAAAATCATCACTTAAGCTCACATTAATCACTAATTAAGCATTATTGAAAAGAGAAAAGGAGTTCCCCCACCACTCACCTTACCAAGTCAAGAAAGAAGCAACTTAACACCTTAAGCTTCCAAACCACTTCACAACCAAGCTTAACTCCACCAAACTAAGAGGTTTTATGGAGTAATTTGAAGATTATTCGGTTTACTTGAGAGATTGGGCAAGATTGAAGACAAGATTGTGGAGAGTTTTCTTTTCTTTTTTTACTTGGAGAGGGGCTGGCCAAGGAGAGGGAGAAAATGGTGAATTTTTGGTGAATTTTGATATTAATTTGGTAAAGGCATGAATAGTGGTCAAAATGGCAAGATTTAATCATATGGTGACACTTGTCACCCCATTAAATGCATGAATATCCTTTTGTTCCCTCTCACTCTAATCCATATGCTATTCTCTAATTATCTCTTAGCACCCGATAATTTAAACCCAGTATCCAAAACTTAATCTAGTTGACCGAATTTTTCCGAACTTTCCGTACTAGCGGGTCCCACGTCCGGTATACGCTCTTAATTTCTCAAAAACTAACCGATACTAGAAAAATCACATAAAAACTATATTTACTCATAAAAATTATCTAGAAAATTTTCCTAATAAAGAAAATGCAGAAAACAAGCCATTAAATAGAATAAAATCCTAGAAAATGAGAAAATTACGTGTTCTCACAATAAGCCTAGTTAGGGATAGAACTAGAAGGATCCACGATACCAAGCCACCTCATTCGAATGATGATAAATTCCAAATTCCATTCAAAAGCCTAAGCTACTCCCTAAATTCTTAGACTAAAACTTCCAATGAATACAAGTTTCCTCACTAAATTCAAGGTGAAAGTTCTTATACATGCTAGGGTAATAAGTCAAACCAAAAGAAGTGCAAAAGATGTCTCATTTTTAAGTTCAAAATGGAGTCCAAAATTGTTCAAATGGTTCAACTTTTCTTCCGGAATTTCGGCAAGCAAAATAATGGAAAAAGCAAGGTTTCAAACCCTTGAACTCACCAGATGACCATTTAGATTTTCGAATCTTGACTCACCTCCAACCTAACCTAAAGAGTAAAGTCTTATAGTATTTTGTAAGCAAAAATTGTGCTACAACCTCAAGCACCAAGATCACATTGCACGTAATATACAATCAAATCCCACAGTTTGGCATCCAAAACTTTTAACCCTAGGACACTCTATAAAGTTTTGAAACCTAAGCTCTGATATTAACTGTGACGCCCCCGCTTCTCTCTAAGACGAACCAAAGGGTGTCAGCGGGACGCCTGTCTATCTCTCGCCAGGACTCGGTACAATTCAAATCCAAACTTAAAGATAATACCCGATAATACAAGTCCAAGTAGAGAAAGGTCGCTTCCTTAAATAAACTTTCAAATCTTACATCACAAGTTCTCAATAGTAAATAACATTCCCAAAATGTACAGTCATTATAATTCGACTAGTCAATTACATCCCATGATTCTAACCAAAAGCAATCAAGTTGACTTTTCTCCCCAACCTTCAATCCGACCCTATTAAGGAAAACAAAACTAATGGGGTGAGCTGACGCCCAGTGAGGTCAAGAAAGGCATGCAAGCGAATAGTTCAAATGACAATAACATTTGTACAATAAATAAAACTATAAATTTCAAGTAATTTACAATTAACAATTAAACACACTTGAGTAGGATATAGGAGCTCTCAGGAGCTAATTCCTATTTACTTTGCCAAAGTTCAATCCAATACTTCCTCGTGATGACATTCCGTCACCCGGTTAGGTAATCAAGTCCGTAGAACTTCAGTTTTCCAATTATGATTCTGAGTCGACATGAGAGGTACCTCCCACACGAACCAATGTGGTACATGCTATCACTCAGGGAATCGATTATACGTTTATGGTTCTGAGTCGACATGAGAAGTACCTCCCATCCGAATTGGTGTGGTACATGCTATCGCTCAGTGGTCGATGAGACATCGCTCCAATCGACTTATACTTTATTTATAGTTTTGAGTCGACATGAGAGGTACCTCCCACCCGAATCGGTGTGGTACATGCTATCGCTCCAAGAACTAATTATAGCACTGAGACGGTATGAGAGGTATCTCTCACCCAAATTGGTGTGGTACATGCTATCCGTCCAGAGCTCACGAGTTAAACATATTCATGTACAATTACCAATTATTGTTTATGGTTCTGAGTCGACATGAGAGGTACCTCCCACCCGATTCGGTGTGCAACATACTATCGTTCAGGGAATCGATTATAGCACTGAGATGGTATGAGAGGTACCTCCCATCTGAATCGGTGTGGTACATGGTTCCGCTCAGAGCTCATGAGTTAAACGTGTTCATGTACAATTACCAATCATATGTATTCAGCTATTAAGTATCACGTAGTTCAAAGAGAGAGGGGACAAAGGCATTCCCACGAGTAAAATATGATTGGTTGATAAGATTTACTTCAATCGACGTCGAGTCAGCACAAATGTAATTTGCAATGGCAACACTTCACTTAATACACATAACAATTCACTTCACACAATTCGAATATCAAATCACATAGCACAATTCAATTGCGGCATCACTTAAGGGAGAACGAGTGCGATAAAGTACACACTCGTCTCAACAATTCCATAATACTCATTTAACAATTAAAGCATTTATCAACCATTCATGCACTTGACACTCACCATGTAAAATAAGGAAGAAATGTCCACTCGAGGGTTCAGGCATCTACCGTGGGATCCTCTTGAAGGTCCTCTTGTGTGCTTGAGCAATCAATGATTAACTATTACGCACTATCTCTTAAAACCCCTAATTATCGAAGAAGATTGTACACTTGTACAATCTAGAAAAATATCATGAAAATGATCCTTAATTACTCGTAAATCGAGACTCAAAAGCGGGGTTTTAGTAATACAAGGAAATCTGATTTTCATCTTTAAAATCAAGTATAAAACGATCCAGCGATATCGAAGGAAAATGGAGAGTTCTAAATATTCAATTTCCCTAAGTTTGGAAATTTCAGATTTGACAAACAATCTTTGAAAAATCGTATCTCACTCTTGGTAGGTCCAAAATTGGAAACTTGGTTCCGTTGGAAATTACTTCCAAAGTACTAAAAGTTTCTAGAAGACACTTTTTCATGATTTCAGATGGAAGACATTCAAATTTTGGCTTAAAGTCGCTGATTTGGGCTATCAAGACAGTTTCGGGGTTGATTTTTGGTCAAGTTTGAAAATTCGGCAAAATTTATAGAATGCGAACTAGCCTCTGAAATTTGAACTCAATTAGAGTTATAATCAAAGTTTAAAACACAACAAGCGGAACAAGAATCGGAGTTTTGAGCACCAAGATATAGCAGCTCAAATTTGCTGAAAATTTCTCACTAAACAAGAATTTCCAGGTTTGAAACGTAAACTTTGGGACTTCAGTTGAGCTTAGAAATAGACTTGGAATGGCACCCAATTTGGTATGAACACACTACCATATGAGGGCCACTCCTCTGTCGAATTTCATGCAAAAATTTGTTCGGAAAGTCAATTAACAAGACCACTAAAGTTTCAAGAATTTCCAAGTCAAATCAGCCGTATGCTTCCGTTTTCCTTTTTCTAACATTTGGCCGATAAAGTCATCTCAAATCTGGTCCATTTATGAAGGCAAGGTCTAAGAAACATCCAATATACATTTGGTGGGTGATTGACACCAAAAGTTTCAAAATAACAAGTCCTAATTCGAGCAAAGCCATTCGGCTAGCTAAAATGAGGGTTTTCCATCACTGATACAATTTCGTAACTCGGCCACAACTCACTCAATTCAACTTGGAATTAAGTATGGTTAGTGGCGTTGGAAACTACATTCATAGAGCTACAATTTCTGAGAAGAAAGATTCAGTCCATAGCTAGCTAAAATTCAAGCAACAAGTTCCAGCACCTCACTGTCTCTCTAGCATAGCCGAGAAACAGGACAGGTGACTTTGAAAGGCTGGTACGGTTCACTCAAGTAGAATCAGGGGATACATTTTATACCGTTATAAAACTGGAAGTGTCTGGTTTCTAATGCCATAAACGGCACTCGATTTCAATGTTGGAGTAAAGAGTTATAGTCGTTTGAAATTCGCTGCCAGAGAAACCCTGGACACCTTTTTCAGTCATGAAACCATTTCGAAATCTAAACATTTACCCAACCAAATCAAGTGAGTTTTGGTGGAAACTTTCCACACAACCTATGCAATATATATACATCAAAATTAAGTCAATTTAATCACGAAAAATCGCACCAAGGGGCACGGCAAAGACAGGGCAGAACCGGCCCTTCTGCCGTTTCACTTTGTTTGAGTTTTCTTTCCACTTTTCAACTTATAATCACTAGTTTAATTACTAAATTAACAAAAACAACACCCAACATCATCACATCAGTTCATCAAGTCCATTGTGGGATTTCATAGAGCCCACTCACATGATTTCCAATAATATAGAGGTACCCACATGAAGCTACAAGCTTCCAAGTGCAATTTAACTTACAAAAGCTAAGATTCAAGGGTTGGATCATCATTACCTCCTAGATGGTGTTAAACCAGAAATTTTCGGCCCCTTTGAGCTCAAGAAAACCGTGAGAATGAAACTCTTCTCCTAGCCCAAGATGATCTCCAAGTTATTTGCAAGGTATGGTAGGAATTTGAGATGATTTGGTGCAAGTTTGAGTGATGAGATGAAGAAATTTTTTGGTCTTCTTCCCTTGGCGTTGCACGGCTGCTTGAGAGAGAAAGGGAGAGTGTTTCTACTGATGGTTGAGGCTTCCTTGAGAAGCTTAAGAGTTTGTGGCCAAAGTTACTCCAAAAGTCAACTAAGAATAGTATGTGTACGCGCGTGTTTCGTGCTTGTTTCCTCTCGGGTTTGTTTCACTTGTGCACTAAACCTCCAATGTACTTTCTTAAACATTATAATTATCCACTCTTAGTAGTCTAGAATAAATTTCTTAAATCTCTATTTAACCATTTCAACTCGATATTCGTGAAATTCTAATTCGCGCGCGATAAGACGAAATTTACGAGAAATTCATATAACGATTATATAATTAACTACTACTAATGTAATTAATTATAAAATAATCATTTTAGAAATAAAACATGAGTACTCAAATCTCCAAAATTATTTCACTTTTGATTCAAATATAGCCTCGATAAACGTGTTTTCGCTATTTCTTATCGAACGAGCCTCCGAAAAATAAAATTTTCTAACAAAACATTTTTAAAACATAAAGGAGACATTATTCCATATAAATGGATTTAAAATGATTGAAATAAATTATTCGGAGAAAACGGGTGAATAAATAATTAATTAAGCCATTAAAATAAGATTAAAATAAGTAAAAATTCAGATCGTCACATCCTTCCCTCCTTAAAAAAAATTTCATCTTCGAAATTCGTACTCTGATTTATGAATAACCCCAAATACTTCTTTCGGTCTCCTCTTTAACTTCTCAAATTGCTTCCCCGATTCCATAATCTCTCTATAAGACCTTCATTAGATTGATTTGCTTGCGTTTTAACTTCTTCACGTTTCGATCAAAATCTTTACCGGCCCTTTCCTCACGTGACCAATTTTCATCACTCTTACTTCTCCCATTCAACCCACACTTATTGAACTTAACTATTCTCAGGTGCCGTTCATGATCCTATTATAGGTCTATAGACATTGAGCAATATATTACATATACATATAAACAGTAAAATCAATTAAAAGCAGGGTAAATTTTCATATGACATAAAAGATCATAATAGTTATAATAAGTTCATCAAATCGTTTCAAAACAAAAGGGGAAACAACCAAATCAAAATATGCTAAGTCGCAATATACAACAAAAGGATGTCATCCCCTATACAAAAGATTACAACATCTAAAAGTGCCAGTCTATGTTAGGGTAAAACCACAATCCCTATTTGTCAAGTGGAGTCAAATTCACCCCTACTCGTAGAGTTTCCACTACTTGGATCCGTCTTTTAATCATCGGCATTAATTATTCCTTCCGGCACTCGATTGATTTGCAGTGGATTTAGCAGGTTATTGAGAATTTCTTTCTCCCTTAGAAGTTTTAGGGCAAATTAAAAACTTATGCTCGGTACTACCACACCTCAGACATTTTCCTTGTTTTCTCCAGCACTCGGCCTCAGTGTGGTTAATCTTGCCTCAGTATGCACAAGTTACGTGAGAAGTCATGGCTTGACCAGTTTGAGTTTTCCCCTTTTGTTGATCTCGCCTACTTTTATTTCCTTTTGGCGGGGCTTCGCTTGATGGAGTTTCTCCGGGTATTTCAGGCATCTTCACTCCTCCAGCCCCTTTTTCCATTTTAAGGGGTTGGGTAGACCTCTCGGACTGTTTAGAGGTATCGCTTGGGTTACCCCTCTTTCTAGCATGAAAAACCTTAGATTGAGACTTAGCATTTTCTACCCTCTATGCCTTATCCAAGGCATCCGTAAAAGTGGTAATCTGAGGACCTGCTAGGGATTCTTGGATTTTTACATTTAACCCTTGAATAAACCTCCTTATCCTTATCCTTTTCTGGCAATTCTAATACTCCTTCTTGGCATTTCAGAAAGTTGGACGATGGTAATACATGCACAGCTCGTCACACATTGGAATGGCTTGGGAGTTTCGACCCGTGGGGAGAAAATCACTCCCCAAAGACATAAAAAGATCCAAACCTTTTGAGTCGAGTCAACGACTATAAACAAAAGCTCTAGTTGGGAGGCAACCCAATGTTTTTGTTAAAGATGTTAATTTGGTATGATTTTATGTATAACGCGTGTAATTAAGTTAGTTTGTTATTTTTGTGTTATAGGTTTGGTAAATGGAGACAAAGATGACCATTTGAGGTGGAAAAGGCGAAATTTGATCAAGGAACTCAATCCCGCGATTTGCGTTAAGGGTGTATTTGATCCATTAAAACCCTATGGCTAGAGGAAAACAGGTTGTATTTGTGTTAAGGGTACTATGGCTAGAGGAAAACAGGTTGTATATTCGTCCTCTAGTAGTGATGATATTGAGGTTAGTAAGGAGGTTGAAGTAAGTAAGGAGGAGAGGTCACCTTCTCCTCAACCGGTTAGCCGACAACCAGGTGAGGGCACTTCTCGTAGTGCCGCAGCGTCTGTTTTTGACAGTGCCAAGTTTTCTACTCTGAGGAATCAAGAGTGGCACGAGGAGCATGCTGATTTGGAATTTATTTTTGAGATGCACGTGAGTCCAGAAGTTGAAATAGTTTATCGCATCTCGGAGGCGTTCGATCAACTTGGTTGGGTGCCGATTCTCACCTTCCCGACTTACTACTATCCGGACTTGGTGCGCGAGTTCTACGCCAACATTGAGTATAAAGCGCGTCATAGTGGTGAGATGGTGGAATTTTGGGTGCGTGGGAGACGTATAGTCGTGTTACGTGAGCACCTGGCTGCTATCTTAGGGTGTAGTGATTAAGGCCGGGCGGTCGACTTGAAAAAGGGATTCGTTGCACCAAATAGGCGGTGGGATCCGTCACAGGCCATGAATATGTTTAGTTTTGAGTACCAACCTTTTTGATCCTCAAGAAAGGAGACTGTAAGGATCGAAAACAACTAAATGAAAGAGATAAACAATGTAAAGATCATAAGCGTAACAATAAGTAAATAAAAAGGAAAGAATTGCAAACCAATTAACTACCCAACTCCTCTTGAGCTTGTAGATTAATTCAGACAAGCTACTTCAAATTGATGAATTACAATCACTCTTGTGTACAAAGGAAGGTTCACCTCCTCCTTGCCCCGAACTCCACTCGGTCAAGTTAGGACGTTTTACTATCCCTCAGGACAACCCTCACAGAGTTACACTCATGAAGTATTCACTCACAAATGAAAAGCTTACAATGAATCTCACACCACTAAGACTACAAATCTTCTTTGAAGAGTATTTTCTCACTAAAATCACTCTAGATCTTTTGTATCTTCAGTGTGTCAAAATTATTTGAAGTATCTGACCAACCACTATTCATATAGGATCAAGAAAGTGCCTCATTAAAGCTTCCAACGGATAGAAAGTAGCTGAAGAGTCAACTAGCCGTTGGAGTGTCGGACGTCCGGTACTCCTATCTTTTGCTTCCGACAGCAGGCAGTGAGTTTGAGAAATCTTTTTCAATTCTATCGGATGTCCGGTGCAAGCTCTTTGTGCGTCCGACAACAAACAAAGAGATTTGAGAAATCATCTTGTTTCTATCGGACGTCCGGTGGAGACATATTTAGCATCCGATGGTTTCGTCAACTTTGAAGGATCCTATCGGACGTCCGGTGGTGGTATTCTTCATGCGTCCGAAGTTACGCAATGATTATCGGACGTCCGGTACTGTCTTCTTGAGCGTCCGACAGGTTCAGCATACTCTGTCTTTTTCAAATATGCTTAATCTTTGAACCTGATTTATTTCATTTCTGAAAAAGCCTTTAAGTAGATGTTAGCAACATCCATTTGTTTTGTAATCATCAAAAGCTAGGGACCAAGGTCAACATTCTCCCCCTTTTTGATGATGACAAAACAATGGATGGAAGAAAGAAAGAAATTGAGCATATAAGCATAAGTTCCCCCTCACACAATGCATCTAAACTTATAATTTCAGAATAACTCCCCCTTACACATAACATCCATTTCTCCCCATTTTTGTCATCATAAAATGAGAGTAAAAACCAGCAACAATAACAGAGAATCCAATAATTCAAATAAAAACAGAGAAATGACAGCAATCACAGCAAATCATCATGAGATCAGCATTATTCTTTTTTCTCTCTTTTTGACATCATACAAATTCAGTAAAAAAATCAATAAAAACTCAGTTCAAAACATCAGAAACATCAAAAGAGAATTACAAAAAAAAACATTATGAACAAGAATCTCATCAATCTTACCAATATCTTCTACTTGTTAGAATTAGTATCATGTCTAACTATCCACATGCATTTCATGCCTTTTTTTATATTCTTTCTCACATAGCAATCACTTTTCATGTGACCTTTTTGACAGCAGAAATTACACATAATCAAAGAGTTATTTACATGAACAGCTTTAATAAATCTTATTTGTCTTCTCTTATGAATAGCAAATTCGTTGGAATTAGAATTCAACCTATTCTTTTGAAAACCGACTTATTTCTTGTGTTTAAGCAACTCATTTAGACCATCCATTCTTCTTTTCAAATCACCTTGTTCCCTTTTGAACAATTCACAAAGATTTGTTTTTCTATCAAGCTCAAAGTATAAAGCAGTCTCACTCTTTTTGAAGTAATCATTTTCAGCTTTCAACTTTTTATTTTGTTGAAAAAGATTTGCATTATCTCGAAACAAAAAATTAATTTTCTGTTTTAACTCCTTGTTTCTAGCATAGGATTCTTTCAAACTATCATACAATTTTATAATGAAAGATTCAAGATCATCATCAGTTTCATCATCACTTTCAAATTGATAGTTACAAGATATTACATCATCATCTCCAATGGCCATAAAAGTCAATTGAGCAGATTTTTCATCCTCTTCAATTTCACCATCGGAGTTGCACTCATTCCATGTGAATTGAAATTTGTTGAGTCTTGGTTTTCTTCCTTCTTTCTTCTTCATCACTGGACACTCACTTGCATAGTGTCCAGGTTGGCCACATTCAAAGCACTTATCAGTTTACTTTTTGTTGAACTTTAGCTTCCCTTTGTTTCTCAAGTTGTTGGACTGATTCGGGAAGGAGTTGCTAGGTCCACCTTTTCTGAATCTTCTCTTGTTGAGTATTCTTTTGAAGCCTCGTGTGATGAGTGCAATATCACTATCATCACCTTTCATGTCATCTTCACTCACAGAGGCTGTATCATCTTCATCTTGTGAAGCCTTCATAGCAATATTCTTTCTCACTTTTGTGTCTTTTTCTTCCTGCACCTTGGACTTGAGTTTTAGCTCATAAGAAGTCAGTGAATTAATGAGAGATTCAATAGGCAAGGTATTTAGATCTTTGGCTTCCTCAATGGCAGTCACTTTACTCTCCCAATCCTTCAATAAAGCATTCAGAATTTTTCTATTTTTCTCACCTAGAGAGTATTTTTTTTCCAACACCTCCAAATCCTTAATGAGGTCATTGAATCTACAATACATCTCATCAATATTTTCATGAGGTTGCATCTTGAAGGATTCATACTTTGTAACTAGAATGGACTTCTTTTGTTTTCTAACATTCTCACTACCTTCATGAATTTCTCTCAGTTTATCCCAAATTTCCTTGGCTGACTTGCATCCTTTGACTCTAATAGATTCATTTGAATCTAAAGCACAATATAACACATTCATGGCCTTTACATTTAATGTGAGATGAGCTCTATCCGCAGCAGTCAGTTCACTTCTTATTTTTGGTCTAGATCTCTGAGTATTTTCATCTATAAGAGAGGCATCATATGAACCTTCACTAATAATAAATCACAATTCAATATCAATAGATTGCAAAAAAATAATCATTCTTTTTTTCCAACTCACATAATTTGATCCATTAAACATAGGTGGTCTAATGACAGAATGTTCTTCAAAAAACATAGCATTGTTGGTTGTCATCTTTATTCCAAAACCGATTGAGCTTAATCTCTAGGAGACCAAACTCTGATACCAATTGTAAGGATCGAAAACAATCAAGTGAAAGAGATAAACAATGTAAAGATCATAAGCGTAACAATAAATAAATAAAAAGGAAAGAATTGCAAACCAATTAACTACCCAACTCCTCTTGAGCTTGTAGATTAATTCAGACAAGCTACTTCAAGTTGATGAATTACAATCATTCTTGTGTACAAAGGAAGGTTCACCTCCTCCTTGCCCCGAACTCCACTCGGTCAAGTTAGGACGTTTTACTATCCCTCAGGACAACCCTCACAGAGCTACACTCATGAAGTATTCACTCACAAATGAAAAGTTTACAATGAATCTCACACCACTAAGACTACAAATCTTATTTGAAGAGTATTTTCTCACTAAAATCACTCTAGACCTTTTGTATCTTCAGTGTGTCAAAGTTATTTGAAATATCTGACCAACCACTATTCATATAGGATCAAGAAAGTGCCTCATTAAAGCTTCCAACGGATAGAAAGTAGCTGAAGAGTCAACAAGCCGTTGGAGTGTCGGACATCCGGTACTCCTGTTTTTTGCGTCCGACAGCAGGCAGTGAGTTTGAGAAATCTTCTTCAATTCTATCGGGCGTCCGGTGCAAGATCTTTGTGCGTCCGACAGCAAACAAAAAGATTTGAGAAATCATCTTGTTTCTATCGGATGTCCGGTGGAGACATATTTAGCGTCCGATTGTTTTGTCAACTTTGAAGGATCCTATCGGACGTCCGGTGGTGGTGTTCTTCATGCGTCCGAAGTTATACAATGATTATCGGACGTCCGGTACTGTCTTCTTGAGCGTCTGACAGGTTCAGCATACTCTGTCATTTTCAAATGTGCTAATCTTTGAACCTGATTTGTTTCATTTCTGAAAAAGCCTTTGAGGAGATGTTAGCAATATCCATTTGTTTTGTAATCATCAAAAACTAGGGACCAAGGTCAACAGAGACAATGTTAGCGAGTGTTTTCGAACCTCGCCACCATCTCATTATCTACATGATGACCCACAACATCATACCTAAGAAGACGGCGCATACGGAAGTCCGCAAAAGTGACATTTATTTTCTCGATTATATGTTTCACAATCAAAACTCCTCCTATACTCGGATTCCCCTGTCGAACATAATCATTAGTCATAAAAGGTCTACAGCGAGCCAAATCCCATAAATATCTTCAATATATTTCAAGTCCAGACTATTCGCATTTCCCGGCTTTCGCCACCCAAACTTACCCTAATATTACGCGAGATCTCAACTTATCGTAAAGGTATCACTCTTTGGTAATCGGGGACAAGAATCCGAAAATATGATAATTCACCACTCAAGCCGGCCAGGCTCAAGAGCAAATCACCCGTATTAGAGATTCCTACCCAACATAAATATCTAAGGTCCCCAACAATAGACAATTGTTCCACACTTAACAAGTCAATCCCCACAGTCCGAGAACCCTCTCTCGGCACGAGGTCAATAGGAGCTCTGATACCATCTGTGACGGCCCCACCTCCCCCTAGGGCGTACCCCAGGGTTTAGCGGACCGCCTGCTCAACTCTCGCCAGAACTCACTCACTCATAGTTCAAGGAAAATAACGTACGTGCATAGAAAAATGCATAACACATCCACGTCAACTTAAAATATACATTGATACTCAAATCCAGATACAAAGTTTCTACACACCAAAAACTTAAAAGTGCGTACATTTCGAGTACAATCAACCCTAGTAGGGTACTAGCATGAGTACAAATGCAAAATTCAAAACAGTTAGACTACGCTAATCTGTACATGTCTCATACCTCGCTCGTACCTCTTCTAAGGAAAACAAATGACGTGGAATGAGCTAAAAGCCCAGTGAGGTCCCAAATAACAAATTGACCATTTTGAAAGTATGAATATCAACGTAGCAAGTTAATGGCATCAAAAGTTCATAAGAGTGAACAATAATACTTCAAATAGAAAATCTCAAAGTGAGCGAGTGTAAAAGTTTTTCAGAAGAATCAATAATCCAATAAGCAATAATCATTCCAAAGTATAAGAATACGGAAGGCTCTCAGGAGCCAAATTCCCATTGCATCACCAGAGTTTGATCAAGTAATAGTTGACACTCCGTCAACCTTCAAGTAAGTAACCAATCCAGTAGAGCACCACTTACACTACTCTCCGTCCACCATTCACACCCCCTACTGGGCCCAAAATCCTCAATAAACACGGGTGGTAATACTCGAGTATACCGATTAGTTGAGAAGATATCACTCCACTCGACAAAACAAGAGATCCAGGGTTCGTTACCCAATCAACCAAGCCCTTGCCAACTCGACTTGAGTAACTCGTCACAGGGTTTCTTGAATTCCAGGAGCTGCGCACATCATAAACAAGTATATCAAATCAATTGTAACAATAAACAAGTATATATCACATGAGGGCAAGTGCTAATAGAGTACACTCTCGCCCTAACAATTCATGTATATAACATGTAATCACATTGGTCACGTAACAAATACAAGTATCAAGTTCAATTCGGTATTTGAAAGCACTCACCAAAAGATATAGTGCCTTTACTGGTCACTTCCAGGTTGTACTCCGGGTTTGGAATCCAAATCTGCGATAAAACTCAGTTTAAGAATTTTGAAAATCGACTAAGGTTTGAAACTTAGACTTTTCATTCAATAAGAATCAAGAAATGGAAATTCACTTGGAGAATATTCGTGAAACATTCGCTCGCTTTTCAAACTATATAACTTTATAACATTTATACTTGGAAATGCCATTTGAGTCGAAAGTACAAGGAAAACGTACTTCAAGCAGTCATTATTTTATTTCTCAAGGGTACAAGTTCGGCCAAATCCTTACATATATACCTCAGTAAAAGAAGACACAAATATCCTAGATGGT
Source organism: Coffea arabica (assembly GCF_036785885.1). Lineage (NCBI taxonomy): Eukaryota > Viridiplantae > Streptophyta > Magnoliopsida > Gentianales > Rubiaceae > Coffea > Coffea arabica. The sequence continues at coordinate 43,705,464 of NC_092323.1, forward strand.
TCAAGTAGTAGTCACTCTTAACCCTAACTCAAGTTGCAAGTATGTCTACCTAACCCTTGAGCGTAAATTTGGGCAGCACGCCCTTTGTATTTTCCTATTTTCCAACCATTTATGACTTCATTCTTTTCCTCAATCAAACCCAAAGTTACACACAAAACAATCTCATTCCAATAGCCATTCAATAGGCTCAAGGTAATACAAGTACAAAACCAAGCTAGGAACATGTGCGGAAATGAGGTTTAGCAAAAGACAGATTTGACGTGTTTTTGCGTAACGGACACAACCGAAGCTACGCTTATCGGATTGGGGTACAATCTATACCGTTTCGAAGCTAAGACAAAGGGCTACAATTTTGATGCAGACAACTTAGTTCAAATTGTGAGAACCCGTAATTTTTCCATTTTTAGGTTTTATTCGGGTTAATGGCTTGTTTTCTGCATTTTCTTTATTAGGAAAATTTTCTAGATAATTTTTATGAGTAAATATAGTTTTTAGATGATTTTTCTAGTATCGAATAGGTTTTGAGAAATTAAGAGCGTATACCGGACGTGGGACCCACTAGTGCGAAAAGTTTAGAAAAATTCGGTCAACTAGGTTAAGGTTTGGATACTGGAATTAATTTACCGGGTGTTAAGAGATAATTAGAGGGTACTATTTGGATTGGTGTGAGAGGGAACAAAAGGATATGTATGCATTAAATAGGGTGACAAGTGTCACCATTTGGTTGGTTGTACCTTATGACCACTATTCATTTTCTTACCAATTGATCAAATAAATCAAAAAAATACCAAAAATTCACCATTTTTCTTCCTTCACATAGCCGACCTCCTCAAGCAACAAAAGAAAGAAAACTCTTCAAGTTTTTGGCTTCAATCTTGTTCCAATCTACCAAATCAACCATTGAATCTTGTTTTTACTCCATAAAAACACTTAAGGGAGTGATAGTGAGTTGTACTGTGGAGTTGTTTGGAAGGCTAAAGTGATTAGTTGCTCTTCCTCTTGTGTTGCTATGGTAAGTTGAGAAGGACCCCTCTCCTCCCTCTAATGATGTTTAATCCATGATTAGTGGTAGTATAAGATGCAATTTTATGGAGTATATCTCGATTTTTGGTTGAATTGATGAAGTTTTATAATTTTTGGGGATTTTTCTGTTTTCATATGAATATGATTATGTGGTCATGTATGATGATTGGAAATGGTATTTAAAGAACCTAGAAGGTGGAAAAGGTGGTAAATTGCAAGCAATTTCTGTTTTGGAAGAAAAATTGGAAATTTAGGGTTCTTGGAATTACATTCTGCCCGGTTTTGTAGCTCATAGCTAGAGGCCGAATTGGCCTTGGGTTAAAACATGCAAATTGTAGGGAATGATATTTTAGAGGTTCCTACAAAATTTCAGGTCAATCGGAGTACCGTATCTTGAGAAAAGACGGAATTACCCTTGCTGTCCTGGTTTTACCCGAATTTGGGAATTGCTTCTGTAATTGGTTATTTTGGTTAGGAATGCTTCTTAATTGGTTGTTGAGGTCTTCTGATGAAATGTATCCCTGTTCCTTAGCTTTCGGATGGCTTTGGAATTTCTGGATTTGGACATAGGTAGCTTGATTTATGATGTTTGCACTAGAATGCGTTCTGTGAATCTGTTTTTGCGGTTCTGGTGTAGTATCTTGCATTTTTGACCTGGATACACCTGAAACTGGGTTGAGTGACCTTCTGTAATATTGTAGCCCAATCTCTTAGTTTCGAAACTTTGGGTCCTGCACCTTCATCCGATAATCGTAGTGCCATTGGTACCAAAACCGCAAAACGATGTCAGAAACTATTTTTTTTCCGGGTTAACACTTACTCCATTTCCGGATTTTCTGGTTTCCCCTATTGCTTGTGTATGCTTAGGGAACCCTATTTTGGTGATATTTGGCTTTGGTTTATGACTCGTTATCGAGTCTCATTGTACTTGTTTGCGTGTTATAGGGCGTGACGGTGGTTCACGACGTTCCTTTGACGGAAGTGCATGAAATGTCGCTTCCAAACTTGGTGAGTGTACTACTCATTTGTGTGTTACTATATGGCTTTGATACTTGAACTTGATGAGTTAAATGTTTATTGTACCATTGACATTGATTGAAGTGAGGGTGTACTTTATCACTCTCACTTATTTCTCATGTTATTGGAATAGTACATGAAATGTTACGTGAAATGAAAAGTACTTGACTTGGTGTCGTTTGGACGAGTATCCAACGACCATGATTGTTACCATTGAGGTCAACCCCATTGGTAGTTGATTGAATCGAGCCGGCGAGGGTTTGGTCGTGAAAATTAATGAGCCTTGGGGAAAGTTATAAGGAATCTTGTAGTATGAGAGACTCTCGATTCCGGTATACTCGAGTAATACCACAGTGCAAGTGTTTGGAGTTCGGGTCCGGTAGGGGTATGTTGGGTGGAAGGAATGGAAGTGAAGTGGAGTCTACGGTTGGTTACTCTTAAACATTGACGGAGGGTCAATGAGCTTCGATCAAGAATGCAAACGAGGAAAAGGGCTCTTGAGAGGCGCCCGTATCCTTTTATCACCACCATTAATGTGTGTCTTTATTTACTTTTGATGAATTGGACTGAAAAGCTTGATGCATCTATGAACTTGATTGCTTGAGTAGTATTATCTCACTGGGCAATTAGCTCACCCTATTCCTTTTGTTTTCCTTACAGGAAAATAAATACTTTTGGACTGCAATTGATAATTGGTTGCCTAATTGATCTAGTTGGACATATCTTTTGTATAACTCATTCATTGAAACCCTAAATGTCCTTTTGGGACCGTTTCTCTTTTGATTTGGCAAACCAGACGTGTATCCACTTTTGAATACTTTTGTATGCCACTTTGGCTTGTAAATGCTAAGTTTCAAGATGTGAATGTTTGTTTGATATTTGGTTGGGTTCTGATGGGTCGGTTACTATTCATAGCCGACTTCGATTTCATTTTTTTTTTGACATTTTGACTTGTTTACCCACGTTGGTAAGTTCCGGAACGTATTAGCTCGCTCTATACCGAACCGTTAGTCCTGGCGAAAGTCGGGCAGGCAGTCCGCTAACCCCTTTGGTTCGCCTTAGGGGAAGGTGGGGCTGTCACAGGTGGTATCAGAGCCTGTTTCGCGTGGTCTCTGCGCGGAGTGAGCCTGGACTAAGTGGTGAATGAGTATAAAGGAGTAAGTGCTCATTTGAGCATAAGCTATGAATTGTGAATGTTATAGGCCTTAAATCTCTCTCATGGTATCTGAGGACCATAGATAGGTATGTCGGGTAGGAATTTCGATTGTAGATAGTTTTCTCTTGGGACTGGCCAGCTCAAGATGTGAATTGTCTTCTTTCGGATTCTTGTGCCCGAGTACGCTATAGTTGAGGCGTTTTGGGAACCTGAATAGGTATTGTTTAGCCAGAATAATTTCAAGAGGTCAATGGACATCTAGTTGGATAGAAAGTAACCTGAGAGATCGGACGAGGTTATTTTAATTGGGTGTGGGACGATATATCTCTTTTCTTTTGCTTCGCCCGTATATTGTTACTGCATGCCGTCGGTTTGTGTATTGGTGTATATGAAGCATTGCCTGCTTTGATACGTATTTGTGTCGATTAATCATTTATTTCCCTGATATGTATGCGGTGTATTATGTGTGTATATGCTTATTTGGGTATTTGGTGCCCTAAATTTTGTTATTTTAGTCACCTTATTGTGTTCATTCATTAACTTACCTTTTGGGGGGAAAAGAAAAGAAATATATATATCTATATATCATATGGAAGGAAGATGTAGTCGTGGTCATGGTCGTGGCCGTGGAGCTGAGCGAGGCCAAGAGTCAAGAGAAGAAAAGGAAACAACCGCTGAACAAAGACAAGGACCGAAGTGTCACATGTACTTAAGAATTTATTATGACCCATTGATTCACCTGGCAGGCTGTCATTTGAGTTCCAGCGACTCCGTGAGATGGCACATTGGGTTGATATATATAAAGAAATCGCGGTTCTTCGAGACGAAATAGAGGTCCAAAGGAGACTAGCCGAATACTGGGAAAGGCGATGGAAGCACGAGTATTCAGAAAAGATTGAGCTTTTGCACCAGAACTTAGAGCTAAAAAGGAAATACGAAGGGATTTCTGAGGAGGCCTTAGCAATGGCACAAAGTACCCCTGCTATGGGGGTTCCAGAGGAAGCTCAAAGGACAGGAATTGTAAGACCACAAATGAAGATTTTCTATGCACAGAAAAAGGGTAAAGCTCTTGAAAATCAAAGGCCAGAACAGGGTGAGCGAGGTAGGCCATTTGCCAAGAGAGGTCGTGGAGTGGGTGGTGTGAGAATTTTGGAGGCACTTAGGGAAGATACTCTGGAAGGACCATTGAGAGGTACCTCACAAGGAGACCAAACCTCTACCCCTCTCCCATTTTGTGGCTATTGTAGAAAATCCAATCATTTTGAAGAGAATTGTTGGAAAAGGAGGGGAAGATGTCTGTGCTATGGGAGCGCCGAGCATCGAATTGCTCATTGCCCTATTATAGCGCGTGAAAAGAAAGGAACCCAGCAACCAACCAAGACCGACCCTGGACCGTCAAGTGGAGAAGGGACTGGAATGAGGAACCTCGTTTCTTCTGACTCTGAAGACGGAGAAGGTACAGGCCATTGGTTACTTTAAATTTTGAAGGTAAAATTTCGAGGGCGAAATTCTTTTAAGGGGGAGAGAGTGTGAGAACCCGTAATTTTTTCATTTTTAGGTTTTATTCGGGTTAATGGCTTGTTTTCTGCATTTTCTTTATTAGAAAAATTTTCTAGATAATTTTTATGAGTAAATATAGTTTTTAGATGATTTTTCTAGTATCGAATAGGTTTTGAGAAATTAAGAGCATATACCGGACGTGGGACCCACTAGTGCGAAAAGTTCGGAAAAATTCGGTCAACTAGGTTAAGGTTTGGATACTGGAATTAATTTACCGGGTGTTAAGAGATAATTAGAGCGTGCTATTTGGATTGGTGTGAGAGGGAACAAAAGGATATGTATGCATTAAATAGGGTGACAAATGTCACCATTTGGTTGGTTGTACCTTATGACCACCATTCATTTTCTTACCAATTGACAAAATAAATCAAAAAAATACCAAAAATTCACCATTTTTCTTCCTTCTCATAGCCGACCTCCTCAAGCAACAAAAGAAAGAAAACTCTTCAAGTTTTTTTCTTCAATCTTGCTCCAATCTACCAAATCAACCATTGAATCTTGTTTTTGCTCCATAAAAACACTTAAGGGAGTGATAGTGAGTTGTATTGTGGAGTTGTTTGGAAGGCTAAAGTGATTAGTTGCTCTTCCTCTTGTGTTGCTAAGGCAAGTTGAGAAGGACCCCTCTCCTCCCTCTAATGATGTTTAATCCATGATTAGTGGTAGTATAAGATGCAATTTTATGGAGTATATCTCGATTTTTGGTTGAATTGATGAAGTTTTATAATTTTTGGGGATTTTTCTGTTTTCATATGAATATGATTATGTGGTCATGTATGATGTTTGGAAATGGTATTTAAAGAAGCTAGAAGGTGGAAAAGGTGGTAAATTGCAAGCAATTCCTGTTTTGGAAGAAAAATTGGAAATTTAGGGTTCTTGGAATTACATTCTGCCCGGTTATGTAGCTCATAGTTAGAGACTGAATTGGCCTTGGGTTAAAACATGAAAGTTGTAGGGAATGATATTATAGAGGTGCCTGCAAAATTTCAGGTCAATCGGAGCAGCGTAGCTTGAGAAAAGATGGAATTACCCTTGCTGCCCTGGTTTTACCCGAATTTGGGAATTGCTTCTGTAATTGGTTATTTTGGTTAGGAATGCTTCCGAATTGGTTGTTGAGGTCTTCTGATGAAATGTATCCCTTTTCCATATCTTTCGGATGGCTTTGGAATTTCTGGATTTGGACTAAGGAAGTTTGATTTATGATGTTTGCACTAGAATGCGTTCTGTGAATCTGTTTTTGCGGTTCTGGTGTAGTATCTTGCATTTTTGACCTGGTTACACCCGAAACTGGGTTGAGTAACCTTCTGTAATATTTTAGCCCTATCTCTTAGGTTCAAAACGGTGGGTCTTATACCTTCATCTGATAATCGTAGTGCCATTGGTACTAAAACCGCAAAACGATGTCAGAAACTATTTTTTTTCCGGGTTAACACTTACTCCATTTCCGGATTTTCTGGTTTCCCCTATTGCTTGTGTATGCTTAGGGAACCCTATTTTGGTGATATTTGGCTTTGGTTTATGACTCGTTATCGAGTCTCATTGTTTTTGGTTTGCGTGTTTTAGGGCGTGACGGTGGTTCACGACGTTCCTTTGACGGAAGTGCATGAAATGTCACTTTCAAGCTTGGTGAGTGTACTACTCACTTGTGTGTTACTATATGGCTTTGATACTTGAACTTGATGAGTTAAATGTTTATTGTACCATTGACATTGATTGAAGTGAGGGTGTACTTTATCACTCTCACTTATTTCTCATGTTATTGGAATAGTACATGAAATGTTACGTGAAATGAAAAGTACTTGACTTGGTGTCGTTTGGACGAGTATCCAACGACCATGATTGTTAGCATTGAGCTCAACCCCATTGGTAGTTGATTGAATCGAGCCGGCGAGGGCTTGGTCGTGAAAATTAATGAGCCTTGGGGAAAGTTATAAGGAATCTTGTAGTACGAGAGACTCTCGATTCCAGTATACTCGAGTAATATCACAGTGCAAGTGTTTGGAGTTCGGGCCCGGTAGGGGTATGTTGGGTGGAAGGAATGGAAGTGAAGTGGAGTCTACGGTTGGTTACTCTTAAACATTGACGGAGGGTCAATGAGCTTCGATCAAGAATGCAAACGAGGAAAAGGGCTTTTGAGAGCCGCCCGTATCCTTTTATCACCACCATTAATGTGTGTCTTTATTTACTTTTGATGAATTGGACTGAAAAGCTTGATGCATCTATGAACTTGGTTGCTTGAGTAGTATTATCTCACTGGGCAATTAGCTTACCCTATTCCTTTTGTTTTCCTTACAGGAAAATAAATACTTTTGGATTGCAATTGATAATTGGTTGCCGAATTGAACTAGTTGGACATATCTTTTGTATAGCTCATTTATTGATACCATAAATGTCCTTTTGGGACCGTTTCTCTTTTGATTTGGCAAACCAGACGTGTATCCACTTTTGAATACTTTTGTATGCCACTTTGGCTTGTAAATGCTAAATTTCAAGATGTGAATGTTTGCTTGATATTTGGTTGGATTCTGACGGGTCGGTTACTATTCATAGCCAACTTCGATTTCATTTTTTTTTTATTTTTGACATTTTGACTTGTTTACCCACGTTGGTATGTTTCGGAACGTATTAGCTCGCTCTATACCGAACCGTTAGTTCTGGCGAGAGCCGGGCAGGCAGTCCGCTAACCCCTTTGGTTCGCCTTAGGGGAAGGTGGGGCTGTCACCCAAATTCCAGTGTAACCCAATCAAATTCCCAATTCACAGAACCAAATTCCAACTAACCGGCCAGTTAACCGTACTACCTTCAAATGGCCATATCTCAAGCTACCAAAGTCCGTTTAAGACGTTCTTAGAGGTGTTGGAAAGCTAAGACATAGTAAAACTTCCATGTTTTGACTAAAAGCTAGTTCAGTACGTATCAAGGTGAACAAACGCAACCAACTTAGTGTACTGTCAAAGCTATCCACTGACTTTACTCCTATGGCAGTCAGGGTATTTTCATCTTTTCATGGGTTACGTTGCTCCAATTGAGTTAAAATTTTGTAAGTAGCCATAAAATATCATTCTCTACAACTTTTATGTTTTATGCTAAGTCTAATTTGGCCTCTAACATAATGAAATGGAATCCGACAGAACTGAAGCTACAATTTCCAGAAATCTGGAATTTTGCTATATTCAAGCTATAATTCAAATTTTTACCTTGAAACTACCACTACTTTCTCCTTTACAAGATTATATACCACATATATACATCATATGACACCTAACCCACAAGAAACACTAACTCAAAAGTCATCCATCCAATCATCAAAATCACTTGAAACAAGTATCACAAGCATAATTCTAACATTAATACCCAATTTAATCACGATTAATAGAGAAAGAAAGGTTGATCAGCCATTATACCTCAAGACAAGAGCTTGCAAGAATGATCCTCCACCTCTCCTTGAAATTTTTGGTTCCTTAACCTTCCCAAACTTCCAAACTAGTGATTAATCGGTTTAGTTTTTCTTGTTTGCACTCAAAAGGTTGGATTCAAGATAGAAGATTGAAAACTCTCCTTACTCCTTTGCCTCCCCTTGCTCTCGGCGAAAACAGAAAAAAAATGAGGAAGAATGAGCTGAGATGAGAGATAAGAAGGCAAGACAAAAGGGTTGGTCAAGGAACCATAGATGATCAACACTTGTCACCACCAAAACCATCCAAATTTTGCTTTCTTTTCCTTGCATTTTGGGTCACATATTTCGGCTATAAGGTTGAGGATGAGGGGGATATTTTGCAAAAATATCAAGGGTATGTGGTAGTAGCGAAGTGGTGGTCAAGTGGTAGGTTCAATCGGTAGTGATCGATACCCGTCGGTGTGAACCGATTTTTTCTTAAATCGCGTATACTAGGGTTTTTTACCTTCTAATCACTAGCTTATTATTATCATTTCTAATCATATAATATTTTCTCATCCAAAAATCTCTCTTACCTACCAAATTTGATCCTCACTCCGTACCGAATAGTCACACTACGGAAAAATGTGAAAACCCTAATTCGTGCTAACTTGAAATCGAAACGTGAGACCCTACTTTCTAGATTCATTTGCACTTGTTGTGGGGTGATTGAGTAGTAGGGCTATAATAAATGAATAATTTCTAAATAAAAGGGCATTTTTAAGAAAAATATAAGGAATTTTACGGGTCCTCACACTCTCTCCCCCTTAAAAGAATTTTGTCCTCGAAATTCATACATGCACTCCGAAATAATAAACAATAGAAATCAAGAATCATACCTTTTACTATCTCCGATGGTTCAGGTAATGCCTGTTGGTCCAAGGCGTACACTCTAACTGGCACTCTTGGTTTAGTCCCTCCTACATTTGCTTATTCAGGGTTTAGGTGTGATTTACGGGGACAAGTTGCAAGCTGGTGCTCGGTACTACCACACCATAAACATTTTCCTGCCGTTCGCCAACAATCATTCTCCGTATGATTGGTCTTCCCACAGTACCCACAAGATACTCGAGGGACTGAGGTCTAACCTCCTTGTGAGGCACCTCTTGCTTGCTCCCTGCCACGCGAGGCTCCTCTTGGAGTAATTTCCTTAGATGTCCCTGAAATTTTCTCACTACCATCTCCTCGACCCATCTTAGAGGGTGGCATATCTAATTCACCTTATCCTTGTCTTTGACTTCCACCAGGCGCATCCCTCTTTTTTGCATGAAAAGCTCTCACTTGTGCCCTAGCAATTTCTATTCTTTGGACCTTCTCCAAAACCTCCGTAAACATATTAATCTGGGCCGCTGCCAAGGCCTCTTGTATCTCCACATTGAGCCCTTGCACAAATTTCATTATCCTTCTTTGCTCCGTGGCTATCAATTCAGGAGCAAATTTAGACAACTTCGTAAATTGGGTTTCATACTCAGATACACTTAAAGTTCCTTGTCGAAACTTAATAAAATCATCCTCTCTCTTCTCCTGGACGATAGGCGGGAGGTATTTCTCGTTAAACTTCCGTACAAAGTTCACCCAAGTCCATGCGGTCTCCTTTTTTTCCCATTTAGCCCTAATTACATTCCACCAGGCTCGAGTTGGGCCTTCGAACTGGAAAACAGCGAATTGTACTTGCCTATCCTCTGCATAGTTTAAAGCGACAATGATGTTGATCATGGCCTCTAGCCATTTCTTGGCTCCCTTTGGGTCTGGTCCTCCCAGGAACTTAGATGGAACGAACTTATGAAATCTCTCTAAGACCCTATCTTGCCCCATATCGGGGTCCCTAGGTTGATTTACAGGGGTTTGACCCTGTTCTTCCACTAAACGGGTTAGAATATTAGTCATCTGTTGGATTGTAGTTGCCACTTGATCTCCCCCTACATCCTGGGGTCCAGGTTGTGGCTCAATCGTTGCCTCTCCCTCCTCTCTCGGTTCTCGCACCGGTTCCTGTGCTTGTCTACCCCTACGGCCACGACTAGGACCGTGTCCTCGGTTAGTTCCCCTGGTTTGACTTCTTCTACCCTCCATTTTTCGCGGCAAATCAACTATAGCAATATTGCCAACTAATCAATGATAGAATATAGCCACTAAGTAACTGTATAAATATAAACAGCATAAAACAGAATAATGCAAATCATAAACCTTTCTAAATCATAAAACAAAGGTAATGCAGCACATTCAATCAAAACAAGTCACATAACCTATAGGACATTAACCCTAGGTATTGCTCAGGCACAACACTTAATCAAAACTCGAAACACGTGAACAATAAGGATCCCAAATCCCATGAATATCTTCAATATATTTCAAGTCCAGACTATTCGTATTCCTCGTGCCTTTGCTTTCGCCACCCAAACATACCCTAATATTACGCGAGATCTCAACTTATCGTAAAGGTATCACTCTTTGGTACTCGGGGACAAGAATATGAAAATATGATAATTCACCACTCAAGCTGGCCAGGCTCAAGAGCAAATCACCCGTATTAGACATTCCTACCCAACATACATATCTAAGGTCCTCAACAATAGACAATTGTTCCACACTTAACAAGTCAATCCCCATAGTCCGAGAACCCTCTCCAGGCACGAGCTCAATAGAAGCTCTGATACGATCTGTGACGGCCCCACCTCCCCCTAGGGCGTACCCCAGGGTTTAGCGGACCGCCTGCCCAACTCTCGCCAGGACTCACTCACTCATAGCTCAAGAAAAATAACGTACGTCCATAGAAAAATGCATAACACATCCACGTCAACTTAAAATATACATTGATACTCAAATCCAGATACAAAGCTTCTACACGCCAAAAACTTCAAAGTGCGTACATTTCGAGTACAATCAACCCTAGTAGGGCACTAGCATGAGTACAAATGCAAAATTCTAAACAGCTAAACTACGCTAATCTGTACATGTCTCATACCTCGCTCGTACCCCCTGTAAGGAAAACAAATGACGTGGAATGAGCTAAAAGCCCAGTGAGGTCCCAAATAACAAATTGACCATTTTGAAAGTATGAATATCAACGTAGCAAGTTAATGGCATCAAAAGTTCATAAGAGTGAACAATAATACTTCAAGTAGCAAATCTCAAAATGAGTGAGTGTAACAGTTTTTTCAGAAAAATCAATAATCCAATAAGCAATAATCATTCCAAAGTATAAGGATACGGAAGGCTCTCAGGAGCCAAATTCCCATTGCATCACCAGAGCTTGATCAAGTAATAGTTGACACTCCGTCAACCTTCAAGTAAGTAACCAAACCAGTAGAGCACCACTTACACTATTCTCCGTCCACCATTCACACCCCCTACTGGGCCCAAAATCCTCAATAAACACCGGTGGTAATACTCGAGTATACCGATTAGTCGAGAAGATATCACTCCACTCGACAAAACAAGAGACCCAGGGTTCGTTACCCAATCGACCAAGCCCTTGCCGACTCGACTTGAGTAACTCGCCACAGGGTTTCTGGAATTCCAGGAGGTGCGCACATCATAAACAAGTATATCAAATCAATTGCAACAATAAACAAGTATATATAACATGAGGGCAAGTGCGATAGAGTACACTCTCGCCCTAACAATTCATGTATATAACATGTAATCACATTGGTCACGTATCAAATACAAGTATCAAGTTCAATTCGGTATTTGAAAGCACTCACCAAAAGATATAGTGCCTTTACTGGTCACTTCCAGGTTGTACTCCGGGTTTGGAATCCAAATTTGCGATAAAACTCAGTTTAAGAACTTTGAAAATCGACTAAGGTTCGAAACTTAGACGTTTCGTTCAATAAGAATCAAGAAATGGAAATTCACTTGGAGAATATTCGTGAAACACTCGCTCGCTTTTCAAACTATATAACTTTATAACATTTATACTTGGAAATGCCATTTGAGTCGAAAGTACAAGGAAAACGTACTTCAAGCAGTCATTATTTTATTTCTCAAGTGTACAAGTTCGGCCAAGTCCTTACATATATACCTCAGTAAAAGAAGACACAAATATCCTAGATGGTTCAAGTAATAGTCACTCTTAACCCTTACTCAAGTTGCAAGTATGTCTACCTAGCCCTTGAGCGTAAATTTGGGCAGCACGCCCTTTGTATTTTCCTATTTTCCAGCCATTTATGACTTCATTCTTTTCCTCAATCAAACCCAAAGTTACACATAAAACAATCTCATTCTAATAGCCATTCAATAGGCTCAAGGTAATACAAGTACAAAACCAAGCTAGGAACATGTGCGGAAATGAGGTTTAGCAAAAGACAGATTTGACGTATTTTGCGTAACGGACACAACCGAAGCTACGCTTATCGGATTGGGGTGTAATCTATACCGTTTCGAAGCTAAGACAAAGGGCTACAATTTTGATGAAGAACACTTAGTCCAAATTCCAGTGTAACCCAGTCAAATTCCCAATTCACAGAACCAAATTCCAACTAACCGGCCAGTTAACCGTACTACCTTCAAATGGCCATATCTCAAGTTGCCAAAGTCCGTTTAAGACGTTCTTGGAGGCGTTGGAAAGCTAAGACATAGTACTAAAACGTTCATGTTTTGACTAAAAGCTAGTTCAATATGTATCAAGGTGAACAAATGCAACCAACTTAGTGTACTGTCAAAGCTATCCACTGACTTTACTCCTATGGCAGTCAGGGTATTTTCATCTTTTCACGGGCTATGTTGCTCCGATTTAGTTAAAATTTTGTAAGCAGCCATAAAATATCATTCTATACAACTTTTATGTTTTATGCTAAGACTAATTCGGCCTCTAACATAATGAAATGGAATCGGACAGAACTGAAGCTACAATTTCCAGAAATCTGGAATTTTGCTATATTCAAGCTATAATTCACATTTTTACATTGAAACTACCACTACTTTCTCCTTTACAAGATTATATACCATATATATACATCATATGACACCTAACCCACAAGAAACCGTAACTCAAAAGTCATCCATCCAATCATCAAAATCACTTGAAACAAGCATCACAAGCACAATTCTAACATTAATGCCCAATTTAGTCATGATTAATGGAGAAAGAAAGGTTGATCAGCCATTATACCTCAAGACAAGAGCTTGCAAGAATGATCCTCCACCTCTCCTTGAAATTTTTGGTTCCTTAAGCTTCCCAAGCTTCCAAACTAGTGATTAATCGGTTTAGTTTTTCTTGTTTGCACTCAAAAGGTTGGATTCAAGGTAGAAAATTGAAAACTCTCCTCACTCTTTTGCCTCCCCTTGCTCTCGGCCAAAACAGAAAAAAAATGAGGAAGAATGAGCTGAGATAAGAGATAAGAAGGCAAGACAAAAGGGTTGGTCAAGGAACCATAGATGATCAACACTTGTCACCACCAAAACCATCCAAATTTTGCTTTCTTTTCCTTGCATTTTGGGCCACATATTTCGGCTATAAGGCTGAGGATGAGGGGGATATTTTGCAAAAATATCAAGGGTATGTGGTAGTAGCGAAGTGGTGGTCAAGTGGTGGGTTCAATCGGTAGTGATTGATACCCGTCGGTGTGAACCGATTTTTTCTTAAATCGCGTATACTAGGGTTTTTTTACCTTATAATCACTAGCTTATTATTATCACTTCTAATCATATAATATTTTCTCATCCAAAAGTCTCTCTTACCTATCAATTTTGATCCTCACTCCGTACCGAATAGTCACACTACGGAAAAATGTGAAAACCCTAATTCGTGCTAACTTGAAATCGAACCGTGAAACCCTACTTTCTAGGTTCATTTGCACTTGTTGTGGGGTGATTGAGTAGTAGGGCTATAATAAATGAATAATTTCTAAATAAAAGGGCATTTTTAAAAAAATATAAGGAATTTTACGGGTCCTCACAGCGATAAAATTTTGGTGACTAAGTGATTTTTGTGTTAAGTGTTATTATTTTACAAGGTGCTAGGAGATGATTAGAGATTAGTTAGATAGATTAACCATTGGGAGTGAGAAGATAAGCTTTAAACATTTAATAGGCCAAGTGTCATTACATCATTGGAGGTTGGACTTTGACCTAATTTTCTTCACTTTACTAAAACCAAATTTTGACCAATTTCTTTCCATTTTTCATCCTCCTTGGCCGGCTGTTCTTGAGAGAAAAACAAGAGAAAGTGCTTCATTTTCTAGCTTCGAACTTTGCTCAAATCTTGAGTTTTAGCCAACCAAATTTGAAACTACTCCATACAAGTGCTCTCTAAGGAACCTTGAAGGTTTAGGTGGAGTTATTTTGGAGGAGGAAAGACTAAGCTACTATATTTCTTGTGATTTTAAGGTATCTTTCCAAGAATCTCTCTTTACTTTTCTAATACTAGTTTATTTGTGGTTCAAGGGTGCAAGATAAGTAGCTTTATGGAAATATTTCATGGTTTGAAGTAGAGTTATGTAAAATTTCTGTTTTGTGGTAAAAATTTCTGCTCACATGTGAAGTTTAAGGATTGGCCATGAATTACTAGCTTTGATGTATGGAAAATCTTGTGTTTAGGTGCTAGTTAATTTGCCTAAGGAAATTTTTGGTTTGTGTACATGAATTTCAGATTTAGGGTTTCCAATTTTGGTGTAATTAGGGTTTGTTTTAGAGCTTGCAATTGGTTGTATTTTATGGGGGTTTAATAGCCTATGATGTATATGTGCAATTGTAGTTGATCGTTGTAAGATTTGGTGTTTGATTGTAGGGTGAAAAGTGAAGAAATTAAGGGGAAATGCTGTCCGGTTATTTTCTTATATTTGGTGTGAGTAAAAGTGAGATTTGAAATGTGATTTTGTGATGCATTGAATTCACTTTGCTTAGACATACTTAGGTCTACTTTAACGGTGTTATTTGAGTTAGATTTCATTTGAACTTCTACATTTTCGCATGGTGAGTGTGACAACCATTTTTACATGATACATAGATACAAATGTTAAGTTTTGAACTTCAAATGTTTACTCATTTTCTTTCCAAAACAAAGAAGAGTTGCATAGGGTTTCTCGGCCGCAAAACCTAATTTTATCAAGCAAGGCTTTAGGTGTGAATTTAGGGTTTGTTTATCATCCTTTTCATATGATTTTACCCAAAACACTTGTTATACGTTATTTCTTTGCATATGTGTTAGTTTCGAGCCAAACAAAAAGCCTTGCGAAAATTTGGAAGAAAATGCTTTTCATATCCGACCGTATATCCGGTCAATTCTTGGCCGGATTGCTGGCCGGATTGACAGGGGAAGAAGAAAAAACATTTGGAGTTGCTCACTGCCTTGAATCTGGCCGGATATCCTTCTAAGTTCTGGCCGGATTCTGACGTGGCACTGTTCATTCGTTTTCAATGGAATTTTCTAAAACCCTTTTTGAGTATAGTTTGCGTTTGGTTTGGGGAACTCTTAGTTACTTATGTCCTTTGGTCTAAATATACTCTTTTCACTTTCAAACTCATGTTTAAACATTGTACTAGTAAGGTATTCGGATTTTCGTTGATTCATTTAATCTTTGAGGGTTGAAGTATAATGTGTTCTCTTGGTTACTCTTAGGGTTCCTTGGTGATTGAAGGTGTTATCTGGTTGGATACTTTGGACGTTATTTTGCTTAAATAGGTGAGTGTTCTTTGTACGTTATATTTTCTGTGGCTACGTGGATTATTGTGTCTACGTGGATTGTTGATTAAATATGTTGATGTACGTTATGTTTCCAAGGGTTGCTAAAATGAATTTTCTAAGCGAGTGTGTACTTTATCGCACTTGACCTAAACAAATATGAAATTTTCCATGATTAAATGATTAAATGTTACTTGTGCATGGATGTAAGCCTTTTGGCTGAACTGGGCCCTTGCCCTTCATTGCCGGTCGACTCGAGCCAGAAGCGGATTCGGTCGGGCGATTGGTAACCCTGGGAAAACTTTTGGTATACTCGAGTATGACCACGAAGTCTGGTAGAGACTAGCCAATAAATTGGCTAGAAGGGGAAGAATGCGATGATTGAATTAACGGCAGGAACAAAGAAGAGGTTTTCACTTGCAAATGAAATTATTTTTAAAAGCTGGAGGAATAAGGAAATGATTGGTGGAATGAACGAACGAAGGGCTCGTTGTGAGCACGTATCCTTTTGATGAATGTATTATCATTGCTTTATATTGTAACTGTTTTATGGATTATTTGTTATTTCATGATTTATGTCCTTGTTTAATTACTTGTTTATGCGTACGGAACTTTATTGGGCTTTTAGCTCATTCCGTTAGTTTTGTTTTCCTTACAGGGGTGCGAGCAAGGGCGAGAGACCTGTATAGAATAGCATAGTCTTGTCCTTTTTAATTTTTGCAAATGTACTCGCTCTAGTGCTTGGTTAGGATTGGATGTATTAAGAACTGAGAACTTTTGTTATGTTGGGATTGTATTACTTTTGAGATTTAAATGTATGTAAGTATACGTTATAAGTTTGGGAAATGTTATTTCGTTTATTATTGAGGTTTTACACCTGTGTTATTTGATGTGAGTGATGTAATTTATTCGAGAACTGTAGTGAGTCCCGGCGAGAGTTGGGTAGGCGGTCCGCCGAATCCTTTGGTTCGCCTTAGGATGAGGTGGGGCTGTCACACAAGTGCTCAAGGCAGCTACCTAAAGGTCTCATCAAGCCTACTAGCCTAGAGATTAAAACAAGAAATGAAATTCCTCAAGTCCTCTAGCTTATTTCTTGCTTAGGGTTTCAAATCCAAGCAAAACCAACCATGATTCTTGAAGGAAATGGAAAGATTAGAAGAGTTCAAGGGTTACCTCTAACCCTAGATGAGACATCAGAATTTTCCACCACAAAACCTCCAAGAAATTCCACAAGGGGTTGCCTTTCTTCAAGCCAAAATGAATCTCCAAGTAGTATGTGATTTGGGTGAGGATTTGCAAGTGAATTGGAAGCAAAAATGGAAGCAAGATGAAGAGCTTTCTTCCTTCCTTTCTCCTTGAAGTTTCGGCCAACCAAAGAGAGGAGAGGGAGAGTGGTTCGAGTTGTGTGAAGCTTCCCTTGGAAGATTGAAGAAATTGTGGCCAAAAGCCTTGTAAAAGTCAACTGCAAATGGCGTTCGAATAGTGTCCCGTACCACTACTTTTCTCTCTTGTTTGTTTCACTTGTGCACTAATCCTCCAATGCAATTCTTTTAACACTATAATTATTCACTCTTAGTAGTCTAGTATAATTTTTCAAATTTTCACTTAGTCGTTCCGACGCGAAAACGCGAATTTCCAACTCGCGCGCGATAAAGTGAAATTTAAAAGAAATTCATGTAACAATAATATAATTAATTAACTCTAGCATAAATAATTATAAAATGACTACTATTGATCATTCTTAATTTTTCAAGATTATTGCACTCTCGAATCGAATATTGTCTCAAAAAATGTGTACTCGTTATACCTTACTAAACGAGCCTCCGAAAATTAAATTTGCTAACGGGACATTTTAAAAATAAAAGCGAGACATGGTTCCATGTAAATGGATTTAAAATTGTTGAAATAAATTATGCGGAGAAAATGGTTGAATAAATATTTAAATAATCCAGTAAAATAGAATTAAAAGTAAGTAAAAATCGGGTGTTCACAACCTTCCCTCCTTAAAAAGAATTTTGTTCTCGAAATTCACATCTGGGATAACATCATACCCCTTAATTGCTAAGTTTATCAAATCGATCCACGGCTTACAACTCTCCAACCCATATCTCACAATTTCTATACACCAAATTAGCGATTAAGCTTTGATCCCTAGTAGGCGTTCTAATTTCCAAATCATAAGCTAACTTAATTGGCTTCACATCTATTCCACTCATGAACTTAGGGTTGACAAATGAGTGTGTCGTATCATGGTCACTTAGAATCTTAGCTAAACAAATTCCACCAGTGTCAAGTACTTATTTCAACCATTTTTTTTTCCAAAATCCAAGATACCTGATCTCAACATGTCCTCAAGGGTCTGAATTGTCCCTTCTGATTGTCCATCAGTCTGTGGGTGGTAGGTAGTGCTAAAACTCAATTTAGCTCCTAGCATTTCTTGCATCTTCTGTCAGAACCGAGAAACAATCGAGGTCTCAGTTAGATACAATACTTATTGGTATCCCATGTAGTCTTATAATCTCATCCAGATATAGCTTAGCTAGCTTCTCCAGTGGGTATTTCATTTTAATCGGCAGGAATCGAACAGATTTGGTTAATCTATCTACTATTACCCAAACGGCATCGTGATCTCTTTCAACAAGTGTAGTTCTTTGATCATCAATCCTGCTATTTGCACTTGACGAATTAAAGTATCAGTTATCACATTAGTTTTTCCCTGGGTGGTAATTAATCATGTAATCATAATTCGCTAAACTTCACCCATCTACGTTGTTTCAAATTTAAGTCTTTTGAGAAAAATAAGTACTTAAGACTCTTGTGGCCGGTAAAACCTCAAACGTCACCCCCTTATAGGTAATGTCTCCACTCCTTCAATACAAATACCACAGCCGCTAAGTCCAATTCATGAGTTGGATAATTTCTCTAGTGAGGTTTTAACTTTCTAGAGGCATATGCAATTACCTTCTCATGTTGTATCAATACACATCCTAAATCATCCTTTGAAGTATCTGTATAAGCCACAAAACTACCTCCTCCGCTCAGTAAGGTTAACATAGGTGCATCGGTTAAGCACTTTTTTACTCTTGAAATTCTTCCTCATATTTAGAATCCCAAATAACTTACCATGCTTCTTAGTCAACTCAGTTAAGGGTCTTGCAGTTTTAAAAAAGTCCTTGATAAATCGAACGTAATATGCGACTAACTCTAAAAACTCCGAATTTCGGTAGGGTTTTTTGGTCGTTTCCACTTAAAACAGTTTTCACCTTAGCTGAGTTCATAGAAATTCCTTCCTTAGATATTGTATAACCTAAAAAGGCTATTTCTTTCAGCCAAAACTCACATTTATTGAACTTAACAAAAGTTGACGCTCTCTCGGGGTTTGTAAAACTATCCTCTGGTGCCGTTCATGATCTTATTGCAGTCTAAAGGTATGGGACAATAATTTAAATATACGTATAGGTCGTAAAATCAAATAAAGCAAGGTAAAGTTTTATAAGTCACAAAAGATTAGAATAGTTACACCAAGTGAGTATAATTTATCAAATCATTTCAAAAGAAATGGGAGATAAATAAAGTCATGGGAAAACGTGCTGAGTCGCGAATGTACGAAATATCAAAAGGACTTTATCCCCTACAGAAAAGATTACAACCTCAAGAGTGCTAGTCTAGACTAGGGTAAAACTACAAGCTCAATCCCTCGAGTGCAGACAAAACCATCCCCACTCGTAAAACTTCCACTACTTGGATCCCTTTTTATCCATTAGCATTAATTACCCCCATCTAGCACTCGATTGCTTTGTAGCGGATCTAACTGGCTACTGAGTATTTCCTCCTTTTGTTAGGGGTACTAGGGCAACTTACTGTAGACACCAAATTTTGCAAAAATTTTTATTCTAATTTTATTTTTTATTTTAGTAATAATTCTTATTTATTAGTTTCATTCCATGATTTTAGTTCTTAAACTTTTAACATTTGTATAGCATTTTAGATTGTTTTATATTATTTTAGTTTTATTTTTGCATTAGTTTAGCCCTTTTAGCTTTTTATCGTATTGTAAGACTTTTTAGCATAAAATTTGTCAAAAAGAGAAAATTTTTATAAAAAAATATGTTTTATTTCCTTTTACTGTTTATTAATCGGAAAGAAAAAAAGAAAAAAAAAAAGAAAAAGAGAGAAAAATCATTAGCCAAACACAGGAAAAATCTTAGTTTTTTTTTGTTTTATCTTTTGTTACTAGTTTGTGCATTTTGTCAAAGTTTAAAATTGTTATTTTGTATTGTTATTTAATGAAGTAAAAAAAAAAAAAAAGGGGAAAAAGCCATGCAATGCAGCGGAGGTATGAAAGATACCATTTTCCACGGATGTTTTTTAGCTTTTCTCTCCTCCAAACATTCGGCCACCTCATCCCCTTGAATTCTTATCAAAAGACTTCCGGATACAACAGCCATCGGATGGCTGAGGGAGAGGCGTTGAGCTGGGGTGTTCTAAAAACCATTGAGATGAGGGTTTTAAATTAGTCATCGGGGTATAAAAAGAAACTGGGGGCTTAGGCGTAGAGAGAGCACGGCGTGACGGCTGAAAAGAAACCAGAAAGGAGAGTAGAGGAAAACAAGGGAGTAAGAAAGAGAGAAAACCAGAGGGGAGGGGAACTTGGAGAGAAAAAAGAGATCCGAAAGCTAGAGAGGGGGACGTTTGGAAGTCTGAAAAAAAAAAGGAGAAGCAAGGAACAGAAAGGAAAAAGCTTCCGGAAAAGAAGAGAGAAAAAGGAGGGCTGAGCGAAGAAGAAACCGAGAATGTGAGATGCAGAGACAGTGGTGACGGCGGAAGATATAGGAAAACAGAAAGGAAAAGAGGAGGAGCAAGGGGCAAAGGCTGAATGGAGGAATCTCACCACCACCTGCGGCTGTTCTTCGAGAGAAAAACTTCTGCTCAGAAGGTAGCACAGTAAGATTCCTTCTACCCATTTTCCCTATAGATAACTTCTGTTGAAGAATTATGAGACTATGAGAAGTGGATGGATATGTGTTGTCGTTTGGTTTGAGTATGTGAATACGGTCAAAGAAGTGTAATATTTGTTCCTTGTGTTGGTTCATGGTCTGCTGCCAAAGGTGTTGCCTTTCTACGTTAGATCTTCTCGGTTGAGTGTTCAGTAGTGATTCATAAGAGTGTATGGAGAGTCAAGTCTTTGTTTACGGTTCTTGTTACCTGCTGCAACTTTGTCCATTCGGTCTGGGGTAGGTTGTACGAAATGCATTGGCTGCTAAATCTTTCATTCCAGATTTGCATGTTTTAATGATTTTTATAGGGCCGTGGGAAGGTCGCCTCTTGCTTTAGTTCTGATTGTTTGGGAATGGTGTTAGTGAAGTCTTGTGTATGTGAGAAGAGTTATGATCAGCTCGAACCTGGTTGAAGCTTTGTTACTTGCCTTTTTGCTGCCCAAAGCTGTGCCTATAACCTTCTTGATAGAAAACCGAGATATAAATCATTTCTTCTGTGTGCACTTTTTTCTGATTCATGTGTTGTTTGATTAGTTGTTCTGGAATCTGGGTCGAGGTTTAGCAGATGGTCAGGCCATTTTTTGTTTCTGGTTCTTGCATTCTAGATGTATTAAATCATTTTTGCTATGAGCAACTAAAAGTTGCTGCAACAAGACTGGAACTCCTTGTTTGCCAACCGTAATGTTGACAGATTGGGGGTCCTTGGCTTGTTGCAGCAGCGTGGAAAGATCCTTTCTTTTGGGTCGTTGAAGTGGTAGTTGATTGGACTTTCTTGTTGTTGTTTGCTGCTTATTTGAGATAACATGAACAATACGTGCTATGGAGGCTGCATTTAGACAAACCATTGCCTTGAAAACCAGGGGAAGTAAAACCATATGGCATGTGCAGTTTTCTTGTTTGGGTTTGATGCATTGAGGAACTAGAGTGTCTTGTTCACATGTATAGTTTGTCTTGCTCCCTTGTGATGATCTCAGTGTTTGGTTGAAGAGTGGAATGTTCTTGGTTGAATGTTTAATGGACCATTGCAAGTATCTGATGAAAGCTTCTCGGCTGCATTTTGTCTTTTTTTTCCTCCTTGCCTTCTTGGCCTGAAGTCTCTCCGTGAGAATTAAACAATCATATCTGGATATAGAATTTGGGCATTTAGGTAATGTCGGCTGAACAAGTCTCGAGCAAACTTTATGTATTTGAATCTGAAATTCGAATTTGGAAGCAAAAATGTAGCAGGCCTTCACTTTAGGTTGCAGAAAACTTGCGGCACTTTTCCCTTTTTCCTCTATTGCTGTTTTGCTGTTTGCTTATATCCTTGATGATCAGATTCATTTCCTTTGCTTCAATCCTGCAATAAAGTTGCATGAACCCAGAATTTGCAGAAGGCCGTGTCCTTCGGTTTCTTTTGTGCATGATCTGGAAAAAAAAAAATCTTTGGGGAATGCATAGTATATAGTTGTTTTCTGATGATAAGATGCATGAAGTATTGTTTTGGGCTCAAAGGATTGTTGTTGTTGGGACTTTATCATTTGCGTTCTGATATGGAAGTCATAGCAGCGGAAATTGCAGAAACCAGCAATGATAAAGAAAGCATTCTTCGTAGTTTTGCATGAAAACTTGCATGAAAATGTTCTAAGAACTGCAGTCTAGTCCCTTGTTTCTTGGATAACTCAACTAGGACCCAATCAATTGAATAATTTCATCAATTTGGTCCTTGGCTGCTTTGATTTTTTTTGCAACTTCATTGCTTGCTTGCTTCAATTAACTACCATGCTTTGTCTAAATTGCACTTAATTCATGATTTTAAGAGCTTTATGGTCAAGAGAGTTTGTATTTGCATATTTTCTTTAATTGTTTCAAATTAAATTGGTGCCTTGACCTTTTCTTTATTTTTGGAGGGTAAATAAGTTATTTCACCCCATTAGAGCTCCAACTCAAGGGAGGTACACCTTATCCTTTATTTTTCCCTTTATTTGACCCTACGTACGTATATGTGTCTTATGTGTGCAATTGCATGACTTTAAGTGTTTATTTTATTTGTACTTTATTTATTTCTTTTGTTGCTTAGTTTTGCTTTAATTTTGGTTCAATTTTATCATTTGGGAAGCACTCGAATGCCAAAATTGTAATAGTTAGGGATTTAATTATTTTATTTATTTTCATTTCCCCTCTTAGATTGTAGTAGGCTTCCTCCCGAATGTAATAGTTAGGGTCTTAATTGCTTTATGTGTTTTGCATGTCTACGTGCTATGTGTTTAATTGCTTCCTTAGGGTTTGGCATCTAGATATGCATGCTTATGTGTTATGTGCTATGTGAATTACGTGCTCATATGCCTACTCGCTTTAATTACGCACATTTACTTATGTATGTATGATGGATGCAAATGCACGTAATCGTGGCTAGTCCAATGCTAGTCATGATTGTCCCCCCGAGCTCTTGCAAGTCCAATGCTTGTGAGAGAGCGTTAGTGAAGGACTAGTCCAACGCTAGACCATTAGGGGCCTTTCGCGCGTTAGATCATGATTGCATGATAAAAACACTTCATTTCATGCATATTTTCACTTTTAGGGCCTTTTATCATTTTGTATGACATTCCCCTTATACGTATAACCCTTATCCCTAATTTCCCTATACACATAATATACCCCTATGCATGATACATGACATTAGAATTGCATTTCATTCTAGAAATAGGATTAGGGTAGTGCATTTGCTTGATTAGATTAGGGAGCCCCTTAGATATGGGATATGGACGAGTTTGGCTTTTCTAGCCTTAACACTCTCGTATTCCCTCTATTAAAGGGAAAACTGAGTCACGAACATTAGTCCCCCGTACCCGACATGATGCATTCCTTTAAAACATGTATATTTCTATAATTATTTTATCATTTTCCTCTTCTTAGAGTCTCATATTTTTTGCATTATTCGTGACCTCTCCAAAGGGCCATTATTGGGCGTCACAATTAATGTGATTGGTACCATTCAAGTTTTGAAGAGAAATTTTGCCCCCCGACACCCTCCTAGGTCTAGGGTTGCATTCATATAGTACGTCCAAATGTGATAAATGCTTTGGTTAAAACAAGAAAATCTTTGACTGAATCGCGCAACTAGTCTTGGCTAGGTCGAAAGGGTGCCTTGGATTTCTATCCTTGCCTTCCCCTTCGTCAAATGTGACTCCCGAAATCTTTTCTTTGATTTTCGTAGACTAGGAGTCATTTAAAAGGGGTTTTTTCTAATTTTTTCTTTTGATAACTCATTTTAGGTGACTTGGTACACCTTAACTCTATACCAAATGGCGACTCCGATTTTTATTTCAAAAACCCTTTTTAAACTATATTTTGGGTCAAATCGTCGCATTTTCAAGTCCCATTTAGACCCACTTTCTTTGTAAATCAAAATTCATCTTTCAAATAAAAAATTTTCACTTTTTAAACCATTCATTTATATTTATTTAATTTTCTTGTAAAAAATGGGACGCGACAGCTGGCGACTCCACTGGGGACTTAGAGAGTCCGAGCATTTGATTTAGTCAATTATTTTCTTCTCTTAACCTTCTCATATATCGCATTTGGATGGTTAGGGTTGTATTTTTCCTTTTTTAGGATTTTTGCATTTCGTGCGTATCAACTCACTCACTCACCCATTTGGCGTACGATTATTTTAATGGATGGATGGTTTATGTATGTGATTCCGCGCTTTGCATTGCATTTGGGGATGGGGGGATATTACCCTAGAGCCTCGCGTTGGTTCTTGATCCCTCCCCTCCAAACGAGCACTAGCATACGTGCATACGCTTTAATTTTTTACCCCTCATTTATTTTTCTTTTAGTGGCTTGTCACGCCACTCCACCCTATTTGGATTAGGCGACCCACTTGGACGTGTGATCGTGACACGACGTGTGCGTAGCACGATCCGAGGGGTCACTCAATCTTCCGCTTTAAGCTTTGGGTTAATAGCCTTTAGCTTTTGGTTGAAGGTTGAGTATTTTTGATAGATTCGCTCAGACATGTAGCCGTAACATGACGTGTGCGTAGCAATGTCTGGGGAATCGCTCGAGCCACCGACAAAGAACCTTGGGATTGATGACCCTTGGTTTCCAAGTCTGAAGGCTCGGGGACCTAAAACCTATCGAGTCTAGATGCATTAGTGAGCCAATACCTCATGCATCCATGATAGCTTGCCTAGGGTAGAGTCTGTCTTGCCTTATTAGGGACACTATTCACGAGGGGAGGGATCCAACCCCTTTTCCTTTTTATTGCTTTATTTCTTTGCATTGATTTTATTGCTTTATCTCGTTGCTACAATGTGTTATGTGTATTTATCTGGCTGCACTAACTTTTCTTGGTTTTGTTCCCATTGCATTCACAAACCCTAGCAAATAAGAGGTCTGGCATGACCTTCTTTTAGAACCTACCCTTGTAGATAGGCTATTGCACGTTTAAAGATTTTGGTATATTGCATTCATAGATTAATAATTGCATATCATTCTAGGCCTACCTTGGCGTATAAAGGGTCCTTTTAGGTCATGATATCATTTAAATTGTATGTTTCATCGCTTTAATAAACTGGCATCATGCATAAACCCTAGAAGGGGAATGCTATTTAGGGGATCTCGTGTTAGGAATAAACCACCTTGTGTTTCGGATACTTAATCCAAGGAGACTTGCACGTTTACATTTTGTACCATCCAAAGGGGTAGTGCACAAGGTAAGGTAGGATCCGATCATTTTCATAGAGCGATCTTTGGAATATGAGCGTCTAATAATCACTTTTTGGCCACTTTATCAAAATTGGTAAGAATCCCTGGTGTAAAGGACATTAATTGGAACAAATTCACCAATATTTCCTCACTGTTGAGACGATAAATCAATTGAGGCCAAAATTTGATATTAGAAGGCTCATAGACTAATGCATCGCAATAAGTTGTTTGAAATTACCAGTGGATAGATTGATTTTTAAATAAGCTGTCAATTCTATTCAATCCACTGGACTATTTTATTCACCAATTGCATCCAGTCCATTTTATCAATTTGTTCATTTTTAGGGCAAGCTAGTCGATTTTGAATTCATTTGACAAGTTTACCCATTTTAGGGCAATCTAGCCGATTTTGAATAGACCACCAATTTCATTTAATTCATTTGATTAGTTTACCCATTCTTAGGTCAATTCAATCAATTTTGAATAAATCATCAGTTTCGTTCAATTTCATTTGACCAGTTTACCCTTTTTAGGGTGATCTAGTCAATTTTGAATAAATCATCCGATCCATTTGACCAGTTTACCTATTTTTAGGGTAATTCGGTCGATTTTGAATAAATCATCATTTCACTTAATCAATTGATTTCATTCCCTTTATTTGATTAGTTTAATTCATTTTTGGGTTATCCATTCAATTTTGAATAAATAATCAAATTTCATGCAATGCATTTGACCCTTTTACCCTTTTAAGGTAGTCTAGTCAATTTTGAATAAATTATCAATTTCATCCTATCCTCTTGATCCGCATATTCCTTTTTAGGGTTTAAATCTAAAATTCACTGAATAAATTAGCTGAGGCATTGCAATCCTTTTAAGAGTAGGCTCTCTTTCACATATCATGTGTTGATCAAAGTAAACAATCTATTCGGACTTTGTCCTCAATTTTTTAGGACGAATGTTTCTTCTCACTCCAAATTGGCCAAATTTTTTCAAATCATTTTTCACTCAATCAGTTGATCGGATTCATCAGGTATTGTATGGTGCCTACTCTAGAGGATTGCATTTTCATGTTAGGCCTACCCTTGGCATAAAAGGGCTCCCCCATACGACATGCATACCGATTTTACAATTTTGCTTACTAACTCTGGGTATTTTTCTTTTATTTTTCCCCCTCCCCCCTGCATTCATAAAAATATTTCAATAAGGTGAAAATATCTTTCTATATCTGATAACAATTTTGATCTGATAAAGTTTGAAAATTACAAGTATTACTTGATTCTTAGGCAGGCCTTACAATGTGAATTCAAAAATTCATTTGAAAGCGCTCGTGCAAAACATCTAAGGGATTTCATTGCTCAAAGAAAAAGGGGATATTAAGAGAGAAAATGTGTATACATGTGCAAAGGAGTTTTGTAGAATTTTTCTCATATGTATTGCTTTAAAATTTTTCAAAACATTGGCATTAATGAAGCTTTTATTCAGACAATTATTGTTTTGTAGGTATATTCATGTACATTTCATTGTTTATTTTTGCTCATTGGAGATTTCATGATGAATTTTAAGAAATAAGACCAAATTGGGATTTTTTCAACCTCCAGCCTGAAAATTCACAAATATCTACACTAGATTGGTGATCCGAGCTATACAATAAGAGTGCTCAAAATTGAAAGAGGTCGCTCAAAAGGCCCCATGAGATACCTTTTCTCCTTCACTTAACCCCAAAATAAAATCAGTCACATTGATTGATAAATTGCAAATTGGGGCGATCTTTGCTTGAGAAATGTCCACTGTGTCTAATTATATTCAATTCACATCTAAGTGAAAGCAAAAATATGCATTATTCTTGTTTGTTTTGAAAATTTGGAATGATACTTCAAGCGTTCGTTTCTCTACCTATACAGATTTTATCATTTGCTCCCCCATTTGACCCATGGAAAGAATAATTTCGTTTCAAATAAGTGCCATGATGATCACTACCCTACATTGGAAAATTTTCAAATATCAAAAAGGGGAATGGATTCTCAATGGCCATTTCGTTACTTTGGTTGTCATGAGGTGTAAGAATGATACTTTGGCCATCGTTTCTACAACCTAAACACCATTTATCCCTTGCGTCCTCATTTGAGCTAAAATTGGTGGTTCTTTTCAAAAGCACTTACGATCGCACCCCATATTGGGGAGGGAGATTGGAGAATTTTCCAAAAAGGAGAAAATGCTAAAATTAAAAGAAAAGAGGGAATCACAAATTGGAGAAATTTGATTCTACCTGGGTTTCAATTTTGAAAAGGAGAAAAGAGAGAAAGAGAAAAGAAAAAGAAAGGGTTTTTCCGCACGAATCGCCTATGTTTCACAGATATGGATGAACAAGGGTCTTCCTCAGTCAGTAAATTCAGATACATGCAAGAAATTTCGCATTAATGGAAGTTTCCTTTCAGAGTTATTGTAAGGAACGGAATAAAAGTCAGGCCCTCTTCTTTTCCAATCAAATATTCTATCCCTAGTTATCCCTTTTGGACTTTCAGAATAAACTATTTCGTTTGGCAACCCCTGAGAATCGCAAACCCCACACTGGGGCAAGTTTGAGTTGAAAACGAAAAGTTTCAAGAGGTGAAAAGTGATAATGCAACAAAATCAAAAGACAAAAGAAGAAAAGAGAACCTTAGTTCAAAAATAAACTGGGGCAAATTTTGCGAAAGTTCAAAAGAATGGCAGAAGGCCGAAAAATCAAAAGAAAAAAGAAAAAAAATGAAATAGAAAAAGCCTCAATTGAGCATAAACTGGGGCAAATTCTGATTTAACCCTAAAATAGGGTTGGCGCCACAATGCGATCTCAGATTCTTCAAACCGCTTTGAAATCCGCTTTCAAGCCTTAGCTTTTCTAAGCACCCTACCTGACCCCATTACAAAAGCCGAAAGTCCTGACTTCTGTTCTTTGCAATGGCCCTGTCAAGAAAATTTCTGATGCCGGAAAATTTTAGCTGTATTTCTGAATTTTTTGGGTATGAGCCTGACGCTACTCACCACGTGAAAACCCACCAGGTCGAGAAAAAAGAGAAAAAAGAAGCAAAAGCAAAGCAAGAAAAGTAAATGCAGAAAAAATTCGACGTTGAAATCCCTGGTGAATGATGAAAAAATGCAAACAAAGTCTGAGATTTTTGAGTTCAAAATAGGGGCAATTTTGGAAAAATGCGATCTTCGGTGCAACGTCCTTGAAAGACTTATTCTTTAACTATCGTTTTCAAACCACATTACAAGCTCATAAAGTCCATCGCTGACTTATCCTTCATGACAACCCAAAGTGAGGATTATGCTCATAAGAAATCCATCAACCACTCATGATCATAAGGGTATAACCAGTTTTCACATGTTTAGCTATCGTTTCTACCCATTTGTTGCAAGTTTAAAGCTTATATGTTGACTAAATTTTCTTAAGAAATAGAGGTGACAAACTATTTGTTTTCACTAAGATGTGGTATTGAAGGGATTACATACAATTTGGGCACAAGAATAAGACAAATCTTGACCTCCCATTTCCAAATCAGAAATAACGCCCCACTTGATTGGTCCTGAAAGATGAGCCAACAAGAAGTGGTGACCCACTACTCTAAGCACAGATGCTAAAAGTGAGGAAGAAATCATTTGTAATTTGGCATTATTTTGAGAAATTCATCATGAAATTTTCTGTTAGGAAACATAGTGTTCAAATAAATGGAGAGTCATCCAAACAAATTTTTGCAATTGAATAGGTTCACGCTGGGACAAATTTTCATTTAAGAGATTTTGTAAAATGGGCCCACATTGGGGCAAATTTTTATTTGTGAGATTTCGCGAAGTAAGCCCACACTGGGGCAGATTTTGTAACACATTTGAGGATTTCGTCCAAGAATCAAATAATACATTTTTCAAAACAATCACGCTGCTCTTTTCATGAAATTCAAGTGCATGTCATACTTTGGTAAGCCCCCTGTGCAGGTATTCATAGTTGAAATCGACGAAAGAGCATCTGGTGATGTGGAGGGCCGATGCCGAAGAAAGAGAAGAAAGAAGGGAAAAGGGCCCTATACTGGGGCAAATTATTTTTGAAAAGATTCTCTCGAAAAATCAGAAAAAAAAAAGCAAAAAGAAAGAAAAAATCAAGTTTAACTTCTTGTTTCTCGACAAATCTTTTTGAAACATCACGTTAGGCTTGGTTTTCGTGCCACCAACTTCACTTTATCACGTTGGGCCTGGATTTTGTGCCGCCAACATCACAAATATCACGTTGGGCTTGGATTTTGTGCCACCAACTTCACTTTATCACGTTGGGCCTGGATTTTGTGCCGCCAACATCACAAATATCACGTTGGGCTTGGATTTTGTGCCACCAACATCACAAATATCACGTTGGGCTTGATTTTCGTGCCACCAACATCACAAACATCACGTTGGGCCTGGATTTTGTGCCGCCAACTTCACAAACATCATGTTGGGTTTGGATTTTGCACCACCAATTAAGGCAGGCTCGGGTTTAATCCCACTGACCAATTCATCACACTGGAGCAAATCTTTGGATAATTTTTCGAGCAAATCTTATACAGTTTCTTCATACATACCAGCATTTCTTTTATTCTGCCACTAGCCGTTGGATCAGTCCCACTAGTGCGCATTTCTTTTATTCTGCCACTAGCCGTTGGGTCAGTCCCACCAGTGTGCATCTTATTTTCATTGCCGCTAAACATGGGTCAGTCCCACTAGCGTGCATTCCGTCTTTACTGCCACTGAACATGGATCAGTCCCACCAGTGTGCCTTTTATTTTCATTGCCACTAAACATGGGTCAGTCCCAATAGTGTGCATCTTATTTTCATCGCCACTGAACATGGGTCAGTCCCACCAGTGTGAATCTTATTTTCATTGCCGCTAAACATGGGTCAGTCCCACTAGCGTGCATTTCGTCTTTATTGCCACTAAACATGGGTCAGTCCCACTAGTGTGCATCTTATTTTCATCGCCACTGAACATGAGTCAGTCCCACCAGTGTGCATCTTATTTTCATTGCCGCTAAACATGGGTCAGTCCCACTAGCGTGCATTTCGTTTTCGCAACCACTAAACATGGGTTAGTCCCACTAGTGTGCATCTTATTTTCATCGCCACTGAACATGGGTCAGTCCCACCAGTGTGCATCTTATTTTCTTTGCCGCTAAACATGGGTCAGTCCCACTAGCGCGCGTTTCATTTTCATTGCCGTTAAACATGGGTCAGTCCCACTAACGTGCATTTCACGTTTCATTGCCACTAAACATGGGTTAGTCCCACTAGTGTGCATTTTGTTTTCTTTGCCGCTAAACATGGGTCAGTCCCACTACCGCGCGTTTCATTTTCATTGTCGTTAAACATGGGTCAGTCCCACTAACGTGCATTTCACGTCTCATTGCCACTAAACATGGGTCAGTCCCACTAGTGTGCATTTTGTTTTTTTTGCCGCTAAACATGGGTTAGTCCCACTAGCGCGCGTTTCATTTTCATTGCCGTTAAACATGGGTCAGTCCCACTAACGTGCATTTCATGTTTCATTGCCACTAAATATGGGTTAATCCCACTAGTGTGCATTTTGTTTTCTTTGCCGCTAAACATGGGTCAGTCCCACTAGCGCGCGTTTCATTTCCTTTGCCGTTAAACATGGGTCAGTCCCATGATTGAATTTTTGTTCGGGCCAGTCCCATGATTTAAATTTTATTCGGGTCAGTCCCATGATTTTAAATTTTGTTCGGATCAGTCCCATGATTTTAAATTTTGTTTGGGTCAGTCCCGTTTAAATTTCTTGTTTGGGTCAGTCCCGTTTTAAATTTCTTGTTCGAGTCAGTCCCGTTTCATTTTTCTTATCTGGGTCAGTCCTTAGTCGTTCGAGTAGCTGCAGCCGAATAACACAGGTAAGTATTTGGTGTCTACGTCTTTGTCTTGAGTTTCTTTGAAACTCAAACAAAAATGGGCAAACTGTAGACACCAAATTTTGCAAAAATTTTTATTCTAATTTTATTTTTTATTTTTAGTAATAATTCTTATTTATTAGTTTCATTCCATGATTTTAGTTCTTAAACTTTTAACATTTTTATAGCATTTTAGATTGTTTTATTTTATTTTAGTTTTATTTTTGCATTAGTTTAGCCCTTTTAGCTCTTTATCCTATTGTAAGACTTTTTAGCATAAAATTTGTCAAAAAGAGAAAATTTTTATAAAAAAATATGTTTTATTTCCTTTTACTGTTTATTAATCGGAAAGAAAAAAAGAAAAAAAGAAAAAAAAAAAGAAAAAGAGAGAAAAATCATTAGCCAAACAAAGGAAATATCTTAGTTTTTTTTTGTTTTATCTTTTGTTACTAGTTTGTGCATTTTGTCTAAGTTTAAAATTGTTATTTTGTATTGTTATTTAATGAAGTTAAAAAAAAAAAAAAAAAAAGGGAAAAAGCCATGCAATGCAGCGGAGGTATGAAAGATACCATTTTCCACGGATGTTTTTTAGCTTTTCTCTCCTCCAAACATTCGGCCACCTCATCCCCTTGAATTCTTATCAAAAGACTTCCGGATACAACAGCCATCGGATGGCTGGGGGAGAGGCGTTGAGCTGGGGTGTTCTAAAAACCATTGAGATGAGGGTTTTAAGTTAGTCATCGGGGTATAAAAAGAAACTGGGGGCTTAGGCGTAGAGAGAGCACGGCGTGACGGCTGAAAAGAAACCAGAAAGAAGAGTAGAGGAAAACAAGGGAGTAAGAAAGAGAGAAAACCAGAGGGGAGGGGAACTTGGAGAGAAAAAAGAGATCCGAAAGCTAGAGAGGGGGACGTTTGGAAGTCTGAAAAAAAAAAGGAGAAGCAAGGAACAGAAAGGAAAAAGCTTCCGGAAAAGAAAAGAGAAAAAGGAGGGCTGAGCGAAGAAGAAACCGAGAATGTGAGAAGCAGAGACAGTGGTGATGGCGGAAGATATAGGAAAACAGAAAGGAAAAGAGGAGGAGCAAGGGGCAAAGGCTGAACGGAGGAATCTCACCACCACCTGCGGCTGTTCTTCGAGAGAAAAACTTCTGCTCAGAAGGTAGCACGGTAAGATTCCTTCTAGCCATTTTCCCTATAGATAACTTCTGTTGAAGAATTATGAGACTATGAGAAGTGGATGGATATGTGTTGTCGTTTGGTTTGAGTATGTGAATACGGTCAAAGAAGTGTAATATTTGTTCCTTGTGTTGGTTCATGGTCTGCTGCCAAAGGTGTTGCCTTTCTATGTTAGATCTTCTCGGTTGAGTGTTCAGTAGTGATTCATAAGAGTGTATGGAGAGTCAAGTCTTTGTTTACGGTTCTTGTTACCTGCTGCAACTTTGTCCATTCGGTCTGGGGTAGGTTGTACGAAATGCATTGGCTGCTAAATCTTTCATTCCAGATTTGCATGTTTTAATGATTTTTATAGGGCCGTGGGAAGGTCGCCTCTTGCTTTAGTTCTGATTGTTTGGGAATGGTGTTAGTGAAGTCTTGTGTATGTGAGAAGAGTTATGATCAGCTCGAACCTGGTTGAAGCTTTGTTACTTGCCTTTTTGCTGCCCAAAGCTGTGCCTATAACCTTCTTGATAGAAAACCGAGATATAAATCATTTCTTCTGTGTGCACTTTTTTCTGATTCATGTGTTGTTTGATTAGTTGTTCTGGAATCTGGGTCGAGGTTTAGCAGATGGTCAGGCCATTTTTTGTTTCTGGTTCTTGCATTCTAGATGTATTAAATCATTTTTGCTATGAGCAACTAAAAGTTGCTGCAACAAGACTGGAACTCCTTGTTTGCCAACCGTAATGTTGACAGATTGGGGGTCCTTGGCTTGTTGCAGCAGCGTGGAAAGATCCTTTCTTTTGGGTCGTTGAAGTGGTAGTTGATTGGACTTTCTTGTTGTTGTTTGCTGCTTATTTGAGATAACATGAACAATACGTGCTATGGAGGCTGCATTTAGACAAACCATTGCCTTGAAAACCAGGGGAAGTAAAACCATATGGCATGTGCAGTTTTCTTGTTTGGGTTTGATGCATTGAGGAACTAGAGTGTCTTGTTCACATGTATAGTTTGTCTTGCTCCCTTGTGATGATCTCAGTGTTTGGTTGAAGAGTGGAATGTTCTTGGTTGAATGTTTAATGGACCATTGCAAGTATCTGATGAAAGCTTCTCGGCTGCATTTTGTCTTTTTTTTCCTCCTTGCCTTCTTGGCCTGAAGTCTCTCCATGAGAATTAAACAATCATATCTGGATATAGAATTTGGGCATTTAGGTAATGTCGGCTGAACAAGTCTCGAGCAAACTTTATGTATTTGAATCTGAAATTCGAATTTGGAAGCAAAAATGTAGCAGGCCTTCACTTTAGGTTGCAGAAAACTTGCGGCACTTTTCCCTTTTTCCTCTATTGCTGTTTTGCTGTTTGCTTATATGTGAGGACTCGTAAATTTCTTGTATTTTTCTCAAAAATACTCTTTTATTTGAAAATTAGTATTTATCAAAGGCCACTACCCAAATATTTCACACTAAGAGTAAATAGACCTAGAAAATAGGGTTTTTCGCTTCGGTTTTAAGTTTGGAGCAAAATTAGGGTTTTCGCGATTTTTCGCCGGATGAATTTTCGGTACAGAGTAAGAATTAATTTGGGGATTAAAAATGACTTTTAAGTGAGAAATAATATGTTACTAGTGGCAATGATATAAGGTTAGTGAATGGGAAGAAAAAACCCTAGTACGTGAGTTTTTAAGAAAAACGGCGCGATCCGGCGGGTCCCGCGCACTACCGGTTGAACGCACCACTTGACCACCACTTTCTTACCATACAAGCTTATTGATATTTGAGCAAAATATCTCCTAAATTCCAGCTAAGCTTGACCGAAATTAGAGGCTGAAAATACAAGAAAAGAAAAGGAAATTTTGCTTGGTAAGGGTTGTGACAAGTGTCACACCATTAGAGGCCATTGAACAAGACATTGTCCAACTTTCTTATCCCCAAAATTGCACCATTCTTCCTCATTATTTCTGCTGAAGAACCGTGAGAGAGAGAGAGCAAAAACAAGAGAAAAGCTTCTCCATTTCTTCTTGAATCAAGTCACAAAGTGAGGAAACAAAGAAACTAAACCGATTAAACTTGTTCTTGAGTGACTAGTTAGTGACTTGTGGTGTGATTTTTGAAGGAGAGAGCTTGGGCTACTCTTAGTGACCTTTATTCAAGGTAAGAGAGTTTATCTTTCTAAGTTTTGCTTTCAATTTTGTTAAATTAAGTTTAGTAGTTTGATTTTGTGGTGGAATCATGGATGATTAGCATGTTTTAGAAGTTTTCCCCAATTTATTTGATGAACTAGGGCTTGTGGAAATTCTGCCCAAATTGTTGTATGATGCTTATATGTTGCAATTGAGGTTTTATAAGGTGTTGTAGTAGTGATTAGACCAAGAAATTAAGGAAAGATTCACTAGAAACTAGAAATTCCAGAATCTGGAAAATTTCCCCAACATTCTGTCCGAATTTGTATCTGTGTGTTAGAGGCCGAATTGGCCTTAGGTCAAAGAAGGAAAGTTGTAGAGAATGACATTTTATAGGTGCCCACAAAATTTCAGCTCAATCGGAGCAACGTAGGACGTGAAAAGTCCAAAATACCCTTACTGTTCTAAGTAATTCCCAGCAGTCCGTTTCTTCAGTTAAGTCCAGTTTATCACGTTTTTTGACCAGGATCCAGTCTGATTTAGCTCTGGGCCAAAACATTAAGGTTGTAGTGTTCTGTATTAGCTTTAAAATGCCTCTAAGAACACCTGATTCGGACTTGTGTAGACTCAGTTATGACCATTACAGTGTTCTGCGTTTAAACAGCCGACGAATTGGTTTCTGGTTTGGTAATTTGAGAATTTGACCAAGTTACATTAGAAACTGGACTAAGTGACCTTCATGAACATTGTAGCCCTGAGTCTTAGCTTCGAAACGGCATAGGTTGCGTCTTAATCCGATAAGCGTAGCCTCGGATAAGTTATTTCCGCTTTCATACGTCAAATCTGTCTTTTGCTAAATTGAATTTCTGCACTTGTTATTACTGTATTTCTTATTCTTATGATATTGTGAGCCTATGGAATGGCTCTTGACTTGAATTGCTTATGTGTGATGTTGGGTTGTGGTTGAGGAAAAATAATGAAGCCAAAATGGCTGGAAAATTAGGTAAACACAAAGGGCGTGCTGCCCAAATTTTCGCCCGATGGCTAGGTTTCTATTTGAACTTGTATGCTTTTGTTAGGCCAATACCATGACCGGTTTTTCATTTTAAAACATGATTTTTCATCCTTGGGTTCAAACAACCCTCTTCTTACTTGAAAGTCATCTTTACACGTTTTACTCCTAATTAGTCGGGTTTCTTTGTTTCCCTTAAATGTTTTGCTCGATAAACTGTAATATGTTCTCTTGTTCAACCTTAGGTTTCATTGGTGATTAAGGGTAATATCCGGAAGGATATTTTGCACGATATTTTGCATTTCTAGGTGAGTGTTCCTTATTTGATTCTATGGCTTGTTGTTATCATTTGCTAATGTGTTAAGTGCTTTTAATGATTTCCAAAACGAGCTTTCTAGGCGAGTGGGTACTTTATCGCACTCGACCTAAATAATTGTGCAATTTTCAAGGATTTAATGATTGAAATGTTACTTGCGCATGAATGTAAGCCTTTTGGGCTGAACTGGCCATTGCCCCTTGTTACCGGTCGTCTCGAGCCAGAAGCGGACTCGGTCGGGCGATTAGGGACTTGGGTGAACGTTTGGTATACTCGAGTATTACCCTGTAGGTTGGTGGAGACTGGCCAACGGCCAGGACGGGGGTGAATGAATGAATGAATGAACGAACGATCGAACGAGGGTTATTGATAAACGAAAAATGCAGTTTCAAATGATTGGAGGAATAAGGGGAAATGTCAGGAGAACGAATGAACGAAATAACGAATTGCTCCTTGTGAGCCGTATCCTTTTAATGAATGTGTTACTATCGCTTTCCATTGAAAA
Organism: Coffea arabica; assembly: GCF_036785885.1. Classification (NCBI taxonomy): domain Eukaryota; kingdom Viridiplantae; phylum Streptophyta; class Magnoliopsida; order Gentianales; family Rubiaceae; genus Coffea; species Coffea arabica. Next base: position 43,741,977 of record NC_092323.1, read on the forward strand.
TGTTTCTTGAATTATTGATACTCCATGTTTAATGTATTGGATTGATTATCTGATTATGTGTTCGGAACCTCACTGGGCTTTTAGCTCATCCCTTTAGTTTTGTTTTCCTTACAGGGGAAGGCGAGCGAGGACGTGAGCTTGAGATAGACTAGCCAATCTAGTTTTGTTTCTTTTGTTTATTTTGTAGTGGTTCTCGCCTAGTGCTTGGCACGGGCTGGGCGTATGAAGGATTGAGAACCCTTGTATATTTGATGTTTATATTCTCTTTTGGGTTGGCAATGTATATAAGTTCCGCTTTAAGTTTGGATCAATGCCCTATTTATTCTTGTGATTTATTTCAATTTTTAATTGAGGACTGTAGCGAACGACTGAGTCCCGGCGAGAGCTGGGCAGGCGGCCCGCCGAACCCTCTGGTACGCCTTAGGGGGAGGTGGGGTCGTCACATTATATCCTTGATGATCAGCTTCATTTCCTTTGCTTCAATCCTGCAATAAAGTTGCATGAACCCAGAATTTGCAGAAGGCCGTGTCCTTCGGTTTCTTTTGTGCATGATCTGGAAAAAAAAAATCTTTGGGGAATGCATAGTATATAGTTGTTTTTTTATGATAAGATGCATGAAGTATTGTTTTGGGCTCAAAGGATTGTTGTTGTTGGGACTTTATCATTTGCGTTCTGATATGGAAGTCATAGCAGCGGAAATTGCAGAAACCAGCAATGATAAAGAAAGCATTCTTCGTATTTTTGCATGAAAACTTGCATGAAAATGTTCTAAGAACTACAGTCTAGTCCCTTGTTTCTTGGATAACTCAATTAGGACCCAATCAATTGAATAATTTCATCAATTTGGTCCTTGGCAGCTTTGATTTTTTTTGCAACTTCATTGCTTGCTTGCTTCAATTAACTACCATGCTTTGTCTAAATTGCACTTAATTCATGATTTTAAGAGCTTTATGGTCAAGAGAGTTTGTATTTGCATATTTTCTTTAATTGTTTCAAATTAAATTGGTGCCTTGACCTTTTCTTTATTTTTGGAGGGTAAATAAGTCATTTCACCCCATTAGAGCTCCAACTCAAGAGAGGTACACCTTATCCTTTATTTTTGCCTTTATTTGACCCTACGTGCGTATATGTGTCTTATGTGTGCAATTGCATGACTTTAAGTGTTTATTTCATTTTTACTTTATTTATTTCTTTAGTTGCTTAGTTTTGCTTTAATTTTGGTTCAATTTTATCATTTGGGAAGCACTCGAATGCCAAAATTGTAATAGTTAGGGATTTAATTATTTTATTTATTTTCATTTCCCCTCTTAGATTGTAGTAGGCTTCCTCCCGAATGTAATAGTTAGGGCCTTAATTGCTTTATGTGTTTTGCATGTCTACGTGCTATGTGTTTAATTGCTTCCTTAGGGTTTGGCATCTAGATATGCATGCTTATGTGTTATGTGCTATGTGAATTACGTGCTCACATGCCTACTCGCTTTAATTACCCACATTTACTTATGTATGTATGATGGATGCAAATGCACGTAATCGTGGCTAGTCCAATGCTAGTCATGATTGTCCCCCCGAGCTCTTGCAAGTCCAATGCTTGTGAGAGAGCGTTAGTGGAGGACTAGTCCAACGCTAGACCATTAGGGGCCTTTCGCGCGTTAGATCATGATTACATGATAAAAACACTTCATTTCATGCATATTTTCACTTTTAGGGCCTTTTATCATTTTGTATGACATTCCCCTTATACGTATAACCCTTATCCCTAATTTCCCTATACACATAATATACCCCTATGCATGATACATGACATTAAAATTGCATTTCATTCTAGAAATAGGATTAGGGTAGTGCATTTGCTTGATTAGATTAGGGAGCCCCTTGGATATGGGATATGGACGAGTTTGGCTTTTCTAACCTTAGCACGCTCGTATTCCCTCTATTAAAGGGAAAACTGAGTCACGAACATTAGTCCCCCGTACCCGACATGATGCATTCCTTTAAGACATGTATATTTCTATAATTATTTTATCATTTTCCTCTTCTTAGAGTCTCATATTTTTTTGCATTATTCGTGACCTCTCCAAAGGGTCATTATTGGGCGTCACAATTAATGTGATTGGCACCATTCAAGCTTTGAAGAGAAATTTTGCCCCCCGACACCCTCTTAGGTCTAGGGTTGCATTCATATAGTACGTCCAAATGTGATAAATGCTTTGGTTAAAACAAGAAAATCTTTGACTGAATCGCGCAACTAGTCTTGGCTAGGTCGAAGGGGTGCCTTGGATTTCTATCCTTGCCTTCCCCTTCGTCAAATGTGACTCCCGAACCTTTTCTTTGATTTTCGTAGACTAGGAGTCGTTTAAAAGGGGTTTTTTCTATTTTTTTCTTTTGAAAACTCATTTTAGGTGACTTGGTACACCTTAACTCTATACCAAGTGGCGACTCCGATTTTTATTTCAAAAACCCTTTTTAAACTATATTTTGGGTCAAATCGTCGCATTTTCAAGTCCAATTTAGACCCACTTTCTTTGTAAATCAAAATTCATCTTTCAAATGATAAATTTTCACTTTTTAAACCATTCATTTATATTTATTTAATTTTCTTGTAAAAAATGGGGCGCGACACTTACAATCTGATGTTCGGCACTACCACAATACAAGCACTTTCCCGATTTCTTCCAACATTTATTCTCCGTGTGGTTGGACTTACCATAGTATCGACAAGTCACACGAGAAGTCAAGGCCTGACTAGTTTGAGGATTTCCTTTGTATTTATTCTCCAGTTCCACGTTCTTACATAGCAACTCAATTTTCTCTGCATATTCTTGTTTCCACCTTCCTTCCCAGTAGTCAGCCAATTTCTTTTGAAATTCTATTTCTGTGAGGACTCGCAAATTTACTTATTTTAAATTCCTATTACTAGCTTATTTAAATATTTAATTGCCCATTAACTCCGAATATTTTATTTCAACCTTTTTAGACCCAATTACATGAAACTATGACTTACTTATATTTTTAAAATGACTCGTTTCAAAATTTAATTTTTGAAAGCTCATTAAGTGAAAATAGTGAATATGCGTTTGGAGTCAATAATCGATTCGAGAATACAATAAGCTTAAAAAATTGGAGACTTGTACATTAGTCTTAAAACAGGTATTTTTATGTTTAAGTGCTCAATTATTAGTTAGTGATACTATCGTTATAAGAATTTCTTGAAAATTTCACTTTATCGCGCACAAATCGGAAGTACGCGTTTTCGCGTGTGCGATTAATTGAGGGACTTTAGCCACTTATATCTAGACCATTAAGAGTGAATAATAATAGTATGAATAGAAGTGCATTAGAGGTTTAGTGCACAAGTGAAACAAACTCGAGAGGAATCGAGCACGAAACACACGCGGGGAGAGTTGACTTTTGAGACAACCTTAACTACACACTTAAGCTTCCTCAAGAAGCTTTTTCATCAGCACACAACCCTCTCTCTCTTGCTCTAAACTGGCCGAACAACAAGGAGGAGAAAGCTACTAAATATCTTCTTCATTTCACCTTCAAATCTTCACCAAATCACCTCAAATTTTACGTACAACTTGCTAAACACTTGGTGAGCAACCTAAGCTAGGAAAAGAGCTTGATTTCCACGGTTTTCTTTAGCTATCAAGGGCCGAAAATTTCTGCTTGAGTCACCAACAAAGGTAATCAACGATCAACCTTTCAATTCTTGGTTTATAGAAGATATCTTGTACTTATGAGTTCATAGTTTCACATGGGTAGCTTTATTTATGTCGAAAATTTGGTGTGTGGGATCTATGAACTCCCACTATGACTTGATGGACTGATTTGATGAGTTTGATGTTATTAATGTTGGATTAGTGCTTAATTTAGTAGAAATAAGTGATATTGTGGATGGAAACTCAAAGAAAGTGAAGAGGGGAATTTTTCCGTTTCTGCCCCTGTCAATGCCGTGACCCTTAGAGCATTTTTTGAGGCTCAATTCACTTGTTTATGATGGATATATATTGTGTGGGCTGTGTGGAAGGTCTCCACAAAAAATTACATGATTTGGATGAGTAAATGTTGAGTTTTTAAAATTGTACCAAAACTGGAATTGTGTCCCGTATCACTCTGGCAGTGTTTTTGTTTAGACCATAACTCTTTGCTCCGACGTCAAAATCGAGTGCCGTTTATGGTATTAGAAACTAGAAATTCCCAGCTTTCCAAAGGCATCAAATGCATGCCCTGATTCTACCTGAGTAATCCATACCAACCTTGTAAATTTGACTGTCCTATTTCACGTCTGTACTGGAAGCCCTGTGATGAGCTGCAACTTGTTGTTCAAATATGAGCTAGTTGTGGACAGATTTTAAAAATGATTTCTTCTAATAAATTGTAGCCATATGAGTGTAGTTTCCAATGCCACTAACCACACCCAATTCCAAGTTGAATTGAGTGAGTTGTGGTCGAATTACAAACCTGCCTCAAAGAAAGAAAACCCTAGTTTTGGCTAGCCAATGGCTTATTTTGAATTGGGACTTGTTATTTTGAAACTCTTGGTGTTAATCACCTACCAAATATGTTTTGGATGTTCCTTAGACCTTTTCTTCATAAATGAACCATATTTGAGATGATTTCATTGGCCAAATGTTTGAAAATGGAAAATGGAAGCTTGAAGACAGATTTGTCTTCGGATTCCCTTGAACTTTGGTAGTTTAGTTAACTACCTTCCCTTGTGAATTTTTAAGTGAAATTTGGAAGAGAAGTATTCCTCATGTGAAAATTGAAATGTACCAATTTTGATGTCATTCTAAGACTGTTTTGACGTACGAACAAGTCACCAAAGTTATGTTTCAAATCTGGAAAATTGCCCAATGGTCTTCATTTTGAACCAACTTTGAGCTACTATATCTTGGTGCTCAAAACTCCAATTCTTATTCTGCTTGTTTTGTTTTAAATTTTGATTGTAACTCTAATTGAGTTTCAAATTTGAGAGGCTAGTTCACCTTCTGTGAATTTTGCCGAATTTTCAAAATTGGCTAAAAACCAACTCCGAAACTGTCTCGATAGCTTAAAACAGCAATTTTGAGCCAAATTTTTGATGTCTTCCATTTGAAATCATGGAAAAGTGTCTTCTTGGAAGTTTTAGTACTTTGGAAGTAGTTTCTAACGGTACCAAGTTTTCCAATTTTGGACCTACGGAGTGCAAGATATGATTTTTCTAAGTTTGACACACAAAGCTGAAATTTGCCAATTTCTTAGAAAATGAAATTTTAGAAACTTGACTTCTTTTCTCGATATCGACCAAACGTTTTGAACTCGATCTCATGGAAATACTAGTCTCTCTCTTCGGACTTTAAAACTTCACTCTTGAATCTCAAGTTAAGTGAATTAAAGCTCTCTTTTAGGACTTTGATTTAGTCTAGATGAGTGTACATCCCTTCTTGGTAAATGCATGATTGTGATTGAAGTTGATTATTGTTTGCTCAGGTGCTCAAGGGGACCTTCAAGAGAAACTCAGAGCGGATGCCTAAACACTTGCTTGAGTACTTACTCACTTGTTTTGACTAGGTGAGTGTTCCATATAGGAGTACGTAATTTGAATAAGTCTATGACATGCTTATTCCATGATCATTAAGTGTTAAGTGCTACATGTTAAATATTTACCACACTCATGCATATTTAAGTAAGGTATACTTGAATTACTCGACATGAAATACTTGAATTGCATATTTACGTGAAGTGTTTAAATGATTAATTATGCTATGGCTGCATAAGTCTGCTGGAGTGAATCTCCTCGACTCTTAAGTGGTAAAAGTGGGAAATGACCAATGGTAGCCTATTAAAATGGCAAATATCTACTAATTAACCGTAATTACTTACCGTTAACCGTTAACCGTTAACCGTAATTACTTACCATTTACCAACCTACTTGATTACCTGACTACTTCATTACTTGATAACCGTAAATTACATGTTCATATGAAATTATCGCATATTGCTTACGTGTTTACGTGCTAAATGTTACTGATAATTGCTCATATGAAATTGTCTATCATTTTAAGGCGAGTGCGTACTTTATCTCACTCGACCTGCTAAAATAATAAATTTTTACCGTTCACCAATTTATTTGATTACTTGTGCATGTTGTAAGCTCTAAGCTGAACTGGACCCTGCCCTTGGTTACTAACCTACTCGAGCCAGGACTGGGCTCGGTCGGGTAGGTTGGAACCCTGGGCCACCGTTTCGATATACTCGAGTACTACCACTGGAGGGATAAGGCGATGGCCAGACAATACCAAGGGGATCGGAAGTTATAAGGTGAAGTTGACCGAAATGGTTCCACTGGAACACCGTATCCTTCAATGTGTGTTTATTTTGCATAATGATAACTGCTTCATGCTAATGTGCCAACGTGCAACCCTGAGCCATACCTGTGATATGCTCAAATTACTCGTACATGATAACTGTCTCATGTTAATGTGCCAATGTGTAACCTTGAACCATACATGTGGTATGCTCAAATTACTTGATTTATTAGAACGGTTAGAGTGTCTTGGAACCTCACTGGGCTATGTAGCTCATTCCACGTTTTTGTTTTCCTTAACAGGGTTTGAGACCAAGAGTGCTCATGAATAGTTCTAGATTGTTTTCTTTTGAAAACTTTAAATTGTATTACCGCAGATGGTTGTAGTAAATATTCTTTTGGGTTGTATTAAGCTTGAGAGCTAACTAATTGTAAGTATGAAGTGTTTTGGAGTACTTTAAATATATATATTGAAGATATTTGAAGTATTCCTAGTTTTGAATGATGGATTGTACCGAGTCCCGACGAGAGTTGGGCAGGCGTCCCGCCGATACCCTTGGGTTCGCCCTTGGGAGAAGTGAGGGCGTCACAATTTCCTTCCGAAGAATGTCCATTTCCTTACACATCTCTCCCAAATTTATCATCTCACCGGTTGGTTTAAGTAGACTGCTAGCCTGCCAAGCAAATCAAGGGATCAAAATGAGTGACTATTCACAATGGAAACTCTGGCTATATTACTCTTTCATTCTTTTGCTTATAGGTTACCCCAGAATATAAATCTTAACTATTCTATGCTTAATACGGACGAGCTCTCGAGTCTCCACTAGATTATTATCATTACTTATAAACATAACAAAATCCGGAGATCTTATTGCTTAATATAAAAGTTCCACACCCTTTCATTTTCCAATATTCACTTACAAAGTTGCACAAGAAGAAACCTTAACCTCTTGCTCTCACTAGTTCCTTATTACCAATTTCTACTGTTTCGAGGTTAGACCCTCTGTGAAACTTAGATGGGCGAACTTCAAGAATCGTTCTATTCTCACACTTCTCTTGGTTCCTAGGTTGGTTGATCAGTTTAGGCCTTGGCACTCAACTAACCGTGCTAAGATATCAATCATATGGTCAATAATAGTAGCTACTTGATTATCTCCTTCATTCCTAGGGTTTTGGTTTGGTCCAGATGCCATTCCCTAATCATCCCCTTGGGTTTGGAGTTGCCTAACCCCTCGTCCTCGACCCTTTTTTACTTCCATAACCGTCCATAATTTTAATACTCTCTAAAGGCATAGACATAAGATAAATATGCAGGAGCAAGGTTTTAAAGTGGTACTTTAATTATGCAGGGCAAAAAATAAATAAGGGAGACACATCAAAATAAGTGCAAATAAACACAACCCAAGACATAAATTAGAAGTCATAGAGCAACAAAGTCAAGTGCATCATAAGTAACTTTCAAATATTTCACAAGATAAATAACACGGTTAAGCAAAATACAATGGCCTTTGAACAAGTACCACCCCGACTATCTTAGACAAAAACTACTAAAGTAGACTAGATCACTAACTTAGGGATTGGTGGGGGTAGAAGTCTCTGCTACTTTAATAGAATCATTTCCATCTTTAGCACTAGGAGTTTCTACCTCATTTTTTCCGTCAAGTATCTTGCCATCCACCACTTGTTCGACCAAGGTAACACACTCGATCATCATTCTCTCGGTCCGATCTCTAGCCTCATGTTATCCTAGCAAGTCGGCTTTTAATCTCCTAAAGCTGCTCACAAGGAGCCTTAGTCTTTTCTTCGCTCCTCAAGTACCTCCATCTCCAATTCAAGAATTCTAATAGTCTGGGCATCCACAGTTGCCCCAAATCCTCGATTATCCCCTCAAACTACCCTATTTTCCTTGGATAACCGCTTCCGGTCATCGATCACCGCCCCATTATTTGGGTACGAGTAAGTCTTCCGGCAGTCATATGGAGTCCTAGTTCGGTGAGTTGGGTTATATCTCCAACGAGCTCCCCTAAACCTTTCTCGATAACGGATCACTAGATGGCGCCTCTAAGACGGTTCATTACCATCATTACTTTCCATAACCTACAATTGAAATTAAAAGTTTAGGTGGATCCAAGTATACTAAATAAACTAGGTCTGATTATTTCGTACTCTTCCACATATTTCTCACAAGATCAAAACTCCTAATTATCCACTAATTCAAACCTAGGCTCTGATTTTCATCCCTACAAGCAGTCACTTAACTTTCAAACCAGTCCTACGGTCCGGCATCCTAAACTTTTAGCCTAAGATACACTACAGAGATCTGAAGCCTAGGCTCTGCTACCAACTGTGAAGCCCCACTTCTCCCTAGGGCGAATTCAGGGTATCCGTGGAACGCCTGCCTAACTCTCTCCAGGACTCAAGTCGATTCAAATATAAACTTAAAAGAGATCAACTAGTGATAAAAGCAATATAGAGAAAAGTCGCTTCCTTAATATAATCATTCAAATCTTACATCACGAAGCTCCAAAAGGGTACATTGAATCCCAAAATACAACCATTCAAAGTAGACTAAACATTTACAACCAAGATTCTAATCAAAAGGATAATCTAGTCAGTTTCCCCAAACTCCTTCCAATCCGAGCTCTTGTTAAGAAAAACAAAACTAATGGGATGAGCGAACGCTCAGTGAGGCCAAGAAACACACATGCAAACACATAGTCCAAGTAACCACAACATTTATACAGCAAGTAAAACTGTAAAGTTCGAGTAATTAACATTTCACGTAGGAAAAGCAAGCAGAAACAATTCAAAGATACTATAGCTCTCAGGAGCTAAATTCCACGTAGCCGAGTCAAGGTCTTGATCAAATTCCATGTTGACACTCCGTCAACCACATAAGTATCAAACCCGTAGAAACACCACTTTCCTCATATCCCGTCACCGTTACACCCCCTTACCGGGCCCGCTCGTCAAGGTTTTTGATATTATTCGAGTATATCGCGGCAATACTACGCGAGTATGCCAAGCAAGATCTCCAATAGATCAAGTTTCGTATTTGCTCATGGTTTACTAAGCTTCTTGACCAAGCCCATGTTGGCTCGATTCGCAAAGTTAGCCAATGAGTTTGGGCGTCCCCCGAATATAAATACGAATATAAGTCGATGAGCAGCGCTCCATTCGACGATTCCAAATACGAATCATAACCATCCGAATATGAGTCGATAAGACAACGCTCCAATCGACGGTTTCAAGTATGATGCACATAGCCAAATTCGAATATAATTTTCATTTGAAAGAGAACGAGTGCGATGAAGTACACACTCGTCTCAACAAATTCCAAATTCACATAATTGATACAAAACAATTAACGTATTTAACCACATAACATGCACTTGGCACTCACCAAATCAAAAAGTGAGTAAGTGAGCAAATAAGCTTTTAGGTGTCCGCTTCGAGATTCTCCTGAAGATCCTCTTGAGCACCTAAAGAATAACGATTAACTATCATTTACAGCCATGCATCAACCAAGGAAGATTGTATACTTGTTTAGATTAAGTCAGTCTTAAAAAGCTTTAATCTATCGAAATGCAAGTTTCAAAAGTGAGGATTTTAAAGTCACCAAGGGGACTTGTATCCTCCATAAAATCGGGTCCAAAATGATTTATCGATATCAGGATAAAGTGTCGAGTTTTCCAAAACTCATTTCCCAAGAAATTGGAAAATTTCAGTTTTGCACGTCAAACTTAGAAAAACCAAATCTTGAGTTTAGCACGTCCAAAAATGGAAAACTTTATACCGTCAGAAACTAGGTTCGAAGTACTAAAAGTTCCTAGAAGATACTTTTCCAAGATTCTGAGCGGAAAGCATTCATTTTTCAGTTCAAATTTGCTGATTTAATAAAGCAAGACAGAACCAGTTTTGGTTTTTCGGCGATGTTTGGAAATTCAGTAAAATTCACAGAAAGTGAATCAGCCTTTGAAATTCGTAACACTATATGATTTCCAAACAAGGTTTCAAACACAATAAATAGAACTGAATTTGGAGTTTCGAGCAACAAGATGTAACAGCTTAAAGTCGGTTAATTTTCACTACTTGAACAGTGTATTTCTAGATTTGAAAAGCCGTCTTTGGAGCGTTATTTGGGTATCGAAATGGTATTGAAATTACACCAATTTTGGTACACTTAAACTTCGATATGTGAACTACCTCTCTATCAAATTTTTCACAAAAAAGCATGTGGAAAGGCAGTTAACAAAACTACCAAAGTTTGTAAAATGTTTTAAGGGTAATCTACCCTATTGCCTTTCTTTCTTTTTCAAACGTTTTGCACAATAGAATCAGCCCCAATTTGATCCACTTTTGAAACCAAAATCCTATAAACATCTATTAAGCAATTGATGGATAATTTACATCAAAATTTTCAAAACAAAACATCCCAAAACAAACCTAACCATCCGGCTAGCAAGGAGGGAAAAACTTTCCAGCTTTCCAACTTTGTTGCACTTTCGAAATCAGACCACATCTCCCTCAATATAAGTTCAAATTATGAATGGTTGGTGGCGTTGAAAACTAGGTTCAAAATTCTACATTTCATAAGAAGGAGTCGTGTCCAAAATCAGTTCACAAGTGAGAGAGAGTCACAAGATACAGCTTCTCCATTCCTCTCGGACAGATAGTCACAACAGGGCAGTCAACTTTGACGAATCACTGCGGTTGATTCAAAATAAACTAGCGGGTGATTTTTATACCATTAGAAAGCTATGAATGTCTAGTTTTGAATGCCACTAATGGCACTAAATTTTGACTTTTGTACAACAAGTTAGATTTGAGCAAAGTATCACTATCCAAGACCTCTTTTATACTTTTTCCAGATTTGGTTCTTGCCAAAACTCAGGTTTTATTCAACCAAATGAAATGATTTTTGGTAGGCACTTTGTACACACAATATACAAAATATCTCTACCAATTTCACAGTCAACATGACCAGAATTTTCAAAATAAAATAGGGGAACATGACCAGAATTTTTCGGCCAGCTCTAAGCTCCAACATATCTCAATTTTTTTCTTCATTTTCCAACCATAAACCTCTCATATAACACATAAACAACATTAATCAAGCAACAAGTCATCAAGGCAGCTACCTAAAGGTCTCATCAAGTCCGCTAGCCTAGATATTAAAACAAGAAATGAAATCCTCAAGTCCTCTAACTTATTCCTTGCTTAGGGTTTCAAATCCAAGCAAAACCAACCATGATTCTTGAAGGCAATGGAAAGATTAGAAGAGTTCAAGGGTTACCTCTAACCCTAGATTAGAGATCAGAATTTTCCACCACAAAAGCTCCAAGAAATTCCACAAGGCTTGCCTTTATTCAAGCCAAGATGAATCTCCAAGTAATATGTGATTTGGGTGAGGATTTTCAAGTGAATTGGAAGCAAAAATGGAAGCAAGATGAAGAGCTTTCTTCCTTCCTTTCTCCTTGAAGTTTCAGCCGACCAAAGAGAGGAGAGGGAGAGTGGTTTGAGTTGTGTGAAGCTTCCCTTGGAAGATTGAAGAAATTGTGGCTAAAAGCCTTGCAAAAGTCAACTGCAAATGGCATTCGAATAGTGTCCCGTACCACTACTTTTCTCTCTTGTTTGTTTCACTTGTGCACTAATCTTCCAATGCAATTCTTTTAATACTATAATTATTCACTCTTAATAGTCTAGTATAATTTCTCAAATCTCCACTTAGTCGTTCCGACGCGAAAATGCGAACTTCCGACTCGCGCGCGATAAAGCAAAATTTAAAAGAAATTCATGTAACGATAATATAATTAATTAACTCTAGTGTAAATAATTATAAAATGACTACTATTGGTCATTCTTAATTTTTCAAGATTATTGCACTCTTGAATTGAATATTGTCTCGAAAAACGTGTACTCGTTATACCTTACTAAACGAGCCTCCGAAAATTAAATTTGCTAACGGGACATTATAAAAATATAAGTTAGACATGGTTCCATGTAAATGGATTTAAAATGTTAAAACAAATTATTCAGAGAAAACGGTTGAATAAATATTTAAATAAGCCAGTAAAATAGAATTAAAAGTAAGTAAAAATCGGGTCCTCACATTGTCTCATCTTCGACCATAGAAAATTAGTTACTGTAATTTGGCTTTTTGACCTTAAAACATTCAAACTGGATCTTGATGTCTTCACAAGAATTGTAGTCCTGTCTCTTATCTTCAAAATGGTTTAAGAAGCATCTCAATACGATCATTATAGCTCGATTTATAGCTGAAATACGAAGATGTGTCAAAGCTGTCAACTTTCCTTTTCATCCAAGTGAAGTATAATTCTAACTCCTAGAAAAATTATGGACAAAATGCAAGTAAAAAGTGACAAAAATCTCATTTAATCACTTGAGAGCATTTTAGACTAATTATAGCGAAAGTAATCCATTTTCTTCCTACAATATTGCCAAAGTGACTAAAAATAACATAAAATATCATTCAAATATAGCGTAAATTAGTCACTTGTCAACTCCCCCACTCTTGAATCATTACTTGTCCTCAAGCAATCCACACATAATCAACTAAAATGATTCAAAAGGTGAAACAATATATGCACATTCGTCAAATTTAATTCCTCATGTCTTGACAAACACTTATTATACAATTGTTCAATTTACACTAAATACTCATAATATCAAGTAAAGGAAAGATAATTATGCCCTAAATTCAACAAGTTAAACTTAATCTCTCACCCTAACCTATTTTCACAAATAAGCAAATCACATTGTCAATTTATAGCTTTTCTCCTCCCAAAATCATATCTTTTCTCAAAATTTTTAAATAAGAGGGATTTATTCATACTTAATTTTTACTCAAACAGTGAAAATGCCTTTTGTGAGAACCCAAAAATTTTCACATTTTCTTAGTATTATTTTATTTCTTTGCTTCCATTTTTATATTTTCTTTCAATATATTAATTTCCTATATATTTTTATAAGGGAATATAGTTTTCAAATCATTTCCTTGGTACAAGTTAGTCCACGTTAAATTTGAAGTGCATATTATGGACGTGGGACCCGCTAGTGCGGTAAATGCGATATATTTTGACGACTCGTTGGAGTTTTGTATTAAGTGATATTATTTTGCAAGATGTTAGGAGATAATTAGAGGTTTGCTAGATTAATTAGAATGGAGAGACAAGAAGATAAGCTTAAACATAAAAGGTTCGACATGTCGCGTTTCTATTCGAGGGTGGACTTTTGACCAAGATATTTTTTTTCCTTCTTAAAGCTAATTTTGACCAAAACTTTCCCATTTCTTATGCTCTCTTGGCCGAAGCTCTTGGAGAAAAAAAGAGGAAAAAGCTTCCAATTTCTTCCTTCTATTTCTTGCTCAATCTCACAAACCAACCGTTAGAACCTTGATTTGCTCCATAAAAACCTTTCTCTTGGTAGGATTAAGGTGTGTGGTGAAGTGGTTTGAGGAGCAAAGGTGCTAAGTTGGGTCTTTTTTTGGGTTTGCAAGGTAAGTGACTAAGGAACCTTTCCTTTAATCTTGATAATGTTCAATTAGTGATTTGTAGTGGTTGAATAAGTGATTTTATGGATGATTTCATGACCTATGGTTGAGATTGATGGATTTTTCTTTTGTTCATCATTTTTCTGATTTCATATGATTAGTGTTGGTTACCCATGGACTAATGGTTTTTTATAGTGTAAGATGGAGTTGGTATGTGTTGGAAATGATTGATTGTGTAAAATTGTTGGTTTGAAACTAAAATTCCAGATTAGGGTTTCCATATGACCCTGTTCTGCCCGTTTCTGTTTGGCTAGGTTAGAGGCCGAATTAGTCTTAGGTTAAAACATGAAAGTCATAGAGAAAGATGTTTTATGGTAGCCTGTGTAAAATTTCAGTCCAATCTGAGCTCGGTAGCTTGTGAAAAGTCAGAAATACCCAGACTGGTCTAGGTAGGAGTTCAGCGAACAGGGTTGTCATTTCACCCAATCTGACCGTGACTTTTCACCCTGATCCTTACCGAATTAGATTTTGGCCAAAACATGAAAGTTGTAGCCAATGGTATAAACTAGTTGCCTTCAAAATTTCAGCTCGATCCTACCACTGTAGCTGGTGAAATGACCGATATATCCTTTACTGTCCATGAAACCTGTTTCTCGCCCAGATATCTGTTTCATGGAAATTTCAATTTTTGACCATGACAATGCATGATTTGGTTTTAGAGGTCTTCATAAGAAATGTAGGCATAGGTCTTGGCTTCGAAACGCCATAAGGTACACCTCAATCAGACTTCGGTAGCCTGAGTTATTGTCGTTTACGCATAAGGCGGTTAACAAGCCCGAATGTGAGATTCTGGTTCTGTAAATGGAAATTTTGACTCAGATACACTGCAAACCGGACAGAGTGATCTTCATCAATGTTTTAGCCCTTTATCTTAGCTTGGAAACGGTGTAAATTACACCTCAATCCAATAAGTGTAGCTCCTGTTACGTCTGTTCCGCTAAGTAACGTTAAAACTGTCTTTTGTTTTCCAAACTAAACATCATTTCCGCACATGTCGTTAGCTTGATTTTGTACTTGTATGACCTTGAGCCTATGGAACAGCTATTATAATGAGTTTATATTGTGTATGACTTTGGAATTGATTGAGAAAAATAATGAAGCCATAAGTGGCGGGAAAATAGGTAAATGCAAGGGGCGTGCTGCTCAAATTTACACTTGAGGATTAGTTAACGATGTGAGAGCAAGCATACGTTTTTCAAATATCTTACTCATGTCCTTTGGTTTAAGTGTACTCTTTTCACTTTAAAACTCATATTAATATAATGTATTATTATGTATTTAAATTTTCTTTGAATGACTTAAACTTTTGATGGTTGAACTGTGATAGTTTCTCTTGGTTATATTAGGCTTCATTGGTGATTGAGGGTATTACCGGAAGGTTACTTTGGTTGTCCTTTGGCTTATATAGGTGAGTGTTCCTTGTTTGTTATATTTTCTTAACTTCATGACCGGTGTTATTGTTTGATAATGTGTTACATGCTTTCAATGATTTTCAAAATGAGTTTTCTAGGCGAGTGTGTACTTTATCGAATTCGACCTAAATAAATATGAAATTTTTAGTGATTAAATGTCGAAATACTAGTTGCGCATGGATGTAAGCCTTTTGGCTGAACTGGGCCCTGCCCTTCGTCACCGATCGACTCGAGCCAGAAGCGAACTCGGTCGGGCGATATGATGACCCTGGGTGTGAACGTATGGTATACTCGAGTATTACCTTGTAGGTTGGTGGAGCCTGGCCAACGTCCAGGAAGGGGGTGAATGAAACGAACGAACGAACGAGGGTTTTACTTACAAAAAAAAATGCATTTTCAAACGATCGGAGGAATAAGGGGAAAGGTCAGGAGAACGAAGGAACGAACGAACAAATGGCTCCCTGTGAGCCCGTATCCTTTTAATGTATGTGTTAATATCGCTTTCCATGGTAAATGGTTCTTGAATTATTGATGCTCTATGTTTAATGTATTGGATTGATTATTTGATTATGTGTTCGGAACCTCACTGAGCTTTTAGCTCATCCCTTTAGTTTTGTTTTCCTTAACAGGGGAAGGCACGCAAGAATGAGAGCTTGGTATAGACTAGCTTGGTCTAGCTCTTTGTTTTTTGTAATGGTTCTCGCCCTAATGCTTGGCACGGGCTGGTTGTATGGTGAATTGAGAATCTTTGTACATTTGATGGTTGTACTTCCTTTTGAGATAGCAATGTATATAAGTTTCGCTGAAGTTTTGGATTGTTGTATGTTATTCCTTTGGTTGTATTTCGGATTTGGATGAGGAACGACTGAGTCCCGACGAGAGTTGGGCAGGCGGTCCGCCGAGCCCTTTGGTTCACCTTAGGGGGAGGTGGGGCTGTCACAGTTGGTATCAGAGCCTGCTTCGCGTGGTCTCTGCGCGGAGTGAGTCTGGACTGAGTGATGAATAGGTATGAAGGATTAAGTGCTCGTTCGAGCATAAGCTATGAACTGTGAATGTTATAGGCCTTAAATCTCTCTCATGGTATCTGAGGACCAAAGATAGGTATGTCGGGTAGGAATTTCGATTGTAGATAGTTTACCCTTGGGACTGACCAGCTCGAGAGGTGAATTATCTTATTTCGAATTCGTGTGCCTGAGCACTCCAGAGTTGAGACGGTACTAAGTACTTGAGATTTGCATTTTGGGAATATGAACAGGTTTTGTCTGGCTAGAATAAGTATAAGAGGTTAATGGACATCGAGTCGGATAGAAAGTGACGTGAGAGACCGGACGGGGTTATTCTAACTGGGTGTGGGACGATATATCCCTTTTCTTTTGATTCGCCCGTATATTGTCATTACATGCCGTCAGTTGTGTATTTGTGTATATGAATATCTGCCTGACTTGAGACGTATTTGTGTATTTGATTATTTGTTTCCTTGATATGTTTATGTGGTGTGTTATGTGGGTATATGTTTATTTGGGTATTTGGTGCCCTAAATTTTAGTTGCTTTCGTCACCTTATTGCGTTTATTCATTAAATTACCTTTTGGATAAAAAAAAAAGAAAAGAAATGAGAGGGGAAAATATATATGGAGGGAAGACGTAGTCACGGACGGGGTCGTTGCCATGGGACTAAGCAAGCCCAGGAGCCAAGAGAAGAGAGAGAAATAAGAGCTGAACAAGAGCATGGACCGAGAGTTGTGACTGGAGACCAAATGGCGACGGTAATGCAACAAATGACGGATATCTTGGCAAGACTGGTGGATCAACAAGGCCAAATGGCCGTGAATCAACCCCAGAACCCTGAAATCGGAGAAGATAAGGCTCTTGAGAGGTTTCAGAAGTTTGCTCCTCCGAAATTCCTTGGAGGATCTGATCCGGATATAGCCGAACAATGGTTAGAGGCCATGGTTAATATTTTCACAGTCTTGAACTACACCGAGCAAAGACAAGTAAACTTTGCGGTGTTTCAATTTGAAGGACCGGCCCGAGCGTGGTGGAACGTTATTAAAGCAAAATGGGAAAGAGAACAGACCGTATGGACATGGGCGAATTTCATAAGGGAATTTAACGAGAAATACCTCTCTCCTTTAGTCCAAGAGAGGAGAGAGGAGGAGTTTATTGGGCTACGCCAGGGAACCTTAAGTGTGGCGGAATATGAAACGAAATTTACGAAACTATCCAAGTTTGCTTCCGAATTGGTAGCCACCGAACGGCGAAGAGTGAGACGGTTTATACAGGGATTAAATTTGGAAATTCAAGAAGTATTAACAGCGGTACAAGTGAATACATTTACGGAGGCTCTTGAGAAAACTCAAAGAATCGAGAATGCAAAGGCACAGTTAAAAGCCTCCCAGACCCGGAAAAGGGGTGCATCGGATAGTATAGTGGGTGAATTGAGCGAAACGATAGCGCCTCCTAAAGTGCAGAAAATGAACCCGTTACTCCGCCCACCATGGACGTTAGGGGCGGTAGATGAAAGGTCTACTAAAGGAAGCCAAATCAGACCTGAGGAGATTACTCAAGACAACCAAAAGATGGCTTCTCGCTTGACTTGTGGCTACTGTGGAAAGGCTAATCACACCGAGGATGCTTGTTGGCGGAAAGGGCGGAAGTGTTTGATATGCGGAAGTGGTGACCACCGGGTTAGCAATTGTCCGAGTAGACAGCCACGTGAAGGTAATACTCCGCAACTGGATGGAGCCAAATCAAGACAAGTGAATGAAAGAGGAAACCGAACAAGTGTACAGGCAAAAGTGTATGCGTTAGGCAACCAAACAGTTCCGGACTCGTCTGAGGCAAATGAAGGTAAAAATTTCGAAGACGAAATTTCTTAAGGGGGAGAGAGTGTGAGAGCCCAAAAATTTTCACATTTTCTTAGTATTATTTTATTTCTTTGCTTCCATTTTTATATTTTCTTTCAATATATTAATTTCCTATACATTTTTATAAGGGAATATAGTTTTCAAATCATTTCCTTGGTACAAGTTAGTCCACGTTAAATTTGAAGTGCGTATTATGGACGTGGGACCCGCTAGTGCGGTAAATGCGATATATTTTGACGACTCGTTGGAGTTTTGTATTAAGTGATATTATTTTGCAAGTTGTTAGGAGATAATTAGAGGTTTGCTAGATTAATTAGAATGGAGAGACAAGAAGATAAGCTTAAACATAAAAGGTGCCACATGTCGCGTTTCTATTCGAGGGTGGACTTTTGACCAAGATATTTTTTTTCCTTCTTAAAGCTAATTTTGACCAAAACTTTCCCATTTCTTATGCTCTCTTGGCCGAAGCTCTTGGAGAAAAAAAGAGGAAAAAGCTTCCAATTTCTTCCTTCTATTTCTTGCTCAATCTCACAAACCAACCGTTAAAACCTTGATTTGCTCCATAAAAACCTTTCTCTTGGTAGGATTAAGGTGTGTGGTGAAGTGGTTTGAGGAGCAAAGGTGCTAAGTTGGGTCTTTTTTTGGGTTTGCAAGGTAAGTGACTAAGGAACCTTTCCTTTAATCTTGATAATGTTCAATTAGTGATTTGTAGTGGTTGAATAAGTGATTTTATGGATGATTTCATGACCTATGGTTGAGATTGATGGATTTTTCTTTTGTTCATCATTTTTCTGATTTCATATGATTAGTGTTGGTTACCCATGGACTAATGGTTTGTTATAGTGTAAGATGGAGTTGGTATGTGTTGGAAATGATTGATTGTGTAAAATTGTTGGTTTGAAACTAAAATTCCAGATTAGGGTTTCCATATGACCATGTTCTGCCCGTTTCTGTTTGGCTAGGTTAGAGGCCGAATTAGTCTTAGGTTAAAACATGAAAGTTGTAGAGAATGATGTTTTATGGTAGCCTGTGTAAAATTTCAGTCCAATCTGAGCTCGGTAGCTTGTGAAAAGTCAGAAATACCCAGACTGGTCTAGGTAGGAGTTCAGCGAACAGGGTTGTCATTTCACCCAATCTGACCGTGACTTTTCACCCTGATCCTTACCGAATTAGATTTTGGCCAAAACATGAAAGTTGTAGCCAATGGTATAAACTAGTTGTCTTCAAAATGTCAGCTCGATCCTACCACTGTAGCTGGTGAAATGACCGATATATCCTTTACTGTCCATGAAACCTGTTTCTCGCCCAGATATCTGTTTCATGGAAATTCCAATTTTTGACCATGACAATGCATGATTTGGCTTTATAGGTCTTCATAAGAAATGTAGGCATAGGTCTTGGCTTCGAAACGCCATAAGGTACACCTCAATCGGACTTCGGTAGCCTGAGTTATTGTCGTTTACGCATAAGGCGGTTAACAAGCCCGAATGTGAGATTCTGGTTGTGTAAATGGAAATTTTGACTCAGATACACTGCAAACCGGACAGAGTGATCTTCATCAATGTTTTAGCCCTTTATCTTAGCTTGGAAACGGTGTAAATTACACCTCAATCCAATAAGTGTAGCTCCTGTTACGTCTGTTCCGCTAAGTAACGTTAAAACTGTCTTTTGTTTTCCAAACTAAACATCATTTCCGCACATGTCGTTAGCTTGATTTTGTACTTGTATGACCTTGAGCCTATGGAACGGCTATTATAATGAGTTTATATTGTGTATGACTTTGGAATTGATTGAGAAAAATAATGAAGCCATAAGTGGCGGGAAAATAGGTAAATGCAAGGGGCGTGCTGCTCAAATTTACACTTGAGGATTAGTTAACGATGTGAGAGCGAGCATACGTTTTTCAAATATCTTACTCATGTCCTTTGGTTTAAGTGTACTCTTTTCACTTTAAAACTCATATTAATATAATGTATTATTATGTATTCGAATTTTCTTTGAATGACTTAAACTTTTGATGGTTGAACTGTGATAGTTTCTCTTGGTTATATTAGGCTTCATTGGTGATTGAGGGTATTACCGGAAGGTTACTTTGGTTGTCCTTTGGCTTATATAGGTGAGTGTTCCTTGTTTGTTATATTTTCTTAACTTCATGACCGGTGTTATTGTTTGATAATGTGTTACATGCTTTCAATGATTTTCAAAATGAGTTTTCTAGGCGAGTGTGTACTTTATCGAATTCGACCTAAATAAATATGAAATTTTCAGTGATTAAATGTCGAAATACTAGTTGCGCATGGATGTAAGCCTTTTGGCTGAACTGGGCCCTGCCCTTCGTCACCGATCGACTCGAACCAGAAGCGAACTCGGTCGGGCGATAT
This sequence comes from Coffea arabica, assembly GCF_036785885.1. Classification (NCBI taxonomy): domain Eukaryota; kingdom Viridiplantae; phylum Streptophyta; class Magnoliopsida; order Gentianales; family Rubiaceae; genus Coffea; species Coffea arabica. The sequence goes on from NC_092323.1 coordinate 43,762,501, forward strand.
GATGACCCTGGGTGTGAACGTATGGTATACTCGAGTATTACCTTGTAGGTTGGTGGAGCCTGGCCAACGTCCAGGAAGGGGGTGAATGAAACGAACGAACGAACGAGGGTTTTACTTACAAAAAAAAATGCATTTTCAAACGATCGGAGGAATAAGGGGAAAGGTCAGGAGAACGAAGGAACGAACGAACAAATGGCTCCCTGTGAGCCCGTATCCTTTTAATGTATGTGTTAATATCGCTTTCCATGGTAAATGGTTCTTGAATTATTGATGCTCTATGTTTAATGTATTGGATTGATTATTTGATTATGTGTTCGGAACCTCACTGAGCTTTTAGCTCATCCCTTTAGTTTTGTTTTCCTTAACAGGGGAAGGCACGCAAGAATGAGAGCTTGGTATAGACTAGCTTGATCTAGCTCTTTGTTTTTTGTAATGGTTCTCGCCCTAATGCTTGGCACGGGCTGGTTGTATGGTGAATTGAGAATCTTTGTACATTTGATGGTTGTACTTCCTTTTGAGATAGCAATGTATATAAGTTTCGCTGAAGTTTTGGATTGTTGTATGTTATTCCTTTCTCGCTTTGAACTATGTGGTACTTAATACGGGAATACATATGGTTGGTAATTGTTTATGAACACGTTTAATTCATGAGCTCTGAGCGGATGCATGTACCACACCGATTCGGGTGGGAGGTGCTTCTCATACCGTCTCAGTGCTATAATAGATTCTCTGAGCGATAGTATGTACCACACCAATTCGGGTGAGAGGTACCTCTCATGTCGACTGAGAACCATAAACAATTCTAATAGGTTCCCTAAGCGATAACATGTACCACACCAATTCGGGTGGGAGGTACCTCTCATGTCGACTCAGAACCATAATCAAAGTATAAGTCGATTGGAGCGATGTCTCCACAACCACTGAGTGATAGTATGTACCACACCAATTCAGGTGGGAGGTACCTCTCATATCGACTCAGCACTATAAGAAATTCTAAGTCGATTGGAGCGATGTCTCATCGACCACTGAGCAATAGTATGTACCACACCGATTCGGGTAGGAGATACCTCTCATGTCGACTCAGAACCATAAACGTATAATCGATTCCCTGAGCAACAGCATGTATCACACCGATTTAGGTGGGAGGTATCTCTCAAGTCGACTCAGAACCATAAATGGAGTAGGTGAAGTTCTACGGACTTAATTACCTACCCGGGTGACGGAACGTCATCACGAAGAGGTATTGGATTGAACTTTGGCAAAGCAAATGAAAATTAGCTCTTGAGAGCTCCTGTATCCTATTCAAGTGTGTTTAATTATTAATCGTGAATTACTTGAACTTTTAACTTTATTTATTGTACAAATGTTATTGTTATTTGAACTATTCGCTTGCATGTCTTTCTTGACCTTACTGGGCGTCAGCTTGCCCCATTAGGTTTGTTTTCCTTAACAGGGTCGGATTGGAGAATTTTGGGGAGAAAAGCCGACTTGATTGCTTTTGGTTAGAATCGTGGGATGTAATTGACTAGTCAAATTATAATGATCGTATATTTTGGGAATGTTGATGTACTTGTGAGAACTTATGATGTAAGACTTGAAATTTATTTAGGGAAGCGACCTTTCTCTACTTAGACTTGTATTATCGGGTACATATCTTTAAATTTGGATTTGAATTGTACCGAATCCTGACTAGAGTTAGGCAGGCATCCCCGCCGATACCCTTTGGTTTGCCTTAGGGGGACGTGGGGGCGTCACAGTTGGTATCAGAGGTTAGGTTTCAGATCTTTATAGTGTATCTTAGATTTAAAAGTTTAGGATGTTGGACTGTGGGATTTGATTGTGTATTACGTGCAATGTGATCTTGGTGCTTGAGGTTGTAGCACCATTTGATAGGTTGCAATTTTATCATTTATTTTATTATTAATTTCCTCTATTACCTAACCCGATGTGAATTAATTATTAGATTCTATTCACTTTTCGTAATTTGCATTTATTTCAGGGAGTAGAGCAAAAATATCACAATCAAGGCCAATTTGACATTCATCGGGAAAGAGTTCAAATAGCAGGCAACCAAGGGCATTCTTGGAACAAGGAGATGGAAGACCTTTTTGGTAATTTTGACCGAAGATAGCAACTAGAAAAAGGGAAAAGAAAGCAAACCTCGGCAGTTTTTTCCTCTCGTGCGGCGGACGCCGCACAGCAGCAGTAGGCAATTAGATGGAAAATTGTGCAGAGAACAATGACTACCTTTAGTTTTTAGCTTTGAACTTTTCTTTTTCGTCTTTAGTGGAGACTCTTAGTAGTGGTAGTCTCCTTGGTGACTGCATTGGACGATTCCTTTTTCTTTGCTTTTTGCTCTTTGACTTTTCTTTGTTTCTTAGTAATTTCTTTTCCTTCTTCGCATCACTACTTCGGACGAATTGAGTTTCCAAATTTCTAGACTATGGCCGCGACTGATGCTCCGATTTTGCATGGGTTTTCCTCATCAATAATGAGCTAAACCCCTTTTTCTAGTCAAGGAGCAACGGATGCTTTGACTCGTCTAAAATTGTGAGATCGATTTAATTTTACCTTTTTCTTTTATTTATTGGTATTCGCATATTCCCTGATTACAGAGCTTATGATTGTTTAGTTAATTGATTGTCTTGGATTCGGATAATTAGTTAATTTGATAATCTATTGTCAATTGGGACGTTAAATCCGTAATTGTTTAATTGTCTCAAAATAGTGATAACTGGCATGATTGGGTTTGTGTCAGGGGAATACGCGGGCTAATCTAAAATAACCCTGGTAGTGCGTTATTTGGTTGGAATAGGGCTCCTCTAGTACATAAGGCAATTGGGGAATTAAATTCTACGGGCATACCTAGGATTATTTCTCAATTAGGGCAGTGATTAACGGGCGTACCTTGATCACCGACACAGTAAGGAGGGGTTGACTGCCATCACTTGTTTGGTAGTTATAACCTATTTATTGATAAATAATTGGGATTGCCTTTGCTTCAATGATCAATTAGATGAACCATTGCTGAAGTTATTCCTTGGCTAGATCCTTAATTATCACTCATTAGATTTTAGTAACTTGTTATTTAATTTCTAGTTGGCTATTTTATTTTTATTATTTTACCTTTAGTTGAATTGCTTAAATTGTCACCCCTGATATAAAAACACCCCCTTGTCACTGTGAATTTGAAAAGAAACAGTTACACCCAATCCCTATGGATTCGACCCTGCTTACCACTATTTATAGAAATTATTTTTAGTTTGACCAGGTTTTATTATTGCACAGGCTGACGACATGTCACCATTTTTACTCACAAAATATTATAAGATTTTAATCTTCAAGTTAGGTTGGAGGTGAGTTAAGATTAGGAAATTTAAATGGCCATTTGGTGAGTTTAAGAGTTAGGAATCTTGATTCCTCCATTATTTTGCTTGCCAAAATTTCGGTCGAAAAGTTGAACCATTTGAACAATTCTGGACTCCACTTTGAGCTTGAAAGTGAGGCCTCTTTTGCATTCTTTCTAGTTTGACTTATTACCCTAACCTGTATAGGAACTTTCACCTTGAATTTAGTGAGGAAATTTGTATTCATTGGAAGTTTTAGGTTAAGAATTTAGAAAGTAACTTAGGCTTTTGGATGGAATTTGGAGTTTATAATCATTTGAATGATGTGGATTGGTATCGTGGATTCTTCTAGTTTTGTCCCTAACTAGACTTATGATTTTTCTTTTTGATCCTGCCTAGGATAGTAGGGATGGTACTCACCGTGAGACCTTTTGTATTTTGCCAGCATGTACTCCTATATTTGTAGCACCTAGCTGCATATGACCTGTATTTGATACTATTAACTCGTTGTATGCATATTGACATGTGACATGACTTCTACCTCATGCAAATAGCTATGCTTTGATTTAGAGTGTTCTTGCAATGTATACATGTTTTTCAATTCATGCGCTTATATTTTTCACTTTTATTATGCATTTAGAATCTTGCTAAATGGATCGGCGAGGACGTGGATGGGAGCGTGGGCGTGGGATTTGGCAACCCCGCACTCCCGAGAGAGGTGAAGGATCCGCGACTGGACCAAATCAAAATCCTAGAAATGAAGAGGGTGACCAAGTGGTTACGGCCATTAACCGCATGACCGATATTCTCGAGCGCTTAGCTGAGCGCCAAGGACCTAAACCAGTCAACCAACCTAGGAACCAAAAGAGGGGTGAGGATAGAGCCCTAGAGCGATTCTTGAAGTTCGCTCCACCTAAGTTTCATGGAGGGTCTGATCCCGAGGTAACGGAAAATTGGTTTGAAAGGATGGTTGATATTTTTGCTGCTCTAGATTATACCGAGGAAAGGCAAGTGAATTTTGCCGTTTTTCAATTTGAGGAAGCAGCACGCTCGTGGGAAAGAGAACAAACCCCTTGGACTTGGGTAAACTTTAAGAGGGAATTTAATGTCAAGTTCATCCCGCCAATTATACAAGAAAAGAGGGAGGACGACTTTATTAAGTTGAAACAAGGATTATTAAGTGTGGTCGAGTATGAGGAACGGTTCACCAAACTTTTCAAATTTGCCCCTGAGCTTGTAGTCACGGAACGGAAAAGAATAAGGAGGTTTATTCAGGGGTTAAATGTAGAAATTCAAGAATCCCTAGCAACTGCCTAGATTACCACTTTTACGGATGCCTTGGATAAGGCACAGAGGGTGGAGAATGCTAAGTCTTAATCTAAGGCTTTTCATACTAGAAAGAGGGGTAACCCAAGCGATACCCCTAAACCATCCGAGAGGTCTACCCAACCCCTTAATATGGGAAAAGGGATTGGTGGAGTGAAGATGCCTGACAAACCCAGAGAAACTCCATCAAGCGAAACCCCGCCAAAAGGAAATCAGAGTAGGCGAGATCAACAAAAGGAAAATTCTCAAACTGGTCAAGTCGTGACTCCTCACATAACTTGTATTAACCACACTGAGGCCGAGTGCTAGAGAAAGCAAGGAAAATGTCTGATATGCGATAATACCGAGTATAAGTTTTCGAATTGCCCTAAAGGTTCTAAGGGAGAAGGAAATTCTCAACAACCTGCTAAATCCACTGCAAATCAGTCAAGTGCCAGAAGGAGCGATTAATGCTAATGATTGTAAGAGAGATCCAAGTAGTAAAAACTCTACGACTAAGGGTGGATCTGATTCCACTCGACAAATAAAGATTGAAGTTTTACCCTAACTTAAACTGGCACTCTTAAAGGTTGTAACTTTGTATAGGGGATGACATCCTTTTATTGTTTTGCATATTGCGACTTAGCACATTTCGCTATGATCTTGTTGTCTTCCCCTTTCTTTTGAAATGGTTTGATGAAGTTATCCTAAGTCGATGTAACTATTATGATCTTTTATAATATATACGGAAAGGCTACTTTGTTTTAATTGATTTTACGACTTATATATATTCAATTTATTGTTTCACACCTTTAGATCTGCGATAAGATCATAAACGACACCTGAGGACCCGAAAATTTTCTTATTTTTATCCTATTTTATAGGTTTATTTAAATATTTATTCACCTATTTTTTTTGAATAATTTATTTCAACCATTTTAAATCTATTTACATGGAATAAGGTCTCACTTATATTTTTAAAACGTCCCGTTAGCAAATTTAATTTTCGAAGACTCGTTTAGTAAGGAATAACGAGTACATGTTTTTCTAGGCAATATTCGATCCGAGAGTGCAATGATCTTGGAGATTTGAGGACTCACATTTTTATTTCAAAAATAGTTATTTTTATAATTATTTACCCTAGTATTCGTTAATTATATTATCGTTACATGAATCATTTTAAAATTTCGCCTTATCGGGCGCGAATCGGAAGTTCACGTGTTTCGCGTCGGAATGGCTAAGTGGAGATTTAAGAAACTTATACTAGACTACTAAGAGTGAATAATTATAGTATTAAAGGAATTACATTAGAGGTTTAGAGTATAAGTGAAACAAACTCGAGAGAAAACGGACATGAAACCCTCGCGCGCGAGTACTATTTCTAGTTGACTTTTGTAGGATTTTTTGCCACAAATTCATGAAGCTTCCAAGGGAAAATTCACAACACACAAACTCTCTCTTCTCTCTCCTCCATAGCCGGCCAACCTTCAAGGGAAGAAGAAGAGAAAAGTTTCACTCAATCTTGCACCATTCTTGCTCCAAATCCTTCACAAATCATCACACAACTTCTATATTACTTGGAGAGCAACTTACGCTTGGTGAAAGGTTCCTTCTTGTGGTTTTCTTGGAGCTTTTGTGGGGATAAACTTTTGGTTCCTTCAAGAACAAAGGGGTAACCATCATCAACTTTGAATCTCTTCATTTAATGCAAGATTTACAGTTGGTTGAGCAAGGGTTTGAGCCCTATGCATGAATCTAGGTAGCGGACTTGAGGAGTTTAAATTCTTGCTTTAATCTTTAGGTAGAGGTCTTGAGGTGGCCAATTGGTAGCTGTCTTGAGGTGTAAATTGCTTGCTTTTGATTGTTATGTGTTTAGATGGAAAGAATACGGTTAGAAATGAAGAGAAAAATCGAAGGAAAGTTGGTACATGAAACTGGCCGAATCTGTCCTGTACTTGTCTTGCTTGAATTTTGAAAATTTGTTGGTTATTGGACTGTGAAACTGATGTTATATGTTTTATGTTGTGTGTAGAAAGTTTCTACCAAAAATCATTTGATTTGGTTGAATAAAACTTTAGCTGTGGCAAGAACAAAAATCTGGAAAACGTATAGCAGTAGTTCACTGGCAGTGATCTTTGATCGAACATATCTCTTTGTACAAGAGTCGAAATAGAGTGCTGTTTGCGATATTTGAAACTAGACATTTGTAGTTTTTCAATGGTATAAAATTCACCTTTTAGTTCAAACTGAGTGAGCCATAGTGACTCATCAAAGTTTGCTATCCTGTTATGAATATCTGTCCAAGAGGACATGAGAAGCTGCAATCTGTGGCTTGAATTTTAACTACTTGTGAACTGATTTTGAAAACATTTCGTTTTGATGAAATAAAGGATTTTGAATCTAATTTTCAACGCTACCAACCATTCTCAATTTCAAGTTGTATTGAGTGAGATATGGTCCAATTCTCGAACTAAGCCAAATCTAGAAATCTGGAAAACCCATCCTTCTTGCTAGCCGACTAGCCTAGTTTGATTTGGGATATTTTGTTTCGAAAATTTTGGTGTCCATCACCTACCAAATGTTTATTAGATGTTTATAGGACCTTAGTTTCGCAAATGAACTGAATTGGGACTGATTTCATTGTACAAAATGTTTGAAAAAGGAGAAGAAAGCAAAAAGACAGATTTGTCTTGGAAATTTCCGAAACTTTGGTAGTTTTGTTAACTACCTTCCCGTACGAGTTTTTGCGTGAAATTTGATAGAGGAATAGTTTTCATATGGAAGTATAATTGTACCAAATTTGGTATTATTCTAAAACCATTTCGATACCCAAATGAAGTCCCAAAATTTGCTCTTCAAATCTAGATAATTTCTGAATAGTGTACAAAAGTCAGCCGACTTTAAGCTACTATATATTTACACTTAAAACTCCAAATTTAGTTCTGTTTGTCCTGTTTGAAACTTTGTTAGGAACTCATACGATGTTATGAATTTCAAAGGTTAGTTCACTTTCTGTAAATTTTACCGAATTTCCAAATATTGCCGAAAAACATGACTGAAACTGTCTTGCTTACTCTAATCAGCATCTTTGAGCTGCAAAATGAATGTCTTTCGTTTAGAATCATGAAAAAGTGTCTTGTAGAAACTTTTAGTGTTTTGAAACTAGTTTCCAACGGTACAAATTTTTCCAATTTTGGACCTACTGAGTGCAAGATCTGATATTTCACACATTGTCACTTAAAACTGAATTTTACCTACTTGTTGGGAAATGAGTTTTTGGAAACTCTTCCCTATCCTTTGATATTGATTGATCGTTTTGAACTCGATTTCATGGAGAAAATTAGTTTTCCTTGTGTTATTAAACACCACTCTTGAATCTCGATTTTCGAGTAACTAAAACTCTTTTTCATGACTTTTTCTTAGTATTATTTAAGGGTACAATCATCCTTGTTAGCAAGGAGCTTGTAAACAATAGTGCGTGATAGCCAATTTTTATTTGCTCAGGCGCTCAAGGGGATCTTCAAGAGGACCTCGAAGCGGACGCCTAAAAGATCTTTTGCACTTACTCCCTTATTTTGATTGGTGAATGTCAAGTGCATGAATTGTTGATAAATGCTTTAATTGTTAATTGAGTATTGTGGAATTGTTGAAACGAGTGTGTACTTTACCGCACTCGTTCTCCCTTAAGTGATGCTACAATTGAATTGTGCTATGTGAATTGATATTCGAATTGTGTGAAGTGAATGACTATGTGAATTAAGTGAAGTGTTGCCATTGCAAATTACATTTGTGTTGACTCGACATCGATCGAAGTAAATCTTATCGACAAATCGTATTTTACTCGTGGGGACGCTCTCGTCATCTCACGCTTTGAACTATGTGGTACTTAATATGTAAATACATATGGTTGGTAATTGTATATGAACACGTTTAATTTGTGAGCTCTGAGGGGATGCATGTACCACACCGATTTGGGTGAGAGGTGCCTCTCATACCGTCTTAGTGCTATAATAGGTTCTCTGAATGATAGTATGTACCACACCAATTCGGGTGGGAGGTACCTCTCATGCCGACTGAGAACCATAAACAATTCTAATAGATTCCCTGAGCGATAGTATGTATCACACCAATTTGGATGGGAGGTGCCTCTCATGTCGATTCAGAACCATAATCAAAGTATAAGTCGATTGGAGCGATGTCTTATCGACCACTGAACGATAGTATGTACCACACCATTTCGGGTGGGAGGTACCTTTCATGTCGACTCAGCACTATAAGCAATTCTAAGTCGATTGGAGCGATGTCTCATTGACCACTGAGCGATAGCATGTACCACACCGATTTGGGTGGGAGGTACCTTTCATGTCGACTCAGAACCATAAATGTATAATCGATTCCCTGAGCGATAGCATGTACCACACCGATTCGGGTGGGAGGTACCTCTCATGTTGACTCAGAACCATAAATGGAGTAAGTGAAGTTCTACGGACTTAATTACCTACCCGGGTGACGGAGTGTCATCACGAGGAGGTATTGGATTGAATTTTGGCAAAGCAAGTGGAAATTAGCTCTTGAGAGCTCCTGTATCCTACTCAAGTGTGTTTAATTGTTAATCGTGAATTACTTGAAGTTTATAACTTTATTTATTGTACAAATGTTATTGTTATTTGAACTATTCGCTTGCATGCCTTTCTTGACCTCACTGGGTGTCAGCTTACCCCATTAGTTTTGTTTTCCTTAATAGGGTCGGATTGGAGGATCTTGGGAAGAAAAGCCGACTTGATTGCTTTTGGTTAGAATCGTGGGATGTAATTGACTAGTCAAATTATAATGATCGTATATTTTGGGAATGTTGATGTACTTGTGAGAACTTGTGATGTAAGACTTGAAAGTTTATTTAGGGAAGCGACCTTTCTTCACTTAGACTTGTCTTATCGAATACTTATCTTTAAGTTTGGATTTGAATTGTACCGAGTTCTGGTGAGAGCTAGGCAGGCGTCCCCGCCGATACCCTTTGGTTTGCCTTAGGGAGAAGTGGGGGCGTCACATGAGAAGGCGTTGAGACTCCAGAAATGAGGAAGTTAACACGGAATATCACCCAGTTTTACGAGTAGACTTGTACTCAACTCCCAAGCGTACAAGTGCCTCTAACATGTTCCAAGAATCCAAATCATAAGGTTTAAATGCTTTCTTCAAATCAACCTTATCCTCGACGTCAGAAACTTGAAGATAGCTTTCCAAATGAGCTCTATGGATTCGAACTCTGGTTCCTCGCACTATACTTGTAATCACTTCCATGTCGAAGTGAAAAGCCTGCTTGCCCTCCACATTGGCATAAAATTCTCGAACAATCTCCTCATAATAAATGTTCGGGATGTTGAAGAAATTCTCTCATCCCAATTTGGCAAAGTAGGCCTTGAGATGGCAGACCTCCTCAGCATCTGGAGTGACATCTTTCTCAACCAAAACCTTAGCTCCCCTCTTAGAATTATACCATGCTTCATTTTTCGTGGAGGTGAAGCGCGACCTATCATAAGGAACTTGCTCCTCTTGCTCCACTTGCTGTTAAGTCTTCTCTTCGGATGATGGCTCGTCTTCAAGCACAAGTCATTTACTGACTTTTCTTTTTATACGCGGTGGTCTAGAAGTAGATGTAGAGGCTTCTCCTCTTCTCTTGGGAGGTGGAGATTTCACCCCGACTTTCTTAGTGCGAGCCATGGTACCTAAATAAAATTATTAAACATTAACCTCATTTAATAGGTACATTGTTAAATAAGGATAACAAACACTCGTTAAGATTTACCTTTATCTTTAAAGAGACAAACTCATTAACTTACTTACATAATAAGTAGCAATAAACACCATAAGTAAGTATCAAAATCGATTATCAATAACAAGTGTTCTTATCATTTCCCCAAATAAAGCATTTAAGCATATAATGTCCAAATAATTAGAGGAAACAATTAAGCAAACACACAACTTACTCCCATCTTAATGACCTAAATAAGCATAATTAAATGCTAAATAGCACCTTAATCATGAGTTTTAGGCTTTAAAAGGTCATTAATTCACCTTTCACCAAAAATTCTAGAATAAACATGCCAAAAATCAAGAGATAATCAAATTAAGCCTGACTTAGCATGTAAATACTCTAGAGCAATCCATCTATCTCATATAATTTTTTCCAATCCAATTAGCTCAAGAATTTAGTTAATAATTATTTAGTCACCTTAATCCTCAAAATTAGCTAAAAATTGCTAAATTCACCAAATAATCACAAACCCAAGAGTTAAACATCACCAATAATCATCAATTACCTCAATAAGCACAATGGAAAGCACCAAACTTCACAAAATTAAGAAATTCGAAATTGCCCAAAAATTAGAAAATAGTGAAAAATGGCAAAATTCAAATGACAACATTTGGTGAATATTTGTTATCTCAAACTTGTTGGTTGATGATTATGGATGCAAATGGTGAAGAAACCTCCAAAAATCTCACTCTAATTCGGCCTCAAATGGAGAGTTCAAAAGTTTGAAACCCTTGTTCTTGCCAAACTTAAATCCGAATTAAAGCTTGTTTTTGAAGAAGTTTAAGCTATGGAATCATCTCTCAAGTGATAGGGGAGTGTTTTGGTGTATTTAGTTGGGAGATTTGAGGGTGAAAAGAGGGATCTTGGTGAGTAGCGTGTGTTTTAGATATGAGTGTGTGTGAAGGTTGAAGGAGAAAGGAAGAAGAAAAGTGAGGAATCCGTGAGCGGATCACGGATTCCTCTTTGTGTGCTTGACTGGCTAGAATCCGACCGGATTCTGGCCAGAAGCTGGAAAATTTTTTTCTTTGAAGTCCCCTGTTAATCCGCCCAGTTTCTGGCCGGATTTTCTGCTGAAATTTCTGATTTCTGCAGTTTTTCCTCCAATTTTCTGCCTGACCAAGTTTCCGCACTCACCCAGTTTTCAACTGTTTTCATGTTCTTTAAGAAAAATTCACTTTAAACCATAAAAAAGTGCTTTTCTCAACCAAATGCACTTAGAAACAAGAAATCATGCATCAATATAATTTTAGCATAAATCACTTTAAATGCATCAAATGCATCAAATGAACATGAAAACTCCCTTTTTGCTTCCTTCTACCCTCTTTTGCACTTGAAACAATTTGCATGAATCCTTGCCATTGCCACCTATAAAACACCATAAACACTAGTTAAACAACTAAAACCTGCTTAAAACAAGAAATCGTTGGGTTGCCTCCCAACAAGCGCTTCTTTATAGTCATTAGCTTGACTATATAACCTCATTATCAAGGAGGTTTAGTTAATAAATAATCCACCATTTTAGGTCATGGTGGATCATTAAAATGTGATTTAATAGCAAAAGCCACATGTTCTAATGATGTGAGATATAGAAGTAACTTACCTATCTCAAGTTATTCATAGATATTATCTTGAATATGCATCACTTGAGAACACACCAAAGGAACATCAACATGGCTTTCTTGGACTATAATACCTTTAGAACCTATACTATCAGCACATTCCTCAAGAGGCGTGAAAAATGAGTCGTTAAGGCTCACCTCTTGAGGTTCAATGTTAGCTCCAAAGGTGCTATCATATGAAATGGATATTTCTTCGTTAAAACACACATTAGATGCATCACTTTGATCAAAATATAATCCATTGTCACATACAACATTCCTACCATTCATAATAGGGTCATTTTGCATATTATTAGAAGAAATAACTTCACACAATACATGTAATTGTTCTTGTATTCTACAAAAGTGAGAGGTTAATTCATCTAATATTTCCTCAACCCTATCAAAACGATCGGAAGTCGCATTAGTTAGCTTTTCTATGGCTAAATCAAATTGATTAGAAGAATTTTCTACAGCTAGCTCCCAAAACGCATTAGAATCATCGGCTAATGGTTCACTTTCTAATTCCCAAGGTAGAGGTGCACTAGCTAACCTTTCTATTGCCAATTTTCAAGATGGTTTTGATTCATAGTGGACACATTCGGATTGGTAATCATATAAACAAGGAGAAGCACTATTAGCACATTGATTATCCCAACCATAAGCACAAGAATTGCCCCAATTAGGATCATATTGATCAAGATAAGGATTGCAATGCCCAAATTCATTATAATAATCCATATTTTGTGCTTGCCTACATGTATAAGTAGCATGATAACCTCCACACAAGTCACAAATCATATGATAAGAATTAAAAGCATTAACATTCCTTTTTGGCTCAATCTCAAGCATAAAGTTGTCCATTTGAACTTGTAACATTATAACATCCAGTTTAGCCTTTAAACTCCTTAAACCATTTTTGAAAGACATACCTTCGGTAATTTCTTGGTTACCTCTATTCAAGGAGTTTTACACTTGGTAACCATCAATTGCCGATCTTCCACTTCTCATGCATTGTCTTCCAAATTGACTTACCCTCCTCATTACCTAAAATTACTTTTAAACAACTTAATACCAAGATTAGTAAGAAGAATAGTTAATATACACACATAAAACACAAAAATAAAATAAAAGTCAACACTAACACAACAAACTAGACACCATTAAATACACAAGAAAAACTATTAAAATGTCTAAACTAATAAAGTTGCTCTTCACACCGATATTGCCATAAATCCTCCCCGGCAACGGTGTCAAAAACTTGACGGGACTTTTTGAACACTGATAGTCTACATACAGTCGCAATCCTCCATCTTCCTTTTTGAAAAACAACGCTGGTGACGGGACTTTTTGATATAAGTACAAGTTTTAATCCAATTTATACCCATTTTGACTACAAGTATACAGTTCAACTAGTAGTTTAGGGCATATATCGGGTCTATCCCACGAGGAAGATTGGACAATTACCGGCACTACTAATGCTTCTCTATTATTTAGATGATCAATGAATTAAAAGAAATAAAACAATGCTAAACTTATGCAAGATAATAACAAATGAAAGCTCCTTAGGTTATGGTATTCCTAACTACTCATGCAAGTGCTATTTCTGGATCATTGAGTACTACTATCTTGGCTAGCTATGGCGTAATTTCCTTATATATGTGAAACCTACTTTCGTAGTGAATCAACTATACTTATAACTAATCCATACCTACTCTCGTGGTTATGCAATTAGCTACAAGTTCATTTCTTCTATGAAATTACATGAAATGAATCACTAAAGCCACAAAGGTGCACCTCTACTCTTGTGAGTGTACTCCCTAGATTTAGCACTTCTTGAACTAGTGTTAAATCTCAATTTTCATTGAAGAATCAACACCTTTAGATAATCACAATTAATGGTACCAAATTAATCATGATTTAAAGAGATAAAGTGCTAAATAACTTGCTCAAAATAATAGCATCAATTAGCCAAATAATAAACACTAACAATCATAGAAAGTTTAACCAAAGCCAAGGCATAAACTTTAGAAACACATAATATACATAGAATCCAAAACTTGTATATTAACTAAACCTAGAATCAAGTACAAAAGATAAAGAGTTGGAAAGGAAAAGTAACCCTTGTCACATGAGCTCTTTTCTTGCCTTCTTCATCTTCATGTAGCTAACATACAAGAAAGGATAAACTATCTAAAACTAAACTATCCTACACTACTCTACACTAAAGAACCAAGAAACTACATTTTTGTGGTGTTTCTTGCACTCTCCCAAGCTCCCTTTGTCCTTTCAAGTCCATGGCTATTTATAGATGATTTAGTCAAGAAATGAGGCTTCAAACATCACTTTTACAGCTGTAAAGTTGTTGTCACATGTCCATCAATAGCTGTGAATTATTGGAGGAGGAAACAAGTTGTGCAAGTGGAGAGCAACCATTTCTGACCAGAATTCGGCCAGAATCTGGCCGGATTGCTCCCCTGCCATTCTTAGCAATTTCTGTCTAGTCTTCAATGTTGCTTCAATTCTGCCTCAACTTCAACTGAACGTTTCTTGATGATAGGAGCTGAATTAACTCTTGACAAAAATTTGAAACTTGTAGCCTTTTGAGTTATATTTCCAATAGATCAAGAATCACCTTATTTGGATTTGTGTAGGCTGAGAAATGACTGAAATATCCTTGACTGCTCACTGCCTTGTCTCAGCTTCAATCATACAAAATTAGCTACTGTAATTCGGCTTTTTGACCTATAAAACCTTCAAAGTGGATCTCGATGTCTTCATAAGAATTGTAGTTCTGTCTCTTATCTTCAAAATGGTTTATGAAACATCTCAATCCGATCATTGTAGCTCAAATTATAGCTAAAATACGAAGACATGTCAAAGCTATCAACTTTCCTTTTCATCCAAATGAAATGTATTTCTAACTCCTATAACAATTATGGACAAAATGCAAGTAAAAAGTGACAAAAACCTCATTTAATCACTTGAGAGCATTTTAAACTAATTATAGCCAAAATATTCCATTTCCTTCCTACAATATTGCCAAAGTGACTAAAAATAACATAAAATATCATTCAAATATAGCGTAAATTAGTCACTTGTCAACTGGCACTCCCCATGGAGATTCACTTGGTCGTATAAAATTCCATTCCAATAACTGTATCTTTAACTTCTTAAATTCGGTTGGTGACATATGATAAGGTGTCTTAGAAATAGGTTTTGTTTCAGGCATCAAGTCAATTTTAAATTCTACCTCTCTCTTAATAGCCAATAATACTAATTTCTTAGGAAAAACATCTGAATAGTCTCTTACCACTAACACATCCTCAACCTTTACCTTGTCCTTCGGAGTGTTAATTAAAAGGCATGATAACCTTATGTCCCTTTACTCAACAGTTTTCTAACTTGGATTTCCGAAATGAGTGCAGAGGAAGCCAATCTATTCTTCACATCCAACCTTAGGGTTGTTTCCCCAGGTATGTAAAATTCAACTACTTTAGTTCTACAATACAACTGGCATGATATTTTGCTAAACAATCCATACCAAAGATGACATCATAACCCTAGACAGGTAGGGTAACAAGATCCATCAAAAGTTTTCTCTCCCCGATCCATATCTCACAATTTTCATAAATAGTATCATTCAACAAGCAATGTTCCCCCGTAGGTGTTCTAACGTCTAAATAGTATCATAACTTTTCAGGTTTCAAATCAATCCCACACATAAAATCAGGGATCATGAATGAAAGTGTAGAACTAGGATCAATCAAAATTCTAGCCAAGTGATGGAATACAGGGATTGTATCTTGGACCACTTCAGAGGATTCTGGGTTATATTGCCTATCTATGGCATATACCCGAATTGGCATTCATGGCTTGTTCCGATCTTTGGTAGGTTGTCTAGGGATGGTCTTATCTGGTTATGGAGCATTATTAAGCTTAGGAGGCTGTTTGGGATAGTTGCTAACCCGATGATCGGTACTCTCGCAAAACATGCACTTCCTCCCCTTTCTTTAGTAGTCATTCTCCAAATGGTTAGCCTTTCCACATTATCCATAAATTAGGTAAGATGCTGATGTTTGGCTTCTCTTCAAGGCCCCTCCACACTATCCTCCTCGCAATTGTGCTCTTCCTTACGGGGCTCCTCTTGATTGGGCTCATCCTCATTGTCCTTGAACCCATGGTGGGAATCTCTCTCCACCTATTCCTCTCCCAAACTTTAGTGGTAGGGCATCCCCTCCTAGCTTTCTAGATCTACTTACCTTACCCTCTTTCATGCTTTAAAGGCTCTAAATTGAGACTTTGTACTTTCAATTCATTGGGCTTTGTCTAGAGCCTCAGCAAAAGTGTTTATTTGGACCGCGGTTAAGGCTTCCTGGATTTCTAAATTTAATCCTCAAATGAATTGTCATTTCCTCTTTTCCTCAGTGGTGACCAATTTCGAGGTAGACTTTGACAATTTGGTAAACTGAGCCTCATACTCTGTAATATTTATTACCCTTTGATGAAGTCGTAAGACTTTATCCTCTCGTTAAACTCTCGAGTGAAGTTTGCCCACATCCAAGGATTTCGCTTCTTTTCCCACTTTGTTCTTTTAACATTCCACCAAGAGCGAACTGCTCCTTCAAATTGAAATACCACAAACATAATTTGTCTTTCCTCCAAGTACCTTAGGGCGGCAAAAATATTTATCATATTTTTGAGCCAATTCTCAGCCACTTTAGGATCAGGACATCCTAAGTGCTTCGGTGGAGAGAATTCTAAAATGCTCTAAGGCTTTATCCTTCTCATACCTCATGATCCTTAGGTTGTTGTACATTTCCAGTCCTCGATTCTAGATCCTATTGGGTCGCTAATCTTTCTATAAGATTCGTCATATGGTTTAAAACCATGGCTATCTTATTTCCTTCATTAGCCCTTGCTTCACTGGTTGAAAAAATTGAGGCTTCTTGCTCCTCCCTTTGTTTTGGGTATTGTCTAGGCCAACCCCGCTGTCGTCACTCTCCAAACTCCATATCAACTAACAGTAGTTCTATGCATGATTAATTAATGACAAGTTACGCACACGAATAATATCACTTACCACATTATTAAATGCACATTTATTTCATATTATATTACAATAGTACCAAATATATTGCAACACATAACCATTCAAATTGCCACAAACAAAACCAATCACAATACATAACAAGTTCAAGTACAATTTCGGAAGAGAACCAAACAAGTCAAAAAAAACAACACAATTGATACCACATCAAAATATTCGTGAGATTCCTTCCCAACTAGTGGTACAAAAGTTTTAACCTAACATAAGACTGCTCAACCATAGCGGAGCCAGTGGATCTTATCTTTTCAGCTAGTTCAACCTCATTTTCAGCTCTAGGGATTTCTGTTCCTTGGACTTCTTGTTCTAGGTTCACCCTTCCTCGCATGTTTTCTCAACAGCTTCCTTGATCATGACTTCACATTCAGCCAAAATCCCCTCAGTTCTATCTCGAACCTATCATAGGATCCTAATGAGGTGATCGTTGGTTTCCTACAGTTGCTCACGCAAAGCATTAGCTCGTTCTTGCTCTCTTGTCACTTCAAACTTCAACTCTCAGATTCTATCATTTTGCATTATCATAATTCCCTTTATCTCTTGAATTCTTGTGTGAGCCACCACATTTGCTCTTGCTAACCTCTTTCTCTCATCCACTATAGCAAGCACCACTCGATCAGGATATGAATAGGTCTTCCAACAGTCACATCGACTGGTCATCCTATGCCCTAAGACATACAACCTAAATGGTGCACCTAGCTCCTACTAAAATGAGAATGACAAGTTAAATTTGACACTCAATTAGACTTACTAAGAGAATCTCATATTTTCCCTTGTTAATTTTTTTTTTAAAATTGCGATGATTATATAATTCATCGATGTCCTAGATCATTTCAACCTAAACTCTGATATCTCCTGTCACGACCTGAATCCAAGGGCTAACCCAATTAATTTTTGGACGGAAGCTCACTGGTCCAAAATGATTAACAATTACAAGGTAGTCAAGGGCCCAAGCTCTTAAACCATTTTCTTTTCTCTTCCTTTACCGATGTGGGATATTTATGCAAGGAAGTTCAAGGAGCTAACTATTGTGCAGGGCTAAGTGCCACGTTTGATGGGAGCCACCTCTAGAACCTACAGTACTAAGTGTCATGTCTAGAGTCCAAACATGACTAAGTGGACAGTTTGGATTCTGGCAAGTTTTGTGAGGACAGAAAGTCCTAAAAGTGGGGAGACTATAATATCCCACATTGATAAAGGAAGAGGAAAGAAAATGGTTTAAGAGATTGGGCCCCTTGGCTACCTTGTAATTTGGGTTAACTATTTTGAACTGGTGAATTTCGATCCAAAAATTACATGGACTAGCCTTTAGACTTGAATTGTGGCACCGTGTACAGGGTTTTTGCTAAAAAAAATGTACATTCAAGCGTATGTTCAACAAAGTGGATATTTTATTTATTAAGGCATAGATTAATATTCAATAAATACACATTACAATTATAATTATTTAGTGATTTAATAAATCAAATAATTATATGATTTTGCCTTCTGATGCTCTTATTATAAAATTTTCAAAACTTAAAGCCATCTTATACATACTAAATTTTCGTATTCTCATATTTAAAATATTTCTAATAATCTATCCATCAAAATTTATGTCATATGTAATATGATTTTAGTTTCAAATAACATAAGTAGTATTCTGTTTGTAGCTTTTGCATCAAGTAATGAATTTCCAAATTTTAGTATTTCATTAGTTTGTTATGAAAATTTTTAATGAAAAACCTTTCTTCGAGAAAACATATAATTGAAAATCTATTTTAGACTTTTCAATAAAACCTCAAAATCTCCATAAGTAAATCACTATTTGAAAATATGTTATTATATCTAGAGAATTGCCTAAAAAGTCGTTTAAATTATTTTAAAAATAAAATGTAGAATTGCCATAACACAAAATATCTGTGTTTCTTATTTTAAATGTTGTTCAAAAAAACTTGTTAAAATTAGAAAACTACATCAAACCTAGCATATAAATGCACATATTCAAAATTATTACCCACTCTTGCAGTTATACAATTTTTTAAATCATAATTATTATTTTTTCTTACATTTATACACTCTCTCCAATCAACTTTACTCTTTGTAAATTTTAACACTTGAACAATACATTCATGATACCCTAGTGGCACCCGTCACATTGTCCTAAATTAATAGAAGTCCGCCAAAGACCGCAAGCATTGTCCGCTGGACGCGTCAACACTGGAAGGAAAGGCCCAGAATGGGCAGCCACACTATAATTACAATTCGGTATTAGGTCGGTTGAGTTTTCGTACTGGAACATTGTAAGAAAGTGGCGCTAAAGCCTCCTGCCAATCTACAAACATTATCACACAGAATGTGTTGTAAACCAAGGCATTTTATAGATGACCTAAATCAGATTATTATTATTGTTATTATTATTTTGCAGGGGAGATGTGAGACTCAAGAAGTGGAAAGCAAAAATGAGGATTTGAAATCAAAATCTGTAAATTTAGAGCTTTAAATATACTTTTTCTAAACTAATGCAAGATCATGATCGTAAGCCCACTTTAACATTACAAAAAAGAAAGTCCAATTCTGACAACCAATCCCATATTCTTATTTTCATCCCTTTTCCATTAGCCGGTATTACACGACTCCAAAAAGAGAAAAAAAAAAAATTTTTGCGGACCCTTTAATTCACATAGACCAAATCTCAAAGTCTAGAATACTTAAAGCCTGTCCTCAAGTGACAATAGAAAATTATCTCTTTAAAGAAAACTTGTTGTCGCGCCCCATTTTTTGAAAGAAAAATAAATAAATTTGGTTTATAAAAGTGAATTTTTTATTTGAAAATGAATTTTTGATTTACAAAGAAAATGAAGAAAAATATGGGTCTAAATGGGACATGAAAATGTGACGATTTGACCCAAAATATAGTTTAAAAAGGGTTTATTGAATGAAAAATGGAGTCGCCACTTGGTATAGAGTTAAGGTGTACCAAGTCACCTAAAATGAATTTTTTTTTTTTAAAGGAAAAGGTAGAAAGAAACCCCTTTTAAACGACTCCTAGTCTACGTAAATCAACGAAAAAGGTTCGGGAGTCATATTTGACGAAGGGGAAGGCAAGGATAAAAATCCAAGGCACCCCTTCGACCTAGCCAAGGCTAGTTGCGTGATTTAGTCAAGGATTTTCTTATTTTAACCAAAAGATTTATCACATTTGGATGTACTATATGAATGCAAACCCTAGACCTAGGAGGGCATCGGGGGGCAAAATTTCTCTTCAAAACTTGAATGGTGCCAATCACATTAATTGTGATGCCCAATAATGACCCTTTAGAGAAGTCACGAATAATACAAAAATATGAGACTCTAAAAAAAGGAAAAGAATACAATAATTATAGAAATATACATGTCTTAAAGGAATGCATCATGTCGGGTACGGGAGACTAATGTTCGTGACTCAATTTTTCCTTTTAATAGAGGGAATACGAGCGTGCTAAGGCTAGAAAACCAAACTCGTCCATATCCCATATTCAAGGGGTAACTCCCTAACCTATGCACGCAAATGAGCTTATTAACTAGAATGAAATGCAAAAACCCTATGATCATACTTCAAATGTGGGAAAATGGAGAAGGGTCATGCAAAAATGTAAAAATACTAAAAAGAAAAAAAATGCATGAACATGAGATGAAGGCATGCGAGTGTACTAGCGAGGGACGGTCCTATTGGATCTAGCATTGGACTAGTCCTTCACTAGCGCTCTCTCACAAGCATTGGACTTGTAAGAGCTCGAGGGGAAGACCATGACTAGCGTTGGACTAGCCACGGTTTCGTGCATTTGCATCCATCATACATACATAAGTAAATGTGCATAATTAAAGCGAGTAGGCATGTGAGCACGTAATTCACATAACACATAACACATAAGCATGCATATCTAGATGCCAAACCCTAAGAAAGCAATTGAACACATAGCACATACGCATGCAAATCGCACAAAGAAAAAAACAAAGAAACCCTAACTATTACATTAGGAGGGGGAAGTCTACTACAATCTAAAAGGGGAAATAAGAAGGAATAAAACAATTAAATCCCTAACTATTACAATTTTGGCATTCGAGTGCCTCCCAAATGATAAAATTGTACTAAAATTAAAGCAAAAACTAAGCAACCAAAGAAATAAATAAAGTGAAAATGAAATAAACACTTAAAGTCATGCAATTGCACACATAAGACACATATACGCACGTAGGGTCAAATAAAGTCAAAAATAAAGGAGAAGGTGTACCACCCTTGAGTTGGAGCTCTAATGGGGTGAAATGACTTATTTACCCTCCAAAAACAAAGAAAATGTCAAGGCATCACTTTGATTACCAAAATAATCACACGAAAAGGAAATAAACATGAAATTGAACCACCCAACCATTCAAATAAACTAAACAACTCATATTCATCAAGTTGAAACCAACAAGGACCCAATTGAAACAATTAAAGAAGTTAAAGGGGCCAATTTGATTATTATCACAAATATTAAGGGTCCAAAAGAAAATAAATTAAGATTAAGGGCTCACACAAATGACAAGGCTTCACACAAACAAATGACAAGGCTCGCACAAACAAATGAAAACCAATTTGCTAGGATTAAACAACAAAATTTTCAAAATTTCACTAAAAATTCAAATCAAAATTATAAATCCAGAAAAAGTTACTGAACCCTTCAAATTCATCCTAAAGCTCACGCATATTCTATCCAAAAATTATGTTAAAGCGTACCAAAGAAAAATTGGAATTTCACAAGGACAAGATTGATCAAATTTCCAATTATTTGGGTCATGATAACATCACTTAAAAACAACAGGGGGCAAAGTGCAATTTTATAAAAATTCCATGCATGCAAACGGATGCTTTCTTCTTCATTCACGGATTTGTTTTCTGAAAATTTCAGCTACAACCTTCCATCCATTTCATCATGCAAACGAATTCACCAAATACCAGGATTTGAGCTATCAATCATTGACTAAACCAAACACGAAATTTTGTTGCAGGATTGAAGCAAAGAATTTGAGCTAACCATCAGGGGTAAAAGGAACTAAACCGCAAAAAAAAAAAAAAAATGCAGCAGGAGCATTCTCTGCGAATCTTCTTGAGTTCATCTCCAACAAGAACATGTTTATTTTTTGTCAAATTTCAGGCCCAAATACACAAAATCTACGCATCCAAACACACAACCTCAACATCTGAACAAGCAAAAGAAAAAATTCAGAATAGGAACGGAGCATGCAATTCTTCTTTGCTGATTTTTTTCCTACAGCTTGGCAGGCTTTTGCTGCAAATTCATAGCTCTTCTCCACACAAGTATCTTACGCAATCTAAAACCAAGCCAACAAACTCATTTACCCAACCCATTAAAATTCAAATCACTTGATTAATACAACACTAGATGCAGGAAACACAATCATTGAATATCAAACGAATAACCAAACGGGCAGCATGCAACAAAAGAGAAAAAGAAACAGTTTTGCGGTGAGTCCTAGATGAGCTTATCGAAAGCTAACATCTTTCAGCCAACCCATTGAGCTTTCAAGCATCAAACTAGTCTAAAGCTTTGACAAAATCAAATCATCAAAAACCCCTTTCTCTTTTATGTCCTTTCGGGTTTGCAAACAAAGGGACAGCAGACCATTTTCATCAAAACAAATCATCGAAACATGTCTCAAGTTACGCTTCAAAAATCACTGTGATAATTAAAATGATATGGTAGTACTTCAAACACATGATTCACAGTCTCTCACAAGCTCATGTAACCCAGATTTCAAACAGGATGATCAGCAAAACAACAAGGAAGGGAAAATAACTATAACAACCCAGGTTATCCAACCTTGACAGCAACAAATAACTCAGTATTCATGGCTATGCATATGAAAACCAGCGCTAAAACAACAAAAGGAGGAGTTGTGATTACCTTAGAGGAGTAAAATGAACGTGCAGCACCTCCCAAGAAGCCGCGCTAATTCCTGAAATGAAAGTCGCGAACTTCGTCGCCGACGTTCCAGGGTTGATGAAGACACCAGTTTGTGACCAGATTTGATGAGCTCTCCGTGGTGTTTTCCTCCAGACGTCTGAACCGAAACTACTCCTTTTACCTTGTAGATTGAGCAGATTTTAAAATTTCCTTAAAAGAACCAAAGGTCGGAAAGATATGAGAGCTCCAAGATGGCTGACAATCAGCCTTTGTTGAGAGAAAAATTGCAGCTTTTCCTTCTTTTTCTCTTTCTTTCGGATCTTTTCCTTTTCTCTCTTTCTTTCTTCTCCCCGGCAGCCTCTCTCTCTTTTTTTTGATTTGGCCTGAAGCCCTCTTCACCTCCCTCTTCGGTTTCTCTTCTTGTTCGGCTGAACATCTCTCTCAATCTCCTATCTCCCTCGCTGTTTTTCTTTTTCGCTCCATCGCTTTCTCTAGTTCTTCCAGCAGCCCTTTTTTCCTCCTTGCTTTTTGTGTTGCAGCCGCCACTTCCTTGTTCTTGCTCTCCTTTTTTCTAGCCGAGAGCTCCTTCCTCCCTTCTCCCATAGTTCTTTCTTGTTCCTTCCTCTCAGCCCCTAGGTTTTCCCCTTTCTTTCCTTTTGCTTGCCGGATAGTTTCCTCCATTTTTCCAGATTTTCCAAGCCTTTTGCTTCTGGTTTTTTCCCCGCAACCACCCTCTCTCAATCTCTCTGTTGTTGCCCGTAAGCCGAGAGCTTCTTTTCTTCCTTCCACCCTACTCAGCCTCAAGCTCTCTCTCACTCTCGACCCTCTCTTTTTCCCTGCTTTCTCCCCCTTTTCTACTCTCTCCGCCGCCCTTATCCTTTTCTTTTCTTCCCTGGTTTTTCTCCTATCCAGCCCGTAGGTTTCTTTGCCCAGCCCCAAAACTCCCTATCTCACACTCTCGGTTTCTTTTTCTCTAGCCGCCAACCCCAGCCTCTCTTTTCATCAGCCATTTTTCTCCTCCGGTTTCTAGTTCCTTCCTCTCTCCTTGTCTCTCCTAGCTCTCTCAAACCCTAGCCGCCTAACCTATCTCCAAACCCCGCAGCCGCTGTCCCTTTTTCCTCTATCTGTTCCCCTTTTGGCTGCGGCTCTATCTCAGCCTTTTTATATCAAGTAGAAGACCCTAAACCCTCATTTCAATGGTCACAAGCAAACCTCAGCTCAACCCTTCTCACTTGGCCATCCGATTGAATTCTTGCATGAAACAGCTTATTTTCTTTTTCAGTTAATTAATAATAAACAAAATATAAAGAAACATAACAACTTAAGTAAAATCGAATAAAAGGAGCAAAACTAGGCATAAAAAGATAAAAAAAAATGAAATGCTAAACTCTCTTTTTTTTCCTTCTTTTTTTTTTTAATTAAATAACAATGAACTTGAATCCAAAATAACTGAAACATATTTTTGTGAATGATTTTCTTTTTTTTTTTTTTGATAAATTCTATGCTAAAATGACTTTAAAAAATAAAAATAAAAATAAAAGACTAAAAGTAAATAAAAACTAACATACAATAATAGTAAACAAAAATGCACTAAAAATTTGGTGTCTACACTTGTATTTGTCTTTATTTTCGTATTAATTAATTCATTACCCACACTACCTCTTATGGAAAAGACACATGATTCTGGAACCTTTTTTATTTTTTGGGAAAAATCTATATTTTATTTGAAGTCTTAGAGGTGAAGTTTGCAATAAACTTCAATTGACTGGCCCAACCAGAAACCTGGTAGAACACCATGTTAATGAGATAGTCTGTACATCCTTCCATGAAATTTCGGAGAAACGACAACACGATAGATTGATTGATTGGGCATTTAAACAAAAAATTTTTCCAAAAGTAACAAGAATCTTTAACTTGTCTGCTAAAGTGTCTCAACTTAGATTGGGTACATGCATCTATAGCCAAACTCATTGGTTACTGTAAAGGGTAATGTTCAGTATGCAAAAGATTTTTTTTTTTTTTTGTCAAATATCAACTTCAATATATAGGTAAAGGGTTACAAATTAGTTTGCACAGCAGATTTACAAAAGACTGGCAACTGCCAGGAAATCATTGTGGGCTTCTTTGTTAAGCCACACAGAGAATGATTGCTTCCACCTAGTTTCTTGTACCAAGTTAACTGCTAACTTAGCTAACCTGTGACTACACAGGTTCATTTCTCTCCTAATGTGAAAAAAGGAACATTTCCAGAATGAGCGACTCAGTTGCCTTATATCTTCAATTAGCATGTCCAGAGAGTTTAGACCTTGACATCCTACATTGATTCTGTCCACAACAGCTTTGCAGTCAGAGAGAATCAACAAGGATGACATGTTTTCCTCTATGGCTTTGCTTAAGGCTGTTCTAATAGCAATAGCCTCCAATTCTGCCGCATCTCTGGCTCCTGAATATGGAATGGACCAAGTTGCCAGGATCCTGCCATTGTTATCTTTAGCTATGATCCCCACTCCTGCTTTTTTCTTGGTCTGATTCATTCCAGCATCCGTGTACATAATGGAGCTATGCTGTTCCACCAGACTAGTTAACATGCCCTGCCTGTCATCTGTTTGGGAACTAACTTCCTTGTCCCTCTCAGCATTGCTACCTTCTTCCTCATATTCTAACCATTCATCCATTGCTTTTTTGGCTATCTGGTGCCCCTTTGTCCTTGCCTGGTGAAAGTTTCCCTCATTCCTTGCCTTCCAGATTTGCCAGAGAAAGTTTGCTGTGAGTTCAATGTGTTTAGTTCCATCTTCCCTTGATCTGGCCTCCTGCATATATTCCCACCATTTCCAAAAGTTCCAACTATAGTCTTTAATACCATCCCATGAAACAGGGAATGTTGCCCAAGCCATCTCTCTAGCTTTGCAGAGAAGTAATGCATGTTCAGTAGTTTCTTGTTCTTCCCCACAGCATTTGCAAAGCGGATCACCCTTGCCCGTCCTTCTAAAAATTTCCTCATTAGTTGGAAGGATGCAATGGAGGCATTTCCACAAAAAGTGCTTAATTTTGTGTTTGATGTTCAGTCCCCAAAGCTGGTTCCAGACCTTGGATCTTTCTTTGTTTGTGCTGGAGTTATCTTGTGCCTTATTCTTCTCACTGACTCTTTGATTCGCTCTTTGGCCCTAGCGTAACCAGATTTAGTAGAATAACAACCATTTGCTGTATATTTCCATTTGAACCTGTCCTTCATTTGGAATACACTGAGTGGAATTGACATGATTGTCTCTGCCTCCTCCTTTGCGAACAGTCCTTGAATGATGTCCTTGTTCCATTGCCTCCCTTTAATCAAATTACAAACTTTGGTCAGTTGGTAACCATTCGGTTTAGGAGAGGAGACTCTTCCACTTTTTGAACCCTCTACCCATCTATCTTTCCAGATCTCCACCATGGATCCATCCCCAACTTGCTTCCACATCCCACTATCCAGCATCTCTAATGAACTATGCAAACTTTGCCAAATCCAAGATGCCCTAGCCTTTACCTTGGATTCAAAGATATTAGAGTTAGGGAAGTACCTACTTTTCATAACTTTGCTAACCAACAAGTTGGGACAAGTGAGAATTCGCCAAACTTGTTTGGCTAGCAAAGCTTCATTGAAGCATAGTAAGTCCCTAAACCCAAGTCCACCATTCACTTTCCTCTCAGCTAAGTCATTCCACTTCTTCCAATGCATTCTTTTATCCCCTTGATCATTTCCCCACCAAAATCTGGCCATTAACCCACTTAGCTCTTTGCACAAGCTTTTGGATAATCTGAAAACAGACATGGCATAGGATGGGAGAGCAGTAACCACTGATTTTAGCAAAACCTCTTTCCCAGCATTACTCAAAAGTTTCCCTTTCCAGCTTTGGATTTTAGTCATCAAATTCTCTTTAATAAACCTGAACACACTGTTTTTAGACCTTCCAACAACTAAAGGTAAGCCCAGATACTTCCCCTGTGTAACCTGTTGGATTCCTCCTAGCCTTTGTAGTACCTCCTCCTTCTCTCTACTGCCTGTACTTTTGCTGAAGAAGACCGCAGACTTGTTGATGTTGACTTGTTGCCCCGATGCTTTCCCATAACACTCCAATATTGCTTTTATATGTCCTGCTTCATCACCATTAGCTTTGCAAAAAATAAGTGAGTCGTCAGCGAAAAATAGATGGGAAACTTTGGGTCCTTGTCTTGCAATCTTGACTCCTGAGATTTGTTTATTACTGACAGCTTTATTAAGGAGGTTAGAAAGTCCTTCAGCACAAAACAAAAAAAGATACGGGGAAAGGGGATCTCCCTGCCTAATCCCTCTCGTAGGACTAACATACCCTCGCTTAACACCATTAACATTGAAGGAGTAAGACACTGAGGACAGACACCCATGCATCCATCTAATCCACAGAGGGGCAAACCCCATTTTACATAGTACGGCATAAAGGAAATTCCATTCGACTCTATCATAGGCTTTGGAAAGATCAAGCTTAATGGCCATGTAACCCTCCTTCCCCTCTCTTTTTGATTTCAGCCAATGCATGTATTCGCGAGCTACTATGACATTGTCCAGAATTTGCCTATTTGGGACAAAAGCAGCCTGGGAGTAACTGATGCAAGAGTTAAGACAAGGTTTGAGTCTGTTAACCAAAACCTTAGAGATAATTTTGTAAAATACATTGCATAGACTAATAGGCCTAAAGTGAACCAGGTTGAGGGGGTTGTCTATTTTAGGAATAAGGGTGACCAAGGTCTCATTGATGGCTTTCGGAAGGAAACCAGTGTGAAAAAAGCTTCGAATAGCATCCACTACATCTACTTTGATAATATCCCAAAATCTTTGAAAGAAAACAGGGGACATACCGTCTGGGCCAGGGGATTTGTTGGGGTGCATGGAAAACACAGCAATCCTGATTTCCTTCTCAGTGACAGGTCTGGTAAGTTGCAGGTTCATCTGCTCCGTGATAGTCTTAGGAATACCATTTAATATCTCATCAAATTCTGATGGCTTCGAGGATGTGAACAGCTGGCTATAAAAATGAGCAATTTCCTCGTCAGTTGCACACCATCCTCCCTGCTCCTTCTCCAGTCTGGAAATTTTGTTCTTTTTCCTTCTGCCCTTCACCACAGCATGAAAATAAGCTGTGTTCTTGTCCCCATTTTGAAGCCATTTGATTCTTGCCCTCTGGTTCCAATAAAGTTCCTCTTGCTTATAGGCATCAGAGAGTTGTTTCCTAAGCATCCTTATGGTTTCTTTATTATCACTACCATTTCTAGTCCTCGCAGCTTGAATTTCTTCTTTGATCCTTTTAATTTCCATCCTGCTGTTTAGCTTCAATGTTCTGCTCCAAGCCGAGAGAGACATTCTACACTGCTTGATCTTCCTACTGATTCTTACAGCTTTGGACCCCACTTGATTTTTACCCCACGCCTCTTGGATTTGGCCTTCTACTTCCCTATATTGTAGCCATCTGGGATCAAAATGAAATCTTCTTTTTGGCTTCCTAATTCTAGGCTCTGTCTCTAAAAGGATGATATTGTGATCAGAGGATTCAACCTCAATATGGGTCACTCTTGCATCTTTGAATACCTCACACCAGTCAACACTTGCAAGAGCTCTATCCAATCTCTGTTTAATTTCATCCTCCCCCACCCAAAGGTTACTCCAAGTCCATGGGAGGCCCTCAAAACCAACATCCAGGAGCAGGAGCTCATTTTTGTTAATGCAGTCTTTAAAATCAGAGAAAGTCCAATTTGGTCGTGTTCTGCCCCCCCATTTTTCATCATTGGAAATTATGTCATTAAAATCACCAATTAAAATTTTGTTTTTACCCCAGATATTGTTCCTACTACACAAACAATCCCATTGCTTTTTCCGAATTTTATCATCAGTACTAGCATAAACAAAAATGCACCACTAGTTACCAGATTCATTGTCATCATTCAACAGAAGTTCAATGGTAAAAGGGGTGAATAAAACATTCAAAACCTTAGTGGTATTTTTCCAAAAAACAGCTAGCCCACCAGCTTTACCAACAGGTTCTACTAAAACCATTTCCTCATACCCTATTTTCCTTCTAAACCCGTTCAAAAACTTTTTTTGATTTTTTGTTTCACATAAAAAAATAATGTCAGGGGAGTGGAGGTGGATTACCTCCTTAAGACAGGGAATAGTCAAGGAGCTCCCTGCCCCTCGACAATTCCACGCCGCAACTATCATGTGGACTTGGGAGACCAATTAAGGCTGGCCTCCATGACCTCAGAATTTGGTTCCCATTTGCAATCTTGCTTCCATTTAACTCTTTTAGCTAAGCCCCCATCAATTTGCATATGGTTGGCTTCTTCCTCCTCCTCTGGTAATCTCCTCTTTGCAGCTACTGTTGTAGTTTCAATGTTCATGTCCATATCTGATAGTGGGAGCCTACCCAGCAGACCTTGTAGTCCTTTACCCTCTTTCCTGGCTACCTTAAATTGCTTCCTACCTTTATGTCCCATCTCTCTACCTGCTGGTATTAGACTGCTTACCCCTTGGTTTGCAGCTGAATGATCTCCAGGAGAATGTCCGAGAGAGGTGTTATTTCCTCCTTCCTCGTTAGTTTCAACTAAAATGTCCATCTAATCCTCCAGGCCCTGTTTGAAATCCTGCTTATATTGGGGACATTTTGGAGTCAAGCTACAAATTGGGCCTGGCCTTAAAATACTTTTGACTTCCCCTTGAACCCACTTGCCGCCTTCTTGTTTTGTTGTGTTTTCAGAGGTGGGCTCACTTACTTTCTTTTCCGCCGCGCCCAAATTTGAATTTTGATCATGGATTTTTTGAGCCCGCTCTTTGCCTGACAAGACTGTGTCATCTTCCCTCTCTTTCCTGACAATCTTCAGTTCGTCAATGTCAGTTCTACTGGCTCCCAGCCCCCTTGACTGGTGAACTATGTATTCTCCTTCGAACAGTAATTTCTGTGCAACCGCATTCATCGATTCTTTTGGATCTCTAGGGGTATCAGACCGATTCTCTGTTCTCTTTTTTGGGGATGCTCCCTTGGCTTGAGCTCTCATCCAAGGTCCAAATTGAGGTTTGGAATTGCCCCTGGTTGTCCCTGATTTGTGCCTGCAAGATTTGTCACTGTGCCCAATTAATCCACATCCATAGCAGAAATCCGGGCACTTTTCATACCTGAACTCTACCCAGATGCTCTGACCACCTAAATTCACCACCGTTCCTCTCAACAGTGGAAGGGATGTATTAATCACCACTTTCAGCTTTATATGTCTCCCTTCTTTACTTCCACCCATTGGGATAATAATATCCTCCACATCTTCAAATATACCACCAATCTTAACCCCTATCTCCTTTGTGATCCAATGTATTGGCAGGTTCCATAGTTGAACCCAGATGTGGGGTTTTTGGAATGCCTCCATCTGGCGATCAATGCCTTCCTCCCACGGCTTGATGTTGAGGAGCTGGTTGTCAATTGTGTATGGTCTTCCACTCAGTATCTTTTCCATATCCATCACATCAGAGAAATTAAACTGAAATAGATTTGCTCCCAGCTCCACAGCCACCAAATTCCTTGGGTAACCCCACACTTGATTGACAAAGTTCTTCACTCCTGTGAAGTTGGTGATCCTTTCCCCCATTATTCTTCCAAAGAGACTTTTCCTGCATTCTTTCTTACCTATATCCACATCGACCCCGTCCAAGCTAATTCCTGAGCTTTCTCTGTTGGATAAATCAAATCTATCAAACACTTCCGCAAGTTCTTCCGCCATGATTTTGTTGTGATATTCAATTGTATTCCAGGCACCTCACTCGATGAATTGCTACGTTACCGACCTGCGCAGGGAAAATAAAATCAAGATGCTGGGTCAGGCATATACCCCCTAACCCCAGAGCCAAGAAAGTAAGAAATTAAAAAAAATTTAAAAGCAGAGAGTTTAAGACATTTTCAGAAATAGAAGATTTGTTTTGTTTTGTTTTTTGTTTTTTGTTTTTTTCCAAAGATCAGCTTCAATAAAAGGAGAAAGAGAAGATTTGTTTGAAACTGGAAGAACTACTGAAAAGCTACAAAGGAGGGACCGATGAGAGTTGGGTTTAAGTGTTCTAAAGAGTATTTCTACTCCCACTGAAGAGGAGGCAAAGCTCTCATCGTAGAGAGGGAAGCTCTCAAAAAGAGAGGGGTGTCATTAGTTGCATTCAATGTGTTCTTCAGTATGCAAAAGATGGATACCATTGAAAGATCAATTATTGATATACACAGACAACAGCTTTTATCTAATAATACTCTTTACGTGAACGAGCTGAGGACTTGCCCTCCATTCAACGTCAGATCCGCTAATCGGACAAATTGTTCCTTGCATGTGGCATTGTGCAATTGAAACCATATGGCACATAAATATGGCATAAACAAAGGTAAATTGACAGTTTACATTAGAAAATTTATTCTGCAGATAAGCGTGCAACACAAAAGACATAGTAAAATAGATATCGGCTCAATACACTCTTAGCTGCTCCAACAAATATTACTAACCAAGGAAAAGAAAAGGAAAAAGAAAGAGGCTCCCTTGTGAATGTTTCAGTTATTAACTGCTGTTTTTGCTTAAGGGAAAATTTCAGAAATCTCCCTCGAGGTTTTTAACAATTTCATTTAACTCCCTCAGGGTTTTAAAAATTATACATACATCCCTTATCATTTAAAATGATAATATTGCCCTTAAATATTTTAATGAAGTTTCCTTGTTGAGTATGCTTATATTTAGAATGATTTTTAAAATTATTTTTCATTATTTTTCATTATTTTTCCTTCTTATTCCTTCTTTTTAAAATTTTTTATCAATAAAACTATAGAACTGACATTATTACCTCTAATTACTATTGTAATCAAAATGTTAAACTAGTGATTTTTTTATGAGTTAACTTATATGTAATCCAATGTTTTTGCTAATTTTTTTCTATTTTTTATATTAAAATTAACAATAAATCAAAAGGAAATGGTCCAAAATCGCTACTAAATTATGATAATCCCACTACTCGAAAAATTCATAAACTCTAAATGAATCATTTTAATATTTTCTTTTCTATCTTATAAATCTAAATCCATAATAAAATACCATCAAAAGTATTATATCATAGTGATAAAATTATTGTTATAGTTATTTTATCAAATAATAGGTATGGACATAAAAAAATTTGACCCCTTTTTCATTATAATTGTACAGGGAAATAAGTTAAAACTAATTACATAAGGACACTTTTGGGTGTTCATTTAAAAATTTGACCAAGGCAATATTGTTTTAAGATTTTGTTACTAAAACTATCAATTCAAAGAAGTAAGTGTAATTCATCAAACTTGAGGGGAGATCAATGAAATTGTCAGAAACCTTTCTGAAATTATCCCTTTGCTTAATGGATAGCGTAGAATATGTGGAACATTCAAGAAATAAGTTGAATTGGACAACTTTTCAACGATTAAAGAAAAAGCAACATCAATGATTAAGTATAGTGCATGTCATCGTCATAGCCCTTTCCTTTTGGAAAGAGAGTTGGTTAAGTTTGGATGTGATCTTTTGATGCAAATTCTTCATCACAATAAGAGCTTTGGATTTTGATGACAAAGCAATTTGGCACCACGCCATCAGTATTAATTTTCTACGTTAATTAGGTAAAAGATAGTGTGTCACTTTAAATGTGTTAAACGTGATGCTGTTGATGGTTCAAATATATTTAATTTGAATTTGTATCAACGAGATTATTTGTGAGACAGAACTTTGAATGATTTATATAATATTTTTAATGCTTTAATACGTTAGTACTTTAGAGTTTATGTTTGTTGTGTTAATATGTACACTATATGCTACAATTGAAATTGACAATTGCAAAAGCTTCAGATTTGCAACTGTGAATGTAAAGTAGCTTTTTGTTCATTTTTTCTTGAACTAACTCGAGATCGTGTATGCAGCTATAAATTTGAGGTGAAAATACTCCAATTATGGTTTTATTTTGTTTCCTCATAAATTCGGTGTGATCAATGCCCAAAGCAATAATTTTTTTGGTGATTTAATCTCCAGTCACTACCAAATATCAAGATGTATCTTGCGATCGTAAGTTACTTATGATCATACTTTTTCAAAATACCTATCAACATTGCTATCGTATCGACAATAGAATTTGAACATGCTACATTTTGTAAGAAAGTGATTGGTTCTTGCTAGTTGAGTCAGCATGTGTTCCCATACCCCTAACAACTCTATATATAAGACTGCGAGGGTAGAAATAAACCCCGAAGAACACTTTAGAGCCAAGCCATATGAATGCCCATTGAAGAAGTGCTAGAAGAAACATGTTCAAGGTTTTAGCTTCTTTACTGCTGTTCCTGGTGTTCTACTGCAGAACAACCTTGGGAGAATTGAGCAGTAATTGTCCTCAGAGATCGTGTAATGGATCAATCGCAGCTGGCCCTTCTCCAACTCCTTCATCGGGGTCACCACAACTCCCCCAAGAAGAGGGTAATGATTGGAAGAGTACTACACAAAGTTCTCGGAATTTGTTAATTGACAAATGTTCTTTTTTACTTTTTCAAAGTCAATTAATTAATTATAATGCATGTGTAAGAATTCAAAATTAAGTAAACTTAAGTAGAATGTCCTTCACCTGAAAAGAAAAATAGTTGAATGCTCTTTTCCTAAAAAATTAAGCAAATTTTAAGTTTAATACTAAAGATAACAGCTTTTTGTTGTATAAATGAGCGTTAACTGAATTAAGCATGCGCCTTGCAAGAAGAGTTAACTTCATTTTGGCCCTAAAAATTAACAAAAAAAATTTCAGTTCAGTCCCTCATAATGAAAATTTAAAATTTGACTCCAAACAAGAAATTTGTTCACGTCAATCCAAGAATGAAAATTTGTTTAAATTTCATCATTTTATCGAAAATATGATAAGTGAAATTACTAATTTGAGTTCCCTACAAATTTTATTTTCCCAGCTAAATTTGGAGGGCAAAATTGAAATTATTTTCACTTTTAAGTGATGTATTGAAATCTGTTAGTAATTTTGTTACTTTTTTATACACGCTAAATATATGGCATATGGAAATTTGCTTCCTGCTGGTGCGCATAGCATTCAATATATAATAAAAAGCGCTTTTCCCTTTGATTATAATTATTTCAATTCTGGTATCATCTTTTCTTTTATGCTTATTATAAGAAACAATTGCTTATTCCACTCTTTCTTAAAAACGTTACAAAGTGTCCATTTGATTAGTTCACTCTTTTGCCAGTGGATGCTGTAAACGCTCTGCTTGACCTTGCGCCTACAAGTCAGAGGTTAGTGAATCACATTTCGGCCACTGACTGCAATTCAACAACGTTTAGGTCCTTTATAGAATGCAGCTGCAACAACAGTACGAATACGTGCTGGGTGACTACAATGTATGTTTTCTCTTACTTGTATCTATTTTACTCTTTCATCTGAGCTTTGACATTTCATAACAAATATTATAGGGTTTTCGGAAAATTTTCTTTTAGCAAGGCAACGCTGTAGTTTTTTTCTTTCTTTTTTTTTTTTCATTCATAGACATTTGACTAAAATAAAATAAAAGTTACAGGAAAATTACCACCGCCCACAGTCCCCGCCCTATCAACCCTGTCCAACCCCGCAAAAAATCCCTAAAGCTCTCCCATGAGATCTTTCTCCCTTATTCACGACCAGATCGACCAGATACCTCGATCTGGTCTTGACTAGATCGAGGAGGGTAGGGGAGGGCCAGGGGGTGGGGGGAAGGGGAGGGGAGGAGGAAGAGGGAAGGAGAAGAGGGGAGGAAGAAGAGGGAGGGAGCGGTGGTGGTTGTGAGTGGCAGTATTAATTTTTCAAAACTATTCTAAAAATATTTTAATTTTAAAAGGTATATCAAAATATATTCCAAAAACATCATATAAAACATGTATAGTAAAAGTTTTTCGTATACACTGCTATAGTAAAATATTTCAAAAATATCTCAAAAGTAGTTAATCCAAACGGAATTGTGCTTCACAACATGAGTACCTTTACTATAATATTGCTGAG
Organism: Coffea arabica; assembly: GCF_036785885.1. Lineage (NCBI taxonomy): Eukaryota > Viridiplantae > Streptophyta > Magnoliopsida > Gentianales > Rubiaceae > Coffea > Coffea arabica. The sequence goes on from NC_092323.1 coordinate 43,797,658, forward strand.
GCTAGTTACGTAATGTCAACACTAAAGATTTGGGTAAAAATATATTTTTTCCTTCAAAAAAATTTCTGTAATTTTCTTGAGGAATGAAATTTGGGTTGGAAGGAAACTATTAGAGAAGAGTGTTAAAGTTTATTTTTGTATCTAAGATAGGGACTTTTAAAAAAAGTCCTCTTCTCTTAGTGGTTATAAATACGATAGGCTTAAATAAATTCAAAGATGCTAAGGTGCCATTGACGAGCACGGAGTATACATATAATAATTAACTCATTTCACAGTCAAGTTTTACCGTTATAACATCCTAAACTAAAGGAAGATTGTCAATTACTGGCACTACTAAGCACCTCTATTATTTAGACGACCAACAAATTAAAGCAAATAAAAATATGTTAAACTTGTGCAAGAAAATAGAAAATGAAAGTTTCTTAGGTTATGATATCCCTAACTACTCATGCAAGTGCTATTTTTGGGTCATTGAGTACTACTATCTTGGTTAGTTACGGTGTAATTTTCTAATATATGTGAAACCTACTCTAATAGTGGATCAACTATACTTGTAATTAAGACATACCTACTCTCGTGATTATGAAATTAGCTACAAGTTTATTTTATGTAATTACTAAAACCACAAAGGTGCATCTCTACTCTTGTGAGTATACTCCCTAGGTTTAGCACTTCTTAAACTAGTGTTAAATCTCAATTTTCATTGAAGAAACAATACCTTTAGATAATCACAAATAATGTTACCAAGTTAATCATGATTTAAGGAACAAAAGTGCCAAATAACTTGCTCAAAATAAAGGCATCAAATAGCCAAAAAAATAAGCACTAAACAATCATAGAAAGTTTAATTAAAACCCAAGGCATAAACTTTAGAAAAACATAATAAACATAAAATCCAAACTTGTATAATAACTAAACAATAAAATCAAATACAAAAGATAAAGAGTTTGGAAAGAAATGTAACCTTTGTCACATGAGTTCATCTCCTTCGTCTTCGTCTCCTTTTTCATCTTTGCCTAGCTAATAAACAAGAAGCATAAACTAACTAGTTAAATTATCCTATATTATACTAAGGTAACACTCAAAAATGTAAGAGCTACATTTTAGTTGTATTTCTTACCCTCTCCAAACTCTTTTGATTCTTGCAACTCCATGGCTATTTATAGATGAATTTAGTCAAGAAATGAGGCTTCAAACATCACTTTTACAGTTGTAAAATAGTTGTCACACATCCATTTATACCAATGAATTATTGGAGGAAAAAACAAGTTGTGCAAGTGAAGAGCCATAATTTCTGACCAGAATCTGGCCAAATATCCGTTCAGAAACTGGCCGGATTGTTTGGCTGAATTTCTCCCCTGCTTTGCTTCTCAATTTATGTTCAGTCTTCCATGTTGTTCTAATTTTGCATCAATTTCAACTAAACCTTTCTTGATGATAGAAGCTGAATTAACTCTTGACCAAAACATAACACTTGTATCCCTTTGAGTTAGCTTTCCAATGCATCAAAAATCACCTCATTTGAATTTGTGTAGGCTACAAAATGACTGAAATACCCTTAACTGCTCAATGCCATGTTGCAGTTTTGACCATAGAAGTTGGCTACTGTAATTCGGCTTTTCGATCTAGAAAACCTTTAAACTGGATTTAGATATCTTCATAGGAATTGTAGATCTATCTCTTATCTTTAAAATGGTTCAAGAATCATCTCAATCTGATCATTGTATCTCTAGTTATAGCCAAAATACAAAAATATGTCAAAGCTGTCAACTTTCCTTTTTCATCCAAATAATGTCTATTTCCAAGTCCTCTAAAAATTATGAATAAAATACAAGTAAAAAGGGACATAAACCTCATTTAAACACTTAAGAGCATTTTAAACTAATTATAGCCAAAATAATTAATTTCCTTCTTATAGCATTGCAAAAGTGACTGAAAATAATATAAAATGTAATTTTCATGTAGCTCAAAATAGTCACTTATCAGCCATCAAGAAAGACGTTTGGAGAAGCCCTAGGCCCTAATTTGAAAACGGCTTTAGGTTAAGCACCAAATTATGAGAATTAGTTTTAGTATGCTATTTTGAATCTTTGGGTCGTTGAGCCTTTTCTAATATTTTGGCTTCTCTTGTGATCTTGAGTATAGATAAATCTTATATATACTGATAGTGTATAAAACTATCACCATTCGATCCATTACATATGCGTAAAAATTTCAAATTTTGCATAGTTGCTATTAATCTAATCTAACAATATATCTACTATTAGTATAGGAAAGATTAATCCTTTAATTATTTGTGCTTTTGGCCTTATGAACACTTTCTCCTAAATTAATTGATTGTTACTATCTCGACTAGTTATTGCTTAATTTCTTAATGGGAAAATTTACCCCTGTTTATATATATATAAAATGGGAAAAGTTAGTCATTGGCATGTTATAACCATGAGTGCAAGATAAAAAATTATAACTTGTATCATTAGTGTTGATAGCCTATATTAGAACTTGTACAAGATATGGAATTAAGATAGAAAAGTGTTAATATTACCTCTCGCAAACTTCTTTTTGACTTGTCAATCTTCATAAAGTAATTTATTGACAATTATTTCATAAAGTAACATGTAACGTACTCCCACACTAGTTCGACCAAAGAAAGACATAATCACGATAACAACACATGATAAGGTTGCAAGATAGTATCCTTCTTATTAGTTGTAGTTATTTCATTTTGATCTTTGTAATCAGTGAGATTCTAATAAATAATGTATCAACTACTGATTTGCAGTGATCTCCATAATTTCAAGTTAAGGGGTCGAATACCTGAGAAAATTGGAAATCTTGCTTATTTGGAATCACTGTAAGCAAGTCTAAATCACTTTCAATCTAGCATTATTTGTTGGTTAATTTATGATTGATTCAATTTTTATTCACCTACTACTTGGTATGCAATTGATAATTGCTATGGCTAATTTACATAGAATTGAAATACTCCTCCATGAACCTATACTAAGTAGTAGACATTTATTTGTTAGTATCAATATTGTGAACCTCTTGTAAGTCGCAACTCTGGATTTTTATGAATTCTTGTTGGTTTTTTTCTTCTTTTTTGCAGAACTAGTATGAGATATTTAGTCATAGAGGAAATCGCATAACAAAGAAATTAACTATCGACAGCTGACCACTAAGCTTGTGCTGACTCATGCATTCGCGTACTATTTAGTGCTAACTAGCTTTAGGCCCAGCGCATTGCACGGGATCACAATTTTTTAAATCAATCTAAAACTTAGGTTATGTTATTAGAGATTACATTCGTAGAAAATCTTTTGGAATCCTTACAATGAAATGTCATTTAAGGAGGCGCAGTTTGAGATCTTAGTATGAATGTATAACTATTAATTTTTGCCTTATGGTTCTAATCTTCTTGAAGCACAAGATGTAGATTCGATTGCAGGTCAAGGTTTCAAACATCTGCACCTACAGTAACCCCATTGGTTCAGTTGAGCCCTCCTCTAGATTGATTAAGATAGATGTATGAATAGTGTAAGAGTTGATGATTAAAAGAATAAAAGTTTTAATCTTCTAAATATTTCTTTTCGAACTAATTAATCTTTAAAATGTATTGCAATACAATGAAGATGAAGGTCTTAAATTGAAAATCACAAAACTACAAATTTTGCAACTTACTTAAACCAATGTTTGATCAAATTGAAAATGTTTAACATTCGATCAATTATTTGTATCTAAGAAGAAAATTAAATTACACAAATTTTTATAAGTTAGTTTAACTAAACTATTTTCTCTACCTAAAATGTCGGCGTTTAGACATTTGAATGAAACTAAGAAGTAACCAATTAGGCAACATCATCAAATCTATTTTGGCATAAAAGCAATTAAAAAACTGAGAAAATAACATATGAATTGCTCATTGGAAGGCTAATAGAGGAAATAGATTGGAGAATAATATAGTAGTTGAGTAAAACCACGTAATGTGCTTTCCACTAGAAGGCTTAAAGAAGAAATGAATTGGAGAACTTCTATTAGCTAACAAAACGAATACGTGTATTAACAAAAAGCACGTTTTTCTACCAGTTTTACCAAAAAACTTCGAAATGAGCAGAAAAATGGAAGGGGGCACACTACTGCATGTTGCATTCTTGAAACTATATTTTTGGTGTCACCTAGCTAAATTTATGTTTCACCTTTGCACTGATGTGAGGGATGGTTTGAATTTTGACTTAAAATCTTGTCGTGCAGTCTATGTTTTGGTAGCTTGTGAGTTATATTTCCATCTCTTGGCCAGTTGGCCTTCTTGAAAGGAATACTTAGAAATCACACAAATATTGGAAGACTGTTCTTAGTATTCAAATGGTATCTAATTTTGGTTGACACGTTTATGGTGCAGTAACTATTGTGTTTGCCTTTTATCCTACAAAGATTGTAATTTTTTTAAAAAAGAAAAGTAAATATTGTGAATGGATGCTATCTTTCCTAAATCTTTTTGCCATTTTAACTGTCATTCTCTTGATGTATTTTTTTTTTTTTTTTGGGTTCTCTTTCATGGAGGAATATTTAAAATTGCTCCAAAATTTTTTTCCGTACTTCTTTAAGGTGTGCAGATGCATATTCACTTTAGATTTGGAGGTTAATATGTATATCTTGATGTGATTTTTCAGAGACCTTTCCGGAAACCTTCTTAACGGACAAATTCCTGAATCTTTTCGAAATTTGTCGAGGATATCTGAAATGTGAGTAGGAGATATCTGACTCATGTGATATTTCAATTTTAGAGATGAGTTTGCAGGTCTAATTTTGATGTTTCAGAGACCTCTCCTCCAATCATCTCAGTGGAACAATTCCTAATTTTTTTCAAAATTTGTCGCAGATATCTGAAATGTAAGTAACTCATTTAAACTTACTGGCTTTTCTTATTTCTTTTTCTCTTTCAACAGTTGCTACTTTGTTAACTGCTCACGAAATGCAATTCTGTTGTCTTGTTTTGTTATGAATGACAGTCGTCTCTACGCCAATTACTTGGGAGGTGCTGTTCCAATTTTCTTTTCTGAGATGAAGAACTTGGCATTCTTGTAAGTCAGCATAGCAGTATTTCGTGTCTATTTCCATAACCGGCTTGTTAGAATTTTACTGCTCTGCATAAAACGAAAGAAATTTCTGAATCAGGATAAAGAAAATCAGATTTATCCACAACCCATGAGTTTCTTTTTTAGGTGGTTCTTCCATTTTATATTTGCTCATGAGCTCATAATCAAGAAGCAGAAATATTGGACAAAATGTCACAAACCGAGAATAGTTGAGATATCAATAAAGCAATTTGATAACAACTCCATTTAAAAATTAAATGACCAACTCGAACTCATATGTAAACTACATAGATAAAGTGCTTTTAGATATTAATTGTTGTAATTAAGAAGAGATATTATATACATGTAAACACTAATAGAAAATTTTATTTTATTTTGTTGTACTATTACAAAAATATATTATGTTGTCAAAGACAAAACTAAATTATTTCATTTAGTTTAAAGCAAGAGCATCGTTTTTTATTATTTTATTTTTGTCCAAAAGAATCCAACAATTGTCATATGGTGATAACCTTTTTTTTTTTAGCAAAAGAATAGCCATTTTGTTGATGTATTAGTAAGCCTTACAAGGGAGCATCACCTCCAATTACATCAGAAAGCGTCACTAGTGAGAACTCACTATACTACTCGATGCAAATATAAATTTACTGAGAACTGCACAGACAGAGCTACTCCTACAACTAACTTTGTAAACATTCAAAGGATAGACCCCATGCAGTGAAACAGCTGAGTGTTGAAATAACTTCCTATTCCTTTCATGCCACAAATGCCAAACTGTTAGAGCCAATGCTAATCTTCTAAGTTTTACAGCAAACAAATCAGATCCAGCATGTTGAAACCACCAATCAATCTCCTGTCTCCAAGGCAAAGAACTTCAATATAACAGACATAGGCTCTGTATCTTGTCCCAAACGCCACTAGAGAAATTGTGTTCAAAGAAAATGTGTTCTGAGGATTCATTTTGTTGATCACAAAGTATACATTCTGGAGGCACCTTAGATATAACCCATTTAATAAGTCGATCCTTAGTCAGCAGCTCTGTTGTATCATCGTCCATTAAGATAAAAGCATATTTAGTTTAGGTACAAAACCTTTTTCCATACTGATGAGTACCCTGCTACTTCTTCCCTTGCTGATATAGTGTTAGCTTTAACAGAAAACTCTCCTGATGCAGAATCATTCCATCTCTCATTATCTTCCCTATGCATCTGCTGCAGTAAGAAGACTGGATTTGCACTTTTAGAATCCTGCACCCGCGAGTTAAAATCTCCTCCCCTTTGGCGAAAGCCAGTACCATTCTCACAAAATCCTTGACCCTGGCCATAGTAGATAGTCTCAAATCTTTAAGGAGTGTAAATATAAAGAAGGGTATGCCAGTTATCAAACCAAAAGGATGAATGATCACCATTACCTACATCAATACTAATCAGAGATTGAGCTATAGATCTAAGCTGCAACAGTTTCCTCCAACACCATGAGCAATCTCCAGAATCTTTATCTCCACAAGATACAACCTTTCAGAATGACAGAGTGAATCTATTGTACCCAGAGAAATTCTTTCCTTTTGCAAATATTCCAAATTAACTTCAAAATGAAATGCTTTTTCCAGTGAGTAATGTTTTGTATCCCCAGTCCACCTTGCTTCTTTGGTATACATGCATCTGACATTTCACCTTGGCAGCATAATCAGTTTTAACTTCTCCAGTCCAAAGAAAAGAGGCTTATAGACCATCAAATTTCTTAATCATGGTTTTCGGGAAAATGAAAACACTCATCGAGTATAGATAAATGGCACTCAGAACAGACTGAATAAGCTGGATCCCGGCCTCATAAGAAAGCTTAATTGCTGCCGTACTGTGGATTTTCTGTTTAATAAACATTGGTTGACAATCCTTGTAGCTGAGTTTAGTAAATTTAGTGGAAAGCCCAAGTATTTGACTAGTAAATCAGCCCTTAGCATTCCAAGTAAATCACAGAATTTAAAAGGATCAATTGGACTCTATATATTATTGCATTTTAATATGGCACTAATTAAAAGAAATAAAATGCTCCAATTGATTACATTTTAATAGTATTGGTAATTAGAATTAAAAATTGCTCATTAAAAACTATTTACCTACCCTTGGACTCCATCTCAAATTATTATACGTATCAAAATTTTTTGATTGAAGTATGAAAATTTTCTCATTAGTCATTAGTTGAGATTGTTAAAAAAAAAAATCAATTTCAAAAAATAAATACTCTCTAGAAAATGGAGAAATAAGGACAAGAAAACTCATATTCATCTGTATATCTTCATACAAATATCGCGAGTAAAATTTACAATTATGTACTTTTTACCAATATCAAGAATTTTTCATGTTACACCCAATGGAAATTCAATATACAAAAAATGATGACACCTTTATAACTGAAATAGCAGTATTAAACTAGAAAAAAGAAATCTAAAATAGCACCATACGTATCACTGTTATCATTAATAGCAACCGATCGAAACAAGAAAAACTGAAAAAAAAATTTTGAAACCTATTTATAAAATGACATAAAATCAATAGCAAATGAATTAAAAAGCTAGAATACAATTCAAATAATACCAAAGACAACATCCATATCACTAATATCCAAGAGAAGACAAACATTGTTATTTACAATAATATGGTAATGCTTCATTTGTATTGGTTTGAGCAAACCAAATCCATCCATCAAGTCAGAAACTATTTCCAATAAAATAAGAATTATAATAACAGTAAATTTGAAATGGAGAATGATAAATTCAAAATGATATCCAAATTTGCTTTTGGTGATGTCCAAAATACCCTTATTTTTCTAATGATTAGATATATTTATTGTATTGCAATATTAGTGAATAATAGAAGCAGTTAAGAAATGAAAAACTTTAAAATTAATTAAATTTCATTTATGGTGACAATTGTAATTAGATAGATTTAGTGCATTCCAATAATTGATAATAATGATAGCGGTTATGGATTAAAAGTTGGCAATTAAAAACTAAAACATATATAAAGTATGAATGTTGGTTTTAGGGAGTTATGGATTAAAAGTATGATAGCGGTTATGGATTAAAAGTTGGCAATTAAAAACTAAAAAATAATGATATCCAAATTTGTTTTTGGTGATGTCCAAAATACCGTTATTTTTCTAATGATTAGACATATTTATTGTATTGCAATATTAGTGAATAATGGAAGCAGTTATGAAATGAAAAATTTTTAAATTAATTAAATTTCATTTATGGTGACAATTGTAATTAGATAGATTTAGTGCATTCCAATAATTGATAATAATGATAACGGTTATGGATTAAAAGTTGGCAATTAAAAACTAAAACATATAAAAAGTATGAATGTTGGTTTTAGGAAGTGCAAGTGTAAGCACTTTTTTATCTTCATTTTTGTTATCCCTAAATTACCCTCATGTCTTTTAATTAGAATTATTACATTTTAATATGGCACTAATTAAAAGAAATAAAACACTCCAATTGATTACATTTTAATAGTGTTGGTAATTAGAATTAAAAATTGCTTATTAAAAACTATTTACCTACCCTTGGACTCCATCTCAAATTATTATACGTATCAAAATTTTTTGATTGAAGTATGAAAAATTTCTCATTAGTCATTAGTTGAGATTGTTAAAAAAGAATCAATTTCAAAAAATAAATACTCTCTAGAAAATGGAGAAACAAAGACAAGAAAACCCTTATTCATCTATATATCTTTATACAAATATCGCGAGTAAATTTTACAATTATGTACTTTTTACCAATATCAAGAATTTTTCATGTTACACCCAATGGAAATTCAATACACAAAAAATGATGACACCTTTATAACTAAAATAGCAGTATTAAATTAGAAAAAAGAAATCTGAAATAGTACCATACGAATCACTGTTATCATTAATAGCAACCGATTGAAACAAGAAAAATTGAAAAAAATTTTGAAACTATTTATAAAATGATGTAAAGTAAATAGCAAATGAATTAAAAATCTAGAATACAATTCAAATAATACCAAAGACAACATCCATATCACTGATATCCAAGAGAAGGCAAACATTATGGATAGTTAATTATCCAAAACAATATTTCGCTTGCATCATAAACACATTTCCCAATCCACATTTTTATATTTCCAACCACCTTTTTATCTCACATACATCACATCACAAAAAATGTTACAGTACTTATTTCAAATAATACTCTATCCAAACAAACCCATTGTTATTTACAATAATATGGTAATGCTTCATTTGTATTGGTTTGAGCAAACCAAATCCATTCATCAAGTCAGAAACTATTTCCAATAATAAAATAAGAATTATAATAAGAGTAAATTTAAAATGGAGAATGATAAATTCGAAATGATATCCAAATTTTTTTTTGGTGATGTCCAAAACACCCTTATTTTTTTTTTTTTTTTTTTTTTAGAACGGTTAAACCCCAATTTAATCCACAAACATGTCATGAACACATCTAATCATTATCTTCTACCTATCAAAGTCCCACCCTGCTGAATGTTGAGCTTCAGAGATCTCAGAAAGAGCACAAACAAATGCCAATTGTAACTGAAAGTCATAGAACACCTTCAGCACATATTACACACCTAATCAACTTAAAAATAGGCCTAGCAGACCAGAAACAATAAAAAAGCCAAAGAAAGCTTAGGATATGCTTTGAACAAAGAAACTCAAAGCATTTGTAGAAACTATAAACCACAAATGAAGGAAACAACAGAACATTTACCGAAAAGGTTCTTCAATCAAATTAAAGTTTCAATTTTGTGACTTCGAATCAAATGAAATTCGTTCGAGACCTACAACGAAACAGTCATAAGGATAATAACAATACCAAAATTGATTAAAACACCACCATCTTTAATTAAGCTACTAATTAAACCAAAAGTTGTTTTTTTTTTTGAGGGGGGAGGGTAAAAAGCTCGAGACAAATACAGGTAACATGATGGTGACGGCGGACGCAGAAAATTTAAAAGCCGAGCTTGGTACGGCGCCAGTGGCGGCGCTTGGCATTGTAGCGGATGGTGTTGTCAGTGCGCATGCGGATCCAATAAGGGATGGGCCTGTTCTGCCTCTGCTTCTTCGCCAGCTTCTTCTTTATCATGAAGGTCTTGTGGGACGGCATCTTCGGTTGCTGGAAGTTGAAGGAGAGCTCCGGCGGGAGGATGGTTTGGCTTCGGAATAGCTGCAGAGAGGCCGAAAGCGAGGCGGCCGAAAAAAACACCCTTATTTTTCTAATGATTAGATATATTTATTGTATTGCAATATTAGTGAATAATGGAAGCGGTTATGAAATGAAAAACTTTAAAATTAATTAAATTTCATTTACGGTGACAATTGTAATTAGATAGATTTAGTGTATTCCAATAATTGATAATAATGATAGCGGTTATGGATTAAAAGTTGGCAATTAAAAACTAAAACACTGCAATATACAAAAACTTAATATTAAAATTATTAATTGGCCACAATTCTCATTCCAATTACATGATCATCAAAAAAATAATACTAAAATAAAAAATATTGTGCTCATATGAAACAAGTAGATTTGTTGCTTTTGTTTCGCATTGTATTGTGCTAAAAACATGAATAAAAGACAAGGAATAAAGAAAATTCCAACTATCTCTATCTATAAATTTTCAATTGTTAGAATATATAAGCCAAAAAAACTTGACATGGTGGATCATCTATACTCCATTATTGATAGAAATAGAATTGACATAATACAAAGAATTCAAATTACATGTATGTTTATTTTCCTAACTTAATTATATTCTTCGTTTATAAAAATTGTGATGATTGTGGTTTATATGCAATAGAATCATGAATATACAATAATTTTGGTAAAACATGATAATTAAATTTGATATGTTAGAGTTCAAGCTATAAATCAAAAAGTGTTTGGTTCATGATTTCAAATTTAATCCTATGGGATACGTCAACTACATTGGAATGTTTTCTGTCTCTTTTCATTTAATAAAATTTTTAAAAGTAACTAGCTTAAAAAATAAATAATATAAAAGTACTATATTATGATGTTAGTGATCAAAATTTCAAAAAAAAATTTAGTATCTAAAGAATAATATATTTTAAGATATTATAATCACGTGCAAAGCACGTGAACTATTACTAGTATATATAAACACACACACTTAAATAAAGACTCAAATAAAAGGACTCAAATATAAAAGGACACAAATAAAGACTTAACTTAGTGGTAAAACTTAGTGGTAAAGTCGTCCAAGGTTTAAATCTCGTCAAAATCATTTGTATACAAAATACAAAGACTCGTATCCTTGAGAAAAAAACTGGCTAAGTTCCCGATTGAACCAATGGGTCAGATGAATTTGATTGGATCAATTCTTTATTCAGTTAAATTAAGGACCCGGCCTGACTACAGTTTACCACGTCTGAGTATTTCAACCGTCGGGCCAAACCAAATTTGATTTTTTTTTTTTAAGAAACGTTAGATAATTTCATTGATATGTTGTAAACTATATAATTGTTGAGCAAAGGCCCAAATTGACTTTACAAGTGCATCTTGGCACTAAGAATGTAGCCACTCTTCATCAAAAGAAATGCTTAATGCATGCATAATGACTAAATCAACCCTTTCCTCCGTTAAGTTGGTGGACAAAATGAATGAGCATTCCGTAAATATTGAGCACAAATTTCTCATGTTCACCAAGTGAGAGTACATTGCCATGTCTTTGGAATTACTGGTTTGGATCATTTTCAGCAACTGTTTTGGTTTAATCTTGATCTGAATCTTCCTCCATTCCTTATCTCTTGCCTTACATAATAATGCTAATTTAACAGCCACTGCTTGGTGCCTGAGTTTGTTACCATCAGTAGCTTCTTTGAGTGCCCACTGATCAATAATTTGTTTGTTATCATCCTCTACTACTATTCCAATCCCCATGTCCCAGCCTCCCATCCTCTAGTGTACTGCAATCATTAGATGAATGGTGTTGGCACCCTCCTTCCTCTGTACCTGTAGTTCAATTGCTTTTGGTGTTTCCAGCATGTTCATTCTTTTCTCTTGATCCTTAGTTTCTTTGTATTCCATCCATTCATTCTATGTCTTCTATACTATCTTCAATGGATGTTGCTGTACATTGTTGAAAATTCTATCGTTTCTTGCTTTCCAAATCTGCCATAGGATATTAGCTGTTAAGGCTATGTGTTCCATACCCTCACTTCTGCACCTGGCTTCTGTCAGTGAGCTCCACCACTTCTTAAAGTCTCCTCTCTGGTCTTCAATTCCATCCCAATGTAATGGAGCTAGATGCCATGTTTCTCCTCTCTAGCCAAACCAAATTTGATAACTATGCTCAAAATTGTAGTATTCCAGTCAAAAAGAACTTTTGAAAGAGGACTCATTAGAAACGTAAATTCTTTGCTATTTCTTTTCATGCCGCTTATAGACTTTTCCCTCAATCTAAGTATAACAATTATTGTTAGGAAATTGGTTTAATTTCTTTTAGGCAGGTTTCTTGTTTTGTATGAAAATAAAATGTTTCTTAATTGATTTTAGTTACTTGAAGTAGTAGCCAAGGAATTTCCTATTTTGTTTAGAATTAGAAGTTATTTCTTATTCTATACAAGTCTAGAAATAAGAATTGATTTCCTATTATTATTGGGACTTTTGACCAAATAATATTCCCTATAAATAAATAGGTTAGCATACTATACAAGGGACACACAGAGACACACAAAAGATGACATGTAACCTTATACGTGGGTGGTGAGAGAGGGTTCTTAGGAAATGAGATATGGTATACAAGGGTTGGATTTGGGTTCAAGTTATATTCTTATATAGGGTTTTGCTCTCATAATAAAAAATGAGTTTCTCTCTGTGAACGTAGACTCAATGGTGGAGTCGAACCACGTTAAATATTATGTGTCATTTATCTTTCATGCCTGTAGCCTGTTTATCATTAAATTGTTGTATATTTGATATCTCAATAATTGTGTGTTCCACGTTTGAATCCTAACAATTATGATACAAAATACTCGAGAAAAATAACAGTAACAGTTCTTGGATATAAAACTCACGTTGTGTCAATGTTTGCAAAACCGATAATGCCACGAATCTTTTCTTATAAAAGTCATAGACAAAAAAAATGAGGAAATATTTTTTTTGCATTTTTCAATCAGTTACAATGATATAATTGTTATACATATAGCTAGGGTTACAACGAGCTAAGATACATTAATCTAAACAAAATTGAAATAGTCACTAATCTAATTTAATCCCCAGTTCATATCTAATTTGAAATTCAAAGATATTTACATACATATCTTTAACCCACTCTAACATTTCTCCTCATGTTGTTGCATATATGTCACATATGCTCAACTTGTTAAGTGAATTTTAGATGTTCATGATTGATACATCCATAGCAAGTATAGTGGCAAACTAATATTCAATTTTCACAAACGAAATCCGTATCGCTTTATCTTCAAAGTTTTGTTTAATAAAGTGTTGATCAACTTCGATGTATTTGGCCCGATCACATTGAACTAAATCCATCCCCTATCAAAAGATCAAGCACATACTTTGGTTAAGATAAAAAGATGCCTTGCCTTGATCTTTTCACCTCAATGCCGAACACATATTTTAAGTTCCCCATACTTTTTAACTTGAATTCAACTGATAATTAGTTCTGGAGTTCAAAATTCTCTTATGCATCATTGCCTATGGTATTCATGTCAACGAACAGACTATTAGAATTATCAGTTTCCCAACCCATGCTTCAAGATTAAGGTAGTTATCTATGTTGCTTTATTGAAAGCCATATCTCTTTATGGCCAAACTAAATCAGCCAAACCAAGTACATGACGATTGTTTTTGTCCATACAAAGTTCTTTGTAACTTGCACACTACATTTGCTTATGGGGAAGTGGTATATCTTGGTGGAATATACACCTTCTATTTAAGACTCTATGTAGGAAAGTATTCTTGGCATCAAACTGATGCAACAACCAATTTGAATTGACTTCAAGAGAAAACAAGATTCTGACAATATTAAATATTACCACTAGTTAGAGAGTCTTCTCATAGTTAATGCCATAAGTTTTTGTATATCCCTCAGCTACAAGCTGAGCCTTAGAAATCACACTTGGAAAGGGTGGACAATTAGCTAGAGCAGCGGGTGCTGTAGCGAAACTGATTGCAAAAGAGGGTAAATCGGCCACATTAAAATTACCTTCTGGGGAGGTCCGTTTGATATCCAATATCGATTGATTGATTCACTGAGGAAACCCATTTGAGAAAACCCATTTGCATCCTGTAGTTTTCTTTTCCTCCAGTAGTGAGATTAGAGTCCATGTTTTATTCTTCTACAATGCTGACATCTCATTGTCTATAGCCTGAACCTGTTTTCGATTTACAAATGTATCTTGCACTCTATTTGGAAATTCTATTGAGGATACATTACGCACAAATGCCTCCACTAGTTCAGACAATCTATGAATCGCTGCAAATTTGGTAATAGAATTCCAATTTGGTGACTTGTCACTTATGTCTATTAGGTAATTACATATTTAACTCGCGTATCCAAATCAGTAGTAGATGAAGGTACAGTGGAAATACTTATTTCAGGGGTATTCTCATAAGAAGAAAGGCCAGACGCTAAGGAATAAGGACTTATATTAGCTGCATCATTTTCTATACCAACCACTATATCAGCATCTTGAGAGGACATATTAACAGTAGCTTCATGATGACCATCAAAAGCATCATAAAACCTAGAAGCCTTGCCACCATTAGTCACGAGTAAATTGGTCATGTCACCATTGGGCATTACCAAATCACGATACTTGGCCATGCCAATCTCAACCAATTTCACTCTTCAATTATCCTGTATCTCCTGAACTGAAGAATTGGGTAGTAATGATAAAAAAATCTCTGCTTTTAGAAAAATACTCCCTCTATCCTAGGAAGTTTGTTACTTTTTGGGCAGTGAACTATATAAGAATATTAGCGAAATAGAAGAAGTAGGCTTTCAAACTTCATATATTAGCCAACATGTTCATAACGGTAGCTTGGAGGGCAAAATGAGAAGATGGACAAAAAAACATTTGTTATTTTTGGTAAGTCACACAAATTTTGGAACAAACTAAAAAGGAATCGATGATAGTTTTAATGGGACGGAGAAAGTACCATATCTTAGTAATAGGATCCTCACACAAATAACCCTTCTAATGCATGGTATATCCTAAGAAGACATATCAAACTGTACAAGAATCCAATTTAGTGCCTTGATTCTTGTGTAGATGAACAAAAGCCACATAATTAAACACTTGTTGTGGAATTAGTAAGATCAATGGTAAGGCAAAATGATTAGAAGGACTTGCAATGGAGTCTGAATGTCTACGACCTTTTAATGGATCCTATTCAGCAAATGTATCATTATGGTGATTGTATCCATCTCATATTGGCACAAAAAATTTACCTCAATCAGTTAAGCATGTGCTATTTCTAGTATATGAAGATTTTTGTTAACAACCCAATTCTACTGTATATTTTGAGTACAAGAAATTTCATGTATAAGGCTAATAGACTTGAAGAAATCTTAAAATGGTCAGTAATCATACTCACCACCATTATCAAAGCATAAAAGCTTTGATTGTAGCTAAATATTATGTTTGACTTATTAGTTGAAATGATTTGAAAACATCAAATACTTCATTTTTATGCTTCAACAAATACAACTAAATCATTCTAGTACAATTATCCACAAAGATAACAAACCAATGAATACCAGTGAATGAAAAATTAGTGAGGTTCCCATACATCACTATGTCATAAAGCAATTGAAGCAAAATTTTTATTTAAATTTATTGGATAAGGACCCCTATAACTCTTGGTTAGGATATAAGTGTCACACTTCAAAAGTACAACATGTGGAGAAGAATATAAATCAACGAAATAGTTGTCTTGTACAACCAAATGATCGGTATCTTAGCCATCGATACTATAACTAGATATCTTGCTCTTCAGAATTTTTTGTGTTCACATCTGATTTGCTCTTCATAGACTAAAATTATCCATATAATATAAATCCTCGCTCTTAGTGGCCGATGATTCTTGATTTGATATGAATATCCTGAAGAAGGAAGAAAACTGTATATATAGTGCTACACAATTAAGACAAACCATGATGGAGCTATATTGATAGGGTGTTAATTGTTGGTTATTTTATTGTTAATTTTCCCCTTTATCCTTGCCAAATATTGTTTTAATTATTAATATTTACTTATATTTGGTATTGGACTCAATTTCAGGAAGTGAAACAGAAAATTACCTAAAAGGAGGGACTTGTATGGAAAAATGCAGACTTCTAAGGGCTTCAACCTTTGGGTCCTTGAATTGGTGGGGACCACAAGCTAGTGCAAGGCATTTAGTCATTTGGGCTTTTCAAAGAAAGCAACGTAGAGAGACTTGGAACAACAAGTACTTTGGAGGCTTTGTCCACATGTGCGGGGACCACGGATAAGAAGCATGAGTCATTTGGACTCTAGAAAAAGAAACGTACAAGACTTTGAATTTGGTGTGGGGACCACTAGAGATAGCATTAGACTTCCTTTTGGCTTTAAAAAGGGAGACAAACGTACTGAGAACTGGAATCAATCAATAGTTTTAGTTTAGCTTTTAGCATAGTTTTAGTTTTCTTTTCTTAGCTTTTTCGCATGGTTGTTCTCCATTAATGGAGGACTAACCTCTCAATTCTAGTCAAGGGGACAACTGAAGACTTGGTTCAACAATTACTGTGAGATCGAATTTATTTTAATTGTTTCCTCCATTTATTGGTATTCAAATGTTTCCTGCTTTTAACTGTTATAGCTCTTGTGTATGATTGATTAGTGCGCAATAATTAATTATTCATATAGGCTATTTTGCTAAATAGAGGTAATTGAATCCGTAATTGTTCGTTATCTCTATCTTAGTAGCAACTGGCGTAATTGGATTTATGTTAGGGGAGCATACGATCTAGTTTAAACAAACCCTCGTAGCGTGTGAACCAGTTGTATGAACTTCTCTCTGCAACTTCTTCATTCTTCGTCTGAATTGTATTAGTGAAGTAAGGATCCATGGCTGCCCTTCAGCCTTCGGCTGAGGGGCAAGGGATGTCTCCTACAGGAAAAAAATCTTTTTCTCAACTCTTTACACAACCGGCGGTATCTAAAATCCAGATCACGCAGGCATCAGTTTACAAGGGAGAAGCTGCTGTTGTTTTTTCAAAAGCAGACGCGGACAGACTTGCGGCACCTTTTCGATGGGCTTTGGTTGGAAAATTCTCTCACGGGCGACCTTCATTGGAAACTACTCGAAAGTTTTTTGCTTCATTAAACCTGAAAGACCAAGTTTCCATTGGATTGATGGATTACAGGCATGTTCTTATTAAATGCACTGCTGAAGCAGACTTTAACAGAATTTGGACGAGAGGAGTTTGGCAATTGAGCAAATATCCAATGCGTGTATTCAGATGGACCAGGGATTTCCATGTGCATAGGGAGTCTTCGTTGGTACCGATTTGGGTAACTCTTCCGACTCTCCCTATTCATTATTTTGATAAACATTCTTTGTTCTCCATATTGTCACCAGTAGGAAGACCCATGTTCTTGGATTCAGCAACGGCTGCTGGAACACGTCCTAGTGTGGCCAGAGTGTGTGTTGAGATCGATATAGCGAAAATCATCGTGTCTAGGGTCTGGGTTGCTGTAGAAGGGGAATCTGGTTTTTGGCAACGTATTGTTCCAGAGAACATGCCAACTTATTGTTCATCTTGCTTCCGTTTGGGTCATTCTCAAGGGGAGTGCAAAAAGAATTTGATTGAGGATGGAATGCGGCATCATCATCAGCAGCAAGGATTAATTTTACAAGGGAATAACGTTCAGTTGTCCCACCCTGAAACGGTCCGTAAAAAAGCTGTTGTGAATGAATCTCAGGATGTGCGAATTACAGATATGATTCATGAAGGTGGAAAACAACAGATTGCAGTAGAGGTAGCTGCTGGTTCTAATATGTTGGCCGAGGAAGGAGATAAAATAGTTCATAATGACGACCAGCTCAATCCACTGTTGGTTGAAGGAGATGAAGGCAGGCAGAAAAAAAATCCTATGAAGGAGGACGCTGGTCCTATTATGCTTGAAGAGGAAGATGACGCATCAGTTCCTAAAGACTCATTCATAAGCAAACCAAGTTCAATTTTTGCTGAAGGCCAAGTTGCTGCTATGGGAGATGAAACCGACAACATTGTTATCCAAGCACTTTCGCAAATGGATGGTTCATCGAATGCACATCATGGGGAACAAACAATAATGAGTGACCAGCTGGATAAGCAACAAGCAAATGAGAAACCAGGGACCCATCTTCCAGCAGACAACTCATTGACATTTGAGCATCATCACATGGCCGAAAGTAATGCATTGGACAATATTTATGTTGACTTGCGTGGGGCTGAGGATGATTTTGTTTCCACAGACAATGCAGTTGCGGGCAATTTGTCTCCAAGATTGGTGGTCCCACCTCAGCAGCAGCTGGAATCATCAAGTGACGCTTTAAATATTGATCAACCACAAAGGGATGACCGTGAGTTCCGACAAATGCGAGGAAAGGGTGTTCGTGCCCGATTTACATCCGACAGACAATTAAGGTCAGAGACATCATCCAAAAACTCATTCCATGCTCTTTCTCATGATTAATGGAATATTTTGGAATATTAGAGGGATTGCAAAGGTTCCTAATCTAAGAAGATTGATTAAACTAGTACGGTTTCATCACGTTCATTTTGTTGTGATATGTGAACCAAAAGTAGATGTGTCAAAAATTGAGTCCATTCGTCTTCGTTTATCATTTGATTTTGTCTTTGTTAATTGCTCGAGTGATATTTGGGTTTTCTATAGTAGTCCTTTTATTTGTTCCACTGTTGGTAGTTCAGACCAGCATATTTCTCTACATGTTCAAAACCCGTTGCTTCCTAGTCCAATTATCATGTCCTTTGTTCATGCAAAGTGTTCGGTGGAGGAGCGTCGAGAATTATGGTGTTCATTGTTAAATGATAAACCTACATTACATCCTTGGTGTATTGGGGGGGACTTTAACGTCATTTTGGCACCTCACGAAAAATGTGGAGGACGTCCATTTGCTATAGCAGAAGGAGCTGATTTCATGTCTTTCATGGAGGAGGCTGGGGTCTTTGATGTAGGGTTTTCAGGATCAAGTTTCACGTGGTCTAATAATCGGAGGAGTAGAGCTCGGATTTCAAAAAGGTTGGACAGATTTTTAGTCAATGGGGCTTGTTTGGATCTCTCTGACGCCATTTTTGTACTCCATTTGACAAGACACCCTTCGGATCATGCTCCGTTGAAGATTTCATTTGCAACTAGGTTGGATAATAAGCCACGCCCTTTCCGTTTTTTGAATGTTTGGACATCCAAACCTGAACTCTTAGAGGTGATTCGCCAAGCTTGGAATCAAAATGTTGATGGATCTCCATTGCGAATCTTATGCTCTAAATTATTGACAACGAGAAGGGCTATTCAATCATGGAACAAGCAATTCTTTGGTAACATCATGGACACTGTGCATGTTGCGGAAATTGCGGTACAACGAGCAGAGGAGATGGTTGATCAAAATGACTCAGACGAATGCCAGATTGAGTTAAATAAGGCTCAAGCGGAGCTCCGTCATGCACTGTCAATTGAAGAGCAGTTTTGGAGGCAAAAGGCTAGAGTCAAATGGCTTAAAGAGGGAGATAGGAATTCACGGTATTTTCATGCGGTGGTAAAGCAAAGACGTGTTCAAGGAATGATACATTGCATCAAAAATTCCAATGGAGTTTGGATGGACAAGGAGGAGGACATAGCAAGTGAAGCAATATCATATTTTAATGATCTTTTCACGGGTCCTTTGGACTCTTTTTCAGATATGTTGCACCTAATTCCTCGTATGATTTCTCCAGAGGACAATGGAAAGCTGGAGTCACTGCCTACGATCGAGGAGGTATATCAAGTAGTAAAATCAATGGATGAGGAAAGTGCTGCTGGCCCGGATGGTTTCACAGGAAAATTTTTTATATTTGCGTGGGAAGTGATCAAACAAGATATTCATAATGCAATACTCAGTTTTTTCTGTGGGGCAGAGTTACCTCGGTTTATCACTTCTACCTCGATCGTACTAATTCCAAAGATGTCAAATCCTCAAGAATTTTCTCATTTCAGACCAATCAGTCTATGTAACTTTTTCAATAAGTTGCTTTCCCGGATCTTGGCGGATAGACTGGCTGGAATGTTGCCAAGAATAATTTCCCCCCAGCAAACAGGCTTTGTGAAGGGTCGTAATATAACGGAAAATTTTCTACTGGCTCAGGAGGTGGTTTCGGGTATTGGAAAAAGGAATAGAGGTGGTAATGTGGCTATGAAGCTAGATATGTCTAAGGCATATGACCGGGTCGCTTGGGGTCATATCATCAATGTCCTGAGAAGTTTTGGATTTGGGGAAATATTTATTGATATGGTATGGCGCTTGCTTTCTAATGTTTGGTTTTCAATTATTATTAATGGGTCTTCACATGGTTTCTTTAAGTCCATGAGAGGACTTCGTCAGGGTGACCCTTTATCACCTGCGCTATTCATTATCGGAGCTGAAGTATTGTCTAGAGGATTGAACAACCTTGCACTGCAATCGGGCTTTTTGAGTTTCAAAGTTCCATATGGTTGTCCAGATATAACTCACTTGGCGTTTGCGGATGATATTCTCATATTTGCAAATGGATCCGCCTTGTCTCTAAGGGCGATCATGCAGGTGTTAGAGGCGTATCAAAGATGTTCGGGACAACTTATTAATGTGCAAAAAAGTTGTTACTTGGTCCATCCAATGTTGTCAACGGCGAGACGGAGGGTGATTCATCGTATCACAAAGTTTTCCTACAAGCCTTTTCCGATATATTATTTAGGGTTTCCGCTCTACTTTGGAAGATGTAAATCATCATATTTTGGAGGAGTGTGCCAGTCTATTATAGGGAGGATTCAATCATGGAAATCAAGGTTACTTTCCTTCGGAGGCAAGATAGTCCTAATCAAGCATGTCTTGGAATCAATGCCAGTGCATCTAATGTCAGCATCTGTGATCCCGGGTAAGGTGTTTAAAATCATTGAAAAAACCTGCTCATCCTTCCTTTGGGGATCATCACTCAACGAATCAAAGTTTCACTGGATAAGATGGTCTCAACTATGTTATCCGGTTGATGAGGGCGGAGTTGGTTTCCGGAGACTACAAGACGTATACACAGCATTTTCTTCCAAGCTATGGTGGAATTTCCGAACAAGATCGTCGCTATGGGAGACATTCATGAAAGCAAAGTACTGCAGAGGTCTTCATCCTTGTCAGGTAGAACTCAAAAATAAGGACTCCTCAATATGGCGGAGGATGGTAAATGTGAGCCGACAAGTGGAGTTTTCTATGTTATGGGTTGCAAAAGAGGGGGCGTGTCATTTTTGGTATGATAACTGGCTAGGATGTGGTGCTTTGTTCTTACAAGTGCCAGTTAACCTAGAGTTGTCATTCCATAATTTCATAAACAATGGTCACTGGGATGTGAACCTTTTATATCACACAATACCAAAGGAGTATGTGTCCTACATATTACAACAACCCATTCCGGAAGAAGGGAGTGAAGTGGAAGTCTTTTGGATGCCTACAACATCTGGAAAATTTTCCATACATTCAGCGTTTCAAGATATTAGGCAGACTCGAAATAAGTCGATGGTTTTTGCTTCGATTTGGCATCCTCGTATCCCTTTCAAAGTTTCATTTTTTATGTTCAGATTGTTGCGAGGAAGGATACCGATACCAGATAGGCTATGTGAACTTGGTTTTCATTTACCGTCCAAGTGTTTCTGTTGTCCTTCGGCATCCGAGGAGTCTATTGAGCATTTATTCTCCAACGGCCACACAGCGTCGGTAGTTTGGAGTTATTTTGGAGGATTATGTGGATTAAGCCCAGGAACTTCTTTGCGCTCTCGTATAGTAGGGTGGTGGTTGAGGTCGTATGATTCTGAGTTACGGCGGATTATGGGCCGAATTATTCCTACTATTATTTGTTGGCAAATTTGGAAGGCAAGAAATAAAGCAATGTTTGAAGGTGCTCAAATGCGATCATCTGCAATTTGCCAAGCAATTTTCTTGGAAATTCAGTCCATGGTAGGGATTCATTTCAAACAAGCAATCCGATCACAGTCCTTCCGACAACTGTATGATTTGCCGAATTTTACTGTTGGAAGGGTTGCCTTCAAAGTTATTCGCTGGGAGTCAAAGGAGTCAGGGCGGTTTATACTAAATACAGATGGTTGTTCTAAGGGTAATCCAGGACTGGGTGGAGGTGGTGGTGTTCTAAGGGATTCAACGGGATTACCACTCTTTGGTTTCTCGGCCTATTTTGGACAAACTACAAGTCTCCATGCAGAAGTTCGGGCACTTCTCATTGGTCTTCAAACGTGTATACAAAGGGGATTTGGGAATATATGTATACAATCGGACTCATTGGCCTTAGTTCGAATTATTCTTCGTCAAATTCAGTGTCCATGGCAGATTACAAGGGAGGTCAGACAGATTCGGCATTTTTTGGAGGACGCAACTTGTTTATCACATTGTTATCGGGAGGCTAACACAGTTGCTGATGCGTTGTCCAATGAGGGGGTATCTCATCCACAACAACAAGTCAGGTTATATGACACCTTTTCTACGTTCCCAAGACTGGCTCGTGGGGCAATACGTCTAGACAGAATAGGAATACCTTCAATTCGGAAAATTAAACATATGTAGAAGGAAATTTCTGTATGTTGTTTATCCATATATGAATAAAAACACGTTTTAAAAAAAAAAAAAAAAAAAAAACCCTCGTAGCGTGTTTGTTAGTTAGGATTGGGGCTTTCTAATTATTAATGCAATCTAGAAATTAAATCCTACGGTCGTACCTAGGGTTGTTTTTGGGTTAGAGAAATAGTTAACGGTCGTACCTTAACTATCGAAAAATTAAGGAAAGGTTGGTTGTTTATCGCGTGCATAACAACTATAACTAATCTATTAATAAATGTGGAATTATCTGTGAATCAATGATCAGTTGCATGAACCATTTCTGAAGTGTACCCTTGGCTAGAGTTTCTCTTAGTTATTTCTTTTAATTAATTATTTTCTGCAGTTAATTTATTTAGTTAGCATTTAATCCAAGAACCCCCCATACTTTGGACTCTAGAAGAAACGAATTATCCCCAGTCCCTGTGGAGTCGACCCTACTCACCGCTATATACAAAATCTGTATTTTTCTCGAGTAGGTATTTATTATTGCACAGGTTCGGCACCTGTCAATTTTTGGCGCCGTTGCCGGGGATCGAACCCGGGTCGTCCGCGTGACAGGCGGAAATACTCACCACTATACTACAACGAGATACCCTATGCCTAGAAAAGTTAACCAAAAATTGAAAAAGTTAAGCAATTATTGATATTCACCAAAGAGATGTTCCTGATACCCTATGCCTATATGTAGCGACTTATTTGAGGAAAATAAAACTAACAAGGTATCAGGAAAAGAAAGGAATTACAACAGAACAACATTTCCAACCCTTCTAATTGGATATGTGACACCATTGGAGAGATCATAGACTGTCTCAACTGAATAACATAGGAAAAATCATTGGAATTACAGGGCATGTGATTTTTTTTAGCAATATTTTTTTATATATTTATATATTTATTATTTTTGGAGAGGGCATGTGATTAATAATCCCTAAATTGATAATCGATTTGCTATCATGTTGATTAGAGCTACGATTACCTTTAATTATTAATTACAAATTGTTGGGGTTGTATTAGCAAAGTTGGTAGAAGGCACTAAGCAATGTGGCCAGCCATGAGAGATGCCACCGGATTGATAGTTGCTATGTCCACTCTACTAAAGTTTCTAGTTTGGTTAGCAGCATTCGACCAATCAGCTTGTCAAGTCCATCTTTTATGCACCTTCTACCAATCTGGATATTCATGCAACTTGAACCAAGTATCATATGTATATCTTTTCTCTCCTGTAATGAGTACGACCATTTCCATCGATTTGCACCTTAGTTTGAGATGCAATAACCGGTCGCTTATTAGTCCCTTTGAAAGCTATGACACTGCTGATTGTGTTGTCTTCCCTTGTTAACATCATCGATTCTCTAGTATTTTCACGTCGAACATAGGCATATGTTTTGTTCTATTTATTTTTTTTTAACTCCAAGACAAAATGTTGTTGCCAAGCTTTCCCATTGCTGTGTAGTGTTAATGCTTTCCTTCACTCATATTCTGCAAAGGGAAAAACAATGGCTATATTGTGGTGTGCAACTGTGTTGCAAGTACAGCGTAGAGTCCTTTTTCTACATCTTGTGTGCTAATTGTTTTAATTTATCAATTTGGAGCTGCAGAGATTTAAGGGATAATTTTTTCAATGGGCCAATTCCACGTGAATTTGGTACCTCTCCAGCCCTTGAGTATCTGTGAGTATCTTGTTTTTCATTCAATAACCAAGTAATTTTTGTTTATGTAAAAATATAAGGAAAATGCTATACTATACGACGTATGACTTGCATGAAACTTCTTTGATATTAGAGATTTCTATATTTGTATCTATCGCTTTGTCATGTCATGATTTTCAATCCATTTTTATAGGTGGACTCAAAATATAATCCTGAGTCCTGACCTAGTGCTTAAAAAAAATAATCGTGACCTAGCAAGATATATATCATGTAATTTTTCTTTTTGTACTTCCAGGTACCTGGATGATAACTTTTTATGTGAGGGTATCCCTGATGAATTAGGCAACATCTCAAGTCTCATAGAACTGTATGACCTTACAGCTTTATCTTTAATTTTTTTTTGGTTTGTAAACTATTTGGGGTGATTGGCTTTTCTAAAGTCTTTTCATATCATGATATTTTATAGGTCTGTCACTAATAATCAACTTTCGGGTCAGCTTCCACAACAATTGGGAAACCTCAGTAATCTTGACAGCCTGTAAGATTTATATATGTGGTTTCACAGTATAATCTCCATATTATGTTACTTCAGCATGTCAGTGGAAATTATTTGAAAGAGATTAGCGGTGGCAGATGATTTTCTTGTGCTAATTGTACTTCTTCAGTCTAAATTGGAGATTTTGGGGACTGGATTTATCCTCTTGGTCGAAAGTCCGGGCAACGTTTGTTTGAAACATTTTAGGATCATTTTGGCAAAAACTGGAAAAAAAAAATTTTAAGGACTGGATTTATTTACATCCAAACTTTGGGAACTTCTAATATAATGTTCGAACTTTGAGAACCGAACTGGTGCAATTCTTCCTTATTGCAACTTTGATGTCTACTTTGGTCCCTCTTCAACAACAATTTAGGGATCAAAGTTAATGTAGTGCTTCCTTTCGTTTGTTTGATTGTCTAAGAATTGTCCGATTCTTATTCCGGAAACTCTATATTTTCAGGTACCTAGAGAACAATTTATTCAGTGGTAAATTGCCTCCAAGTTTGGAATCACTGAAAAATTTAGTCATATTGTAAGTTTGTTCTTACGTCATATGCATGTAGATATATCTCACGTGTAAATTCTATACGATTCAACAACTTTTCTAGAACATATGCAGGTTTTTTTGTATGCAAGTAGGATTCTTATATTATGTTAGACTTTTGGTTTTACATCTTTTGTTACACCTTATATTAGGGAGACTGTAGAACAGGATATGTAACACCAAACAATAACGGATAAAAATTGCCATGCAACCATATATATATATATATGTATGTATGTATATATCTATATTGTTTCACCATGAAGTTTCTTCTGTAGCATTATTCAAGGAAATGACTTCAGTGGAAGGATTCCGGACTTCATCTCAAAGTGGCAAAATCTCCAAGAATTGTAAGCCGAAGTAGCTAACAAAGCTAAGCTAAAACTAGGTTTATGTGCAATATCTGTAATCTTTTACTGTTGTAGGGATCTACGGGGAAATAATTTTGAGGCGCCTATACCAGATGCAGTATCAAATATGACAAATCTGATAAAGCTGTAATTCTTTACCCTGCTAAACTTTTTCATTCATTTTTGAATAGTTAATCTAAAAGAAACATTGACATTTATCAGCCTTGTACTTTTTCCTTTTCTTGGATTTTATGCAGTGCCATGAATGACATTGTTGGAGCAGACGGACATTCGTTTCCCAGAATACCAAATTATGGTTCATTGCAGTCGTTGTAAGTTATCTAGTATCCACCAATTTGTCCTGGCGTAATTCATTTGCTCATGATTTCTCTATTACTTTCCTTATTTCGTGAAAATCTAATTCTTTCCAGGACATTGAGGAAATGTTCACTCACTGGTCCAATTCCTGATCATATCTGGAAGTTGAAATCCTTGACTTACCTGTAAGACCCCAAACCATAATTAATTTATTTTGGCTCTCAATTAAGCCCTTTGAACAAAAAGAAGCTTGGTCTGGTTCACCAGGCAGTGAAAACTGAATAGGTCTTCGGTTCACTTGAGAGAGAGTAAGGGTCTGTTTGATAACATAAAAAAGTGTTGAATGTAAATTTTTTCAGACATTCAGATGTTTTGAGTATTTGATAAATGAAAATCCATTTGCTGAACTTGTTAAGTAGTGCTGAACTTTGTGTGTATTTTTTTCAACACAAAAATCCTTACTGAATGCTTAATGCTGATAAGAATCAATAGAATTACTTCAATTATTTTATCTTATCTACCAAATCTACCCTTGTTTGTTAATTATGTTCAAAATTCTTATCTAATTAAACAATCTAATATTCTCTATCTAATGATTTTCTATTTCTTTTTTTTTTCTTTTGGAATGATTTTCACATCTTCTTTATACTCCTCATATAATATATTTCATCTTTTATATTAATTTGATTTAAAAATATATATTATCATTTCCATACCTAACAATTTTAGCTAATTAAATCATAGGTTATGAAAAAAATATAAGGGTAAATTTGTCAAATTTAACTTATTAAGCATTCAGTTATAAATATTTATCAAACAGTATAACTAGGGTTAGTATTAAAATTCAGACATTCATATATTTCTTTTCAGTACTTAAAATTCAGCAAATTAATTGTTTCAGTATTCAGATTTCAGAATTCAGATTCAATTTTATCAAACGGAACCTAAGACTGTTCGACAAAAGTAGTTGTTTCATGTATTTTATCTTTTAGTATTCCAGCTAAGTGAGGCGGGAACCAATACCCCCCCCCCCCCAAAACAAAAAAAAAATTCAGAAATCATTTTAAAAGTTCTCAAATAAAATTAACAATTTTGACACATATCCTTGCAGAAATCAGACTTTTCCTTTCCAAGGTTTTAGAAATCTATTTACATTTTCTTGAAACATAAATATAAGACTTTGCCCTTGAAGGTTTACAATTACATCCTGTCTAACATAAGACTCTGCAATCCCCTGCCACCCCATGCACCCAACCAATCGCCCAAACCCTTTACAAAAGTATAGGAAGACATCCTTGAGTATATATACATCTTTACCAATCTCGTCGTCCAATCTCAATTTGTGGTTCACCCAGTGGTCTGAAGCTAGGACTTAGTGAATGATATAAGAGACATCAGAGAGAGAGATGATTTTTGTGCATTCAATCCTTGTGATATGTTTTTTAGGTATATGCCATTAGCAAAATCTTTTGGTGTGCATTCAAATTTCTGACTAAATGGTCAAATTCTGCTCATTGATATTTCTGAATATCAATTTTTCTTTCTATAGGATGAATTATGAGAATGATTCAATTGCCGCAGACTTACCTGAGACTTTGAAAGCCATTAAGAAATCAACCCTATGTTCATATTTTTGTAGGACAAGTCCACTATGGACGGACTTGACAAGCACGTAGGAAAATATTTCACATTCATTATGACTCGTTTCCATCGATGTAGAATATTGCCAGTTAAATATTTGTGGAACTTTACATTCTTCCCATCCTCTTGCCCCTTTCTTTTGAAACAACAGGACACATGAATGCAGGTTGTAGTTTCCTTATTTCCAACATCAATATTATGCTAGTTCTAAATTTGCCGTTTGCCTTCTATACATATCAAAGATAAATGGCTTGCATTTTTATACTTTACTTCGTGTTTTACTGTTGTAGGGACTTGAGTTTCAACAGTTTGGTTGGAGGAATTCCACCGGATGTGGATTTGCCAATCATACAGCACATGTATGGATCTTTTTCTCTAAGTTCTTTATTAATTTATCTATTTTTTATATACCAAGAAGCCCATATTCTTCCTATTTCACTCCCTCGTTAATTGCAATCTCCGCATATCTTTCATTCAACACATATATACATTTTTTTTTAACATAGTTATTGTAGCATGTGTTTATTAGGGCTTTCTAGCATATCTTTATCTGTTCAAGCTTAATGACTTCATTATGCTTCTTTAATATTAAGAACTGAATTATTTCTTTTCCTAGCATGAATTATTCATTGGATCAACTAGTCTCAATTTCAACCATAAGGGGAAAAAGCTCTTAATTTGTTGGTTAAGTTTTCTTACTTTCTACTGTCTGGCACTCATATATATGTAAATTTGTCATAACATTACGCTTACCAGCATCTATCCATGGTGCAAGCCTCTCTAGGTTACGCGTTTTCAAAATTTACTATCAATCTACCTACGTTTTACTTCTTCTGCTCTGCTTATCTTTTCAAATTACCTATCTATATCGTTTTGCCAATTAATAGAATCAAAAGTAAGCAAACTATTGTGAATTCGTTTTCTTCGGTTTTAATTCCTATAGTGCTGTTTCTGTGTAGGATTTAGTTACATGCTGATGATGGTAGAATTATGTCGCTACACGGTATATGACAATTTCCTCCAGGACTTAAAAAGCCGCAATACAATTTTCCTATTGCAATATAAAAAAATTCTTCCAAAAACAATTTTGAATAATTTTAGTTGTGATCTTAAAAAAGAGAAAAATGAAAAGTAGTTAACCCATGTCTGATGTCTCATATTTATAATTTTAATGAATTAGCATATCTTTAACATAAGTACCTTCAATGAATATGCACCTCTTAATTAGTAGGGGTTTCTTCATAAATGAGCACTCTTTTAATCAGTGGCATCTTCTTAGAATTAACAAGTACAACAACTATTGATTGTTAAATTAATTATTTGAAAATTAATAAATATTAATTTGATGCTTTGAAGGCCCAAGTGGCCATAGGACCTCAATGAATTTGATGCTTAATATTTAATCCAACATCGAGTAAAATATATGGACAATTGTTGATGCCAAAACTGGCCCAACTATTAACGGCAAAAGTTAGCCAATTCGTTTTGCTTGAATATGACCTGTAAAAAATGATAGAGATTTGTTCCTTGTAAAAACTCGATGCTTGAATCAGTACTTGATTAAATGCAAAACAAAACTAACCTCCTCTTTGATGATGTGTTGAGATGGATGTTAATGGGCCATTTATACTTGTGAGCTTGGAACCTTTTCTGAGCCAAAATCTTTCTCAGGGCTGGGGCTCCGATGTCCTATTTCAAGGTTTGTTAGAATAATTTTGGTCCCAACAATAATGATCATAATGATGACAATTTCTAGGATTATTGCAAATGAAATCGATTGCTTATTTATTTATTAACATTCAATAAGATCTATACTATCCTACTCTATAGGAGAGAAGGAATTTAATTGGGTTGTATAAAGAGTTAAAGAAAAAGCAGGACCATTTAGACCAAAAGAGTGGTCTGGCACGCCGTTAAATTTTTTTTAATTGCATAATACGAGATTTGAACTTCTTGACCTACGTATCAAGGAGAGATTTTTAATTCTTTTTGTTAATGAACTTGTATAAGACAAGTTGGTTTTCTAGAAGAAAAGTCAATGGTAGTTGATTCTTGAAAATCTAAGCCGAAAGTGCGTACGGAGTTTTGAGCAAAGGGTCTGGAAGTAGGAAGGTGATTGAGATCATGGTTTTGAGGCCTTATCATTTGAAGTGTACATATATATATATATGTGTGTGTGTGTCTTTGGTGAGTGTTACCTAAGTTTTGATTTATATAAATAAACAATCAAAAAGCTTAACTACATCACTTAACAGCAGCAAAGTAACAATCTGCATAACTTTCTAATTCGACCATGTTATCAAGCCATTAATTCATATCAATTTCCTGGCCACTTCAATTTGCAGAACCTTTTAAGCACGATAGTGTTTCAATGATTACCATAGCATAGTATGGCATACATTTGGATTTCTTAGTTGATTCGTAATTACTGGTTATACTTTCTCAAGTGCAACTAAGCCAGTGAGAAATGAGTAGTAGTATACATTGTGGTTGTTATGGTATCAAACTGGCTCTAATAAATGCATTTCTTGATGGTGTTTGACAGATTTCTTAGAAGAAATAACCTGAATGGGTCTCTCCCTGTGTGGCTGACAGAATTGAAGAGTACACATGTGTATGTACTTGTTTCCTGAAGTCAAATTCTTCTCGGCACTAGACATGAAAGAGGCCACTTTATCTTAAACAGAATGTTAAACAAAAGTTTGTTTATTCTTTTTGTTCCAATAGTCATGGTAAAGGTATATACCATCCTTCTCAGATGGTAGCCAAATACTTTTTATTGAATCATAGAAGCGCATGAGGACCTTAAGCCTTTACTTTCCTGACACATGATTTTATCAAAAAGTTATAACAGCTCTTGAATGTAGTGGAATATATTCATTTTCTTCAATAGTGCTGAAGAATTGCAAAATCGAGCGAAACTAATAAAGCACCAAGTATCTTGAAAAAAGAAAAAAAATTTCATGCTTATTTTCTTTTCACAAATTTTTTAAGTCAGGGAAAACGGATCATTGGAGGAGCATCATGACTGGTGAAATTCTCTACATTTGTATCTTCTGTCAGATTCCATATATTCTTTTGCTTGGAATGAAGTTTCTAAACATGCAGATTTGTTTCACCTCTTTGTAGGTTTCAAGTTAATATAGCAATCTTTAATGTACTCTAGTAGTGATCATCAAACATTTGCAGGGATGTTTCCGAAAATTCTTTCACAAACGTGACAATACCTGAAGATGCCTTTTCTCCAAGAAAGTGAGATAAACTAATCCATTTGAATTTTCTCGTACACTTATCAACACTCACGTACATGTTTATGTAACATTCTTTGCTCACTCTACTTTGTGTTAGTTTTCAGTAGATTTCATTTTTTTTCCAGGAACTTTTTTGCTTGCTGTTCTAAAGTAAACACTGAGTAAGTTGTTGCCTTCTCATTTCATTTCTTTTTTGCTCAAGAAAATTTGACGTAGATAACCTTTCTTGTGTCTTCCTATACAGGGGTATGAATTGGCTTGAAACTAATTATTCTTGTGGCAATAGCTCAAAGAGATGTAAGTTCATCAATTTTTTTTTTCCGAAAGCACAATAAACACTTTCTTGACCTATTTTGATGGTAGCATTTAAATTACAAGCAAAAATGTGGTATTAACAAAGCAAATTCCCACCCTGTTGGCCTTTTGTCAAAGCACTATTAATACTTCTAGTGGTGTCCTCGGCAAGAAACTAAGGAATGCAACTAATGAAACTGTCAATTTAAAGAATGCATTGATCTTTCCTACACATTGACAGTTTAGCATTTCTTAACCTCTTCTTGCATGCATAAATGTTCATTCATGACTGCAATGAGTTGATTAAATGTTTAAGCTAAACTTACAAGTGTTTGGTCTAGGATGGTATGACATCAAACATGAACTTAATTGATCATAAACAAACAGACATAATGTCTCTAATGGTTTACAACACTACTTGAGCTTGCTGAGTGCACATGGGATTTTAATTGATCATTAAAATGTCAGTAATAACCATGATATTTCTACAGATGAACATTTGTACATCAACTGTGGAGGAAATGCAACAACAATAAATGGAAGCAACTATGAAGCTGATCTTGATCCACATGGAGAATCAAGGTTCTATCTGAGCAGTAATGGAGCCTGGGGATTCAGTAGTATCGGAATCGTTGAGTTTGCAAAAGACCAGAAGTACACACTAAACAAGCCGTGCAATATTTCCCTAGTTGATGCGCCTTTATACAAGGATGCGCGCGTATCTTCAATTTCATTGAAGTATTATGCATTTTGTTTAAAGAACAACCATTACATGGTGAGACTTCACTTTGCTGAAATAGGCTTGGATACGCCTAAAAATCCTAGGATCAAGAGAAGTAGAGTTTTTGATGTAGAAATCCAGGTAAATAGTCTATTCAAAGTACAAAAGAACTGAAAGTTTACAAACCAGAGATTTTACTAACCAAGATTAATTGTACTACAGGGCAAGAAAAAAGAGAAAAATTTCAATATCGAAGCTGTTGCAGGGGGTGTGAATTTGAACGCAACCCTGGAATATAATGACGTTCATGTTCGTGACAACCGATTGGAGATTCACTTGTATTGGTCCGGAAAAGGTTCACCTTTCGCACGTTACCGTGGTCCCCTAATATCAGCTATTTCCATATCTCCCGGTATTTGTTATTTTCTTCTTTGTATATCGTACACTTTTTTTTTCTTCGTCTTTTGCTTTCCAGGATGTGCAATGTCTTGCTTTTCTGACTGATCTTTTGGTATTTTTTACTGGAATAGTTCCTAAAAGGCATCTGAAACTTTCTTCTGCAATCATCGTTGGAATTGTTGTATCTTCAATACTTGCTGTTATATTAATCTTAGCTCTCTTCTGGAAGTTCGGCTGGCTTGGTGGAAAAAATAATAAGAATGTCGGTAGGTTTATCATTGTGGCACAAAGCTGAAATTTAGTAGAATAAACTATAATTCTATGAGCACATCATTTGGCTCAAAAGCTATTTCCTTTCTATTGTTATGCTTGAGACAGAACAAAAAGGTATCGAGCTATTCCCTGGAGGGGTTTTGAACTTCCAACAAATAAAAGCAGGTACTAATAGTTTTGATCCTAAGAACAAGATAGGCCAAGGAGGTTTCGGGGATGTCTACAAGGTACGGTATATGCATCAAAATGATCTTAAATAGTCAGCTTTCAATCACTTTATCATTGATATAATGTCTCGGTTTTTTTCCCGGTGGTCTGTTTATTCAGGGTGTGCTACGAAATGGGACTATAGTAGCTGTAAAAAAGCTTTCAGCAAAGTCCAAACAAGGAGCCAAGGAATTTATAAATGAAATTGGTACTAGTTATGCTTTGCAACACCCAAATCTCATAAGGCTATTGGGATGTTGTGCTGAACAAAGCGAACTTCTAATTGTCTATGAGTACATGGAAAATAATTCTCTTGAGCAGGCATTATTTGGTAAACAAGACATTTTCTTTGTACATGCAACACGTTTAAAATCTCTGTAAAATTGCAGCATATGAAGTCTCTTAACTCGCTGGCATCTGCAGGTTCCGCAGAAGTCAAATCTAGACTAAATTGGCTGATAAGAGTTAAAATTTGCCGTGATGTTGCGAAGGGGTTGGCTTATATCCATGAAGAATCTAGACTTCGAATTGTTCACAGAGACATAAAACCGACAAACATACTTCTTGACAAGGATTTTACTGCCAAGATAACAGATTTTGGATTTGCCAAGCACAGCAAAGAGGAGAATCCTCATGCGATTACACGCATAGCAGGAACAAAGCACGGCAAAGAGGAGAATCCTCATGCTATTACACGCATAGCAGGAACAAAGTAATCCAACAAGTTCTCCAGTACAATCTGAGATAAGAAATTATTTCTGCATTTTTAAATTCTTGTGATGATTGCCTCTTAACATGAAAGACATCTGCAGGGGGTACATGTCACCTGAGTATTTACAAGGCTTCTTGTCAACGAAAGCAGATGTCTACAGCTTTGGCCTTGTCACACTAGAAATTGTTAGCGGGAAGCAAATTTCAACTTTTAGGGCAAAGGATCAGAATATTTACCTTCTGGATATAGTAAGGCAGCTGCAAAATACAAATCAACATAGACACATACAATTAAATTGATTTTTTTCCACCTTGTATTGATAGCTATTGCTTGGGCTTGTCTACACTTTTCAGGCTTATGATTACCAACACCAAGGAAATCTTATAGCTCTTGTTGATCCAAGCCTAGGATCTGATTACACCCACAACGAAGCGCTAAAAGTGTTGGATTTAGCAATGGAGTGCGTGAACCCAACTCCCAAGCTTAGGCCATCAATGTCTAAAGTTGTGAAAGTTCTTGAAGGAATTGTAAAAGATGTAGAAGCAAAATGGAAAACAAAGACTTCCTCTACTGGAAACACTTCTTTGGGGGATGATTCTTCAATGGCCAACCCCGATTTTGCTTTCTCTCATTCTACTCAATCAGCTGGGAGTACATCCCAAGAAGGTGCTTCAGATATAATCATTTGTCCTTCAACAAGCAAAGAAATTGACGACTCCAGCAACTCGGACGATTAACATGCCAAGGCTGGAAATTAACCAGGAATCACTACCATGGTAGTCTTCCCTTGAGCATTGATAATCCTAATTTTTGTGAATGACAGCATTCATCATGCATTATTGCATTGAAGTGTCTCTGCAGTTAGCAGGTTATAGTATTTAAGCTGCTAAACAAGCCTTCATAAAAGATATTGGCTCATCTATGCGTGGAAATGATGCAAATTATTGTATGCTATCTCAAGTATAGCCAATATTAATGCAAATTCATGTCTATTGGAAGTAATTTGCAGTTTTTTCAAGTAGTTATGGTGATTAAAGAACATGATTACCAGAAACTAGCCTCCTTCGCATAAGACTTCACACAGCTACTGAGCAAGTTGCATAAATTTCAGCATTTCAACACTTCATTTAGATGGGAACAAATGTTAAGCTACATTATCTCATGCGCTAAACGTCTTCTTCTTCTTCTTCTTTTTTTAGTTCTTCCTTTTTTAACTATAAAAAACAAAGACCAAATTTTCTTTCGTTCATCTTAGAGATATAGGATATGTGGCATTATGTTAAGTTGGTATAGATGGCTAACGAAAAGAATTGAAAGCTGGACATTTTGCCGCTTGGAGGGGGTTTCAGCATAGGAGCGACGTCCCTGAAATTAGATGGATTTGAATTTTGTTGGTAAGCCTTTTCTCACATGCTATCCAGAGAGTGCATAACTTGGTATATGGTACTTTCCTCCTACTAGCCTCTGCCAAAATACAATTTTGTTGAAGACACCTTATTTTAGCTTAAAGTGTAGGTAGGAGTTCTTGACCTCAGAAGCGCTTACTTTTATTCCATCTCCCATATCATTCAACTCATCCTTCCCCCAATTTGGAACCTCTACGGGAAATTTGGCCTTTTGTAACAACATTCTCAGTGACAACAGAGAAACTTGTCATAATTGAGAAAATTCAATGACGACTTTTGATGTCGTCATAGTTGCACGGGGGTACACTTGTCAACAGTGACAACACGAGATAAGTCGACATAATATGGATGACGCACAGCTAGCCAGTGTGGCGGGAGAGCACCATTGTGACAACTGGAAAATAGGTTGTCACTGAAATAGGTCCTATAATGACAACTCAAAATGTCATCACAACATAGTTGCCGGTTCAAAAGTAGTAACAATAACTACTCGTTACTGTCCAAAGTGTTTGTTCCTAATTCACTTTCACTACTTCTACTATGTCACTCTAATTTTTTCAATATGACCCATATGTTATAAATAAATTTTATTAATTCTACTTTGACAGCGTAACTTTTACAATTGAACCCCGTATGTGGTAATTAATCTAATTAATTTTACCATGACACCTTATATTTTTCAATTTAGGTTCGCATTGTGACGATTTGTCACTGAAATAGTGTGACGCCCCCACTTCTCCCAAGGGCGAACCCAAAGGTATCAGCGGGACGCCTGCCCAACTTTCGCCAGGATTCGGTACAATCCATAATTCAAAACTAGAAATACTTCAAATAACTTCAATATATAAATTTAAAGTACTCCAAAACACTTCATACTTACAATAGTCAGCTCTCAAGCTTAATACAACTCAAAAGAATATTTACTACAGCCATCTGCTGTAGTACAATTTAAAGTTTTCAAAAGAAAACAATCTAGTACTATTCACGAGTACCCTTGGTCTTGAATCTTGTTAAGGAAAACAAAAACGTGGAATGAGCTACACAGCCCAGTGAGGTTCCAAGACACTCTAGCAGTTCTAATAAATCAATTAATTTGAGCATACCACATACATGGTTCAAGGTTGCATATTGGGCACCTTAACATGAGATAGTCATCATTGTACGAGTACTTTGAGCATAACATAAGCATGGTTCAAGATTGCACCTTTGCACATTAGCATGATACAGTTATCATTGTACGAGTAATTTAAGCATATCACAGGTATAGCTCAGGGTCGCACGTTGGCACATTAGCATGAAACAGTTATCATTATGTAAAATAAACACACATTGAAGGATAAGGTGTTCCAGTGGAACCATTTCGGTCAACTGCACCTTATAACTTCAGAATCCCCTCGATTTGTCTGGCCATCACCTTATCCCTCTAATGGTAGTACTCGAGTATACCGAAATGGTGGCCCAGGGTTCCAACCTACCCGACCGAGTCCAGTCCTGACTCGAGTAGGTTAGTAACCAAGGGCAAAGCCCAGTTCAATTTAGAGCTTACAACATGCACAAGTAATCAAATAAATCGGTAAACGGTAATGTCGCGCCCCATTTTTGGCAATGGAAAAATAAATAAAGGGATGTTTATAAAAGATGTGATCTTATTTAAAAATAAATGACAGGGGGACCTAGAATGGGACTTTAAAAAATGCGACAATTTGGGTCCAAAAATTTAGTCTAAAAAGGTTTTGAAGAAAAATTAGGAGACGCCACTTGGTATCGAGTTTGGGTGTACCAAGTCACCCAAAAAGTGTGTTTAAATAAAATAAAACCCTTTTCGACAACTCCAGATCTTTGAAAAACAAGAGAAAATGGATTCGGGAATCACGGTTGAAGAAAGGGAAGGCAAAGGTTCGATTAATTCAAACCTAAGGCACCCTTTCAACCTAGATTAAGCTAGTTGCGAGATTTAGTCAAAAATTTTCTAATCTAATCCTTAATCTTTTCACATTTGGATGTTTCCTATATGGATGCAAATCTAAAAATAAAAATATTGCAAGGGACAAAATGTTCATTCAAGGGTTTAATTGAACCAATCGCATTGATTGCGAAGATCAAAATAATTCCTTGAATGTGTCACGAGTATGCAAATGATGAAATTAAAAGGAAAGAAATTAAATTAAATTATATACATAGATATAAGTGATCAAAGAAAAAGGGAATGCAACATAAAGGGTACGGGAAGCAAAAACTCGCGACAATAATTTTCTTATACAGGAATTAATGGGATATTTAAACTAAAAATTTATATTCACCCATTTCCCATGTTTGAAAAATAATTCTCATAATATGCACAAGCAAATGAGCTAACTTATTATACAATGTCCTAAATGAAATGCAATTCTAAATGACATGATTAACAATATAGAGGATAGGGGATAATATAATAGGAAATATCATGCAAATGGGAAAAGATCCTAAAAATGAAAATATGCGTGAAAATGTAATGAATATCACACAAAAATGAGTCTAACGCAAGAATGATTCAAGGGTCTAGCATTGGACTAACCCGTTTCTAAAAGTCCTTACTAGCGTTGGACTAGCAAGTAAACGGAGGGAGAAGCCACAACTAGCGTTGGACTAGTGTGGTGACGTCATGCATTAACAATTCATAGCGAAACAAATAAAACATAAATTAAAACAAATAAACACATAAGAGCACGTAGCACATAACACGTAAACATAATATCTAGATGCCAAAATCCTAAGAAAAGCGGATAAAACACATAGCACATAAGCCACATAAACACGCAACCTATCTATTACATCGGGGAGCGCCTAACTACAATCTAGAAGGAAAAATATAATGAAACAAAACTAATTATCCTATCTATTACATTTTGAGGTATTTAAATGCCTCTCGAATCATTATAAAAATTAACTAAAACATATATAAGAAAATTTTGAATGAATATTTAAATCAAATAAATAAAGCATATAAAGATATATAAACACATAGGAACACATAGGAACACATAAGAGCACGTAATTGACATTGGAATAATAAAAATAGGGGTACATCCCGTTTGAAGTGGTGACTAAATGGAGTCAAATTGTCCTATTTATACTCACAGTGAACAAAAGAATCATGGCACCACTTTAATTGAAAATAATAATAATGTTAAAATACTAAATTCACATTAACATATCAAACGCAAAGAAATTTAAGAACATCTAAAATTTGCAAGTTAAATATACTCAAAGTAACATAATTAGCTATTAGAGAAAAGAAACAATCACAACAAAAAGAGTCAAAATTCACTAGGGACTGAATTGCAAAAATTAAAAAAACTTTTGGGGACAAATATTATATTTTTCCAAAGTTCAGAGGTCAAAAGTAATAAAAGATAAAATTCAGGGACCAAAGTGCAATTAATTTAAGGACATAGATGAAAGGAATTTAAAATGTTCTAGGCCGTAGTAAAATTACTCCAAAGATCAGAAGCTAAAGTGCAAAAATCGGTTTCTGATCTTCTTAAGAAAACAGGCCACTGGGCCATCATTTTATTTATTTGGGCCGAACACTCCCTAAGCCCAGCCGAAAGTCCAAGCCAAAGACACAGGCCAGCCTGCCTTTTAATCCCTTAAGCCCAACCGATACCCAAAAGAAATAAACCAAAATCCATTTTCAAAACCCAACCAAAAATAACCACAAACCCACAAAACTTAGCCCAATCCATTTTCTTCTTCTTTTCCTTTCTTTTCTTTCCTTTTTTTCTTCCTTGCCCAATCGTTTCTTCTTCCTTCTTCCTCGGCCAACTGAGGAGGACCTCTCCGGTCACCAAAATTTCTCAAAATACACCTCTCCACTTCATTTTTCGCGTAGATCCCATTTTTGAAGTTACTTTTTACAAAAAACGACCCGAAA
Source organism: Coffea arabica (assembly GCF_036785885.1). Classification (NCBI taxonomy): domain Eukaryota; kingdom Viridiplantae; phylum Streptophyta; class Magnoliopsida; order Gentianales; family Rubiaceae; genus Coffea; species Coffea arabica. The sequence continues at coordinate 43,836,872 of NC_092323.1, forward strand.
GTGGCCAAAATGCTAAAAAACAGCCCAGCTTTTATTTTTTTTAAAACCTTTAAACCTCCACCAAAAATCATAAAAATTATGCCAAAACCCTCCTTATAGCTTCTACATTACAACTATGATTTTAATTTGACAAGAAAACAACATAAAAAGGCTAGAATAAAGCAAAACAGCCCCCTAAAATTCTTTTTTCCATTTTGGCATTTTCACAAGCACTTGACATGCATATACAAAATCATTCTTCTTTTCCTAGTTTTGTTCATGACATCCAAAAATTCAGCAACCCAACAACCCATAAAACCAGCAAAATGAAACAACAAACAAAGCAAACACACATACATTCAATCTAATTAATTAAAAAAATAGAAAAGCATGGAAAAAAAAAGGAAAAGGAAATACCTCAATGGAATTTGTATTCTCTTGGCTGAAGTTTTGATGCAATTCCCAGCTCCAATTGTTCTGTTGCTGCCTTTTTCTTCTTCTCCTGTCTTTTCTTTTTCTTTTTTTCGATGCCAAGAGAAAAAGCCAGTGGAGACTGAGGACTTGTGTAGCAAATTTGGAGAACTCCCTTCTTTTCCTCGTCTGATGCCTTTGGAGAAAACTGAGAGGGAGTCTTTTTCTGCTAGTTTTGTCTTGGAGGAAAAAGAGAGGACCGAGAGCTTTTCCTTGAGCCCAAAAGTGGAGTTTTGTTCTTCTCTTTTTTTTTTTTTTTTGGCTTTTCTTCTTTTCGGTTGAGACCAGAGAGAGAGCCGAGAGCCTCCCTTTTTTTCTTCTGTGTTTTTTTTTCTTCCTGTTTCCCGTGGGAGAGAGCCGACAGAGGGAGTCTTTTTTTTCTTTTTTTTGAGCCCCCAAAAGTGCCGTTCCTTTTTTGTCAGTCCCCCGAGAATAAGGAGGGAACCAAGGGATTTTTGTCAAATGAGTTTTGATTGGTTTTTTTTTTCTTTTTTTTTAAATCATGGCTTCTCTCTCTCTCTCTCTTTTTTTTTTTAGATAAATCTATAAAAATGAGACAAAAATATACTTAAAAGTTGCAAGAAAATAAATTGCTCATCAAATAGAAAATATTCGAGAAAACACAAAATTTGACAAAAATTTGGTGTCTACAGCTTGCCCCTCTTTGTCTAGAGTTTCAAAGAAACTCAAGACAAAGACGTAGACACCAAATTGCTTACCTGTCTCTTCTAGCTGTACCTGAGATAAAATAAACAAACCAACACTTGGCTAAAATTATTGGACAAAATGATGCAATAACATTGCAGCAAATGTGACCGAACCCATGTAGAGTTGCCTACGTATCCCACTATGGGAATCAGGTCAAACGTAGTTCCAATGCAAGTGAACAACACTGAAACAAGTGCATTGACCAACTGTGGTCTTTGCAAAGTCGAAAAAGTCTGAACTCTCAGAACTTCTAAACATGAAACACAAAATGAATGAGAAAGCACAATTATTAGTCAAAACAGTCAAGAAAAGTAACTTGTCATAACTAGAAAAAGATGCGCGGAGGGACGCGGTTACGCTTCAACAGAAAATTAAATTTGTCTTTTAGAAAAAGATGCGCGGAGGGACGCGATTATGCTCCAACAGGAAATTAAATTGTCAAGAAGGGGAGATAGAAGGGTGCGCGGTGGACGCTGAAACTCACCAACATGAATTTAAATTGTCAAGAAGGGGAGGTAGAAGGGTGCGCGGTGGACGCTGAGATTCACCAACAGGAAATTAAATTTGTCAAGAAGGGGGATAGAAGGGTGCGCGGTGGACGCTGAGATTCACCAACAGGAAATTAAATTTGTCAAGAAGGGGGATAGAAGGGTGCGCGGTGGACGCTGAGACTCACCAACAGGAATTTAAATTGTCAAGAAGGGGAGGTAGAAGGGTGTGCGGTGGACGCTGAGACTCACCAACAGGAAATTAAATTTGATGCGCGGAGGGACGCGATTACGCTCCAACAGAAAATTAAATTTGTCAAGAATGGGAGGTAGAAGGGTGCGCGGTGGACGCTGAGACTCACCAACAGGAAATTAAATTGATGCGCGGAGGGACGCGATTACGCTCCAACAGAAAAATTAAATTGATACGCGGAGGGACGCGATTACACTCCAACAGAAAATTAAATTTGTCAAGAAGGGGGATAGAAGGGTGCGCGGTGGACGCTGAGACTCACCAACAGGAATTTAAATTGTCAAGAAGGGGAGGTAGAAGGTGCGCGGTGGACGCTGAGACTCACCAACAGGAAATTAAATTGATGCGCGGAGGGACGCGATTACGCTCCAACAGAAAATTAAATTTGTCAAGAATGGGAGGTAGAAGGGTGCGCGGTGGACGCTGAGACTCACCAACAGGAAATTAAATTGATGCGCGGAGGGACGCGACTACGCTCCAACAGAAAAATTAAATTGATACGCGGAGGGACGCGATTACGCTCCAACAGAAAATTAAATTTGTCAAGAAGGGGAGATAGAAGGGTGCGCGGTGGACGCTGAGACTCACCAACAGGAATTTAAATTGTCAAGAAGGGGAGGTAGAAGGGTGCGCGGTGGATGCTGAGACTCACCAACAGGAAATTAATTTGATGCGCGGAGGGACGCGATTACGCTCCAACAGAAAATTAAATTTTTCAAGAATGGGGGGTAGAAGGGTGCGCGGTGGACGCTGAGACTCACCAACAGGAAATTAAATTTGATCTTCTGACTTTTTTGATATATTTTTTTTAATTGAATTTATTTTTTTTAATTGAATTTATTTTTTTTAATTGAATTTATTTTTATTTTTTTCAATTTTTTTTTTAAATAACAGATTGGTGGGATAGACCCGGGTTCAATGAAATACTGAAAGAAATGAAAACGCAAGTCCAATACTATCAAACTGAAAGATTAAAATGCATGTTGCTCAAGTTGGTGGATTTGCAATCTTTTTTTCTCTTTTTTTTTTCTTTTTCAAACATTAGAAGGAATGAAAGAAACACACTTTTTTTTTTTTTTTTGAAAAAAATCAAAAGTGACGAATTTTAAAACTTGAAGAATACCAATAACAACTCTCCCTTCAAGAGATTTGAGAGGTACATACATATGTCACTATCTTCTCGACTTTTAAAAAACTCTTTTTTTTTTTCACAAAGCCGATTTAGAATGTATTACCAAAATTGGAGCTCACTCCTTTTGATATTTGCCCCAGTGTAAATCATGTTTAACGAAGACCACATTTTTCATGCTTTTGAAAAAGCAAAAAGAGTGATCATATGATACCAATACCATGTGATTCCTTGTGCTCCTTTTGGCCCTGAGAACCATGCAAGCATGATCTTTCGATGTCAAAATTGCTCCTCAAGAGTTGTGCTGCAACTTGTTTTGAATCTTCTCAATTTTCCAGCATCAGTCAGCCATACCTCACTTTGTACCACAAATCAACTTTTCTAATGACCAGATTTGAATGAATGGCCAGTATCTCAAGTGTCAGCAACCCGCTTTTCGTCCATGATTCTCTTGTGCTCCAAAATCTCACCTTGATGACCTTAACCTTTCGGATTTTCACAAAGGTCACACCTTTTTATTTTATTTTGTTTTCATTTTCTTCTCTTTTTTCTTTTTCATCCTTCTTTTTTTTTTCAATCCCTTTTTTCTTTTTTTTTTTCATTCTTTTGAAGACATCCTTTCAGGTTTTCACCTAATGAACAAATCTTGTTAACGACCTTTATCAACTCAGAAATGTATTTAAAGAAAGGATGGCATCAGCGCGACAACCCTTCCCATGTAAAAATGGTGAAGGTGTATTGACATCAATTGCCATTTGATTAAGTGATTTTTATTAGAAATACCACTAAAGCGGAGGTCGAGACTTTATAATTTTTATGATGGGGTCATGTGGGGTGTAGAAAAAGTGTTAAAGCTTCAAAGCAAAATCTTCAAAGAGGTTTCAAAAACCCTAAGACCGCATTCTATCAATATTTGCCCCAGTATAAGGGTATTAAAACCGAAAAAATTGCCCCAGTTTGGCTTTTGACTTCTTTTTTTCTTTTTTTCATGACAAATAGGAGATAAAAATTTACCCCAGTATGGGGTTTGCAATCTTTAGGAGGGCTATCAAATGAATGATTAAATTATTTTGGAGGTTCAAAGGAGAAAACTAGGGATAAGATGTTCAAAGAGAAAAGAAGAAGGCTCGCCTTTGATCCGCCATATATGGTATTTCAAAAAGAAAAATCACATAATCAGATAAAGAATTTATTACACATGTCTGAATTGATTGGCAGAGGAAAGACCTGCCCATCCAGTTCTGTAAGAATGGACGTTCCTCCGGATAGCACTCTTTGAACAATAAATGGCCCTTGCCAAGTCGGAGCAAACTTCCCTTTAACCTCCTATTGAATCGGAAGAATTTACTTGAAAACTTTATCCCTCACTTCAAATAAGCGAGATTTGTCTTTCTTGTCATAACTAACGAACCATCCTTTGTTGATAGCATTGTCCATGACAAACATTCAACCTCTTATTCATCAATCAGAGACAGCAACTCATTGTGCTCCTTAATCCATTTGATTTCTTCTGCCTGAGCCTTTGTTAAAATGTGCAAGGACGGGATCTCGGTTTTGGCATGTATTACCACTTCCATTTCAGCATAAGAGAACAAGGTGTTGCCCCAACTTAGAAATGTAATCTCCAATGAAATGCTCCCAGAGTTCAATTGCAAAATTTGCAAAATCGAAGGAAAAACTCTCTTTTTTTTTTTTTCAATCCCCCCCTTTTTTTTATTATTCTCTCTTTTTTCGTTTTTCCATTTTTTCCTCCCTTTTTTATTATTCTCTTCTTCTTCTTTTTTTTCATTCCCCCTTTCTTTTCTTTTCTCTTTTCTTTTTCTTTTTTTTTCTTTTTCTTTATTCCCCCCTTTTTCTTTTCTCTTTTTTTTTCATTTTCCCTTTCTTTTCTTTTCTCTTTTATTTTATTCCCCCCTCGTTTTCTCTTTTTTTTTTTCTCTCTTTTCATTCCCCCTTTTTCTTTTCTCTTTTTTTTTTCAAGTTGGCTGCTGAAGTATGTACTCCTTTTGAGCAAATAGCCGATCCTCCACTTTGTAATGTAGCATCATTGCTCCATTTTTATTCGTGATTAATCTCCAAATTTGCAAGTTTTGAATTGCACTTTCTTCCTCAATCTCAACCATAAACACCTGCACAAGGGGGATTTTTCAAAGCACTTGAATTTTTCAATTTTTTTTTGTTTTTTTTTTGAGCAATGATGTAACAATTAAGATTCATGCAATGTATTGACTTATCAATATTTTAAAAAATATATACTTGATCTTGGACATACCCTACAAATGTATTATAAAATTTTGCCTCAATTTGAACTTATTTGGTGAAATCTCACAGATATTACAAAAAAATTTGCCCCGATTTGGGCTTATTTTAGTTGCAAAATAATCACATACAATGTGAATAGAAACTACATTTTTCAAATGAAGAATTTAAATATCATATCCAAACTCATGTAGAAGATTCCATGATAAATCCCTCAAAATAAGACCAAATTGAAAAAGATCTCTTCCTTGTTTTGGGATTGGTGTTGAGGGAAAAGGATCACTTTTCTTATGAGCTCATCTTTTAGGACTAATCAAATGGATATTATTCAGGATTTTGAGATGGCTCAGGGGAATGGTATGTCAGGATCTATCTTTTTTTTTTTTGTGCCCAAATTGTATCCAACACATTCAATATCACATCTTGGTGAAAGCAAATAACTTATCACTCTTATTTTTTGAGAAAACTCAGTCAACATATAAGCTGTATAGGCTTGTAATATATGGGTAGAAACGATAGCTAAACATATGAAAACAGGTTATGGCCTTATGATCATGAGTGATTGGTAGATTCCTTAGAGACAATATTTTCACTTCAAATTGTCATGAAAAATAAGTCAACAATGGACTTTATGAGCTTGTAATGTGGCTTGACAACGATAGCTAAAAAAATAAAATTTTCAAGGACAATGCACTTAAGATCGCACTTCTTCCCAAAATTTGCCCCAGTTTTGGATTTAAAATCCGGGACCCCATTTTGACTTTCTTTTTTTTTTTTATCAATCACTAGAGGGAATTCAACATTGGATGTCTTCGCATTTTTCTTTTTTTTTCACTTTCATCATTTTTCATTTTTTCACATTTTTCTTTTCTCTCTTTTCCTTTTCTTTTTTAATAAATTTTTTTTTTTACCAATACTGATATCCCAATGTCAATGATAAAATTGAAAACTCCCTAATTTGGAGTGTAGATGGCCCCTCTTTCTTTTTTATATTGAAGACCAAATATCAATGTTAGAGTCAAATTCCCCCAACTTGTAGCATTTTCACCCTTCTTCTTCTATTTTTCTTTTTGAAATCTCCTTCCCCAGTGTGGGGGTGCAATCATAAGTGCTTTTGAAACGAACCACCAACTTAGGCTCAAATGAGGATGCAAAGGATAAGAGTGTTTAGATGGTAGAAACGATAGCCAAAGCATCATTCTTATTTCTCATGACAACCAAAGTAAAGAATAACCCGTTGGAAAAACCCATTTCCATTTGACATTCGAAAATTTTTCTGTGGAGGGTCATGATCATTGAGGCTTTTATTTGAAACAAAACTCTATTTTTTGAAGTCTCAAATGGGGAAATAAATGATAGAATCTGTATAGATAGAGAGACGAAAGCCTAAAGTATCATTCCAAATTTTTAAAACAAAATAAGAAGTAATGTGCTTTTTTGCTTTCACTTAGATGTGGATTGAATCTGGTTAGACACACCGGACATTTTCACAGAAAAAATTATCTCACTTTGAAACTAGTCAGCCAATGCGACTGATCTTGGAGGTTCAATAAAAGTGGACAAAAAATGAAAATGAAAAGTGTTGGGGTTGATCTTTTATGACAAGCTATCAAATTTGAATGACCCCTTTTATTTCCGACTATCCTCATTGAATAGTTTAGGCCACAAATCTAGTGTATGCAAAGAATTTTGGGAATTTGACATGCACTCATGAATTTCGAACAAGAGGTCGAAAAATTTCAATTTAACCTTATTCCTTAAAATCTATCATGAAATCTCTCAATGAGCAAATAAAGAATGAATATATACAAAACAATAATTGTCTAAATAAAAACTTTATTATTCAAATGTTTGAATTTTTTTTTGTCAAATATAATACATGTGAGCAAATAAAAATCTCTAAAGAATACATTTTCAAATATATACACGCTTTCTCTTTCTATCTTTTGAGACACAATATATTAGAAACAATGAATCAAAAGATTTTTGAGATACTTTACACTAGCGTTTTCAAATGGATTTTTCATTCATTTTTTTCATCATCATTTTTTTTTTACACTGTAGGATCTGCTCAAGAATTAAGTAACACTTGTAATTTTCAAAATTTATCAGACCAAAAATATTATCAGATATAGGAAAAATATTTTTACCTTGTTGAAACAACTTTTATAAATGCAGGGGAGGGGGAAAAAATAAAAGCAAAATACCCAGAGTTAGTAAGCAAAACTGCAAAATCGGTATGCATGTCCTATGGAGGAACCCTTTTATGCCAAGGGTTGGCCTAGTATGAAAAATGCAATCCTCTGGGGTAGGCACCATACAATACCTGATGGATCCGATCGACTTATTGAGATTCAATGAAAAGACAATTTTGAAAAAACTGGATAATTGGAGTGACAAAAGACAATTTGTCCTAACAAAATGAGGACAAAGTCCGAATGGATTGATTGCTTTGATTGACACATAAAATGATATCAAAATCAATTTAGTGTGTAAAACTTACTTTTGAAAGGATTGAAATGTCTCGACTAGTTTCTTTAGTGAACCATAGATCGAAACTTTAAAAGAGAATAAATAGGTTAAATGAATCAAATGAAATTGATGGTTAGTTCAAAAATTGACTGGATTATCCTGAAAGTGAATAAAACTGATCCAATGGATTGGATGAAATTGAGAATTTATTCAAAAAAAATATAATTGACTAAATGAATAATGAATTGGATGGAATTGATGATTTATTCAAAATTGATTGTATTGTCCTAAAAATGAATAAATTGGTCAAATGGATTGGATAGAATTGACAGTTTATTCAAAAATCGACTGGATCACTAGCCAAATGAACAGAATGAAATTGATGATTTATCCAAAATGAAATTGAATGAAAATGAAATTAAAAAATGAGCAAAATTGTAAGGATCGAATGATCTATGAAAAAATCGATTCAATCATCTTAGATGTAAAAATGGAATGAATGAAATTGATGATTTATCAAAATCGATGGAATTGTCTGCCCATTAGTAGTTTCAAAAAATTCATTGTGATTTATCAAGATTTGGCCTTAACATACTTATCATCTCAACAATGAGGAATTTGTGAATTTCTTCAACTTAATGTCCTTTACGCAAGGGATTTTTACCAATTCTAATAAAATGGCCAAAAAGTGATTATTAAAGGCTCATATTCTAATGTGTAAAAACTGTTCCGTCATTCTCAATGTAGTCACACGGAAATGATCGAATCCTACCTTACCTTGTGCACTACCCCTTTGGATGGTACAAAAAATATAAACGTGCAAGTCTCATTGGATTACATATCTGAGACACAAGGCGGCTTATTCCTAACGCGGGATCCCCTATGCGGCATTCCCTCTAAAGTTGATGTATGATGCCAGTTTATTAAAGCGGTTAAATATGCAATGAAATAATTGACATATGATCTAAAAGTGCCCCACTTAAATACCGGGGTAAGCCTAAAATGAAATGTATTCATGCTGCAAATGCGAAGCATTGAATTTAAACGTGTCACATCAAATAGGGTAGGCTCCTAGAGAGTACCATGTCAGGACTCTTATTTTCTAGGGCTTATGAATCCAATGGAGACAAAAACCAAGAAAAGTTAGTTCAATCAGATAAATACATATAACACATTGTAGCAAAGCAATACACAGAGATAAAACAATAAAAGGAAAAGAGAGATTGGATCCCTCCCCTCGTGAATAGTGTCCCTAATAGGGTAAGACAGACTCTACCCTAGGTAAACTATCATGGATGCATGAGGTATTGGCTCACTAATGCATCTAGACTTGATAGGTTTTAGATCCTCGAGCCTTCAGACTTGGAAACCAAAGGTCATCAATCCCAAGGTTCTTTGTTGGTGGCTCGAGCGATTCCCCAGACACTGCTACGCACACGTCGTGTCACGGCCACATGTCTGAGTGAATCTATCAAAAATCCTCAATTTTCGACTAAAAGCTGAAAGCTATCAACCCAAAGCTTAAAATGGAAGATTGGGTTACCCCTCGGATCATGCTACGCACACGTCGTGTCGCGATCACACGTCCAAGTGGGTCGCCTAATCCTAATAGGGAAGAGTAGCGTGACAAGCCACTAAAAGAAAAATAAATGAAGGATAAAAAATAAAACGAATGCACGTATGCCAGTGCTCGGTTTGGAGGGGAAGGATCGAGAACCAATGCGAGACTCTAGGGTAAAATTCCCTACCCCAAATGCAAATCACGATACGAATAAGTAAATAAATAAACCATTCATCACATACACGTAAGACGAGGAACGATTACGAGTGTGAAATGCAAAACATCTTAAAAAAGAAAAATGCAACCTAAAGCATCCAAATATGATAAATAAAAGGGCTACAAAGAGAAAATACAACTAAACCAAGTGCTTGGACTCTCTAACGTCCCCAGTGGAGTCGCCAAGTTGTCGCGCCCCATTTTTCGCGATGGAAAAATAAATAAAGGGATGTTTATAAAAGATGTGATCTTACTTAAAAATAAATGACAGGGGGACCTAGAATGGGACTTTAAAAAATGCGACAATTTGGGTCCAAAAATTTAGTCTAAAAAGGTTTTGAAGAAAAATTAGGAGTCGCCACTTGGTATCGAGTTTGGGTGTACCAAGTCACCCAAAAAGTGTGTTTAAATAAAATAAAACCCTTTTCGACAACTCCAGGTCTTTGAAAAACAAGAGAAAATGGATTCGGGAATCACGGTTGAAGAAAGGGAAGGCAAAGGTTCGATTAACTCAAACCTAAGGCACCCTTTCAACCTAGATTAAGCTAGTTGCGAGATTTAGTCAAAATTTTTCTAATCTAATCCTTAATCTTATCACATTTGGATGTTTCCTATATGGATGCAAATCTAAAAATAAAAATATTGCAAGGGACAAAATGTTCATTCAAGGGTTTAATTGAACCAATCGCATTGATTGCGAAGATCAAAATAATTCCTTGAATGTGTCACGAGTATGCAAATGATGAAATTAAAAGGAAAGAAATTAAATTAAATTATATACATAGATATAAGTGATCAAAGAAAAAGGGAATGCAACATAAAGGGTACGGGAAGCAAAAACTCGTGACAATAATTTTCTTATACTGGAATTAATGGGATATTTAAACTAAAAAGCTATATTCACCCATTTCTCATGTTTGAAAAATAATTCTCCTAATATGCACAAGCAAATGAGCTAACTTATTATACAATGTCCTAAATGAAATGCAATTCTAAATGACATGATTAACAATATAGAAGATAGGGGATAATATAATAGGAAATATCATGCAAATGGGAAAAGATCCTAAAAATGAAAATATGCATGAAAATGTAATGAATATCACACAAAAATGAGTCTAACGCAAGAATGATTCAAGGGTCTAGCATTGGACTAGCCCGTTTCTAAAAGTCCTTACTAGCGTTGGACTAGCAAGTAAACGGAGGGAGAAGCCACAACTAGCGTTGGACTAGTGTGGTGACGTCATGCATTAACAATTCATAGCGAAACAAATAAAACATAAATTAAAACAAATAAATACATAAGAGCACGTAGCACATAACACGTAAACATAATATTTAGATGCCAAAATCCTAAGAAAAGCGGATAAAACACATAGCACATAAGCCACATAAACACGCAACCTATCTATTACATCGGGGAACGCCTAACTACAATCTAGAAGGGAAAAATATAATGAAACAAAACTAATTATCCTATCTATTACATTTTGAGGTATTTAAATGCCTCTCGAATCATTATAAAAATTAACTAAAACATATATAAGAAAATTTTGAATGAATATTTAAATCAAATAAATAAAGCATATAAAGATATATAAACACATAGGAACACATAAGAGCACGTAATTGACATTGGAATAATAAAAATAGGGGTACCTCCCGTTTGAAGTGGTGACTAAATGGAGTCAAATTGTCCTATTTATACTCACAGTGAAGAAAAGAATCATGGCACCACTTTAATTGAAAATAATAATAATGTTAAAATACTAAATTCACATTAACATATCAAACGCAAAGAAATTTAAGAACATCTAAAATTTGCAAGTTAAATATACTCACAGTAACATAATTAGCTATTAGAGAAAATAAACAATCACAACAAAAAGAGTCAAAATTCACTAGGGACTGAATTAAAAAATTTAAAAAACTTTTGGGCACAAATATTATATTTTTCCAAAGTTCAAAGGTCAAAAGTAAATAAAAGATAAAATTCAGGGACCAAAGTGCAATTAATTTAAGGACCTAGATGAAAGGAATTTAAAATGTTCTAGGCCGTAGTAAAATTACTCCAAAGATCAGGAGCTAAAGTGCAAAAATCGGTTTCTGATCTTCTTAAGAAAACACCACTGGGCCATCATTTTATTTATTTGGACCGAACACTACCTAAGCCCAGCCGAAAGTCCAAGCTAAACACACAGGCCAGCCTGCCTTTTAATCCCTTAAGCCCAACCAAAACCCAAAAGAAATAAACCAAAATCCATTTTCAAAACCCAACCAAAAATAACCACAAACCCACAAAACTTAGCCCAATCCATTTTCTTCTTCTTTTCCTTTCTTTTCTTTCCTTCTTTTCTTCCTTCCCCAATCGTTTCTTCTTCCTTCTTCCTCGGCCAACTTAGGAAGCTTCAGCTGGCGGCCACGGCGGCGGTCGCCGGCGACCTCTCCGGTCACCAAAATTTCTCAAAATACACCTCTCCACTCCATTTTTCGCGTAGATCCCATTTTTGAAGTTACTTTTTACAAAAAACGACCCGAAAGTGGCCAAAATGCTAAAAAACAGCCCAGCTTTTATTTTTTTAAACCTTTAAACCTCCACCAAAAATCATAAAAATTATGCCAAAACCCTCCTTATAGCTTCTACATTACAACTATGATTTTAATTTGACAAGAAAACAACATAAAAAGGCTAGAATAAAGCAAAACAGCCCCCTAAAATTCTTTTTTCCATTTTGGCATTTTCACAAGCACTTGACATGCATATACAAAATCATTCTTCTTTTCCTAGTTTTGTTCATGACATCCAAAAATTCAGCAACCCAACAACCCATAAAACCCGCAAAATGAAACAACAAACAAAGCAAACACACATACATTCAATCTAATTAATTAAAAAAATAGAAAAGCATGGAAAAAAAAAGGAAAAGGAAATACCTCAATGGAATTTGTATTCTCTTGGCTGAAGTTTTGATGCAATTCCCAGCTCCAATTGTCCCGTTGCTGCCTTTTTCTTCTTCTCCTGTCTTTTCTTTTTCTTCTTTTCGATGCCAAGAGAAAAAGCCAGTGGAGACTGAGGACTTGTGTAGCAAATTTGGAGAACTCCCTTCTTTTCCTCGTCTGATGCCTTTGGAGAAAACTGAGAGGGAGTCTTTTTCTGCTAGTTTTGTCTTGGAGGAAAAAGAGAGGACCGAGAGCTTTTCCTTGAGCCCAAAAGTGGAGTTTTATTCTTCTCTTTTTTTTTTTTTTGGCTTTTCTTCTTTTCGGTTGAGACCAGAGAGAGAGCCGAGAGCCTCCCTTTTTTTCTTCTGTGTTTTTTTTTTCTTCCTGTTTCCCGTGGGAGAGAGCCGAGAGAGGGAGTCTTTTTTTTCTTTTTTTTGAGCCCCCAAAAGTGCCGTTCCTTTTTTGTCAGTCCCTCGAGAATAAGGAGGGAACCTAGGGATTTTTGTCAAATGAGTTTTAATTGGTTTTTTTTTTAAATCATGGCTTCTCTCTCTCTCTCTCTTTTTTTTTTTTTTAGATAAATCTATAAAAATGAGACAAAAATATACTTAAAAGTTGCAAGAAAATAAATTGCTCATCAAATAGAAAATATTCGAGAAAACACAAAATTTGACAAAAATTTGGTGTCTACAGGTAAAAATTTATCATTTTAGTAGGTCGAGTGAGATAAAGTACACACTCGCCTTAACATGGTGGATAATTTCATATGAGCAATTATTAGTAACATTTAACACATAAACACGTAAGCAATATACGATAATTTCATATGAACATATAATTTACGGTAATCAAGTAATCAAGTAGTCAGGTAATCAAGTAAGCAGGTAATCACGTAGGTAGGTAATCAAGTAGGTTGGTAAACGGTAAATAATTATGGTTAACGGTTAACGGTTAACAGTTTACAGTAAGTAATTACGGTTAATTGGCAGATATTTGCCATTTTAATAGGCCGCCATTGGCCATTTCCCATTTTTACCACTTAAGAGTCGAGAAGATTCACTCCAATCGACTTATGCAGCCATAGCATAATTAATCATTGCAACATTTCACCTAAATATGCATTTCAAGTATTTCATGTCGAGTAATTCAAATATACTTTACTTAAATATGCATGAGTATGGTAAATACTTGACATGTAGCATTTAACACTTAATGATCATGAAATAAGCATGTCATAGACTTATTCAAATTACGTAATCCTATATGGGATACTCACCTAGTCAAAACAAGTGAGTAAGCGCCCAAACAAGTGTTTAGGCGTTCGCTCCGAGTCCCTCTTGAAGGTCCCCTTGAGCGCTTGAGCAAGTAATAAGTAACTTTACTTAAAATCATGCATTTACTCAGAAGGATGCACACTCAATTAGACTAAATCAAAGTCTTAAAAGAAAGCTTCAATTCTCTCTACTCGAGGTTCGAGAGTGGATTTTTAAAGTTCGAAGAGAGTCTAACATCGTTCATGAAATCGAGTTCAAAACGTTCAATCTATATCGAGAAAAGAAGTCAAGGTTCCAAAATTACATTTTCTAAGAAATTGGCAAAATTCAGCTTTGGATGTCAAACTTAGAAAAATCATATCTTGCACTCAATAGGTCCAAAAATGGAAAACTTAGTACCGTTGGAAACTAGTTCCGAAGTACTAAAAGTTCCTAAAAGACACTTTTCTAACATTCAAAATAGAAGACACTCAAATTTTAGCTTAAAGTGGCTGACTTGGACTCCCAAGACAGATTCAGGTTGGTTTTTGGTAAACTTTGAAAATTCGGCAAAATTCACACAATACGAACTAGCCTCCAAAATTTGGAATTCAATTAGAGTTGCAATCAAAGTTTAAAACAAAACAAACGGAACAAGAATTGAAGTTTTAAGTGCCAAGATATAGCAGCCCAAAGTTGACCAAAAATTCCTCCTTGATCAAGAATTTCCAGATTTGAAACATGAACTTTGGGGCTTCAGTTGGACATTGAAATAGACTCAGAATGGCACAAAATTTGGTAGTATTACTCTACAATCTAAGGGCTATTCCTCTATCAAATTTCATATAAAAATTCGTTCGAGAAGTCGGTTAACAAAGCCACTAAAATTCCAAGAATTTCCAAGGTAATTCTGCCTTATACTTCAATTTTCTTTTTTTTTCAAGCTTTGTTCCACACAATCAACTTCAATTAATTCAAATATTGAAACCAATGTTCCATAAACATCCAATAAGAAATTTAGAAGTATTTGGCATCAAGGTTTTCGAAATATAACTTCTCAAATCAGATTTGACCATTTGGCCAAGAGAAAAGGAAAATTTTCCAGATTCGAAGAGCAATTTTGGGACATCATTTGTATATTGAAATGGTCTTAGATTGACACCAAAATTGGTACAATTCAACTTCCATATGAGGACTACTCCTCTACCAAATTTCATTTGAAAATTCACACGGGAAGATAGTGAACTAAACTACCAAATTTCAAGAAAATCCCAAGACCAATCTGTCATTTGCTTCCTTCTTCCTTTTCAAACATTTTGCCCAATGAAAACGATTCAAATCTGGCCCATTTATGAAACAAAGGTCTAAGAAATATCCAAAATACATTTGGTAGGTGATTAACACCAAGAATTTCAAGATCACAAGTCCCAATTCAAAAAGAGTCATTCAACTAGCCAAAAAGAGGGTTTTCAACCACTGAATCAGTTTTGAACTTTGGCCACAACTCACTCAATTCAACTTGAAATTAAGCATGGTTGGTGGCGTTGAAAACTAGATTCATAAAGATAAAATTTCTTAGAAGAAATCATTTTCAAAATCTGTCCACAGCTAGCTCATATTTGAGCATCACTTCGTTGCTCGAAACAGATCTCCCAGTGTAGACGTGAAACAGGATAGTCATGTTCAAACAATTGGTATGGACTATTTAGGTCAAACCAGGACATGAATTTTATGCTGTTGGAAAACTGGGAATGTCTAATTTGCAGTGCCACAAACGGCACTTGATTTCGACATCGTAGCAAAAAGTTATAGCCGTTTGAAGAACACTGCCATAGCAGTTACGGGAAAATTTCCAGTTTTGCTAGACTTTCGAAATCACCACATTTGGCCAACCAAATCACGAAATTTTTTTGATGAAACTTTGTACACAACCTATATTACGCATATACATTAGAAACAAGTCATTATAACCACAAAAAAAATGCTTTAAGGGCCACGGCATGTACAGGGGCAAAAATGGAAAAATTATCCCCTTCACTTCCTTTGAGCTTTCCTTCAACAATACAACCTATTTCCACTAGATTAAATACTAATCCAACATTAATAACTCAAAACACAACAAATCAGTCCATCAAGCTATAGTGGTAGTTTATAGAGCCCACACACCAATTTTTCAACATAAATAAAGCTACCCATGAGAATCCAAGAGCTTATGGGTGCAATATAACTTCCACAAACTAAGATTTTGGTAGTTGATCGTTGTTTACCTCTCTTGATGAACAAAACAGAAATTTTCGGCCTCTTGAAGCTCAACAAAACCGTGGAAAGTAAGCTCTTCTTAGCTTGAGGTGCTCTCCAAGTGATTTACAAGTTGTACCTAAAATTTGGGATGATTTGGGTGAGGATTTTGTGAAGAAATGGTGAAGAATTTTGGAGAGCTTTGGGTTGTTTTCCTTCCCTTGGTGGCTGGCTGGAATGAGAGCAAGAGAGAGAGTGTTTTGATCAAAATGAAGCTTCCAAGAGAAGCTTTAATGTGTGGCTACGATTCGTTCAAAAGTCAACCCTCTCCCGCACGCGCACACGCGCGTTTCGTGCTCGATTCCTCTCGAGTTTGTTTCACTTAAGTACTAAACCTTTAATGTACTTCCAATCATATTATTATTATTCACTCTTAATAGTCCAAAAATAAAAGTTTAAAGTCCCTCAATTAAATCGCGCGCGCAAAACGCGTACCCCCGATTTGTGCGCGGTGAAGCGGAATTTTCAAGAAATTCTTATAACGATAGTATCACTAACTACTAATTGAATACTTAAGTATAAAAATACCTATTTTAAGACTAATGTACGAGCCTCCAATTTTTCAAGCTCATAGTATTCTCGAATCGATTATTAACTCCAATCGCGTATTCACTATTCTCACTTAACGGCTTTCAAAAATTAAATTTCGAAACGAGTCATTTTAAAAATATAAGTGAGTCATAGTTCTATGAAATTGGGTCTAAAAAGTTTGAAATAAAATATTCGAGGCAAACGGACAATTAAATATTTAAATAAGCTAGTAATAGGAGTTTAAAATAGGTAAATTTTTGTGAGTCCTCACAAATGGACTCCACAGTGACAACTTATAATATCATCACAATAGGGTTGCTGGTTCAGAATTAGTGACAACAATTAGTCGTCACTATCTAAAGTACTAGTTCCTAACACGCTTTTATTAATTCTACTATGCCACTATGTGGCAATCCCACCTTTCCCTAGGGCGTACCCTAAGGTATCTTCAGTCCGTCTGCCCAACTCTCGTCAGGACTCATTAACAAACTTCACTCACCAAACTCACATGTCCAAACTTATCACAAGATACACTAAATATAACTAATACCTGTAGTTGTCAGTCGAAGCAACTTAAAATACAAAAGAGAGTTTAAGTTTACAAATAACATTCAAAATAATAATATAGTACTCTAATCACTTAGTCTAACTAAAACAAAAGCGAAGTGCTAATCCCTAAATCACGAACAAATCCTATTAATGGAAATAAAAGGAAAGGCATGAGCTTACGCCCAGTGAGATATAAGAAAGTGATGCAATCTAAGAAAGCAATTATTTCACATTTTCAAGTCAGCGGGAGACATAAACAAGAAGTAACATCTACACACATTAATAAAAAAATTGATGTGTCGATCATTAAGGATATTGAACACACTGGCGAACCATTCAATCAATCATTTAGTCAAGTAGTTGACACTTCGTCAAATTTCCTGTCCTTGTAGAATCACCACTTCACACCACTCTATCCACCTTTTGCCCCCTACTGGGCCCGCACACTACAAATTTTCAGGGATTGGTATTATTCGAGTATACCCAGTATAGTATGGATCCAACACACATGTACTACCCAAGGTTCGCTAATCGAGTTGACCAAGCCCTTGTCGGCTCGACCTCAAATAACTAGCCATTGGGATTTTTTTTCCTTTCGGGGCCCTCACATATCGTTAATATCATATCATATTCACTTATAGCAATAACAGTTCAGTAGGGTCGAATACGATAAAGTACACACTCGCTTATTCATAAACAATTTCAAAAATGACAGTTCATAGCCATATCATATTTCTCAAACTCATTGACATATCAAGCATATATATAGTGCTACCATACACTTAGAATACTTACCAAATAGTACTTAAGCATCCACAGAAAGATTGTCTGCATGTTTAGTTTGCAACCCTGACAGACAAATACAACATATAAGTAAACCTTTAGTGTTCACCAATTCAATTCACTTAAGCATGAAAACTTTGTTTTCAAATTGGTCAACTTTAGTGTCCTAAACACTTCAATCTATTTAGGCTTACAAATCAACAATTCAGGTAAAAAAAAAGGGTACAACTTTCCATTAGAGCAAAAGCATTTCAAAAGTTTGGACAAGGCTTTCCAATCCTACAATAGTTTTCTAGCAAGCAAATCATAGCAAAAGTCCAATTTTTCAATTAATTACAATCGTAGTTTTTGTCCCAAAATCATCTCACAAATAAGGATCAAAGTTTAATAAGGTTTCTTGAACTAAACCAACCAAAACTTCATTAAAACAAGGATCCAAAGTCAAATTAGTCCATAAAGCTGTCAACCACTAAACTTTGGAGGAAATCTTATTTTCCTCCCTTAAAACTTCAAAATTTTGATCCAAAATCATTATACATACCAAGATCAAAGTCCAATAAAACCCTTTGAGCTAAATTCCACCCAAAAAGAGCTTTTTTTTTATTTTTTTAACATACTTTAACCAACATATATAGAATCAAGTAGCATCAAATTTCCTAAAATTTTTCCAGCACGAGTGTACAAACAAGCCACAAATTCAAGGAAGGTAAAGTTGAAAATTTGCCCATGGTAATTGTCCATCTAAACAGAAATTCCAGCATATATATGCTCTAATTTTCACCAACAATTTACCATAAATCATACTCAAATCCTCAAGGGTTTCATCAATCATTAACCCTAGGATCTCAAGAGACAAGAATTCACCAAATTTTAGCCAAATATATCAAGATCTAAGCATACCAAGATCATTTAAGCATCTAGTACCAAATTTTCATAAAACTTTCAAATCCACTATGGTTTTCCATGAATACCATAAATCTACCAAGATCTTGTTCAAAATTGCTTGAAAAGCAAAAGAATAAAGTGAAGTAGCCACTTACCTCTTCAAAGCCCCAAACTTTAGCATGATTAACCTAAGAAGATGGCAAGATCCACTCCCTAGGAGGCTTTTCTCTCAAGATATTCCAAAAGTTCAAGTAAATTGGTGAAAGGAAAGCTTGGATCTTCAAGAATTTCAAGAAGATTGGGGTTTCTCTCTCCCCTCTCTCCCTCTCTCTAAATATCGGCCAACAAGAAAAGAAAAATGAGGTGGCTTTTGGTTGCTTTTTGAGCTAATGTAATGGCCACAAGACAAGGTTTTCAAGTCTACTAGGAATAGTGTCTTAAATAGTGTTTTTCACTTAGGTTTCCTGCTATCAACCCTTAGCTTTTCTAACCTTTTTTTAACTCCCAAAATCTTTGTTCACTTCACTAATATCTCAACTTATATTCTCTTTGTGACGACCCCACCTCCCCCTAAGGCGAACCAAAGGGGTTTGGCGGACCGCCTGCCCAACTTTCGTCGGGGCTTACTCACTTATCGCTTCAAGAGCATGTAAAGATGTGCCAATCAAACTAAACATAACTTAACATATATACAATCATTAACACAGAAATACAATCCTCAAGGTTAAGTACAAAAAGTCCAGGATCCAACCAACTACTAATACTATTACTATTACACAACAAAAGTTCTAGTCAAAACTGTAGTCTTCCTCTAATCACTCATCCTTGCTCTTAAACCTTGTAAGGAAACCAAATGTAACGGAATATAGGGATGAGCTAAAACTCAGTGAGGTTCCCATACACATAACCAAGCAATTAAAACAAGGACATTATTCATTTACTAATAATCAATCGAGAACACATTCACAATATAAAAATAATAAAAACACACTCATTAAAAGGATACATGCTCACGTAGAGCCTTTCGTTCCATCATTCATTCATTCAGTCAGGCATTCTCCTTCCTTCAATCATTCATTTCTTCCCTTATAACTTCAATAATTCAATTCATTCATTTCATTTCCCACCACTAGCCAATTCACTGGCCAGTTCTCCACCAAACTTCGTGGTCATACTCGAGTATACCAAAACACTGTCCCAGGGTCACCAGCCGTCCGACTGAGTCTACTTTTGGTTCGAGTCGACTGGCAACGAAGGGAAAGGGTCCAGTTCAACCAAAAGACTTATATTCATGCACAAGTAGCATTCAATCATTTAATCATTAAAATTTCACGTTCACTTAAGTCGAGTGCGATAAAGTACACACTCGCCCATTGAAAATTCATTTAAGAATCATTGAAAAATATTTAACATTTAAGCAAACACTCACAAATATTCACATAGTCACTTCTTGCATAAACATGCAAGGAATACTCACCCTAAAGAAGCCACGTTTTATCAAAATTTCGTTCAGGGCCGGCACCTTGGCCACTCTCGAAATCTGCAGTCAAATATGGTCCACAAAGAACCAATCATACACGAATGCAAGCTACATAACTTATATTTCTATATCAAAGGAAAAAGGCATGAAAAGTATTGTAAGTCATATAGGCAAGGTGCACGCATCATTTGTAAAAAAAATGATAAAAAACGGTTAAATTTAAAGCCAATATGGGCAACTAAAAACCATGTTTTGAATACTTGTTTAGAATATTAGAAATCAGGTTTAGAACACTTGAGAAGTACATGTTAAGTCGGACCAAGGAAACGGAAAAGAAAAGAAAGGCAACAAGAAACAATGAAGATGGCAGCTTTGCCATCCTTTGGTGTTTTGATCACAACTGAAGCCACAGTTATCGGATTGAGGCAAATTTTATGGTGTTTCGAATCTAAAATAGAGACCTACATTTCCAATGAAGACATCAGCACCCAGGTCTCGCATTGTCAGCACATGAAAAACAGGTCAGGAAAATTAGAGTTTTTGTGCAGTCAGGAGTGCTCTGGCGAAATCATAAGCAGTCCAATTGATCTGAAATTTTACAGGTAGAAATTTAAGTCAAATCCCTATAACTTTCATGTTTTGTCCAAAAGCTGATTCAGTTTAAAACATGGAGAAATTTGCAGCCCGAGTTGATTCCAAAAACAGGGCAAAGCTGAAAGTCACCACCAAATGTTGGAAATTCAACTTTTAACTCTATAAAGTTACAAACATGCTCTTAATCACTTCACAAATGAAATTTCCAATCTCAATAACAACGTTTACTAGTTAAACAACATAATCATCGCTGGAAAATATAAAACTCTAACTGAAAATTCGACTACACCATCAAGACTAGGAAATCAACCATAGCAAGTCAAGATTAAAAGCTCCTATATCAAATTTAGCAAGATTAAATAAAAGAAAAGGAAGTTGAAGCCTTATACCTTCCAATACTTGTTGCTAAGTGAAGAACCAACCACTTTCTCCCAAGATTTCCACCACTCCTAGCTTCCTAACCACCAAGAGGTAAGTTTAATCGGTTTGGTTTGTGTGATTTCAACTCAACAAGGAAGAATCAAGGTTGGAGTTAAAGTTGGTTTTCTCTCTTTTTCTTTCTTTCTTGCTCACGGCCACATGAAGAAATGAGGAAGACAAGGATCCAAAATGGAAGATAAGAAGAAAGAAGTTGTCTTGGTCAACCATCCCTAACTTCCAACACTTGGCACCATAAGATGTTTTCTTTTTTTTCTCTTTCCTCTTCTTTCCTTAGTCAAGAATTTTGGCTGCTTTGAGGGGATATTTAGGGCTGATTAGCTCAAATAAAAATAAGGAAATTAGGACAAGAAAGTAGTGGTCAAGTAGAGTACTTGATCGGTAGCAAACGGTGCACGTCGGTTCAAGTCTATTTTCCTTAACTCTCGCGTACTTATGTTTTAACTTGTGATTCACTAACTTATTATTAGCACTTCTAATCAAACACTTTCTCTTATATAAAGCTCAGTCTTAACCACCAAATTAGTACACACACCTCACCAATAAATCACACTACCAAAATAGGCGAAAACCCTAGTTTACCCTAACTTCCGCTATTCTTTTAGAAAAATCATAACTTGAGTTATACTATCAAAAATTCATACAACTTGGCCTATTAAATATTAGACTTCAAATACTATTAATCTTTAGAAGACACCTCAAAGATATTCAATTCATAAGTTGGGCCAAATTAAGCCGTAAACGACTATAACATTCCTATTTTTACTTGTGCAGGGCAGAATTTTCAATCAACTTTGCCGATTTTCTGGTATTTATAGAAATTGAATCAAACTCTAATTTTTATATCGTAGGAAGCCCAATGAGTCTAGTTTCAAACACAACAAACGAAACTCAATTCCGACTTTCCTATACGAAGTTATAGCCAATTTCCCAAATTTGTGCAGAGCCTCTTGCAAAAATTTCTAGATTTTCTAACAACTTGAGATTATGAAAATTTTCCTAACAAAATTCACTCTCTTGGCTCAATTTCAACCATTAAAGCAACCAAGAATCAAAGTTAAGTGAGTTCACATAAGGGTTATAAAGACAAATAAAATTTCGAGGTCTCACACTCCTAGGGTTTTGGCCAAATTCACTAATAAGTCACGAAATCAATAATTTTCAAGAAATTAATCGCTCAAAAGTTAAAATAACAAGGAAGAGAAACTCACTTATCAATTAACAAGTAAATCACTAAATGAATGCAAATTTTATAAAAATATAAGTTAAATAGGAATGCAATTAGTTGGGAAGTGAGAAAATAATTTTTCTGGGTCATCATATCCTCTCTCCCTTAAAAGAATTTTGTCCCCGAAATTCTCAAGTGGTCTAGCGAACAAATCTGCATAGTTCTTCCACATTTCCTCCTCCATCTCCTAAGCCATTTCTTCCATTCCATGGTTTCTCCACAAGACTTTCACCAAAGAGATTTTCTTCCTTCTTAACTCTTTCACTTTCCGATCCAAAAGTTGTACTGGTTGTTCCTTATAAGTCAATGACTCGTCAATCTCTAAATCTTTAGGTTGGAGCACATGAGTTGGATCTGGGTAGTACTTCTTAAGTAAGGAGACATGGAAAACATCATGAATTCTAAAAAAACTTAAAAGCAACTCTAAGCAATATGCTACACTTCCCGCTCATTGTAAAATCTTAAATGGTCCCATATACCTCGGCTTGAGTTTCTTCCCTTTTCCTGTCATGATTCTAGCTTTCAATATTGTAATCTTAAGGAAAGCCCTATCCCCATCTTCAAATTCTAAGTCTTTTCTTCGATTATCTATGTAGCTTTTCTGCTGACTCTGAGCTGCTTGAATCCTTTGACGTATAATTTTTACTTTCTCATAAGCATCTTCAATCCACGGTAATGTTGTTGGATCCACGATTTTTCTTTCCCCTACTTCTTCCCAAAAAATTGGGGAACGACATTTCCTCCCATAAAGAGCCTCATATGGAGCCATTTGAATAGTCGAATGATAACTATAATTATAGGCACTCTACCAAGTTTAGGTATTGTCCCAAACTTTCTCCAAAATCCAAAACACAAGTCCTCAACATATCCTCAAGGGTCTGAATAGTCTTTTCCGATTGCCCATCGGCCTGAGGGTGGTAAGTAGTATTAAAATTCAACTTAGTTCCCAAAACTTCTTATACCTTTTGCCAGAACTGAGATACAAATTTGAGATCTCTATCTGACACTATACTTACTGGCACCCCATGTAACCTCACAATCTCATCCAAGTAGAGTTTAGCTAATTTCTCCAAAGGATATTTCATGTTAATTAGCAAGAAATGAGCAGTCTTAGCTAAATGATCGACTATCACCCAAATTGCATCATAACCCTTTTGAGTCCTCGATAACCCCAATGCGAAATCTATAGTAATATGCTCTCATTTCCACTCAGGTATTTCTAACAACTGCAGTAATCTTGAGGGTTTCTAGTGTTCTTCTTTCACCTGCTAACAAACAAAACAGGTATTAATGAACCGTGCTATTTCCCTCTTCATATTATCCCACCAATACAATTGCTTCATGTCTCTGTACATTTTATTACTTCCAATATGTATTGAATACTTTGAGTGTTGAGTTTCCTCTAAAATTTCTCTTTTATTCCGTCAATTTTTGACACCACTACTCGATTTCTATACCTTAAAACTCCGTCGGATCCCAAGCAAAATTCTAGAAGTTCTCCTCTTTGTACTTTTTAACTCCATTTATATACCACTAGGTCTCTCTTTTGAGCTTCCTTAATGCGTTCCAATAAAGTAGACGTCACAACTATATTCCCACAAATCACCTTTTGATACTCAATTTGAAGATCCTATTCACTAATCCTTTCTAATAAATGCCATTCCAAGATCATAAGCCCAACTATCTGAACTTTTCGTCTGAGTGCACCTACTACTACATTAGCCTTTTTCGGATGATAATTAATAGTACAATTATAGTTTTCCAAAAATTCCATCCACTGATGTTGCCTCAAATTCAACTCTTTTTGGAAAAACAAATACTTAAGACTTTTATGGCCAGTATACACCTCAAAGGTCACTCTATATAAATAATGCCTCCACTTCTTGAGGGCGAAAATCACCGTGGCTAACTCAAAATTATGAGCCGGATAAATTTGCTCATGAGGTTTCAATTTCCTAGAGATATAATCTATTACCTTTTCTTTTTGCATCAATACACCTCCTAACCTTTCTTTCGATGCATCAATATATATTGTGAAACCATCTTTCTCACTTGGCAAAATCAAAATCAGTCCACTAGTCAACTGCTTCTTCAATTTATGAAAATTGATCTCACATTTAGCAACCCAAATAAACTTGGTGTTTTTCTAGGTTAACTCAGACAATGGCCTGGCAATCTTGAAAAATCTGGGATAAATTGACGGTAGTAACCTACTAAACCTAAGAAACTACAAAGCTCAATGGAATTTTCTGGTTGCTTCTACTTAGATACTGCCTCCACGTTCGCTGCATCCAAAGTTATTCCATCCTTAGAAATTATATGCCCAAGGAAAGATACCTTATCCAACCAAAACTCGCATTTGCTAAACTTGGCATATAACTGATGTTCTCTTAGGGTTTGCAAGCACTATCCTCAAATGGTATTCATGGTCTTCCTTTGTTTTCGATTATACCAAAGTATCATCAATAAAGATCACTACAAAATAATGAAGATAAGGTTTAAAAATCGGATGCATCAAATCCATAAAAGTTGCTAGGATATTAGTCAATCCAAAAGGCATCACTACAAATTCAAAATGCCCGTATCTAGAATTAAAACCAGTCTTGGGTAAATCCTCTTCTTTAATCTCTAGTTGATAGTATCCTTGTCTAAGATCCAACTTAGAAAATACCACCGCTCCTTATAATTGATCAAACAATTTATCTATGTGAGGCAAAGGATATTCATTCTTAATAGTAATATCATTCAACACTCAATAATCGATGCACAGTCTCAAACTCCCATATTTCTTCTTAATAAATAAAACTAAAGTTCCCCAAGGCGAATCACTCTCACGTATAAATCCTTGCTCTATTAAATATTGTAATTGTAACTTCAATTCTTTCAACTCAACTGATGCCATCCTATAAGGAGTTTTAGAAAGAGGTGCAGTCCCTGGTAGCAAGTCGATCTTAAACTCTATATCTCTCTCAGGTGGTAATGAGACCAACTCCTTAGGAAAAATGTCAGGAAAATCTTTCACTCTTGGTACATCTTCCAACTTTACTTGTTCCCCTGGGGTATTAATTAGGAAGGCTAGGTACCCTCGAGCTCATTTACTTAGCAATTTCTTAACTCGAATCCCTGAAAATAGAGCTGACGAGGCTAACTTTCCTCTCACGTCCAACCTTAGTATTGCTTTCCCCGAAATGCATAATTTCACGATTTTCATCTTACAATCTAATTGAGTATGATATTGAACTAACCAATCCATCCCAAAAATGACATCATATCCCTTAATCGATAAACTTTTTAGCTTAGGCTACAACTTACGCTACCCAACCCAAATCTTGCAATTTCTTACACCTAGTTAGAAGTCAAGCATTGATCTCCCATGGGTGTTCCAACTTTCAAATCATAAGGCAATTTTGTGATGGCCCAACCTCCCCCTAGGGCGTACCCCAGGGTTTAGCGGACCGCCTGCCCAACTCTCGCCAGGACTCACTCACTCATAGCTCAAGAAAAAAAAAACTAATAACGTACATCCATAGAAAATAAATACACATCAACTTCAACTTAATATATACATTGATGCTCAAATCCAGGTACGAAACTTCTACATACCAAAGTACTTCAAAGTGTTTACATTTCGAGTACAATCAACCCTAGTCGGGTACTAGCATGAGTACAATTACAAAATTCAGAACAATTAGACTACGCTAGTCTGTGCAAGTCACAAGCCTCGCTCGTACCCCCTGTAAGGAAAACAAATGGCATGGAATGAGCTAAAAGCCCAGTGACGTTCCAAATAGCAAATTGGTCATCAAATAAAATAAAAATAGCATGATAGTGAAATAGCGAGCATGCCAAGTTTATGAAAGTGAGCAATAACACGTCTAATAGCAAATGTCAAAATGAGTTTGTTTTCCAAAAAAAAATAATAACACTTCGAATAACCATCAAAGTATAAAGATACAGATAGTTCTCAGGAGCCAAATTCCCATTGCATCATCAGGAGTTTGATCACGTAATAGTTGACACTCCGTCAACTTTCAAGTAAAGGAACCAATCCAGCAGAGTACCACTTACACTACTCTCCGTCCACCATTCAAACCCCCTACTGGACCCAAAATCCTCAATAAACACTGGTGGTAATACTCGAGTATACCGATTAGTCAAGGAGATATCACTCCACTCGACAAAACAAAAGACTCAGGGTTCGTTACCCAATCGACCAAGCCCTTGTTGGCTCGACTCGAGTAATTCGCCACAGGGTTTTTGGAATTCCAGGAAGTGTGCACCATATACACAAATATATCAAATCCATTGCAACAATAAACAAGTATATCTCATATTAGAGCAAGTACGATAAAGTACACTCTTACCCGAGCAAACAAATGACATGTCATTTAATCATATTGATCACGTATTAGAAACAAGTGTCCAGTCCAATCAAGTATTTGGAAGCACTCACCAAAAGTAGTGCCTCTAGTGATCGTGTCTGGGTTGTACTCCGGGTTTGGAGTCCAAATCTGCGATAAAACTTTGTTTAAAAACTTTAAAAATCGACTAAGATTCGAAACGTAGACGTTTCGTTCAATAAGAATCAAGAAATGGAAATTCACTTGGAGAATATTCGTGAAACACTCTCCCGTTTTTCAAACTATATAACTTTGTAACATTTATACTTGAAAATGCCATTTGAATTGAAAGTACAAGAAAAACGTATTCCTAGTAGTCATGATTGTATTTCTCAAGGGTACAAATTCGGCCAAATCCTCACTGATGTATCTCGATAAAAGAAGACACAAATATCCTGGATAGTTAAAGTAGTATCGCTCTTAACCCTTACTCAAGTTGCAAGTATGTCTGCCTAGCCCTTGAACGTAAATTTGGGCAGCACACCCCTTTGTACTTTCCTATTTTCAGCCAGTTATGGCTTCATTCTTTTCCTCAATCAAACCCAAATTACACACAAAATAATCTCATTTCAATAGCCGTTCAATAGTTTCAAGGTCATACAAGTACAAAATCAAGCTAACGACATGTGCGGAAATGAAGTTTAGCAAAAGATAGATTTGACGTTGTTTTGCGTAACGGACACAACCGATACTATGCTTATTGGATTGGGGTGCAATTTATACCATTTCGAAGCTAAGGCAGAGAGCTACAACTTTTATGAGGATCACCTAGTCCAGTTCGTAATGTATCTAGGTCAAAATTTTGATTTACTAAACCAGAAGCGCACAAACAGGTCAGTTAACCGTGCTATGTTTAAACAACAATAACTCAGGCTACCGAAGTCCAAACGAAGTGATTCTAGGGGCATTGGAAAGCTAAAACATAGCACTACAATTTTTGTGTTTTGGCTAAATGCTAATTCAGTACACATCAGGGTGAAAAGACACGGTTAGTGTTGTGAAATATCAAAACTGTCCGTTGGACTAAACCTATGAGAGTCAGGGGTATTTTTATCTTTTCACGGGTTATGTTGCTCCGATTGAGATGAAATTTTGCAAGAAACTATAAAACATCATTCTATACAACTTTCATGTTTTATTCTAAACCTAATTCAGCCTCTAACATAATGAACTGGAAATGGCAGAACTGAAGCTACAATTTCCAGAAATCTGAAATTTTGTTATATTCAAGCTATAATTCACATTTTTACCTTAAAACTACCACTGCTTTCTCCTTTACATGATTATGTACCATATATATACATCATCTAACACCTAACCCACAAGAAATATAAGTGAATCAATCAAAACTCTAATTCAAAATTCATCACTCCAACCATCAAAACCAGTTGAAACAAGCATCACAAGCACAATTCTAACATTAATACCCAACTTAATCATGATTAATGGAGAAAGAAAGGTTGATAAGCCATTATACCTCAAGACAAGAGCTTGCAAAAAGGATCCTCCACTTCTCCTTGAAATTTTTTTTTCCTCAAGCTTCCCAAGCTTCCAAACTAGTGATTAATCGATTTAGTTTTTCTTTTTCTCACTTAAAAAGGTTGGATTCAAGGTTGGAAATGGAAAACTCTCTTCACTCTCCTTCCTCTCGGCCAAACCAGAAAAAAATTGATGAAGAATGAGCTCAAATGAAAGATAAGAAGGCAAGACAAAAGGGTTTGGTCAAAGGGCCATAGATGGCCAACAAGTGGCACCACTAAAATCCATCCAATTTTGTTTTCTTTTCCTTGCATTTTGCGTCAATAATTTCGGCTATAAGGGCTGAGGATGAGGGAGATATTTTGCAACAATATCAAGGATATGTGGTGGTAGGGAAGTGGTAGTCAAGTGGTGTGCTCAATTGGTAGTGAACAGTACCCGTCGGTTCGAGCCGTTTTTCCTTAAATCGCGTATACTAGGGTTTTAACTTATAATTCACTAATTTATTATTATCACCTCTAATCCCACACTTAATATCATCTAAAACTCACTTTTAATCATCAAATTTGAGCCACACTCCGTACCGGATGGTCGCACTACGGATAAGCATAAAACCCTAATTCGCGCTAATTTGAAAACGAAAAGTGAAACCCTACTTCCTAGGTTCATTTGCACTTATTGTAAGGTGATTGGGTAGTAAGGCTATTATAAAATAATAATTTCCAAATAAAAAGGGAATTTTTAAGAAAAATATAAAGAAATTTATGGGTCCTCACACTCTCTCCCTCTTAAAAGAATTTCGTCCTCGAAATTCATACATGCACTCCTAAATAACGTAGGGTATTTTCTTGTATATCCATTTCTAGCTCTCAGGTCTAACTGTAGCCAAAATTTAGCTTAACAATAGAAATTACGAATCATACCTTCTACTATCTCCGATGGTTCAAGTACTGCCTGTTGGTCCAAGACATACACTCTAGCTGGCACTCTTGGCTTAGTCCCTCCTACATTTGTTTGTTCAGGGTTTAGGTGTGATCTACGGGGACAAGTTGCAAGTTGGTGCTCGGTACTACCACACCATTAACATTTTCCTGCCTTTCGCCAACAATCATTCTCCGTATGATTGGTCTTCCCACAGTACCCACAAGATACTCGAGGGGCTGAGGTCTGACCTCCTTGTGTGGCACCTCTTGCTTGCTCTCTGCCACGTGAGGCTCCTCTTGGAGTAATTTCCTCAGATGTCCCTAAAATTTTCTCACCACCATCTCCTCGACCCATTTTAGAGGGTGGCATATCTAAATCACCTTGTCCTTGCCTTTGACTTCCACCAGGTGCACCTCTTCTTTTTGCATGAAAAACTCTCACTTGTGCCCTAGCAATTTCTATTCTTTGGGCCTTCTCCAAAACCTCCGTAAGCGTATTAATCTGGGCCGCCACCAAGGCCTCTTGTATCTTCACATTGAACCCTTGCACAAACCTCCGGACTCTTCTTTGCTCCGTAGTAATTCGGAAGCAAATTTGGATAGTTTCGTAAACTGGATTTCATACTCAGACACACTTAAGATTCCCTATCGGAGCTTAATAAAATCGTCCTCTCTCTTCTCCTGGACGATAAGTGGGAGGTATTTCTCATTAAACTCTCGCACAAAGTTCACCCAAGTCCATGCAGTCCCCTCTCTTTCCCATTTAGCCCTAATTACATTCTACCAAGCTCTGGCCGGACCCTCGAATTGAAAAACGGCAAATTGCACTTGCCTATCCTCTACATAGTTTAACGCGGAAAAGATATTGATCATGGTCTCTAACCATCTCTCGGCTCCCTCAGGGTCCGGTCCTCCCAGGAACTTAGGAGGAGAGAACTTTTGGAATCGCTCTAGGGCCCTATCTTGCCCCATATCATCCCTAGGTTGATTCACAGGGACTTGACCCTATTGCTCCACCAAGCGAGCGAGGATATTGGTCATTTGTTGAATCGCAGTTGCCACCTGATCCCCCCTATAACTTGGGGTCCAGGTTACGGTCCACTTGTTTCACCTCTTTCCTCTCTGGGTTCTTGCATGGGTCCCTGTGTCTGTCTACCCCCACGCCCACGATTAGAGCTACGCCCGCGAGTAGCTCCCTGATCCTGGCTTCTTCTACCTTCCATGCTACGTAACTAATCAACTATAGCAATATAGCCACCTACCACTTAATCAATGATAGAAGATAAGTATAAATAGAATAAAATTACGCTCAAATAAATCTTTCCAAATCATAAAACAGGGGTAATGCAACACATTCAATCAAAACAAGTCACACAACCTATAGGACATTAACCCTAGGTATTGCTCAGGCACTACACTTAATCAAAACTTGAAGCACGTGAATAATAAGGATCCCAAATCCCACGAATATCTTCAATATCTTTCAAGTCCAAACTATTCGCATTCCCCGTACCCTAACTTTCACCATCCAAACTTATCCTAATATTACTCGAGATCTCAACTTATCGTAAAGGTATCACTCTTTGATACTCGGGTACAAGAATCCGAAAATATGATAATTCACAACTCAAACTGGTCAGGCTCAAGAGCAAATCACCCGTATTAGAGATTCCTACCCAACATCATATCTAAGGTCCCCAACAATAGACAATTATTCCATACTTAACAAGCCAATCCCCACAGTCCGAGAACCTTTTATCGGCACGAGCTCGATAGGAGCTTTGATACCATCTGCGACGGTCCCACCTCCCCCTAGGGCGTACCCCAGGGTTTAGCAGACCGCCTACCCAACTCTTGTCAGGACTCACTCACTCATAGCTCAAGAAAAAAAAACTAATAACGTATATCTATAGAAAATAAATAACACATCCACTTCAACTTAATATATACATTGATGCTCAAATCCAGGAACGAAACTTCTACATACCAAAGTACTTCAAAGTGTTTACATTTCGAGTACAATCAACCCTAGTCGGGTACTAGGGTGAGTACAATTACAAAATTTGAAACAACTAGACTACGCTAGTTTGTGTAAGTCACAAGCCTCGCTCATACCCCCTGTAAGGAAAACAAATGACGTGGAATGAGTTAAAAGCCCAGTGAGGTTCCAAATAGCAAATTGGCTATCAAATAAAATAAAAATAGCATGATAGTGAAATAGCGAGCATGCCAAGTTTATGAAAGTGAGCAATAACACGTCTAATAGCAAATGTCAAAATGAGTTTGTTTTCCAAAAAAAAAATAATACTTCGAATAACAATCAAAGTATAAGGATACAGATGGCTCTCAGGAGCCAAATTCCCATTGCATCACCAGGAACTTGATCACGTAATAGTTGACACTCCATCAACTTTCAAGTAAAGGAACCAATCCAATAGAGCACCACTTAAACTACTCTCCGTCCACCATTCAAACCCCCTACTGGACCCAAAATCCTCAATAAACACTGGTGGTAATACTCGAGTATACCGATTAGTCAAGGAGATATCACTCCACTCGACAAAACAAAAGACCCATGGTTCGTTACCCAATCGACCAAGCCCTTGCTGGTTCGACTCGAGTAATTCGCCAAAGGATTTCTGGAATTCCAAGAAGTGCGCACCATATACACAAATATATCAAATCCATTGCAACAATAAAAGAAGTATATCTCATATTAGAGCAAGTGCGATAAAGTACACTCTTGCCCGAGCAAACTAATGACATGTCATTTAATCATATTGATCACGTATTAGAAACAAGTGTCTAGTCCAATCAGGTATTTGGAAGCACTCACCAAAAGTAGTGCCTCTAGTGATCGTGTTTGGGTTGTACTCCGGGTTTGGAGTCCAAATCTGCGATAAAACTTTGTTTAAGAACTTTAAAAATCGACTAAGGTTCGAAACGGAGACGTTTCGTTCAACAAGAATCAAGAAATGGAAATTCACTTGGAGAATATTCGTGAAACACTCGCTCGCTTTTCAAACTATATAACTTTGTAACATTTATACTTGGAAATGTCATTTGAGTCGAAAGTACAAGGAAAACGTATTCCTTAAGTCATGATTATATTTCTCAAGGGTACAAGTTCGGCCAAATCCTCACTGATGTACCTCGATAAAAGAAGACGCAAATATCCTGGATAGTTCAAATGGTAATTGCTCTTAACCCTTACTCAAGTTGCAAGTATGTCTACCTAGCCCTTGAGCGTAAATTTGGGCAGTACGCCCTTTGCACTTTCCTATTTCCAGCTATTTATGGCTTCATTCTTTTCCTCAATCAAACCCAAAGTTACAGACAAAATAATCTCATTTCAATAGCCATTCAATAGACTCAAGGTCACGCAAGTACAAAATCAAGCTAACGACATGTGCGGAAATGAAGTTTAGCAAAAGACAGATTTGACGTTGTTTTGCGTAACAGACACAACCGAAGCTATGCTTATCAGATTGGGGTGAAATTTATACCGTTTCGAAGCTAAGGCAGAGAGATACAACTTTGATGAAGACCACCTAGTCCAGTTAGTAGTGTATTTAGGTTAAAATTTTGAATTACTAAACCAGAAGCGCACAAACAGGTCAGTTAATCGTACTATGTTTAAACAACAATAACTCAGGCTACTGAAGTCCAAACGAGGTGATTCCAGGGGCGTTAGAAATCTAAAACATAGCACTAGAACTTTTGTGTTTTGGCTAAATGCTAATTCAGTACACATCAGGGTAAAAAGACACGGTTAGTGTTGTGAAATATCAAAACTGTCCGTTGGACTAAACCTATGAGAGTCAGGGGTATTTTTGTCTTTTCATGGGATACATTGCTCCGATTGAGTTGAAATTTTGTGGGAAACTATAAAACATAATTCTCTACAACTTTTATGTTTTATGCTAAGTCTAATTTGGCCTCTAGCATAATGAACTGGAAACGGCAGAACTGAAGCTACAATTTCCAGAAATCTGGAATTTTGTTATATTCAAGCTATAATTCACATTTTTATCTTAAAACTACCACTACTTTCTCCTTTACAAGATTATATACCATATATATACATCATTTAACACCTAACCCATAAGAAATATAAGTGAATCAATCAAAACCCTAACTCAAAATTCATCACTCCAACCATCAAAAGCAGTTGAAACAAGCATCACAAGCACAATTCTAACATTAATACCCAACTTAATCATGATTAATGGAGAAAGAAAGGTTGATAAGCCATTATACCTCAAGACAAGAGCTTGCAAGAAGGATCCTCCACTTCTCCTTGAAATTTTTTTTTCCTCAAACTTCCCAAGCTTCCAAACTAGTGATTAATCGGTTTAGTTTTTCTTTTTCTCACTTAAAAAGGTTGGATTCAAGGTTGGAAATGGAAAACTCTCTTCACTCTCCTCCCTCTCCTTGCTCTCGGCCAAACCAGAAAAAAATGATGAAGAATGAGCTCAAATGAAAGATAAGAAGGCAAGACAAAAGGGTTTGGTCAAAGGGCCATAGATGGCCAACAAGTGGCACCACTAAAATCCATCCAATTTTGTTTTCTTTTCCTTGCATTTTGGGTCAATAATTTCGGCTATAAGGGCTGAGGATGACGAAGATATTTTGCAACAATATCAAGGATATGTGGTGGTAGGGAAGTGGTAGTCAAGTGGTGTGTTCAATCGGTAGTGAATAGTGTGACGACCCCACCTCCCCCTAAGGCGTACCAAAGGGTTCGACGGACCGCCTGCCCAGCTCTCGCCAGGACTCACTCACTATCTCAATCGAGTCACGTACACACATTCATGAACCATAAATAACATTCCCAATTCAAGCTTATAATTTACATTAATAGAAATCGAAGTACGAAGTCTCAATACACCAAACTAGATCAAAACGAATACAATCCAAATACAACATGTTCCATCCGAGGAATAGCGTGAGTACAAGTCAAAATCAAACAGCTAGTCTATGCTAGACTTTACATATCTCACACCTCGCTCGTACCCCTGAAAGGAAAACAAATGGAGTGAAATGAGCTAAAAGCCCAGTGAGGTTCCAAATAGCAAATTGACCATTATTTATAAGTACGAGTTTTCGATATAGCAAAGTAACGAGCATAAAGTGTTCATAAATGTGAACAGTAACACGTCAAGTAGCAATCTTAAAATGAGCGAATGTAGAAAATTTTTCAAAAGAAACAATAATCCAATAAACAATAATTACTCCAAAGTATAAGGATACGGATGACTCTCAGGAGCCAAATTCCCATTACATTACCAGAAGCTTGATTCCGTAGTAGTTGACACTCCGTCAACTTTCAAGTAAGTAACCAATCCAGTAGAACACCACTTAAACGACTCTCCGTCCACCGTTCAACCCCCAGCTGGGCCCAAAATCCTCAAGAACACGGGTGGTAATACTCGAGTATACCGATTAGTCGAGGAGATATCACTCCACTCGACAATACAAGAGACCCAGGGTTCGTTACCCAATCGACCAAGCCCTTGCCGGCTCGACTAGAGTAACTCGCCACAGGGTTTCTGGAATTCCAGGAAGTGCGCGCATCATAAACAAGGATATCAAGTCAATTGCAACAATAAACAAGTATATCACGTAAGGGCAAGTGCGATAAAGTACACTCTTGCCCTTACAATTCACGTATATAACATGTAATCAGATTGGTCACGTATCAAGTTCAAGTATCAAGTTCAATTCGGTATTTGAAAGCACTCACCCAAAAGATATAGTGCTACTGGTCACTTTCAGGTTATACTCCGAGTTCGGAGTCCAAATCTGCGATAAAACTCAATTTGAGAACTTTGAAACATGACTAGAGTTCGAAACTTAGACGTTTCGTTCAATAAGAATCAAGAAATTGAAATTCACTTGGAGAATACTCGTGAGATACTCGCTCACTTTTTAAATGATAAAACTTTTTAACATTTATACTTGAAATGGTCATGCGAGTCGAAAGTACAAGGGAAAACGTACTTTGAGCAATCATTATTTCATTTCTCAAGGGTACAAGTTCGGCCAAGTCCTTACTTATATACCTCGGAACACGCAGACTCAAGTACCCTAGATGGTTCAAGCAGTAATCACTCTTAACCCATACTCGAGTTGCAAGTAGTTCTCTAGTCTTCGAGCGTAAATTTGGGCAGCATGCCCTTTGTGTTTACCTAATTTTCCAGCCATTTAGGCTTCATTATTTTTCTTCAACACCACCCAACATCATACATATCAGCAATTTATGTCAAGAGCCATTCCATAGGCTCACAATATCATAATAGTAAGATTCACATCAATAGCAAGTGCAGAAATTCCATATAGCCAAAAGACAGATTTGACGTATAAAAGAGGAAATAACTTATCTGAGGCTACGCTTATCGGATTAAGACGAAACCTATGGCGTTTCGAAGCTAAGACTCAGGGCTACAATGTTCATGAATATCACTAAGTCCAGTTTCTAATGTAACTTGGTCAAATTCGCCAATTACTAAACCAGAAACCAATTCATCGGCTGTTTAAACGTATTATGCTGTAGCGGACCTAACTCAGTGTACACAAGTCCGAATCAGGTTTTCTTTGAGGCATTTTAAAGCTACTTCAGAACACTACAACTTTCATGTTTCGGCCCAGAGCTAAATCAGAATGGATCCTGGTCAAAAATCGTGATAAACTGGACTGAACTGAAGAAACGGACTGCTGGGAAATTCTTAAAACAGTAGGGGTATTTTGGACTTTTCACGTTCTGCGTTGCTCCGATTGAGTTGAAATTTTGTAGGAACCTATAAAATACCATTCTCTACAACTTTTATTCTTTAACCTAAGGCCAAAACAGCCTCTAACATATAGATAAAAATTCGGACAGAATGTTGGGACCATATTCCAGATTTTGGAAATTTTGAGTTTCTAGTGAATCTTTCCTTAATTTCTTGGTCCAATCACTACCAAAACACCATATCACACCTCAATTGCAACATATAAACATCATACAACCATTTGGGCAGAATTTCCATAAGCCCTAGTGCATCAAATAAATTGGGGAAAACTACTAAAACATGCTCATCATCCATAATCTCACCATAAAATCAAGTTACTAGGCTTAATTTAACAAGATTAGAAGTAAAACTTGGAGAGATAAACTCTCTTACCTTGAATAGAGATCACAAAGAGTAGCCCAAGCTTCCTCCTTCCAAAGCTTACCACAAATCACCACCTAGTCACTTAGGAACAAGTTTAATCGGTTTACTTTGTTTATTTTCTCACTAAATTGTTGGATTTGAAGATGAAATGAAGAAATTTCCCTTGGTGTTTTCTTCCCTCTCCCTCTCGGCTCTTAGGCAGAAATATGAAGAGAAATGAGGCTAAGTTTATCTTATAATAAAGCCAAAAGATTAGAACTAATGATGTCCACAAATTGCCCAACACTTGGCCTAATCTTGGCCACTCATTTTTCTCTTTCTTTCCCTTGCTTATAAGCCACAAATTTCGGTCCCCTTAGCTGTAATATAAGAAGATATTTTGCTCAATTATCAATGAGCTTATA
Organism: Coffea arabica; assembly: GCF_036785885.1. Classification (NCBI taxonomy): domain Eukaryota; kingdom Viridiplantae; phylum Streptophyta; class Magnoliopsida; order Gentianales; family Rubiaceae; genus Coffea; species Coffea arabica. The sequence goes on from NC_092323.1 coordinate 43,873,750, forward strand.
CAGTAAGAAAGTGGTGGTCAAGTGGTGCGTTCAAACGGTAGTGCGCGGGACCCGCCGGTTGGCGCCGTTTTTCTTAAAACTCACGTACTAGGGTTTTTACTTCCCATTCACTAACTTTATACCATTGCTACTAATCACATATTATTTCTCACTCAAAAGTCACTTTTAATCTCCAAATTTAATCCTTACTCTGTACCGAAAATTCATCCGGCGAAAAATCGCGAAAACCCTAATTTTGCTCCAAACTTGAAACCAAAGCGTAAAACCTTATTTTCTAGGTTTATTTACACTTATCATGGAATAATTGGATAGGGGCTTTAATAAATGATAATCTTCAAATAAAAAGAAATTTTTAAGAAAACGTGAGGAATTTTCCAATTCCAGTAATTAAAATTAGGGTTTCAATTAAAATATGAGAGATTTAGGAAAACCGGTTAGTCACAAGTAAACTAGGGTTTTTGGCTACAATATTAGGGTTTCTAGTCTTTTTAAACCAAAATAAGGTTTTAAATCAACCCAAAGAAATACACTTTAATATTTTCTTCACAAACAACCTCCTAATATTCGGGATGTTACAAATAGTACCCGTCGGTTCGAGCCGTTTTTTCTTAAATCGCGTATACTAGGGTTTTAACTTATAATTCACTAACTTATTATTATCACCTCTAATCCCACACTTAATATCATCTAAAACTCACTTTTAATCATCAAATTTGATCCACACTTCGTACCGAATGGTCGCACTACGGATAAGCGTAAAACCCTAATTCGCGCTAATTTGAAAACGGAAAGTGAAACCCTACTTCCTAAGTTCATTTGCACTTATTGTGGGGTGATTGGGTAGTAGGGTTATTATAAAATAATAATTTTCAAATAAAAAGGGAATTTTTAAAAAAAATATAAAGAAATTTACGAGTCCTCACAAATTTGGTAGGCTTTACATCTACCGCACTCATAAAATCAGGTTTCACAAATGAATGAGTCGCACTAGGGTCTATTAAAACCTTAGCTAAGCGATAAAATATAGGGATCGTACCTTCTATAACCTCAGTCGAGTTAGAAATTTGTTGATAATCCGAGGCATTAATCCTAGCCGGCACTTTAGATCTACCCCTTCCTGAACTTGTTGGCTTAGTAGCAAACTTATCTGATCGTTGGGCGTTACTTCCTTTTGAAGACATGAGCGGGCAACTAGAAATCTGATACTCTGCACTTCCACAGTGAAAATACCTTTTTTCTTTCCTCCAGCAATTGCTCTCAGCATTACCTGACTTTCCACAATAACCATAGGGTGCATGAGAGATTACTCCCTGGCCTCCTTGTGAGGTATTCTTTAACTGTCCCGGACCACTTTAGCTTCTTCTCGCTAGAATCACTCTAGGTGGCTCTAACATTCTAATTCCGCCGGTCCCTCTGCTAGCCTTAGGAGGTGGCATGCTCTTATTGGTTTGCCCTAATATACCACTCGGTATATTCCTTTTTCTCACTTAAAAGGTTTTGACTTGAAGCCTCGCAATCTTAACCCTTTGAGCCTTTTCTAATATCTCGACGAAGATATCAATTCAGCTACTATTACAGCCTCCTAGATCTCCACATTTAACCCTTATACAAAATTTCTTACCTTTTTTTGCATAGTCACGACCAATTTTGGAGCAAATTTTGAAAGATTAATAATTTGAGTCTCGTACTTCGCCATAGTTAAATTGCCTTGCCGAAGTCTTATAAAGTCATCCTCTCTTTTTTCTTGAATCAAAGGAGAAAAATACTTCTCGTTAAACTCTCTCACAAAATTTGTCCAAGTCCAAGGGGTCTGATTTCTGTCCCACTTAATTCTCATAACATTCCACCAAGATCAAGTCGCTCCCTCAAATTGGAAAACGCCGAAGGACACTTGCTACTCGTCAGTGTAATTTAGGGCAGCAAAGATATCAATCATCCTTTTGAGCCAACTCTCAGCTATCTCGGGGTCAGGCCTTCCTGAGAACTTAGGTAGGAAAAATTTTTGGAATCATTCTAAAGCTTTGTCCACTCCTTCCTCAAAACCCCCAGGTTGAATCACAGGCTCTTGACCCTACCTATCCACTATCCTCTCTAAGAGGTCAGTCATCTGGTTGATGGCCAAAGCCACTTGTTCACCTACTTCGGTCCTTGGCCCACGATTTTAATCAACTGCAGATCCTTGGTTACCCCTTTGCTCTTAGGGTTGTTTACGTCTCAAACCACAACCTCGACCTTGACCATTCATGGTTTTAATACAAATCTAAACATGAATAAACAAAATTTAAATACATATACAAGCTATAACACCAATTAAAAGTAAAATAAACATTGCATTCACGATAATAAGTCATAGATATGTACATTAGACCAAAAGAGTTCATAAGATTTTCCAAATCAGGAAAAATAAGCCAGAATACACAAAATACAGTATCCAAACTCATTAAGAGCACAAAAACATAAAAAAAAAGCCTAATCTAACAACTATCCCCTATACACAAAAAGAAAGAACTTTCAAAATGTGCTATCCTAGTCCATAATAGAGCCAACAGACTCTCTCTCATGAGTAGAACTAGGTGCATCTCCCTCTCTAGAGACTCCGTCGCCTTGATCCTCCATAGGTGCATTAGCGCCAATCACCCCCTAGAGTGGTGTTCCACGCTCATCAATGATACCCCTAGCTCGGCCCTTGACCATTCTGACCACCCTAGTGAGGCGGCCATTAACTACCAACAGCTGCTCTCTAAAAGCATTCTTTCGTTCCTACTCCATCAATATATCCTCCCGGAGCTCCTGAATCCTATCAGTCAGCATCTTCATGATGCCTTTCATCCTCTGAATCTTAGTCTGAGCCCTACGATTGGCTCCAACTAACCTCCTCCTCTCATCAACTATAGCTAGGACTACTCGATCAGGAAACAAGTAGATCCTCCAACAATCGCAGGGCCGAGTCCGACGCCTAGTCCCCAATGTCGGAGAGGTCCCCCAGGTCTCTCTCGATAAGTAATGACTCAATGAGGCTTGGCTAGATCCTCATTACCATTATTCCCTGCTTTCATGTCCTACATGACGACAGAAGAAGAAACTTAGACTTACTTATCAAGTTTAACCCTAGCACTTAAAAAGTCAATACTTAATAAGTCATTCTAGCACTCCTATTACTTCATATCTGCAGGATTCCATATTCGGCGCAGATTAATTTGAAACCTAGCCTCTGATACCAACTGTGACAATCCCACCTCTCTCTAGGGTTTACCCTAAGGTATCAGCGGTCCGTCTGCCCAACTCTCATTAGGACTCATTAACAAATCTCACTCATCAAACTCATATGTCCAAACTTACCACAAGATACACTAAATACAACTAATACCTAAAGTTGTCTATCGAAGCAACTTAAAATACAAAAAAGAGTTTAAGTTTACAAATAACATTCAAAATAATAACGTAGTACTCTAATCACTTAGTCTAACTAAAACAAAAGTCAAGTACTAATCCCCAAAGCACGAACCAATCCTGCTAAGAAAAACAAAAGGAAAGGCATGAGCTTGCGTCCAGTAAAGTCTAAGAAAGACATGCCATCTAAGAAAGCAATCATTTCACATTTTCAAGTAAGTGGAAAACATAAACAAGAAGTAACATCTTCGCACATCAATAAAAAAAAAATTGATGTGCCCAACATTAAGGATATCTAGCACTGGCAAACCACTCAATCAATCATTTAATCAAGTAGTTGATACTCTGCCAACTTTCCTATCCTTGTAGAATCACCACTTCACACCACTCCATCCACCTTTCGTCCCCTACTGGACCCGTATACCACAAATTGTCAAGGATTGGTACTACTCAAGTATAACCAGTATAGTATCGATCCAACATACATATACTACCCAAGGTTCGCTAATCGAGTCGACCAAGCTCTTGCTGGCTCGACCTTGAATAACTAGCCATTGGATTTTTTTTTTAGAACTGCCACATATCGTTAATATCATATCACATTCACTTATAGCAATAATAGTTCAGTAGGATCGAGTGTTATAAAGTACATACTCGCCCATTCATAAACAAGTTGAAAAATGATAGTTCATAGTCATATCATATTTTTCAACCTCATTTGTGAGGACCCGAATTTTTCTTATTTTTATGGCTTATTTAATTAGTTATTTAGCCATTTACCCCAAATAATTTATTTCATCCGTTTCAAGTCCATTGATATGTAAAAATATCCCTTGTATAATTTTTAAAACGTTTTGTTAGTAAATTTAATTTTTCTACGGCTCGTTTAGCGAGAAATAGCGAATAAACATTTTTTTTAGGCAAATTCGATCCAAGAGTATATTAGTCTTGGATAACTAAGGATGATTAAGAATAGACTACGAAAAGTTAATTGAGGGATTAGATGTGAGTGAGTTTAAATTTAAACTTATACCGTGCACGTGTCGAAAGTTTTTCGAAAGTCGCGCCGATACAAACTAATTGGAGATTTGGAGAATTAATACATGTGAGGACTCGTGTTTTTATTTCTAAAATAGTTATTTTTATAATTATTTACTTTAGCAGTGGTTAATTATATTATCGTTATAAGAATTTCTTTTCAATTCCGCTTTAACGCACGCAAATTAGAAGTTCGCGTAAATCGAGCCGGAACGGCTAAGTGGAGATTTAAGAAACTAATACTAGACTACTTAGAGTGAATAATTATAGTGTTAAAAGAATTACATTGGAGGTTTAGTGCACAATTGAAACAAACCCGAGAGAAAACGGTGATACGAAACCCTATTGAGCACTAGTGAAGGATTGACTTTTTGCCCAACACATGCTACTATTTCATTCTTTTCCTCCAAGAAATCTAAACCACCAAACTCCCTCATCTCTCTCGGCCAGCCTCAAGACAAGAAAAGGAACAATAAAACCAAATCACAAAACCACTCCCTCACTCTCTCTCTTGGTCGGCAGCCATAGGAAGAAGAAGGAAATAGGAAAACTCCATTTCTTTGCCTTCAAGCTTGCTTGTTCTTCATCCTCCAACCATCAAACTCTTTGGATTCTTGCTCTAGATTGAAAGGAAGTGATGGGGACGGCTGGATAGGGGCTGTTTTAAGGGGTTTTCACACCAAAAGTTCTGGTTTCTTCAAGAACTAGGGAAGTAACCACAACTCTTGCTTTCATGTTGCATTTCTTGGTTTTGAAGCTTGTACCTTCCTTATTGTTTTTTATGCTTGGATTGGAATGATTGAAGTGGGCTCTATGAATTCCCACCTTGGGTATATGTGCTGATATGATGATCTAATGCTTGTTTTGAGTTGTTTAAGTGTTGATTTAGTTGATTATGGATAGAGAATCGAAGGAAAATTTCGCTTGGAAAGCTAACCGAAATCTGTCCCATTTTGCCGTGACTTTATCTCGAATTTTTTATGCTCAAATGACTTTAAAACTGATGTTTATATGTTGTGTGTGATGTGTAGAAAGTTTCTACAAAAAATTGTTTGATTTGGTTAAGTAAAAGTTGAGTTTTGGGCAAGAACAAATCTGAAAATTCGTATAGCAGAGGTTTTCTAGCAGTGTTCTTTGAATGAACATGTCTCTGCGTACGGAAGTTGGAATTGAGTGCCGTCAGCTGCATTCAAAACTAGACATCCATAGTTTTATAACGTTGTAAAATACACCTTCTAATTCGAACTGAGTCATCTGTAGTGATTGATCAAAGTCTCCTGTCCTGTTCTGCTATTCTGCTCGAATGGTAGTGTGAAGCTGCAACTTGTGGCTTGAATTTGAACTACTTGCAACCTGATTTTTATAACTCCCTTTTATGATGAGATTTAGCCTTTTGAATCTAGTTTTCAACGCCACCAACCATTCTCAATTTCAAGTTGTATTGAGTGATATATGGTTAAATTTTCAAACTACTGGAAAACCCTTCCTTTTGCTAGCCGATTGGTTTAGTTGTTTGTGAGAAGTTTTATTTCGAAATTTTGATGTCAATAAACTATCAATTGCTTGTAAAATGTTTCTTGGACCTTGGTTTCACAAATGAGCCAGATTGGAGTTGATGTCATTAGGCAAAATGTTTGAAAAAGAAAAAGGAAGCAAGAAGACAGATTTGTCTTGGAAATTTACTAAATTTTGGTAATTTTGTTAACCACCTTCCCATACAAGTTTTTATATGAAATTTGATAGGGGAGTAGTACTCATATGGAAGTTTAATTGTACCAAAATGGGTGTCAATCTAATACCATTTCGATATACAAATGATGTGCCAAAGTTGTTCTTCAAAACTGGAAAATTGACAAAACGGTGTTCATTTTTGGCCAACTTTGAGCTGCTATATCTCGACACTCGAAACTATGAATTTCATTCTGTTTTTGTATTTGAAACTTTGTTAAGAACTTGTGTTGTGTTACAAATTTCGAAGGCTAGTTCACTTTTTGTGAATTTTGCCGAATTTCCAAACTTTTTCGAAAAACATGACTAAAACTGTCTTGCCTGTTCAGATCAGCCTCTTTGAGCTGAAAAATGATTGTCTTCCGATTTGAATCTTAGAAAAGTGTCTTCTAGGAACTTTAAACAATTTGAAACAGATTCCAACGGTATAAAGTTTTTCAATTTTGGACCTACTAAGTGCAAGATCTGATTTTTCTAAGTTTGACGCGCGAAGCTGAAATTTACCGATTTCTTCGAAAATGAAATTTTGAAAACTCGTTATTCTCTCTTGATGTTAATTGATCGCTTTAAACTCGATTTCATGAAGGAAATCAGTTTTCCTTGTGTTATTTAAACCCCACTTTTTGAGTCTCGATTTACGAATAATTAAGGCTCTTTTCACAACATTTTCTTAGTATTGTACAAATGTGCAATCTTCCTTGTTAACAAGGGGATTATAAACAATAATATGTGATAGCTCATTTATTATTTGCTCAGGCATTTAAGGGGACCTTCAAGAGGAACTCAAAGCGGACACCTAAACACTTGTTTGAGCACTTACTCACTTGTTTTGAATTGATAAGTGTTCCATATAGGAGTACGTGACTTGAATAGTTTTACGACATGTTTACTCCATGGTCATTATGTGTTTAACTGTTAAGTGCTACCAATAATTGCTCCTATAAACTTTTCTACCATTTTAAGGTAAGTGTGTACTTTATCTCACTCGACCTACTAAAATGATAAATTTCTACCGTTAACCGTGAACCACTTACCGTTTACCGATTTATTTAATTACTAACCATTACCGATTTATTTGATTATTTACCGTTTACCGATTTACTTGATTACTTGCGCATGTTATAAGCTCTAAGCTGAACTGGATCCTGCCTTTGGTTACTAACCTGTTCGAACCAGGACTAGACTCGATCGGGTAGGTTAGAACTCTGGGCCACCGTTTTGGTATACTCGAGTATTACTACTGGAGGGATAAGGTGATAGCCAGACAACCGAGGGAATTACTGGAGGTATAAGGTGAAGTTGACCGAAATGGTTCCACTGGAACACCGCATCCTTCAATGTGTGTTTATTTCTATACAATGATAACTGTCTCGTTGTATATGTGCTAATGTGAAATCTTGAACCATATATGTATCATGCTTAACTTTTTTGATTTATTAGAACTGTTAGAGTGTCTTGGAGCCTCACTGGACTGTTTAGCTTATTCCATGTTTTTGTTTTCCTTAACAGGGTTCAAGACCGAGAGTGCTTGGAATAGTACTAAGTTGTTTTCTTTTGAAGACCTTAAGTTGTATTATAGCGGATGGCTGTAGTACATATTCTTTTGGATTATATTTAAGTTTGAAAGTTAACTAATTGTAAGTATGAAATATTTTGGAGTACTTTAATTATATATTGGAATTATTTGAAGTATTTCTAGCTTTTGAATTATGGATTGTAGTGAGTCTTGGCGAGAGTTGGGCAGGCGTTCCACCGATACCCTTGGTTCACCCTTGAGAGAAGTGGGGGTGTCACATCATTGACATATCAAGCATATATATAGTGCTACCATGAATTTAGAATACTCACCAAATAGCACTGAAGCATCCACAGAAGAATTGCCTGCACGTTCAGTTTACAACCCTGATAGGCAAATACAACATATAAGGAAACCTTTAGTGTTCATCAATTCAATTCACTTAAGCATGAAGACTTTGTTTTCAAATTGGTCAACTTTAGTCTTCTAAACACTTCAATCCATTTAGGCTTTCAAATCGATAATTCAGGCACAAAAAAAAGTACAACTTTCCATTAGAGCAAAAACATTTCTAAAGTTTGGACAAGGCTTTCCATCCTACAATAGTTTTCTAGCAAGCAAATCATAGCAAAAGTCCACTTTTTTCAATTACTTACATTCGTAGTTTTTGTCCCAAAATCATCTCACAAACAAGGATCAAAGTTTAACAAGATTTCTTGAATTAAACCAACCAAAACTTCATTAAAACAAGGATCCAAAGTCAAATCAGTCCATAAAGCTGTCAACCACTAAACTTTGGAGGAAATCTTACTTTCCTCCCTTAAAACTTCAAAATTTTGATCCAAAATCGTTATACATATCAAAATCAAAGTCCAATAAAACCCTTTGAGCTAGATTCCACCCAAAAAAAATTTTTAATTTTTTTTTAGCATACTTCAACCAACATACACAGAGTCAAGTAGCATCAAATTTCCTAAAAATTTTCAGTATGAGTGTACAAACAAGCCACAAATTCAAGGAAGGTAAAGCTGAAAATTTGCCCATGATAATTGGCCATCTAAACAGAAATTACACATATATATGCTCCAATTTTCACCAACAATTTACCATAAATCATACTCAAATCCTCAAAGATTTCATCAATCATTAACCATAGGATCTCAAGAGACAAGAATCCACCAAATTTTAGCCAAATATATCAAGATCTAAGCATACCAAGATCATTAAAGCATCTAGTACCAAATTTTCATGAAACTTTCAAATCCACTGTGGTTTTCCATAAATACCAAAATCCACGAAGATCTAGTCCAAAATTGTTTGAAAAGCAAAAGAATGAAGTAAAGTAGCCACTTACCTCTTCAAAGCCCCAAACTTTAGTAGGATTAACCCCAGAAGACGGCAAGATCCACTCCCTAGGAGGCTTTTCTCTCAAGATCTTCCAAAAGCTCAAGTAGATTGGTGAAAGGGAAGCTTGGATCTTCAAGAATTTCAAGAAGATTGGATTTTCTCTCTCATTCTCTCTAAATTTCGGCCAGCAAGAAAAGAAAAATGAGGTGGTTTTTGGTTGCTTTTTGAGCTAATGTAATGGCTACAAAACAAGGTTTTCAAGTCAACTAGGAATAGTGCCCTAATTAGTGTCTTCCACTTAGGTTTCTTGCTATCAACCTTTAGCTTTTCTAACTTTCTTTTAACTCTCAAAATATTTCTTCACTTCACTAATATATCAACTTATATTCTCCTAGGGTTTTGACCAAATTCACTAATAAGTCACAAAATCAACAATTTTCAAGAAATTAATCGTTTGAAGGTTAAAATAAGCAAGCAAGAGAAACTCACTTATCAATTAACAAGTAAATCAATAAATGAATACAAATTTTATAAAAATATAAGTTAAATAGAAATGCAATTAGTTGGGAAATGAGAAAATAATTTTTCTGGATCATCACACACCCTAATTTTTTTAATATGGCTCATATGTTGTAAATAAGTTTTATTAATTATGTTATGACACCCTATCTTTTACATTTTAGCCCCATATGCCGCCCTAATTTTTTCAATATGGCCTATATGTTGTAAATAAATTTTATTAATTATGTTATGACACTCTAACTCTTGTATTTTAGCCTAAATAAATTTTATTAATTATGTTATGACACCATAGCTTTTACATTTTAGCCCCATATGGCACCCTAATTTTTTAATATTTTTCATATGTTGTAAATAAATTTTATTAATTATGTTATGATATCCTAACTGTGAGAACCTGAGAAAATTATGTGTATACCTTAAAATTATTTTTATTTACTTTGATATTAGAAAAATTATACATAACCAATAAACGGTTACCTTAAATACCTAATTGGACCCCCATAAATTGAGAAGTTAGAAAAAAATAAATAAATTTAACAAGTACATGTCTAATGAGGTTTTCTTAAAGCTAAATGTGTCGAAATCAACTAAATCAACGTAAGAAAATTTTCACGAAAATACAAATGAAGTTAGGGGTCCATGCATGAAATCATAAAATTTTAGGCCTCGGTGAGCAAATAAACTACAACAAAAAGACTAAACTACCCTCAAGATTTTAGCCTAACTACCATGAAGCCAAGACATAAACTATCAAAGCTTATAACAAAACCGAGAAAGGAAGGCTTCTGTGATTAGAACCGAACGGAGGCTAGGCAATTATCTGCTAAATCCAAGCGGTGGGAAGTTAAGATGTAACTGAGCTTGGGCGGTGAATTGAGACAGCTGTCAGGAAGGAAATGTTACTAAGCCAGCTGAGTAAGCAATAACTAAATAGAGAGCAGCTTAAAAGAAACAAAAAAAAAACTGGGCGGTGACCGAAAGGAAACAATCTGTTCTCCTTAATCAATAAGGCCGAGAGAGTTGAGAAGAAAAGTTGTCTCCCTTTCTTGCTTTCTTCCTAAAGCAGACTCGAGTGAGTGAGACAGAGTGTGAGGGAAAAGAAAGTGTAAGCTTCACCATCAGCTAACTATACGAACGAAAACAGAAGGGAGGTCGAGTGAGGAGTTGTGATAGCAAACTTGAGCAGTCTGCATTATCGATTTGTAAGGGAAAAGAGGTAAGAATCTACCATAACCTTCTGCTTATTTGGCACAAATAAGTATATATACAAGCTGCATGTTAGTTTTAGCAAGGCATAATGAGTTTTAACCGAGGAGAAATCTGATAAAGGAGAAAAAGATGAGAACTGGACAGAAATGGAGGGAACCGAGAGTTGTTGTTGAGTTGCAGCCCATAAATAAAGAAAATTTTCCGTAATAACCTCTTAGTTATTCAGTACACTTGAATATTAAGGTTGCATGTTGGATTGTAGCTAAGAAAAACTAAGCTTGGTTGAAGGAAATAGTTGGAAGTTTCTGCTATGCTGGCCGAAGGAGGAAAGACAGAAATGTCCAAGTTTCTTTATATATTTTGGTTCTAAACTCCTACGTTGAGGCTTAGTTCATTGCATAATATTTTAGTTTTGGCATGCATGTTAGATTTGGGTATGAAATGAAGTAGTTAATGGAGGAATTTCTTGCTAAAAGATTGATTGCTGTCCGAAGCTTTCTATCAAGGCCGAGAGAGAGAGAGAGAGTTAAACCTCTGATCAGTTTTTCCTTCAAACTCCACTCTGTAAACTTTCACATCTGATATCTAAAGTTACTGGGTAGTTTAATACTTGTATTTGGCATGATGAGCTGGAGTTAAAATTGAAGGAGTTATGATAAAAATGTTGCATATTAAACTGCGGCACTGCTGGAAGCTTTAGTTGTCCAATGTCTTAGCTGATGTCAGATTGTTGTGCATGGCTGTTGGGTTGAATAATCTGTTGAAACTAGATGCTCTTTGTCTTGGTTTATGCTGGACTGAATGTACTTTTAATAGTTAGAGCTTTAAGCAAGTGAAAGAATAGCGTTTTCGCCGAAAGCTTGAAGTAACGTTACTAGTTTTGGTTGCTGTCCGAGAAATGAAACAGATTGTGCTTTTGACCGTCCCATTTTGGCCTTGAAAACGCAATATCTGGATGTCGATGTCTTCATAGGAAATGTAGGTCTAGGTCTTAGCTTCAAAACACTATAAAATTCACCTCAATCCGATAAGCGTAACTCCAATTACGATCAAAACACCCGAGGATGGCAAAGCTGCCTTTCCTTTTGTTCCCGAATGCACTTTGCTAAGATGCTAACCGTGAGGAACCAACTTTTAACCAACATTTCCTCTAATTTTCAACTTTGTAAGCTTTCGTAAATGATAGTTACGGTTAGTCTAAGATTTAATGGCTTTATATAGCTCCACAAGTAGAGTTAAACTAAAGCAAATGAGAGGAAAACACATGATAATTAAATTGGCTTCTAATTACTTAATACTATCTTTACAAATAATTTAAAGACTATAAAATTTGAGGGACTGGTGTACTGGAATAAAATTTAATTTACAAACAACCTAGAGTTTAATTAATTAAAAAGGGGACCAATGGAGTGCTCCTAAGCCATAATCTTAGAATCTTGAGTGGAAAATGATTTAATCCTAGAATAAATATCTTATAAATTATTAACTTGGGAAAACAGGTATAATTCTTGATTAAAATAATAAAGTAAATAAGTTTCAAAATAAAAGATAAATGAATATTGAATATATTATATTTGTACTTTAAAGTCAAACTTGATTTTAATAGTTCAAGTGATAAAGTAAGAACAATAAGTGAACATCTACAAACTATGTATTTGATTTGGAATTATTAACTTGTCCAGGAAGTAGCTGTGAACCAGAAAATCGACTCGAAACTTGAGAGTAATTTATTTGGATATTTGATGAGTGTTTTCCGAATTTATGTGTTAAACTGCTTATGTGTACCTAAGTGCAATTATATGGCAAATGTGCTTATTATGAAATATTGCTAAGTGATTCATTGGAAGTGTATCTCAATTGTCCCTCGCCTTCTAAGTCGAGGGTGTACTTTATCGCACTTGGCTTAGTTGAGTTTGAAGGTTGATAATTGATCAAGTAATATTGTAAGTGTGCATGACTGTAAGCCGTATGTGTACTTTATCACGCCGGCTGAACTGGGCCCCAAAACCCTCTGTTCAACGGACTATTCGAGCCAGCAAAGGGCTTGGTCGGGTAGGACGGTAGCTTTGGGTAAGTGTTTTGGTATGCTCGAGTATTATCACGGAGTAGCAGATTACTGATACTGATGTGGCCATCCAAGTGGGGGAAGTGTTTATTATTTTGGAGGTTATAAGGAGGAGTTCGGCGGAGTGTGTAGTGCATTGAAGTGGCTTCTAATGCGAGCACCGTATTCTTTTAAAAGTGATTGTTCAGTGAAGTGTTTCCTCAATTGCTAATGAAAGTGATTGTACAGTGAAATGTGCACTACTTGTTTATTTGTATTGATTCATGTGATTATTAAATGTTACTTGCATGGAAACCTCACGGGCGTAAACTCACCCTTTTAGTTTTGTTTTCCTTACAGGAGTTGGAGATTGAAAAGTGATTGGATGGAATTAGAAAGTTGCTTTGGGAAATTCCATCACTATGTGTATATATTGGAGTCACGTTTTCTTTCGTATTTTAAGATGGTTGAATCTTTTGTTTTGAGTTGATGTAATATTAAGAATGGATATTTAGAACATGTATTTTATTTCTTTTAGTGGTCAAATCTATGTTTCAAGCTGATTGGAGTGGTACTTAAGAGTGAATGTTCAGTTGTTCAATGATAATGTTATCTCTGAAGTTAATGTAAGTGAGTGAGTCCTGGCGAGAGCCAGGCAGGCGATCCGCTAACTTCTAGGGTGGGCCCTAAGAGAAGGTGGGTCGTGACACTAACTTTTACATTTTAATCCCGCATGTGGTAAACTAATCTCATTAATTCTACCATGGCACCTTATCTTTTACAATTTAGTCTCATATGTGATAAACCGGTTTCATTAATTCTATTATGGCACCCTATGTTTTACACTTTATGCTGTGTTTATCATTGGCAAAATGAGGAAGGTTGTGACAAACCTACCTCCCCCTAGGGTGTACCCAAGGGTTTGGCGGATTGTCTGCCCATCTCTCGCCAGAAATCACTCACTCACTCAATCAACTCTCAAGATTAATCATTCAAGCCTCCAAAATAACATTTAAGTTCTACAATTCAATCAAAATGCAAACTTATTTACAACCCAAAAATCAAATATATGATACAACGTCAAATGTCAAAATACATCCTATCAACCAAGAGTACAAGTACAAGATGATTATACACTCTAGTTCACACTTAATTGTTTCGGATCTCCATTCCTGTAAGGAAAACAAAAACTAAAGGAATGAGCTAAAACTCCGGTGAGGTTTCCAAACAAGCAATCAGGTAGAGAAACCATGAAAGTATGGTATTTAACAGTTTGAACACTTTGCACAATAATAAACAGTCATTCAAGAAATAAACATACATTCATTGGAAGGATACATACTCACTTGGAGCCATTCATTCAGTTATTCAGTCGCCAACCATTTCCCTTATTCCTCCATCATTTGAAAACATTTAATAGTGAAAACTCTTTCAATATTCATTGGCATTCATTCATTGATTTCATTACATTCAATTCAATGGTCAGTTCTCCACTAGACTTTGTGGTAATACTCACGTATACCAAACATTGTCCCAGGGTTAACAGCCGCCCGACCAAGTCCGTTTCTGGCTTAAGTTGACTAGCAATGAAGGGCAAGGGCCTAGTTCAGCCAAAAGGCTTACATTCATACACAAGTAGCATTCAATCATTGAAAATTTACTTTTGCTTGGGTAGAGTGCGATAAAGTACACACTCGCCCATCGAAAATCCATTTAGCAATCATTGGAAATCATTTAACTTTCTAGCACCATTCACAACATTTCACATAGTCATTTAAAGCATACAAATGCAAGGAACACTCACCTTTTAAAGTAGACCAAAGCTAAATGTTCGATTTCGGGTCGTGCTCGTTCCCACCGTTAAATCCTAAAAGCAACCAAGACAAGATGTCATGGTTCGGTCATTCAAAACTTAGGTTAATAAGGTGGTCACTTTAGCCTTAATCATCAGCCATACGCCTATCTAAAATCGGCCCCTCAAAACACAAAATTCAAAGACAAACTTGAAAACCAATCAAAGAATGTCCAAGTGCATTCTAGCGATATGAAGTACACTTGTAATAATTCAGCAAGGCATCGTAACAAAATAATAATAATTTGTAAAGGCTAATTGCTATATGATACATCTAACCATTCTAAGTGCCATCAACGAGCAATATGGATGTTATTTACGATTGCAACTGAATGCTGGACAATGGTATATATATCACGATAGTCATTTGTTATGGTATTCTATGAAAAATACCATAATTAGAAAGAAGCACGTTCAATTGTATTGAAAAAATATTACTCTAATTTTCAGTCAACTTTATAATTTCTTAACAACTTTATACAACCCATTACAGAATAATTGATGACATTAACACTGGACATGATTATAAATATTCTACCCACTTGTCTAAATTTGAACACAGTGAAACATTGAAGGTGCCTGTATAGGCACATGAATAACTTGTAACATCTTATTAACTGCTTGTAACGTAGATATGCAGCATTCCCAACTAGGCCGACATGGAGGTCCAATAACAACTGAGCCTTCAAAAACACCGCAAATCTCGTTCAAGACATGCACTAATTCATTTCCAGATTGTCCATCAAAAGAAACTCACTATAGCGAAGCGATTGAAACTGAACAATATCTTCAACAGAGAAGTACTAACACTAATAAATGAGGTCAACTTGGTGAACGGATAATCAGAATTCAATAGTTTGGTCAATCAATTAATGTGTCGTTAAAAAATTAGAGGTATACATCATTCATCAACCTGCCTCTGAGGGGAGGCGACGTCAACAGTTAGTTGCAATCTCTGGGTGTTGTTTCTTTCCTGAAATGCGTAACGATGGCAAATCAGCTAATACACCTAATGGTACATATGGTTAATAATATACGATGTTCAAGTATCCAAGTATCCAATTAACAATACTACATAAATATGTGATGTAACGATAAAAGTTTGTCACCTGCAGTGATAGTGAAAATACATGATATACATCAATATTATAGCGTGTTGAAATTGCCGTATGCTCCTCCTACATGATATAAAATAACTATTCAACTGTCAATAAATCATTACCAGTGCCTATATTGCTCGGTTCAAAAGCTAAATTGGAGTAGACATTATAACAAAAATGATATATTAAAACATGAATATATCTCTGATGGAGTTATATTTGGAAAAAATAAAAAATTTGAGGTACATCCATTCTGTAGGTACTATTATAGGAGACTCCTGATTAGCTAACCGGTGGACCTTCGGATAATACAAAACATTATGTTATAGAATCGAGCATACGTTAACTACATAATATATATGTTTTGAAGCGTTCAGGTGCCAACCATTACAACACTCCGAAAGGAATTGTACGATACGAACAACAAAGTTTTATTTTTCCTACTAAATGTATGCATACCATTTCACTTTCCTCGATTTCGGGAGCAACAACGTTTGGAGGGCCATTCACTGACTGGCTTCTTGAATACGTCTACGAGTTTTGAAGGGCCAAATAATTGTATAAGACGGACAAAATAGGTATATCCGAGAGGATGACAGGCGTAACAAAATTATCACATAATATAACATCCATGTAACTAATTTTGTTGTTAGAAACATTTAAATAAAAACTAAAGCCTTGACCATTTTATACTAACCGAAACTGATTCAATAAATGAACGGCATCCCATAAATATGTGTTCATCAAATTCAACCGATGTCGGCTCCAATTCTGAGACCTGTATTATTGACACGACAATAATGTTATTTCACAATGAATGGTACCTAAACTTTACTTAACGGTAATATAATAAAAATATTTTTGCATAAATGTTTACCATCATAAAAATTGGATCTATACCATAGTCTGTGCAGTTCTTGACAATCTAGATTTTTTTTTTACTCTATCAAATTTATCGACCCAACTTCGCATCACTCTACTTCTCTTCCCACCGGCTCGTTTTTTAATGCCTCTTGCGACTACTGCCTCTCCCATTTTATTTACAATTTCAATTTTATCTCATTCCTCCACATTCAGATTTTTATGATTTTGCGAAGGTTGCTCTTCACTTTCTGAGAGGAGGAACTCAACTCTCTTTGCCAAATCAAATATGACGGTGATTACTACTTTGCTGGTGTTCTCCAACATTGATGTTCGAGTTGCGACCTTAATCATGGATGGAGCGAGCTCCCGAAAACAAGTTGAAATGATTACTTTTGGATCAGCCACAATTTCTCGTTCTCGCCGATCAAAACAGTTCCCAGCCCGAGCTCTTTTTGTCCATCGCTTCTTAATGTATTCAGGAAGAATTGTCTTTATGTCCATGGTATCAAACACTTTCAAAGCGTGCCCACACAAAATTCTTTCATTCTCGTATTTTTTGCAACTATAGCGTACATTTAGATCATTCCGATTGAATACCACTATTCTTTCAAGTCCTCCATCATACTTCATCACCGCAAATTCCACAAACATCCCCGCATCTTGTTGTCTCAATATAACCATAGCTGTTGACTCGACATATTCATTTTGAAATGCAACAAATATGGTTGGTGAATACGTTTCTGCTACATGCACAAGCATAGGTGTTTGCCTCAACCCTACCATAGGGAGATTTTGCCTCATTTCATATTTTGCGATGAGTTCATTATGTCTCTTATCATCAACCACCCTATTGAAATGTCTAAAGGACTGCACAAGGTCATGATCCAGTTTTAAATGATTTTTTATTGCTGCATTTAGGCTTTCGCTAAGTTGGGTGCTTCGCATTCCCGCAGTCCATTTTTCTTTCATCATGCACATTGCCCATTTATTACGAATTCGATACAGCCTGAAAAGCCATTCATTATTTTCAAGATTATGTTTCTTCACCATCGCCTCCCACACCCTGTTGAATTGTTCCACTTCTTCAATCTCATACATGCAGGCACCAAACATGTATGGAAGGTCACTATTTTTCTTGTAGTGATTGCCAAGATATTTCATAAAATTACACCTTATGTGAAATGTACATAGACCGTGAAACTTTTGGGGCATGACAAGTGAAGCAGCAGTTGCCATGACGTGATCTTGGTCGATTAGTATGGTACTTAGATGCTTTCCACACATTGCTTCTAAAAATGTACCAAAAATCCATTTGAAAGAATCTATCGTCTCATCATACATAAGGGCAACATTGAATATCACAATTTGCCTATGTTGGTTAAAATCCACAAATACTCCAAGTAGGCAATATTTTTTATTTGTTTTGTAGGTTGTATCGAATGTGATTACGTCTCCAAAAAAGTTATAGTCAATTAACATTCGTACATCAGCCCAAAAGATATTTGTTATCTACTCTTCACAGTCCAGCTATACGGCATGAAAAAATGATGGATTCTCGAGTGTTTGCTCTTGAAAATAATTCAGCATGCTACCTACTTCGCCATATTTCAAGCTCATTTCCTATCTCGTTTGAAAATATCGTTTAACATCATCCCGAGTATATCCCACATTACCCATCCCACCTGTCTCCTTTCCCATAAGCTCATGGCTCTGTTTCAATGAAAACCTAGCATCCTCGCTTATTTCAGCTTGGAATCCTTGAGCCTAACTCACTTTTCTTTGTGATGGCATCATGTGCGAACATTGCATAATATGCAACTCATGGTTATGCTCTAAGACAAGGTTATGCACATGGTACTTCATTGTTCCTCTAAGCAACACGATAACCATTTTAGTTTCACACCCTGTTTTCGTCGGCACTCGTGTCCTCTTTAGCATCACATCACCTTTTTACTTGCGCTTCACACCTTCCTTGAAGCAACTATATTTTCTTGACGTGGTCACACCGTCTTTGTCTTTATTTACAGTCTTTGCATACACTAAAATTCATTTTAAAGGCATATTTGTTGTAAAACTTGTACGCATCTTCTTCACTGTTGAACTCCATTCCTAATTCAGGGATCCAATCTTCTGCTAATTTACTGCAATCCATTACTTCTACTCCTACCAATTATGCATCAAACACCCTAATTTGCAACACTTCATGAATAGTATTTACATAAACGATAGCATACATGTATATTACAATTCATAATGTGTTATGAATCATACAGTACTGGTATGACAAATTCTATTATTATGCTTATCAATATGATTAATGATTCACATCACTTTACTTTTACTCTAAGACAACAGCATTATCTATGTACAAATACAACTACATGTACACTAAGTTATACGGACTGTAATGTGTTGGTCACTTGATATAAGTCTATTTTCACTGTATGTACATCCACTCTGGTAATTATATTTAGGTTATAGGTTCCTTAACTCACTCGACCTTATATCATTCATTAATGACATAGGCCTTAGCCAACTCCGTATTTTCTACCATTTCTATATTTTGAGGACCAAATAAGTATTTTCTACTCATTGTAATATATTTTTTATCTCATGTAATTTACTTACAACACCAGGTACACCCATTTATTATTCACATAGCTCGGTCTTTTCCTCTGCTTGATCTCATTCGACTCTACACCTCCATTTTATACCCTACATGGTTAGGAGAAGGGCAAACTAAGATTGCATTATGAGCATGGACCAATTACTGAATGCACAATGATTTATATCAATTGTAATACGGTGACTATAACATGTAACTAATTTATAACAGCATGTACATTCATTCACTTGTTAAATGTGGCTTTGTTTCTCTCATCTTTCTCTAATTTCGTTCGACGGTTTACTTGAATACATACCCCTGGGTATTCCAATCACTACTATCCCATTATAGTCCATCACTGAAAAAACGTGAATGCTCACACACACACAAATACGGTACACACACACAGATATGGTACAACTTCACTATTCTTCTAATCATCTTCATATTATGTCTTTAGTGACTCTAATTTCATCCTTCATTTAACAGATGTGGATTTGGGTGACAAATGATTAGCCACAGTTACTGACATGGTTCAGTCACGTTACCTTGATTTGCTAATAGGCTTCACATTTCGCCGAACTCAGAGAGCGCAACTGCTTCTGCTGTTAAGTTGAAGGACAAAATCTCTCCTCAGGGATGCTGAATTTCGTCTATTTACTTCTACCTTGTCACCTGCCTTGCACGCATTCAAAATGGATACAATAGTCTCAACCCAGCACCTAACTCGAAGAGTTTGCTGCTTCTACTATTAAGTTTTAAAGACAAAATCTGGCTTCATCTTTGTTTGGTTCTACCTTGCCGCCTGTCTCTTTACCCAGTTTTCTGTCAATTGCTACCTTCAGCAACACACCAAGACTCTTCCCTCGATTTTGTTTTCTACTACTAATTCAAAATTTCAACTTCCATTTGCTCCGTCTGATCCCGTTTGGAAGTCAATATTTCTTCATTTTGAACGGCGTCATTTTTACCCCTGCTTAAGCCTTGCTGACTTGGATAATTTCTCGCCTCACGTTTTTTATTGTGAGGAGACCGTTTAGGAGCGGTCCCCGTATCCATTCTCCACATGCTTCAATACAATCTCGATAGACTTGATGTGATCTAGGCTAATGCCAAACTTATCAAGGTTAGGCTGAAGTGCATCAATGATTATCACAGGAAAAATCTACTCTAATGCCACATGTTATGGTGGCGGAAGCGTAGGAAGCAAATGGGATACACGAACTTTTGACCCAAAAAAATGGGATACACGAATACCCTCCATATGATAATCATTATAAGAGCGAAACCCTGGCATGAATTTGAGATTCATAGAAACGAGAGAAAACTTTCAACAATTGGAATATCCAATCAAGTTTGATATAATATTTGATAAAGAATGATTACAAAAGACCCTAGATATGATTATTATAGGCTCTTTCTTATACATTCACTTTTCTTTTCTAATTTTTAAATTTTTTAAAAGCCAAAATAATCCAAAATCTAGAATCTACCTATGAGTAACTTTAGCTCTAGTTTTTTCTCTATAATCACGTTTTATAATTAGCTTTTGCAAATTTTACAACAAAGGAGAGCAAACACAGAATCAATTAGCACCCAAAAAAAAAAGTACGTTAGAATTGGTTGCACTGTTTATACCTTTCATTGTAGTGGAGAAATGTACATTTCTTCTTTATCAATGTCATCATTGTTTTGTCTCGTTTTTATTGGTGGCGCCATGGAGGTCCATGAGAAAACAGAAGGAAGCCATATATGTGAGGACTCGTAAAATTTCTTATATTTTTCTTAAAAATCCCCTTTCATTTGGAAATTATTACTTTATAATAGCCCTACTACCCAATCACCCTACAATAAGTGCAAATGAATCTAAAAAGTAGGGTTTCACTTTTCATTTTTTAAGTTAGCGTGAATTAGGGTTTTACGCCTAGCCGTGGTGTGACTATCCGGTACGGAGTGTGAATCAAATTTGGTGATTAAGAGCGAGTTTTAGATGATATTAAGTGTGTGATTAGAAGTGATAATAATAAATTAGTGAATTATAAGTTAAACCCCTAGTAGATGCGATTTAAGGAAAATCGGCTCAAATCGACGGATACCGTTTGTTACCGAATGAGTGCACCACTTGAACACCACTTTGTTACCTTAATCCCCTTGTTATTAATTGAACAAAATTAGCCCTAAATATCTTCTCCTTTCAGCCGAAAATGTGGACCAAAAAAACAAGAGAGAAAAGAAAATTTTGACTTCCAATTAAATTGTGACACTTGTCAAACCTTTGACCAAATTAACTCCAATCTTCTTATCTTTTCTAGAGCTTTGTTTCTTCTTCATTTCTGCATATTGCTGGCCGAAACTTGAGAGGGGGAAAGGGAGAGAAAACTTCATTTTTGCACTTCAATTTCAAGCCTCAATCTTGAGTTTCAACCGATAATCTTGCAAATTCCTCCACAAAAGTTGATCTCCAAGGAAGTTTAAGGGTTTTGGTGGAGTGATTTGGGAAGAGGAAGGTCTTGGCAGCTTCTTGACATAGGGATTAAGGTGAATTTGGTAAGAAACTTCCCTCTACTTCTTATATATGTAAGCTAGAAGCTTAAAGTTGTAATTTTGATGGATTTATGGGGAAAATTTCGTGGGTTAAATGATATGTTGGGATATTTTGTTAGGGTTTATATTTTAAGTCTTGATTATGGTTATCTATCTCTTAATTGATATTATTGAGCTAGTAATTGGTGAGTTTGATGATAGAGCACTTGTTAGATATGAATTTCTAGAGTAAATATGCAAATTCCAGAAATTGAAAACCAAGTTGCTCTGTTCTGTCTGGTTCTGTTTGACCTTGATAGAGGCCGAGTTAAACTTAGCACAAAACATGAAAGTTGTATAGAATGATATTTTATAGGTGCCTGTAAAATTTCAACTCAATCCGTGCACTGTAGCATGTGAAAAGACAAACATACCCCTGACTGCCATAGAAAGAACTTTAGAGACAGTTTTGACATTTCACCAATCTGACCGCGTCTGTTCACCCTGATGCGTACTGAATTAGCATTTAGCCAAAACATAAAAGTCTTAGTGCTATGTCTTAGCTTTCCAACGCCCCTAAAATCGTCTCGATTGGACTTCGGTAGCCTGAGTTATTGTCATTTAAGTATAGCGCGGTTAACTGACCTGTTTGTGAGATTCTGGTTCTGTAAATTGGGAATATGACTTGGATACACTAGAAACTGGACTAAGTGATTCTTATCAAAATTGTAGCCCTCTGTCTTAGCTTCGAAATGGTATAAGTTGTACCTCAATCCGATAAGCGTAGCCTCGGTTGTGTCCATTACGTAAAACAACGTCAAATCTGTCTTTTATTTTTTGACGCAAACTTCATTTCCGCACATGTTCCTAACTTGGTTTGGTACTTGTATGCTGTTGAGCCTATTGAACGGCTATGGAAATGAGATGATTTTGTGTATAAATTTGGGTCTGACTGAGGAAAACTTGAAGCCATAAATGGCTGAAAAATAGGTAAATACAAAGGGCGTGCTACCCAAATTTACGCTCGAGGGCTAAACAGCTATACTTGTGACTCGAGTAAGGTTTGAGAGCGAATATCACGTGAACCATTTAGGATATTTGCATCTTCTTTTATCGAGAAATATAAGTGAGAACTTAGCCGAAACTTGTACCCTTGGAAAAATAAACTTAACGACTAATAGAAATACTTTTTCTTTGTCATTTCGACTCAAATGGAGATTTTAAAGTTTTACGAGTAAGTATAAGTTTTACAAATATTTTACTTATGCCTTTTGGTTTAAATGCACTCTTTTCACTACCAAAATCATATTTATACTTTGTACTAGTACGTATTCGAATTTTCTTTGAACCACTTAAATCTTTGATGGTTGAAGCATAATGTGTTCTTTTGATTATATTAGGGTTCATCGGTGACTAACGGTATTATCCGAAAGGATATTTTGGATATTATTTTGAGTAAATAGGTGAGTGTTCCTTGTTTGTTATATTTTCATTGACTATATGGCTTGTTCTTGACTATATGGCTTGTTGGGGATGCATGATTACATGTTCCATGTTATCAATGACTGTTAAAATGAATTTTACTAAGCGAGTATGTACTTTATCGCACTCGACCTAAATAAATGTGAAATTTTCAATGATTAAATGCTAGTTGCGCATGAATGTAAGCCGTTTGGCTAAACTGGAACCTTGCCCTTTGTTACCTGTCGACTCGAGCCAGAAGCGGACTCGGTCGGGCGATTTGGTTACCCTGGGTGAAAGTTTGGTATACTCGAGTATTACCTTGTAGTCTGGTGGAGCCTGACCAATGTCCAGGAGGGGGTGAATGAAATGAATGAACGAATGTCAATGCAAAAGAGGGGTTTTACTTACAAAAATGCATTTTCAAATGATTGGAGGAATAAGGGAATGAAAGGAGAATGATTGAACGAATGAATGAATGGCTCCCTGTGAGTACGTATCCTTTTAATGAATGTGTTATTATCGCTTTCCATTGTCAATGTCTCTTAAATTATTGGTTATCTATGGTTAATGCATTTGGCTTTACTGTTTGATTATATGTTCGGAACCTCACTGAGCTTTTAACTCATCCCTTTAGTTGTTTTCCTTAACAGGGGAAGGCGAGCCAGAACGGGAGCTTTGGGTAGACTAGCTTAGTCTAGATCTCTGAATTTTGTAATGGTTCTCGCCCTAGTGTCTGGCACGGGCTGGATGTATGACGAATTGAGAACCTTTGTATATTCAATATTTGTGCTCCCTTTTGAGATAGAAATGTATATAAGTTTCGCTTTAAGTTTTGGATTGTTGCTATATTTACTCCTGTGGTTTTATTTCGATTTTAATTGAGGATTGAAGTGAACGATGGAGTCCCGGCGAGAGCTGGACAGGCGGTCCGCCAAACCCTTTGGTTCGCCTTAGGGTAAGGTGGGGCTGTCACAATATATACCCATTTGAATGAGGTGTTTGAAAATTTGTCACAAAATTACTAAGTCCAAGGCGTAATTAAAATTAAGTATTTTTTGTGATTTAATTTAGAAAAATATAGTTACAACTAACCCCTATCTCATCCCTTTTTTTTGGGTTCATTTTATGGGTGGAGTTCCAAGAAAGTAAGGAAATGACTTTGATAAATTCATGCATAGCTAAAAATATTTTATTTCATATTTTTAGACTTCCTTACTTACTTCAAATTTATTATTTCGAATTAATTACAGTAACCCCATACTTTGGAAGTACTGCACTTTGCCTCCTCCTACTTCATCAAAATATCCTCAGAAATTAGCAACTTTTTACATCATCCTCTACTCATTTTTTTGTATCTGGCCTTGTTGATTCTCCTCCTACCGTTCATTTTTTTCCTATCCTTTTTTATTTACCTATACTCTTCACTTTCCTTTAAAGCACGGTGACTTGTAAATTGTAGACAAATTACCTTGTTTGGATTGTAATTTTTCTCCAAAACATTTTTAAGTTTTTCATGAACATATTTTTCAATCACCTCTTTACTTCACATACATCAAATCGATACAATACATTTTTCTACAAAAATTTCAGAAAATAGCAATTGAAACGAGTTCGAATTTGCTTTTCAGGTTGTGTGGATGATTTTAAATACTATGTCACAATAAAACACCATTGGCATTGTCGATTTTTGTTTTTCCAATAAAGCAACAAGACGCAAAAGTAACCCCAGAAATACTAATGTATCTTAAGACTAAAGTTACAAGAAAAAGAATTTAACGATATTGGAGCAGGTAAACTTAAGGTGTGTTTGATAAAATTGAAATCTAAAAACTAAAATTTGAAGTCTGAAATCTGAAATCTGAATTTATTAAATTAGTGAATTTTTAAGTACTAAATTTCATTTGATTGTATATCATATTAAGTAATAAGTAAATAGTTTATCACTTATTTTCTGCAGTAAATTTTGGCTAAAAAATTCAGTGCCACTTAATGAATTCAAATATTCTAATTTTGGTTATCAAATGTGTCTGAATATGTTAAGATCTATATCCATTAGATTTAAGTATTGAATTGGATTATCAAACAAAATCTTAGATTTGGTCCGATTAATTATGGTTATTGTATTATTTTTCCCACAATTTGCTATATCCTTAAAAACATGACTGTATTTATGTATTGAATTGAAAAGAATGAATAATATTTATAAAAACAACGAAATTAAATAACCATACACCAATTTATGTCAAAATTACAACAATCAAACAAATGTAAAATCCCAATAGTACCTGAACTGGTCCGCATTTATAACACTTCCTATTCAAATGATTATTAGGTCCACATTTAGAGAAGGACTAAATACTCCAATAGATCTTGCTATAGTTGATAATTGAATAAAAAATAGAGAGGAAGCAACCCTTGGTATTTTTAGAGGAATCCTTAAATATCAAAACTAATTTTTTATATTTATCCAAAAAAATTTTATAATAAATAAATGGAGCATTTTCTTCAATTATAACTACATATGCAGAAAAAATCCAAAGGCAGTAATGAATTATTTAAATTGAAAAATATGCTTACTTGAAAGCAGTCGAATAAAGTCCAGCAATAAAGCAATCAAAACTTCATGCAGGATGAGGAAACACAAAAACAACACGTGTTCGACTTGTACCAAGGAGAAAAAAGAAGATAAGGACAACGCATAAAACAGTCAAAGTATGGAATAAGATGTAAACACTTACGTCACTTTCCGAATCCAAAATATTTTGTTCAAATCCACGGAATTGAAGTAAGTTGAAATCTGTGAAAAGAATCAATTTAAGACCGGTATTAAAGTCCACCAACCTCTATAAATAGATAGATGGCTTGTAGAAAAGGGTATTCATTGAGGCCACGAAGAAGCAACCTTGCCTTGTAAAATTTTCTCTCATGTTCATGTTTAGTTAATAAGGAGAGAGAGAGAGAGAGAGAGAGAGTAATGTGTCAAACCTATCTTATGCTACAATTTTTTCATTAATAAAAGAAGAAGTTATTTTCATAGCCGTTCATCCTTTGCATCTGAGTACGCTTAGATGTAGGAAATGAAACTAAACTGTGCTGCAAAACGTTGAAGCATACCTTAAAGGAAGTCACCCTTGTGGTTGGAGGCTGAAACACCCAAGTAAGAAGTTCTCGGGGAGGTAGCCGGAGTTTTGTCGGTCAAAAATCAGATATAAAGGTATAGAAGTATGATGGACTCTTTTCTTTCGTTAATAAGAAATTGTTAGTCTTGATATGGTATGCACTCTATTTTCTTAAAAAAAATTTATGAAAACTTCTACAAACTCATTTAGTACCTTATCAATAAATATAATACATCCTGAATATACTTTACAAATAAAAATATCATTTATATCAAGAATCATAAATATAAATATCTTTTTGGTTGGTATCAGAGCCTAGAAATGATCTACATATTCCCTTAAATAATAACAATGATTATATTTCTAATGATTAAATAATATAAATATGATGTAACAGTTCCTATTAGATATTTTGATAATGGAATAGAATTTTATGATTCTGATCGGCACTATCCTTCTTATTAAAATGGAAGAATGTGAAATATTTCATTCAATGTTATTTCTTATTAAAGAATATGTATATCAGTTACAACAATTAAATGAAAGAATTACATATTATCAAGAGAGGTGGCTTCATGTTACTTTAAATAATTGTCATCCCATTACCTGTCATGATAGATACCATGATAACAATGGGGTTGGAGGCGTTGATGATCAAGTTCATGGTTCGAGTAATGATCAAGTTCCTGTTCCAGTGGGACCAATTACTAGAGCTCGTGCCAGCCAAGAAACTTAAAGAGCAACTCAACACATTAGTTCATGTTGTTCGTGAATCAATTGAAGGTTTGAAGATGGTTGAAGATATTAATTAAGAAGAACATTCAATTGTTACATTGCTTCAAGTGATCTAGCAAGCTAGCCGCTAGAGTCATTTGTTTAGTCGTCATTTAAGTATTGCATTCGGCTAGCTTTTGTCTTAGATGCATGCCGAATTATTTAGTTGCTGTTTTGAGTTATTTTTCATGACTTTTCTAGTCATTTTTTAGGTTATTAGGGTCAGCCAGCTTAGGGAAGACTTAGGGGGCCAAATGGTCAACCAGTTTCCTAGTTGGAGTTGGTTAAGTGTCTTGTAAACTCTATAAAAAGAGTTAAAATCATTTTTTCCACGAAAATTGAGAGGTTCTCTCTTGGCTTTTCGTGAGCTCCTTTTGAATACTTTAGAGGTTCTCTTGAGCGTTCATCTTGGCTTATCAATCAAGAATCGCACTTGATTGTGGCGCCGTTCTACCAAAATCTTGGTTCGCTAACTCATTAGGTTGTAGGTTGAGATAATATCAAGAAGTTCGCACCTTGGGGTTAGATTGGGTTGTAGATTTTTCGCTGCCAAGCTTTCACTGTCCCGATCCGGGCTTGTTGATCATGAGTTTCGTATGCAATGGAAATCGTATCATACTAGGCATTAAGAGAAGCAGAACATGAAAAATATTTAATAACTAATAAATATGCACAAATAAACAAAGAACTTATAGCCCACTATAGAAATGAACACTTAGGTAAAAAATGAATAACCCAAAAGAATAACATATTGCCAAGAATGTCAAAAATACATTAGTAGAGATTTAGCAAAAAAAGCTAAAATAAATAGAGTAAAAAATTAAGAGAAGAATATAATCCTGAAATTAAAGATACTCTAGGAAAAAGAATATTTCATACGTTAGATAAATTAAGTAAACGGTGTAAAGAATCCATACTTTTTAGAAAGACACGTGAATTAAAATATCAATTAAGACTATATTGTGATAATATTAATATGCTTACCCAAATAGGATGCGACACTCCATATTATTATCATAAGAAGAACAATAGATATAAAAAGTGAATGTATTTTAAAAGAAAATATATTAAAAGAAGAAAGACTAAATATTACAAACATAGAGAAAATTTTCTAAAAAAGAAAAAGATATATAGAAGGAATAAGAAAAAGAGAAATATAACAAATTGTCAATATTATTTTTGTAAAGAAAAAGGACACCTAGCAAATCAATGTCCTAAAAAATTTAATAAAAAGACACTTGAAGTGGATGATAATATTGAAGACTTGATTAATAATGATGAATTAATAGAACTAAATAGATTTGCAGAAATAGAGAAAATTTCTTCCGATGAAAGTATACTTATCTTTATAAATACCAAATAGGAAATAAGCAATGAAGATGAGTGAGATGAAAGAAGAGAAAAATAATTCTACCGAAATAATAAATATTCATTCAAAAAAGTTAGGTGAATATAGCCAGAAAGCACTTATAGATAGAAAAATATTAGCAAAGATTCAAAAAAGTAATTTTTCAATAAACTCTTAGAGTGGATTTAATGTACCTGAAGATAAAATTTTATTTAAAAAAACACCATATGTTCTATGGATTAAATCTCAAAGAAAAAGCGCTAAAAGATAGCCTTACTACCAATAAAATATTGATCCCATTAATATATAAAAAGGATATTTATGAAAAATTAGAAAAAATACCAAAGAAAATAAGAGAATCCATAGGATGGATTCATATAGGTTCTATTCAAATGATTATTAGGTCCACATTTAGAGAAGGACTAAATACTCCAATAAATCTTGCTATAGTTGATAATCGAATAAAAAATAGGGAAGAAGTAACCCTTGGTATTCTTAGAAGAAACCTTAAATATCAAAAATTAATTTTTAATATATAATCAAAAATCTCTTATGATATACAAGATAAAGATTTTAATAAGACACTTTTCTTAATACAAGATTTCAAAAGAAAGGATTTTTTTTTTCAATGAAAATAGACCATACTCTATTACATATATGATTTCTTATACTGTATCAAATACTCATCATGCTGAGAACTTTTCAAATACTGAATTCATAAATCTCTCTCAATTATTTTCCGAAGTAGGAAAAATATATTCTCCAGAAATTACTAATATAGAATTAGATGAGAAATTCAATTTAGATATAAGTAAAAAATCCCTACTAGATAAGCCAAATACATTGTTACCCAGATTATCCTACACAAGAAATATAGTTAGAAGTAGTTCACATCATTTTCCAAATATGAATACCAATCAAAAAATAACGACAAGTTATAAAATAGAAACTAAATATTGGAATGGAAAAAATATGAAAAACTGTAATATTTTAATAGATACAGATGTTAATGAAAATTATATATCTCATAGATTGGTTGAGAACTTATCTATTTATCCATTACAAGATCCTTATCAATATATAAATTTTAATGGAGAAACCCATGAAATAAAGGAGACTATAGAAATAGAAATTGAATTAGCTGATAATCGAATTCCTATTCGACTTCTAGTTGAAAATAAAGGATTCAACGATACTCTTGAAATAATATTAGGAACAAACATTTTATATTCAGTATCCCCCTATAATATAACTACTAGTGGAATAGTTATTACCCATATTTACTGAAAGAAAATGATGAGTCAATATAGTAGTTATATATCTATTGGAATAACCTATAATGATTATAAAACTGAATACTTGGCAGCATAAATTGATAGTGGATCAGAAACATGTTTATATAAACCTACATCTTTTCTACCACAATATCATGAAATCTTACCTGATCGAACAGGTATTGATATTTCTAATAACACTATTACTTTAAATTATGGAATAACTAAGTCACAAATATTACTTGGTTCATTCGTTGTTAAATATCCTCCATTTTATTTTTTTGATACACGACTAGATATACTCTTAGGAAATAATTTTCTCCAACTATTTCATAAAGTTTTATTCGATACTTTACAATTTCAAATACATTTTAAAACTCCTTGTGGCCACTAAATCGTCGTTTCCTGCCTTAAACATGCTTATGCCCGTAAATTTCTTATAACTTTTCATCCTTGCACAAGTTAGCGTAGTGACATTGGACATTCAGAAAAATCAAAAATACCTAAAGGAAGCCCTATGTAAAAATTTGAAAAACAATTACATTTAAAACAACAACAATTAAAAACCATATCTACTACCTTAGAAGATATAAAAGAAAAGTTATGATTAAATTATACAGAAAATCCTCTAAAATTTTGGGACAAAAACCAAGATTATACTGAAATAAAATTCAAAGATGAAATAAAATAATTAGGATAAAGCCTATGTGGTATAATCCAATTGATCAAGATGAATTCAAAAAATAAATTAAAAAATTCTTAGAAATACCTTTAATAAGAGAAAGTAATTCTCCCCTCTTTACCTGCTTTTATGGTAAGAAACCATGCTAAAATAATAAGAAATAAACCTAGAATAGTTGTTAACCATAAACAGTTAAATAATGAAACCATATTCGATGGATTTTTTTACCACATAAAGAAACTCTCATAAACATGAGTAAAAGAAAGAAAATATATTCTTAATTCGATTGCAAGAGTGGGTTTTGACAAATAAAAATGCATCTTGATAGTGTTAAATACTAAATACACAGCATTTAGTACTCCTCAAGAACAATATGAATGATTAGTTATGCTGCTTGGATTAAAAAATGCCCCCCAAATATATCAACAAAAAATGGATAAATCTTTAAGGATTAGCCTTTCTTATATGTGTATGTTGGTGATATCTTAATAGCATCAGATTCAATAGAGAAGCATTTAGAGCATTTAAATATATTTTCTGATCTATATCTAAAACATCAAATTGGATTATCAGATAAGAGAGCAAAAATAAGATTAAAAGAAATTGATTTTTAAGATTTAGAAAAAATGGTGAAGGAATAAAAATACAATCACATATTTTGGAAAAAATACAAGCATTTTCTGATAAACTAGAAGATAAAAAATAATTACAAATATTTTTGAAAACATTAAATTATGCATCAAATTTTATCTCCAATTTAGCGAAAAAAAAAGAACTACAAAAATTATTGAAGAAAAATAATAAATTTGAATTCTCTGAAAATCATATAACTCTAGTAAAGAAAATAAAAGACCAATGTAAAAATTTATCATTTTTAACCCTACCATCTAATGAAGATAATCTTATATTAGAAATTGATACTTTCGAGAAAGTATAGAGTGCAGTTTTAAGAACAGAATAATCTATTATGTAAATATGTATTAGGAATGTTTTTCAAGTAAGAGCATTTATTAAAAATAATATTAAACCTCTACCTCAAAATAAAAGATTAATTAGATGGCAAATGGCATTGTTTAAGTTCATGATTGAAATTGAGCTAATAAAATCTGATGAAAATTGTCTTGCAGATTTTCTCACTAAAGATGGAAGGTCTAATGAATAAGCAAACAATCCTCTTGGATAAAATTTTGGAGTTATCTGAGCAAATTTCTCAATTGCAAACGTCATTCAATGATATAATGAATATTGTGAATTATCATGAAATGAATAAAGAAATTTCTGAACTTTTTAGCAAACATGCCAATAAGACCAAAATACAGTTAGCCTTTACAACAAGGTTGAAACATTACTATATGACCTATTCAAAAAGGGTAAAATGGAAAATCTTCCCCCTTCAATGGGATAAGAAGATTGTCAACATATTGAGAGATCTAAAATAAATTCTCTCAATGATAGAATATCCTTGAGATCGGATTTTAGCCGGAACCAGACATCTCAAAGGATACTTATACTCAATAATGTAATTAATCAGCATCCGCTCATTTCTAAATACAATTCTCTTATGAGAGAATTATATGGTTTACAAAATATGAAAATATATTACATGAATTTCACAGAAATTTATTTTTGGATGAATTGTGTGCAGGGATGTGATAGCAATTTTATTCAAAAGTGGTATAATATTGGAGTAATCAACGCTATATACTTAACTATTCCTAATTTTTCTGAAATTTTCAAACTCTCTCGGTGGATTCAAGAAGGAGTGAAGCATATTTATCAAAATAATTCTACATATGGTCTCAAGGATATTTTAATGCTCAAGATTATTTCAACTGGAACAGATTTTGAAGATTCAAATAGATATGATACCTTTCATTATATCAAAGTTATGAAATATGATGAGTTGGACATAAAAATTTACTCTCAACGGAAGGAATATGAATACTTTTATGAGGATAAGATGCATTATCGAAGAACTCTTGGAATAAGAATTGTTTTGTAAAATCCTGAAAATACACCCAAACAAAGTTTTCGTACATGCGGAGGAAATGAAGCATTTTCTTCAATTATAACTACATATGCAGGAAAAACCTCAGCGGCAGTAATGAATTATCTAAATTGGAAAATACACTTACTTGAAAGCAGTCGAATAAAGTCCAGCAACAAAGTGATCAAAACTTTATGCAGAATGAGGAAACACAAAAATAACACATGTTCGGCTTGTATCAAGGAGAAAAAAAGAAGATAAGCACACCGCATCAAGCAGTCAAAATATGGAATAAGAAGTAAGCACTTACGTCATTTCCAAAATCCAAAATATTTTGTTCAAGTCCGCGGGATTGAAGTAAGTTGAAGTTCGTGGAAAGAATCAATTCAAATCCAGCATTAAAGTCCACCAACCTTTATAAATAGATGGATGGCTTGTAGAAAAGGGCATTCATTGAGCCCACGAAGAAGCAACTTTACCTTATAAAATTTTCTCTCATGTTCATGTTTAGTTAATAGAGAGAGAGTAATGTGTCAAACCTATCTTGTACTACAATTTCTTCATTAATAAAATAAGTTTTCTTCATAACTTTTTATCTTTTGCATTTGAGTACTCTTAGAGGTAGAAAACATAAATCTACATATTTTTCACCACAATATCATGAAATTTTAACAGGTATTGAAATTTCTAATAATCCTATTACTTTAAATTCTGAAATAACTAAACCACCTCAAGGTCTCAAAGTCCCAAACCAAGGTCCTTTTGGCAGGCCTTTTGAGTCTGCGGCTATAACCACAAAGGTCAAACCAAAGCTGCGATTGATGTGGCTCAATTCTTAGGGATAATTTCAGAAACCTCCCTTAAGATTTCTAGTAATTTCAGACAGCTCCTCTCACATTTTGAAAATTACACATATCTCTCCTAGAACATAAGTTTAGGTTTCACCTTGATGATGTAAGACCAAAAAATTATATAAATGCCCAAAATTGCCCTCATCTAAATTTCCTTAATATGAATAATCATTAAAAATTTTTAAAAGTCAAGAATGCACTTGTATAATACCAAAATTATGAGTTTTATTGTTTAGCTAATGTCTTGATATTTTCCATCCCCATGATTTCTATATCCACCCAAACTTTCAAACTCTTATCACTTCTTCTTCTGAACAAATTCTTTGTCTTAGATGCCAAAATCCACTGTCGTAATTCTTAATTTACAATCTTTATCTCGCTAAAGGTTTTTTTTTTTTTTTCATATATTGCTTACCAAACCGTTGGTTATACAACTCACAATCCTTACCTTTTTCCCACTCAAATGGCCAAGTCCTCAGTTACAAAATTCTTTTAACCTCTTCTCTCAACATTTGGATTGGTCATCCTAAATAAACCCACATTTTTTTTTCTCTAAATTGACACAATTTTATTGAGAGCAAGTTTGATGTCTATTAAGAGGAATCAGACAAAATATCAAAAAAGTGCAAGTTTGGGGTAGTAGTTTTAGTACAATCTATCAAATTATACTTTCCCGTAATCCAATAGCTTTTTTATGTTCAATGATATGAACAATTGTGTTGTTGGTAGAGATAATTGCTTCCATCATCACCAACAACAATGACATATTTGAGTGATAGAAAGAAGGAAACATCTTTCTTGATTAGCATATTTGAGAAATAAAAGGTTACAATTTAATGGTCATAGTAGAAATAATTTGGTTATAATATATGGTCTGGTCAAGAAAAATTGTTTTCCTTTTTTCCTTTTCCTTGTCCTTTTCCTTTTTCCTGTTATCTTTTCCTTTTTTTTTATTAATGGCTTATCTTTTGAAAAATTATGAAGGTTATTATACATTGTTTATCGTCAAGGGAGGCAAGTGTAATATTGAAAACCTCAAGGGAGCTCAGTGAAATTGTCAGAAACCTCAGTGGAGGTTTCTGAAATTATCCCCAATTCTAATTTTAAACTTTGGTGTTTGAGCGGCCCAAATTGAATCACATAACCCCGAGTCCCCGATCCTTCCCGCCCAGCAGCTTTTGCTAATTCCCCCGGTCCTTTCATCTGCCCGAGGATAAATACAACTGCTTCTGATTACTGCTTAATCAAGAACATCAACTAATCAACAGTTCTATGTTACTACTATGCAAGAACAAATGACATTCTGGGGTTTGATTCTTTATCCCTTTTCGTTATTCTATTTGTTCATTAGCAAAAATTTATGGACCCAATGAGAATGCAAGTTTGGTGTTTGTTTTGTTGCAGGCGCTTATGTGACTTTGAATGAGCCTTACATCCTGAACTCAGATGGCAAACGGCTTCGAATTACACAGGTTCTTGATATCTATGTACTAATTCATTTTCTTGGACAGACATACTGGTATAGTTACGGTGTTTGTGTAAAGGTTTTTCACATAGTTTTCTTGACTGATGATAGCTCATCTTGATTTATTTATGCTGTTGAAAGATACAAGCATCTTTATATGTACTTTTAGTGTCCTTTCAATTTGTGACTGCGGGATTGACTATTTTCATTCCTTATAGTACTATCCAAATTTCCCTTGTACCATAGTTCGATGCTTGGCATGTGCTGATTCAACACTCGAAAATATCCCTTATTTTTATTACTGTCATTTTGCTGATATGTAAGTTTGATTGGAGCAAAAAGGAGGACAAGAAACCAAATTAGTACTAATCTTATGAGCTATACTTTTAGTACTGTTAATTTTGAGTTAATGAAGCAGAAGTTTTGATGCGATATTGGCCATTGGACAGAATTGTGCTCCACTGAATAGTGATATACTTCATGTACGAATGACCAATCAATGGTTGAAATGTTGCAGGCTACGTTAGAGCCACAGAAGGATGGTTCTTTAACAAGAGCAAGGTCGATTCTTCAATGTACAGTGGGGAGTAAACCTCCTGTTTCCATATGTTCATTATCAAAGGAGTTTACCTTCACTCAGTTAGATCTTGAGCTTGAGGAGTCTGAGCAAGTCATCTTCGCAGTCAAAGGTCCTCAAATAATTCATCTTTCTGGTTATTATGTTCCTTCACAAGCTGTTTCTAAGAGGGAAGCCAGTACTAGCACCGATGATCTCATAATGTATCCTTAGGCAAACCTATACTGTTTTTCCTTATTTTCTTTTAAAGAAATTAACAGTATGCAATTTGATGGATTTCAATTATCATTGTTGTTGTGCTAGCTAATTGAAACTGCTGCAACACAAGTAGATTCTACTATTTCAGTCTAGGATGGATGTGAGCACCCAAAATCTTGCTTTAGTTATGCTCAAAGTGAAGGTTCTTTTTTGTTAACCTTACTCCGTCCTATTGGATATTTTTGCGTCAAGTCTCCTTTCTATGCTTAATGTTTTTCCCTTGATAGGCTCTTCAACAATCTTCCTGGAACAATGATTTGTTTCTAATGAGCATTTTCTCCGTGCTTTTAAATGTTAATGGGCATGGACAGGTGATTTAAAAGAGACTAAATGGTGAAAAGGAACATAAGTTTCTGAAGCAAATTATTAATGTCTGAATTTACTGAAAAAATTAGTTGCGATGAAGCTTATATCTGTCATCAACTTGAGTATTCAACCAAGTTTCTGGACTTCCTTAGGCATCTCGGGACAAGTCTTCTACTGTGGGTTTCTTGCAACAAAATACCGTTAGTGATTATTTTATGTCTCTAGAAAAACTTGAACTGTTTTGGATTGTGTGCAGTTGATCTTCCTTTACTTTTTGCAATCAGAGATTGCAATGGTGAAGCAGATAAAGTTATGGCAGAAAATCGTGAAGAGAGAAAGCTGACTGCAGTGGAGAGAGATATTGCTAACACTTTTAGCATGCTTGACTGTCGTCGAGATGACACCCCAGGTAGTGACTATGACCTCAGAGATGCGTTGATGAATGACAAAGATCATTTAGTCAATGCAGACATGCATGAGGATGGTATATATCATGCTAGAGTTATTTGCATCTCATTTTATTTTTGAGGAATGAAAATCATTTTCATCCATTTATGGTCTAATGAGTTCGCTAACATCTGCGGCTTCTACACTTTTGACATGATAGTTTACTAAAATAAAAGTTTTACTCTATATTCAAGAAAAATTTAGTATCTGTGTCTAATATGCAAATTCCTGGATATTGTAAATGACCACATTGGAATTTATGCTATATAGCCTGTACCTGACTCAAGCTCTTTCATGTTTTTGACAAGATGGGTGATCACATCTTCAGATTTCTGAATTTGTTGCAGTCTATAGCTCCTTTTTACATGACCTAGAAAACACGACTAAATAGTTTCAGGTCTTTACTTTCTGCAAATTCCATGCCTTACTCATAGACGTCACATAGAGTTTGCAAGTATTGTAGGTAAGTAGAAAATCCCATTATTTATTTCAACTTCATTTTACTTGCCACATAAGGCTTAAATTTGGAAACAGAATTGAAAACTTTTTGTGTGTTGGTGTGTACCTTGATTCAATCACTTAGCAATTGCAACTTCATTATGATAGCATTCAAATTTGGGCAGAATTTCTGTCATATTAACCAATATTAGAAAATACTAGGGTCCTGATTTCATTTTATGGCATAAAGAATTACCGATCAAAAGAGATGCCTGATTTTTCTTCTTAAATTTATTTCACAAGAATGCTGTACTTTACATTGCAAAAGACTGTTTCAAGCACATGAAGACCTCTTCAGTGATGATTAGCTATTTCTGTCTGTTCATGCTCTAGAATACTGTAACCATGCACAAACCTATTTCCTCTCTGCCCACCAAAGGGCAAATTACTATCGGCAGAATCAAGACTGTTCTGAATGTGAAACTTTTGTGGTCTGTGTCCTGTACTTTGGATGTGAACAACTACTGCTGCATCATCAATTAATAGAATTCATTTGCATGCTATTTTTCCTTCGAGTGACTAAATTTATCTGCCAGCATATCTCCATTTTGAAGGCACTGCAGTGTGTGGTGTAGCATCCACAGATTAACTCCATTTTGTGAAAAGGCCCTTCATTGACGATATTCTTATTAAGTAAATAGCATGGATGCGATGAAAATTGCCCATGTTTAAATTACAACATCAACCAAGGCTTCTAAAGTCAATAGTATATTATATATGCATGAATGGAAAAAGTGCAATAAAGCCTAATTCTGGAAGTGTTCATAATTTAATGTTAGTCGCAAATAGAGTAAAACGTCAAATGGGGCCACAAAGTGCATGACTAGCAGTGGCATTAAATTTTTGTTGAGATGTTTTAATTTATGGAGTTTGATGATTCTTATTGAGTAGCTGATGAGGAGATGGTAAATGAGAAAGTACAACTCCACGCTCCTGAGAGTATACTGGATGGCGAAGATGAGGATTATGTTCCATGTATGAGGAAGAGTGCAGCAACTGCAAAGAAAATGCTAAAGAAAGGTGGAGAGGATGCTGACAAGGTAATAGTTCAGGCAAGTAAATTGTTGAAAGCTGTTGACTGCATAAAAGAGGAAACAGCTGTCAGTAGACCAAGTCAACAAGAAAGGTGATGTAGTTCACAAATAAAGGCTTGTGTTTCCTGCATGACTCTCTACCAAGTTCTCCTTTTCTCCATAAAAATATAGACAACATGCGGTTGCATGAATGTAAGAGAAATTTCCCTTCATTTGTTAAACTTTTACTAAGATGTATTGCTTGTAATGCTTTTGTCAATTTTCTTATCTCAACAAGGAGTAACCAAAAGAAAAAAACGAGTTACTTTACATGCATCCTCTTTACTCCCTTGACTGATTGATTGACTTGGGGTTTAAATCTTTTTGGTCCAACTATGAATGTTGGGAGCCACTTTTCTAGAGCAAATTTTCACATAGTATCATTTTAGTTCATTGCATTGTGTTTTCTAGTGTTTCATAGGTAGGTAAAGAATGCAAAACTAGCTCGGAAAAGACCAGTTGACCATAAAACTGAAGTTGCAACTTTAGTGCTTGCATTGACGAGGCACTATTATGTACCAAACTTAGTCTTGCTCGGAGGATGATTTTGTGTGTCCTGTCCACAGACTGTTTGCACTATATGTAGTATGGGTGCATGATTATGTCTAAATGCACTTCAGGGAGGAAAGCCTGATGAATAACTTGCACCTTGCTTCCAATGAGGTTGGCATGGAGAAATGCATAGAGCCAGAAAAGATATCAGTTGAACCTTTCTGCAAAGAAGATGCTTCTCACAGTAATACTCTTTCGTGTTGGATTGCCAATTTTACTTGTATTTTCAACACTCAGCTGGCAAAGATTGGAGAAGCCCGTGAGCAGGCCCTTGATGGGTAATTAATCTTCCCTGCCATCCCCTGTGTCTAATTCGTGCTCGATTATTACCATTGACTAAGTGATATTACTTGCACCACATTGTTAGTAATAATATTCTTATATTTTTGTTCAGGAGGCTATTTTTTGCATGCCTTTCTCCCCTGATTTTAGTTTTCTAAATCTTTCATTCCACAGAGATGCCTGTCTTAGTCAATTCTTAAATATACTGATGCCTGATTTGCTATCCG
Organism: Coffea arabica; assembly: GCF_036785885.1. NCBI lineage: Eukaryota > Viridiplantae > Streptophyta > Magnoliopsida > Gentianales > Rubiaceae > Coffea > Coffea arabica. The sequence goes on from NC_092323.1 coordinate 43,912,672, forward strand.
TGTTTTGGCTGCACACTTGTAATACAGTAATTTGGTCATCTCTACCAGGAATTGCACGGATGAACATGGGAAAATATGACCTACAAATATTTTTTGATCATTGACAAGAGATATGGTGAAAAAATTCATAATATAGATTCTTTTATCTTTGGTAAATTTGCAGTGACATTGGTGGTTCTCCTCCCTTGCCATCTATGTTTGTGCTGCCTTCTTGTGAACTAGACTTGCAAAAGAGTTTGAGGAAAGAGAAGAAAAGAATAGATGGATCTGGAAATGAAAAGAAAACCACTGGAGGTGACACTGAATACCAGAAGAATGCTATAAAAGAGAATGAAGTGCAGCAAGCTCACAAAGAAAGTGATGATTTGTACCAAGGTTGTGCTGGGAGTCAACATCGTTGGAAATCATTCACATCAATGTATGAATAGTTTGTTTAGTCATTTGCTAGATTTAGTCAACGGAATCTATCGCATGCTTGAATTTTTCTCTTGCCTTTTTTGGCCCCTAACTTAGCTGATTGATACTGTTGAATTTGGCAGTGAAAGCAGTGGTTCTTTTCACTCGCCATCTAAGGCTGGGCTGCCTTGTCAATTTGACAGGCTAAACAATGGGAAGAAAAAAAAGAAAAGAAAAGAAGGATGTGACGAGCTGAAAACTATTGAAGCTATTGTTTACCACCGCAGGAATGCTCTGAAAGAGAATAAAGTAAACCAATCTCACACAGAAAGTGACAACACGTGCCAAGGTCGTGCAGGGAACCGACATGATCAGATATTAGCAAAGAATATGTATGGTAAACTTGTCTCAGGAATGTGCTATATTAGCAGTGGAGCTATTATAGGCATTGTCTTGTCTCTCTTCTTTATAACTGATACATTTTAATATTTGTTGAAGCTAGTGGTGAAATGGGTGAATCAAGTTCTTCGCTGCCTCGAGATGAAGTCCATGATGCAGTTGATCAGAAACCTAAAGAGAGACTGACAAATGGGAATGTCCAAGTTTGGCCTAAGACAAATGATGACGCGAAACGAAGAATTGATAAGTAAGAACGTTTATTGATGTTCTTTCTTTTCCCGTAACTTCTGCTTTGAGATTTTTCTACAAATGCATGAATAGATAACTGCTTTCTAATGACAATTTTTTTTTTCTCCTAATATTTATTCCAGCAGGTTGACCTTCTTTTGTGGGGAAAGTAAGTGTCCTAATGGCTCAATTCCTCTTCCTGCTGAAGATAGATCTAAAAATGGTCAGAAATCAAAAAAGAGAAAGAAACACTGGGCTTTGGACCAAAACTATGTTAACGGAGATGGAGATGCCTTTCAAAAGGAAATCTTTAGTAACATTGTGGCTGACATGGGGAGCATGGTAAATTTTTTGCCTGCAAAATTTGAAGAACTTGTGCTATCAAATGTTAAGTTAGCATCTTCTTTCATGTTTTTCCCATGTGGATATATGCATGCATACGGTAGTGTTATATTATTATCTTTTCATCTTTTTTGAAGTTTGATAGTTGAATTTGGTTGCTCTTGATGTTGGATTGTCTTTAATGTGACAGAGGAATCACGGAGATTTGATACACGAATCTTGTAAATGCAACACCAAAAATCTTTTGACAGAAGCCAAGTTCAAGCAAAACATACAAGGCACTGAGAATATGGAAATTGTTCTCCCAACAAATATTAAGCATCAGATGCCAATGGATGATACCAAGTAACTTCTTTCATCTCTAACACTTCTCTCAAAAGCTTAAGTCATGACATCTTCTTGACTGTTTTAACAGGAAGAAAATGTTCTAGATAGATGATACCAAGTAATTTTGTTCATCTCTTGTGCTTCTCTCAATTATTTTATGGTCCTATAGAGAAAGCTTTGACTGAAGTGTATAAAATTGTGCTGCCTAAACTAATTCTTTGAACTAAGTGGGCAGTAGTTAGGAGAAGTGCGCAAGTGGTGAGAAGAGGCATTTTGGAATTTCTTCCATAGTTTAAACAATGAAAATAGCTGAGATTATGAGGGCACTAGCTACTTTAAGACTGTTTCAATTGGTAGAAAATCTTCCTGGCCTCCTTCCAGTTCTTCTGCCCATTATGTGGAATCTCAGTAATGAAGCTTCCATTGCCTGTAATTTAACATCTTATGTTTCTGATATCCAAGACAATGGCTGTAACGACCTGACTGCTGTGGAAACCTTGTTGCTAAAGAATTGAAGTATGAACATTTTCAGGAAACAAGTATTTACAACCCTGTTTAGGTATAAAATGCAGACAGAACAGCTCAACCGTTTTTTGAACTTTGACTGGTTAATACACATGCGAAAGACCAGTTAAATTCATAATCAAAATCACCTCATGGAATCAATACAGAAGAAAATTTTTTTTATGTCAGTAGAGAAGAAAAATTACAAGAACGCTGAATAAGAAAGTTAGGGTCCTCTACCCAGTCTGCCAATTATAGCATTTCTGGACATCTCTAATACACTGCTACTATCCAAGAAGAAAAGGCAAGTGGTGTTATTATGAAGTCCTAGTTTATCACTCGTGCTCAACCGGTGTAAACAGCCTGGTGCAAGGCATATTTCAAAATTTCAGCTTGAAATAACGTAGCTTCTTCTTCCTTTTTGAACCCATATTCATTTGTTGGATACATTAGGTTTGTCATGCCTTTTCGAGTAGCATAAAATCTTAGGTTATAAAAATATGAGATACTTTAGAATTATCTAGTTTCTTTTTTATGTCCATTTATGTCCCAACTGACAGTTGTCGATTGAAGCCTGATAGCAAATGTCTAGAAAAATTTTAAATCTGTATTGAACAAGCTGTACTGATGCAGCAAAGCCACATGTACTTGCAGGAATCATGAAAGCTGTCCTGACTTAGTAGAGGATGGATACCAATCTTATAAAGAATTCAAAAAGAAGAAACAGCTGAAGATCAAAGCCAAACAAAACGGCAATGATTTGTGTTCCACTTCTAAAGCGAGGACCATCTCAAATGAAATAATTATAGAGGATCTGGCAGCAGGTGAATCTGGCGGGAAAGTAGCTGCTCCGGGAAGAAAGGTACAATGACAAGTTGTCAATCGGAAAATGGCATAATGGTTAATAGTTATATGCAATTCTGATATATTAACTGATACTTCTGCTATCACTGATTCATTTATGTCATTGTTTGGTTTAGATCAAAGTATTTTACACTGTCAGGTCGAGGGAGACTGGAAGTTTACTTGAGTCAAATCTTGGGGAAGAAAAGCCCTTCAAGTTCCGCTTGGGTACTAAACTTGCTATGAATCCCTCCATTTCTGTTTCAAATTGACTCATTTATTCATTTTGAAGTACTTTTTATTTCTTTCTATGTTTAGCAGTATTACGCACAACTAAGCCTGGAGGAATGAACAGATCTGCATTTTCCTAGTTTATGTAATCTACCTGCTTACTACTTTACATGCTTTTGGTGTTAAATCAGGTGACAAAAAGGTAATCCAGGGTTGGAATCTCGGCATTAACGGTAAGTGCTGTCAGAGTAAGAAAGATTTCTGTTGAATTGAACTTCTTTTTGTTCTCCATTTATCCGTTTTACATTTTTATGCTTGTAGCTTGATGTATGCTGTTGTAACTATAAGTTATGGCATTACTAGGTATGCGTACTGGAGACAGGAGGAGACTGATCATCCCACCATCAATGGTGTATGTCATCATATGCTGGAGGCCTCCATGTTTATATTGTCTTCCATTTTCATGTTTGCACATTTTAGGCACTTTAATGATCCTTTCTTAATTTCATTTAACTTCTACTGGATGCAGATATGGTGAAAGAGCTCCAGATGTTATTCCCTCAGATTCATGGCTGGTGTATGATGTTGAATTGGTTTCTGTGCGTTGATTGCTTAAAGTCCAGCAAAATCTAATGAAGCAAGATTCAAGTGTTTTGATGTTAAGTACCAGCAAAATCTAGAGAAGCAGAACTCAAAAGTGTTTTAAAATATTTCGTAGTGCTTTGAACATAAAGTTCATATGACTATAGGTACAGTAGAGCTGGAACAACAGCTCTTTTTGGTGATTTACTGAAGGCTTGTTTTCTTTTTTGTTTGCCTAGTGTACTTGTGGAAGACTCTTAGCAAGGCTATTACAAGCAACTGCTAATGCATAAGTCCATGTGAGTAGTCTGTTCTATTTATTGGCACAACTCATTTCTATATTGCTTTTTCCCTTCTAAAATGCTTTAATAAGATGCATGGCCAAATGTCAAAAAAAATTAAAAATTCTAATTTGATATTTGAGTTGGTTTGGCACTAAACTGATGTGCAACCATAGACGGAATTAGAGTTGACAACGTGTTTAGTTTTATTGTTTTAAAGAATCTATATCATGCTCTTAGAGATGGTAATTTGTTTCAAGTCCTAAGAGGCTACTCATGCCCAAAGGAATTTTTGGCGGGATGGATATTCTAATTTTAACATTGGGTTTAAAATGGGACTAATTTCATTTATACCAATCAATTGATGGGAATTTTTGGAAAATACTTGGATACTCATTAGGGCTCGGAAATCTTATAAAAAATTTATCCCATCAATTGTTGTATATCTTTCAATGACTCAAGTGAACCATTTTTATTCTTCCAGTTGGGTCCTTCAGTTTTTTCCTTGTAATTATGCTTAAAACCTTTATCTAGTTTCCTGAACTCTTTTGTCCATTAGAAATCAATTTTTTTTAAATTTTTCCCCTTTTTTTGTAAAAATTTTGTTGCTGATCTCAATTTAAAGTGCTTTTTGAAAAATGTCAAAAGAAACTTCTTGGTGAGGCTTCTTTTAGGCTTGTAAATGGTTTTGAACTCCTTTTGCTGGTAGAATACTTATCAAAATAAATATTGGGAGTAATATGGAAGTCATATGTAATCTTATTAGAAAATATATTGTTCAGTTTTGGTAGTTTCATGATGGCTCATAGTTCCAAACGCCATTTCTTTATACTCAGAAATATAAGTTCTTTTAAGTTTTTATAAGACTTTGTTTTCCTCAACTAAAATTTAGCAACATTGGAATTCAAAGATTAAAAAAAAACATATGCATAGAAAATAAATAAAAAAATTCTGAGGGAAAAAAGAATTCAAGAAAATATAAATTCACAATAAGACTAAAAGAAATTTAATAAATCAAAAATATTAAAGTTATATAAAAAAATAAAAAAGAATTAAAGAAAAATAGAATATAGGAAATTAATTTGGGTATTAGGTGGAATCAAATCTAAACCCATCTTAAAATGATCTCGCCCAAATTAGTCTCGAACCATATACATATAAGATTGGATCTAAACCCATATTACTCGATCCCATCTCAAACCCAAGCCCATATTGCCTCCTCTACATGCTCTTCATCTCTAATTCTACGTAATTTGCACCTAAACAAAGGTTCTAGCTCTCTATTCTATTTCATTTCACTTAATTATTGGTTTCTCTAACTAAGGTCTAAGGATCACTTACCTTTTCACATCATGTTCGTGTAGCTTCGCTTTTCTTTCCATTGGCCACCAGTTGGAGTGCTATTTTTTTGGCTGTACTATAATTCCATACCAACAATAGTCAGTTCCCCAGATATTAATTCAATTAGTAAACGTTGATCTTAACATTGCCTACTTGGAGCAGATTATTTATGCACAATGTTGGAACGTTATTCCAAGGCAAAGTATGCATCGAATATTACTTACAAGCCTTCTTTTTTTTTTTGGTTATGCCCTTTTGATACTAAATTCTTTACTGAACTAGTTCTTAACACATTCCTTGAACGGGAGTGATAAAATAAATTGTTGGAAGATTTTATAAATTTGAAATTTACTTTTTTTGTTATAATAAAATCAGAGTAAACATTTTGTTTTTGCAGATGCAAAAAAACTTTAGTTTGAAGATGTAAAAAAAAAAAAAAAAAAATTGGAGTACACATCTTGTGCAATAGAGTTGTAAAAATATTAACAGACATTGATGATTCATGTACACTCAAATTCATAGAATGGCTTATACACTCAAATTCATTAAAAAATTGCTATAACTAAGAAAGTGAAAATGGAAGCTAATTAATTGCTAAAAAAAGAATGCAAAATTAAGATATAAATAAAGAAGTAATGAATTATAGGAAAAATAAAAATTGTCCAAATTTTAGAATTAGTAACTTCTAACATGTAATCAAGCTAAGTATTGTACTATAATAAGAAACAAACCATGATTGAAGAGAAATGTGTGTGTATAAAGAAAAACTATAGGTTGATTGATATAAAGATTTACTAAGATATAATTCATCTACAAGATAGAAATTAATAAATCGATTGGAAGTTACTACAAATAAGGTAGTGGAAAAAAGGAAAGAATTGTTGCCAAAAAAACAAAGAATAATTAAAAAATTAATAAAAACACGAACATTAAAGAAGTCCATAAGATAATCTACTTGGTTAATAGTTAGGATAGGCAATTCAGCAACTTTCCAAAACCGAACTGAACGTATATTAATTGGATAATATTCAGTGCTTCCTTCTTTGGAAAACATGCCACACAAGCAACCTTAATTACGGAAAAATATTTGGAGTCAAAATATCAGGCTTCAAATTTTCTATAGACAAATCAATCATTTACTCTAGTAGATAATTGAGAAAAATTTGCAATTTGGAATTTGGAATCTCCCTAAGCTTACCCCTTTTCATGTGGAGACCATAAAATGCTGAAAGGTATTGAAACCTGATGGAAGAATTAGTCATGTTATTGGGTGGCCAAGCGTATCTTTCTGAGAAATGACTGATCATGTCAACTTTTCAGGCTAAATTCCTTCATTCAACACCAATTCCCTTCAACCAGTCAATTGTTGACATGCTTCACAAATCAAGCAAAGCCAATGAGTGCAACCACAAGCCATCACCTTGATTCCGAAGTTAGAAACCACCAAGTATAAAACGAGATGGATGATCACCATAGAGTTTAACCACCAAACAAGGATGTCTCCATTTTCTCTGTCGTTCCTCTTGTTGCCTCTGGCCTTGTTCTTGGTTCTCGGGGCTCACCCGATCGCTGCTCAGGCACCTGCCCCTTCCCCATCTTCTAATGCCAATGCTCTAATTTCCACGGCCTGCGAGCAAGCCAACCACAAAGATTTCTGCATTCATGTTCTAAAATCTGATCGAAACAGCCCAACTGCAGACATCAAAGGCCTTGCCTACATTGTGCTACGGCTTGCTGAGAAGAACGCCACGGCCACATCCCTGTTTATCAAGCAAAAGCTCAATTCATTGGGTCAGATAAAATCAGATCTAATACAGCAATCCCTCATGGATTGTGCTGATCATTATATAACAGCCTCAGAGCTCGTGGAAGATGCAATAAGTTCTTTGGTGTCTGGTATTTATAACGATGCTTCGCAGCTTGCCAAAGCGGCTGTGGCTGATCTGGATAGCTGTGATGCAGGTATTAAGGAATACAAGGATAGTAGTCCCAATGCATTGGAGGTGGTTAACAAGAACCAACTAATTCGCCAGTTGATTAACACCGGCTTGACCATTGCGCATGTTGCTGCCACAGCCAAGGCACATTAAAAGACACATTCATGGGGGCATTCTAATTTGTTGTGTCTAACTATTTTATCCTTTAACGGGTGAATTAATTTACCCATTCGACTGTATCATAAGCCTTTGCATACATCTGTAATTTCGATTACCTTCTGTGGCTAATGACAATCAAAAGATTTTCGTCCCGTTTGAAGATTTTAATTTTTTTTTATTGGATATAACACATCGTAATTTCATTGATGAAATCTGCACTAGTAACGAACATTACATCAGACAGTTTAATTGTTAACTGTAACATAAATGTTAGAATACTTAGTACCTGCAATTGTGCTTCTGGTGATCAGGTTAATGACATTTAGTTGGCACAAGAATTGCTTCGTTTTCTGCTGACTGCTATGCCAAAGGCAATATTTAATTTACAATTTGAGGTGAAGCGCAAACCAAAACAAGAAGCTGGATCCTCGCTAACCAGTAACCATCTCTGCGTTTCCAAAATCCCATGGAGGCTGCATTAAGCCACCCACAGGGACAAGAAAAAAGAACAATTAATTGAAGCTGCTTGCAGCAAGATATTGCATTGCACTTGAGGTCTCATGCAGACGCAGGTAGTATGGTTTATAAGAAGATAAAAAAAAATTTCCTTCGTGCGATGCTAGTAGCTCATATGGGCCAATGATTTCAATAACAGATATGTGCATAAGAAAGAAATAATAGAAAATAGAATAGAACAAGAAAAACTTGAAAGAAGCTTCAACCCACAAATAACAGTGGATCCAAGGCTTTTTTTTTGTTAAGTACCAACACAACAGAATAGACACTGACAGAGAAAATGTGGACGCTAAATAAAGTAATAACATGCAAAAGTAGAACAGATTTTATTATTTTTTGCAAGTTGTGTCTCTCAATCAAGTTCATCAATCCAAATTGAAATTAAACAGATTTGGTCTTTGGATTGTAACATGCAATTACCAGGTAATAGTATAGTTAAGCAATCCAATGCTGATTTCTTGATTTGTTCGAGCGCGTTTGTTAGTCGGTAGCATGATAAGCATAAGAGTGCGTTCCATGCAATTCCGTTCCTTCTCGTGTGCTTTAGGAAGTTGACTACGCAAGAGGACAGCCTCATGTATGTGTATCTGATAAATAAATAAATTCTGAAGTACAAAATTAATGTCAACAATTAAAAGAATTGGTTTTTAACAATTGATTTCAAGCTGCTCCTAGGAAGCCTCGAGGCTTCATGTTACATGCTTATTTAATCTGGTAAAATAATTGAAACAATCAGTATAACAACGTCTAAAGAACGGAAGAAAAAAAATTGAACTTAAGATAGCAAGCCACTGGTGTATGGAACACCGGTCTGCCATACCCAACCATCTCCAAGCAGGAAGTTTGATACCGTAAAATTCGCAGCATCTGTAGCATTGATGATGTAGAAACCAGGCCAAGTCACTCTGCCACTTTTATTTGATCCAGGTCCTGTATTGCTAAACTCAGCATAGTATGAGGTGTTGAGCGCAAAATCTCCAATCCATTCATGCCAACCTAATGGATCTATGATACTATCTAGGAAAGAATACATATAAACGGTCCTTGAGTACTGCTTCCATGGCCTCCCCAAATATGTCTGGACACTACTGTTGCTTGAAGCCAGATCATCAGCGGCTCTAACAGTACAATTTTGGATAGAAATTCCAGTGTTCTGGTTTGGATCAGTCCTGCCTTGTGCGGTAATTACATTGAACTGAAAGTTCAGTGGCAGTCGCGGATACATATTGCAGTTTTGAAACACAGCTGCTGCATTACCAAATATGAAGTCCACAGTACCATAAATATCACATTCTCTATAGAATTGCCTGAGAGAATGTGCGTACAATGTATCTTGATATCCTTCGAAGCTGCAACTATAGAACGTAGACAAATCTGCACCATTTCTCACTGCTACCGCCTGGTGCTTGATTGCCCCTGCTGTGTTGCGGAAAGTTAGGTTGACCGCGACAAATCCTTGTCCGACCACAGCTGCAGGGTTGTCATTTACGGCAGAAATTATGATCAGCGGAAATAATATATAGTAGCAAATTAGCAATAACTTTCAAGAAATTTAATTAAAACAGTTACAGAAGTCCAAAGTTCGAATCCTCGACTGTGGGAGGGTGGAGTGGGGCAGGGGAAAAAAAAAGTAGTTTAAAAAGGGAAGTTTTGCTAGCTGTGTCTCCTTTTTCGCTTATCTGTCTTCAATTTGGAATAATAAAAGTTAGCAGTAATATACTCTTAGGTAGTAGTGCATATCGTGTTGCATACCAAAAGTTGAAGAATTGAAAGTAGTCCACCCGTCAACGAAGCTATGGTTTCCGGTGATGATAGTCCGGTTAATGCCATCTCCAATCATCATCACATATTTCTGGTTTTTGGAAATGGTGACATACTCCGCATATACACCGGCGGTGATATAAATCAAAAAGTAGCCGGTGCTTCCGTCAGTATTGTTTGGTGCTACAGCCACAGCATCATTGATGGTGGTAAAATTCCCGCTACCGTCCTGGCTCACAATCACGATATCATTGATCATAACTTGATCTTCACCATCATCTGTTGTCTGCCGAAGATTTCTCCTGCTCACTGACTCGAAAACTGCCCGGTGTTGCTCCGACATTTTCAATGGCAAGGTGCCATTACCAACGGGGAGCTGCTTTCTGGTGGGATGTGAAGGAATCTTTCTCTTCTTAGGAACCCATGCTGTAAAGAGAGCGAGGGAAACACTGAAGAGCCTTGTGTCATTGGCAAGCGGGGCAATTAGGCCATTCCTGACGCTCCATGTGGAAGCAGTTGCCTGGAGGCCGTCCAAACAAGTCTGGGTGTTGGTTAAAATGGCACTCAGCAAAGTCTGCACATCTTCAGCTTCCAATGTAGGGAGGATTTTAGACGTTCCATTCACAACTTTGAAGGAATCTAAAAGAAAATCCATGTTACATTCAGCCAAGAACTGGCAATCCTGGATCGCACGGACCGCAGTGATGGTTAAATCTTTCGAATGGCGAAGATACTTTTCGATCAAGGACAGGAACTTGCGAGCAGCAGACAAGGACTTCCGGACAGAATAGCGGCCGTAATCATATACATTGGCGGAGGAATTGTTGTTGGGAAGAACAGATTTGCAGAAAGAAGGGTCTGGAGTGTGTCTACAGGCATTGGAGCTGGAGATAGGTGCCACGGGACTACTCACAGGACTACCCACGGCCACGGGAGGTGGCACATCGGGAGGTGGCACATCTGCAAATGATTGATGAGACAAGAAGAATAGAATGAGAATGCAAGATGCGGCCACCTGACACAGATAAAGCTTGTGATATTGAATCATGGTTTCAAGACAGAAAATTTAATCAAGGTGAAGAAATGAAGGGATTTTAGAATTTGAAATGAAGGAACTGGATTGGATTGATTTGGTTTCTTGACCTGGAATTCTTTATATAAGAAGCTGGCTAGCTAGCTAGGAAGAAGAGAAGGAAAGGAAAACATGTGGGCCAGATAGTTCTGCAGCATTGAGCCAAAAAGAGGTGGAAAGTCAACATGCATGGCTTCTTCGAAAACGCGTTTCTTGATCTCTATGTACTATATTATATAGTACTCAATCAGTTGTATTACTATAGGCTCCCACGTGAATGTGCTGGTGGTTGGCGCCTCTTCCTCGAAACCGTTAGGTCCTGGGGTCGAACCTCCGCAACAAAATCAGTTCGCCGTGCATTTAACGTGCTAGGTCCGGTTGGAGCGCTGGGCCGAGCCGAAGTGGGGATTAGTCGGGCCGCCTTTACGGACTTGACCCGGACACCCCACTCCGTCGACAAAAAAAAAAAATCAGTTGTATTACTATAGAGTGGTAGCATCTTTAAACAGGAGTTTATAGCTACTAATTAATACGTAATAATTAATAGATTCAGTATAAATGTTCATTACCCCAAATACATACAAATGCAATAGGTTTTTGCTACATTGTCATTGCTACCGTCTCGTCTTTTATCAATGATGGTCAACGACGGGGCACATGGCAACTGGCGAGGTTTACATGTTTGTTAGTCAAATTAATTCATCGTAATCTTACTGTCATATCATGTGGCTTAACGGGTCAGAAAGAAATTCTAAGTCATTGTGGGATTGTTTATGGGTTAATTACATTTACCTCCCCTGAGGTTTGACCATATTATCAATCAATCCCTGTAATTTGTCCAAATAACGGTCTCACCCTTTGAATGATCAAACATTTAACAAAAACCCCCTTAATGTCGAAAATGCCCTTATTGAGGCCATGTTGCATTAAAAAAAACATATTTTTATTTTATTAACCCTGAAGCAATCCAAAAAAATAGAAAAAAGTTTTTGCTTATTATTTTATAAAAACCATATCTTTGCTTCCATAAATAGTTTTGAATCAATAATTATTTTAAATCTTAAAAATGAATATTAAAAATTAGATAAATTGAAAGAAAAATAATAAAAGAAGAAATTATTTTAATTCCTGGAGTATGGTTCAAATTGAGGAAAACATGCTTTGTGCTCTCCGCAACATGCCTTGAACCACAAATTCGAACCATACTTGAGGATTTAAAATAATTGCTTCTTTTTTATTTTTCTTTCAATTTATCTAATTTTTAATATTCATTTTTAAGATTTAAAATAATTATTGATTCAAAACTATTTATGGAAGCAAAGATATGATTTTTATAAAATAATAAGCAAAAACTTTTTTCTATTTTTTTGGATTGCTTCAGGGTTAATAAAATAAAAATAAGTTCTTTTTTTAATGCAACATGGCCTCAATAAGGGCATTTTCGGTATTAAGGGGGTTTTTGTTAAATGTTTGATCATTCAAAGGGTGAGACCGTTATTTGGACAAATTACAGGGATTGATTGGTAATATGGTCAAACCTCAGGGGAGGTAAATGTAATTAACCTATTGTTTATTTTTCGTTGCCCCACGTTGTTCTTTTAGATCATTAGCCTGCTTGGACTGCTATTATTTAAAATTTTTGTAGAAAAATATACTATAACTATTTGATATATGTGAAATAAAAAAAAAAGATTGAAAAACTTATTTATGAAAAAAAGTAAGAATTTTTTTTAAAAAACGTAAGAATTTGACAATCCAAACAATTTGCATTTAGATTGCGAGTTTTCTACGAGATAGTTTTAAAACAATATTCTCTTGACATATTTTTTAATTTTTTTTACTTCATATATATCATTATAATTACACTTTTTTTTAAAATAAAACTTTCGATCCAAATGGCAAAAGGGTTCTTGTGATAAATTTTGTGTAGATATTGTATACATTAACGAGTTGGAATGCATAATAATTAATTAATTTGAATTTAAATTAAACTTCAATTTTGACAAGATACCTCTGGTAATAAGTTTATATTGCATATAAATATTGAGTCATGAGTCTCCCCTCGCTTTCTTCCTATCAGCGAGAGAATTAGCAGGCAAAGTCATCGCCCTTCTGGTAATAAGTTTATATTGCATATAAATATTGAGTCATGAGTCTCCCCTCGCTTTCTTCCTATCAGCGAGAGAATTAGCAGGCAAAGTCATTGCCCTTCCCGTGAATGCTGGTTTCTATACGTCTCGTGAATTTATTGGTACACTACTAGCAAAGGCTTAACAATCTTCCCTTGAAAGTTAAACTTCTTAGGAGGTTTATGGTTCGTGTTCTCGAATTAGAATCAGAATCCAAGGCATAAACTTTACTATAAGCATGGGTTTTGGTTATTTACCATTACAAGTTTGGTTTGGAAGTGAAACATTTGAAAGTGGAATTTGTGATTCACGAGTTAATCAATTTGAAAATCAAATTATAAGTGAGGAATAATAGAGTTCTGCATCTAATACTTTGGTACCCTTTAAATGATTCGCATAGTGGTGTATTCAAAATAATAACTATGGGTACTACCAACTTCGATACCAATTCCTATTCTTCATAATATTTTACCGGGATAATTTCAAAAACCTCCCCTCAGGTTTTTAACAATTTCACTCACCTCCCTTTAGGTTTGAATAATTACACTAACCTCCCTTCATATGGTAAAATGACTATAATATCCTTCACTTATAAATAATTCCTACAAAAAAAAAAACCCTACAACTCCAATTGGCCTTTCATTCTAAAGCAATGGTTATCATACAAACTAAATTCTTATTCTCTCTTTCTGACTCTTTCTCCTACCTTCTTTCTCCTACATCTCATAACCCATTATTTTTTCACAATTGCCTACACAATCATTTAATACATCTTGAATCCTCATTATTATGGAAATAGATCCTCTCTCTCTCTCTCTCTCTCTCTCTCTCTCTCTCTCTCTCTCTTTTTGTTTTCCTTTTTCTGTAGGTATTATTGAATTGAAATTGTCAAATGACAAGTTGCCAGATTAGATTTGTTGTCAAACTAAATGAAGGTGAAAAGGATGGCGGTGATACAGAGTACAGACGAGAAAATAAAAGAGATAGCTAGAAAGGGAACATAAATTGAGAAAAGTTACGTTATTATGCCAATTGTGTAAAAAAGAATTTTGGAATAAAAAAACTGCAATCAAATTTGCCTAAAGACATGGAATCCGGTCTCTAGTGTTGCTTTTGGTTATTCCGTATTAATATTCTTGGTGTAGATTATTTTAGCATAAACAGAGTTGCAGCCATTTAGATTGAGTTTGAAAAGTGACATTGGTCAATTCAAATATTGAATTTAGACAGAAAAAAATGGGCTAAAGATTAGGTTGAATGCAAATTTTAATTGTCATAGTTGATTTGCATGGGAAGTTTTGGGGCAACAATAGTAAGCTATCAAAATTGTGAGAATATGGAGATTAAGTTGAAGTGGTTTATTGAATTCGTTAAAATGATGGTTATGTCGTTTACAATATTTGCAATGTGGAAGAAATTTATTAGTGAGCTTTTCACCCTTCTAAGTAATGAAGGGATATTTTAGGATTTTTTAGGACAAATTTAGCATATTGGATCTATATTGTTATTGAAATGCTAATCATAGGGGAGGTAAGTGTAATTTTTTAAACTAAAGGGGAGCTTCCTGAAATAGATAGAAATTTCAGGGGAGGTTTCTGAAATTATCCCTATTTTACAATTTCTTTAGTTCGTTAAGTACTTCAAATCATGAAGAGCTCCATTTATTGAATTTCAGGATAATTTCAGAAACCTCCCTTGAGGTTTTTAACAATTTCATTTAGCTTCCTCGAGTTTTTAAAAATTACACATACCTCCCTTGTCATTTAAAATGATAATATTAACCTTAAATATTTTAATGAAATTCCCTTGTTTGGTATGTTTATACTTAGAATGGCTTTTAAAATTATGTTTTCATTCTTTTTTCTTCTTATTCATTTTTTTTTATTTTTTTGCCAATAAAATTGTAGAACTACTACTATTCCCTCTAATTTATATTGTAACCAAATGTCGAACTGGTGATTTTTTTTGATGAGTTAACTTATATGTAATACAATGTTTTTACTGATCTTTTTTTTTCTATTTTTTGGTATTAAAATTAACAATAAATAAAAAAATAGCCCAAAATTACTACTAAATTATGATAATTTCACTATTTAAAAAATTCATAAACTTTAAATGAATTATCTCAACATTTTCTTTTTTATCTTATAAATCGAAATTCATAATAAAATATCATAAAAAATATCCTATCATGGTGATAAAATTATTATTAGAAAAAGTCTTATATACACTGAAAGTGTATATACTATCACAATTGAATGCGCAACACATATGCAAAATTCGGGTTTTAAATTCAAATTCGGATTATGTGTCATGCATTTAACGGTAAAAGTGTATACACTGTCAGTATATAGAAGATTGATTCTTATTGTTATATTTATTTATTAAATAGTAGGTATGGACATGAAAAATTTGGCACATTTTTCTTATAATTATACTAGGTAATCTTATAATTATATAGGAAAATAAATTAAAACTTGTTACACAAAGGCATTTTTGGGTATTCATTTAACAATTTGACCAAGTTAATATTATTTTAAGGTTTTGTTACTAAAACTATCAAATCAAGGGAGGTAAGTGTAATTTTTCAAAACTCAGGGGAACTCAGTAAAATTATCAGAAACCTCACAGGAGGTATATGAAATTATCCCTTGAATTTCAACTGTTTCGTACATATCTACCTAATTCATTTTGTGAATTTAATTTGGTGGCACGCTAGCAAATGCTATATGTATACCATTGTCTCCCAAAACGCAGTATAACTTTTTATTTTCTATCAAGAATTTGAGATTTAAGAAACAAAGACGAAAGAAATTGGGGATAATTTTACAAACCTCCCCTATGGTTTTTAATAATTTCACTCGGTTTCCTTCAGGTTGAAAAAATTACACTAACCTCCCTTGGTGTGATAATATCACTATAATGTCCTTCATTTAATAGATAATTCACAACATGATACAAGGGTTAAATAAAATCAAGAAAAAAAAATCATACCTCTTCTATTCTCTACCAAGAACCATTCCTTCTTTCTTCTTTTCTCTCACTCTTGTAAACAACAATTCTTTTTTCGTTTATCTTATTGTCTCTTTACCTTTCCTTTCCTCTTACTTTTTCTCTATATCCACATCTCTATTTATCTTAATGATGACCCACCATACCATAACCATCTCTGTTTACTTAATGAATATGACACTATTTTACTTACAAAAGTAGATTTCATTGTCAACTAAAGAGCAATGAATATTCTTGTAGTGATAATAAAGAAATAAATAATGCAAATTGATAACTAAGAAGCATGGAAGAGGAGGGATTAGTGAAAAAATTGCTGGGTTGATTATTACCCTGAAAACTTGTATAGAATATTAATAAATGCATTTGATTTTCTTTACTTGATTAATATTGTTGGTTCTGGTTTTGTTATGGATGGTTTTACTCTGTTTTATAATGTTAATATATATTTTTGTGGAGGTCAATGTATTGTTCTACTGGTAGTGGTAAGTTAAATTATTATTTGTTTTGCGACAATGCTAGGTATTGAATTGAAGTTTAGAGTGTGAGTTTGGTTGTTGATTGTCAAGAGAGAATTGATTTTTAAAAAATATTTAGGTTCAGATGATATCACAAGACAGATGTTGGGATTTTTGGAACTGCTGAAATTCTTGAACTGTTCAAACTGTTTGCTTAGTAGGTTTGTCGCATGTTTGGAAATAATTTGATTTGACATTGGAGTTTGAAGTGTTTGCTTGATGGTGGTGTTGTTGCAAATTTGAAAAAAAAAAAGTGTTGAGGAAACTAGTTTTCTTTTAGTTTTTATAGAACAAGGGTAATATAGGATATTTGAGAAAAAATCTAGCCTGGTGGGTTTATCTTGTTACCTAAATAGTAAGAGTAAAGGAACCAGGTGTAATTTCTAAAACTTGAGAGGAGCTCTCTGCAATTGTGAGATACTTCAAGGGAGGTTGTGAAATTATCCCAAGAAATTGAGTCTAGAATTTTCGATTTCTGGAGTATCAATTCTATTCACTACGCCAAGTCCTTCCGTACACCTAAACATATAGCCTTGAGGATCTTTGACTACTTCAAAATATAGAGCTCCATTTCTCGGATTATGTTATTTCCTTTAATTTTGAGACCATAAATGCATGGTCGGATCTGAATGGATTCGAAGGCACTTGACAAATGACCTTGGCGTTTCGTATTTCTGGGTTTGAAATGCCAAGCCCGGTCAACACGGCACAGTAGGTAAGGTTTCAGAGTTAAGTTTATTTTTTTCAACAGCCTGAATCAGACTTTTGTTGTTTTATAACAGAGTTAAGTTTATTAAGTACGGCAATTGTGAGCTCAATTAGACAACACATAAAGTAAGTAATGGGCAAGGCTGATTGGCTAGCATGTTGATTGGAGTTGTACATTGAGCAGAAATAGGCAAATAGCACGTTCTGGTTACGTTGTTAATATCGGTTCTATGTGAAAATTAAATACTAGTAAGCTATTGAGTTAAGCTTGAAGTTGGGGGAGAGATTTAAATTGTGCTCTTTCGAAGCCTCGTGAGCAAGTAAAACCAGCGGATTGAACGGCCGGTTTGATAGGTTGGACCGCAAATCAACCATAAATTCAGTATGGTTAAATATTTAAATCAGGAAATCAAATGAACCGGTTAAACATAGTACCGGTCGGACCGGTCAATATCAAAATCAACCTTTAAAACAAAATTTCACTAAATATTTATTTTCTTTATATATATATATATATATTAATTTTATTGAAGTAATTTAAATATCAAAATAATTAAAAATTATGAAATAATTGAATTATAGTTGAACCGATCAAACTGATTGAATCATGAACTAGGAGCTCATCCGATCACTTGCCGGTTTGGGTTTCAAAACAGGAGAAAGATTTAAATTGCATTTTTTTTAATGATGGATCCAAAGCATAGTTATTAAGCTTGGTTGGCTTGAAGGTTTAATTAATTAATCTAGTGAATTGGTCACTTATTCGGTAGACTCAAACGTTTAATCGATCAATCTACTGAACCAATCACTTAATTGAGCTGAGTTGATAGTTCAACTAAATAAGGAAGATATCTATTTAAAAAAAAAAATCAAAGACCTACCAGTTTAATCCACAAAAATAAAAAAGTTTACATCTAGTGGGATTTGAACGTAGCAATCAATGGACCACAAAGCATTGCTAAGTTTAGTGAACCACTTTATTTACTTCACAGTAATTTGACTAATATAAATGTATTATTATATTTTGTCTCAGTCAACTAAATCGCTCCGCGGTTAAACCACTAACCCACTCGACCAATCTCCTTGGTTCGATGTGGAGTATGCTTTAATAACCATGATTATGATGATGCGACAATTAACTCACCGAATGTGCTGATAAAACTGGATTTGCTAGTCATATAATGCTGATATATATGCATATGGGCCTAATTTCTGCAATTCCATCTATTGTTCCATCCAGTTTTTTTTTTCAAGGTAGAAGTCTATTATTACATCTACACTTGCTATGAGTGATTAGGAAATTATTTAGATAAACCCATTTTATAAATTATTTCGTGTGGCATATATTAATGTGTAAGAGTTACATTTCTACCAAAATAAAATTTAACAGTCACGTGATTATGAAAATATAGGATTATACCAGAAAATTAGTGGTGATTGTCAGTTGATGATGACTAAAAATCCGGGGATGGTAACAAAATGTTTGGAATTATATTTTGTATTCTCCTGTAAATCACTATTTTCTTTGTCTGTATAAATGCCTGTCATGAAATTCATCATAAGTGTCATTCTAATATATAATGTAATAAGAAATGTGCCACTAAAAAACGGAGTTTATATTAGTTATCAAGCATCTAATAATGATAATGTATACACTGTTAGTGTATATAAAATTAATTCAAAAAAAAAGTAATGTAACATTAAAATTTGTACAAAATATCCCAAAAGTATGCATTGTCATTAAAAAACTGTATATACTATCAATATATATAATATTTACTCTTAGAATATGGATTGATTGAGATTCAAATTTGAATTATATATCACGCATCTAATAATTTCGGTATATAGAAATCAATGCATATCCTAATTAGACCATGGTGGGCTGGCATTGAATTGCCTAACACTGCCAAAACTTTCGACCTTTTTACGACAGTCTGGATTCTTTTGAGATGAAAATAGTGTCGCGTTAAATCATAGTATTAAAAGTTAAGCTTAGAGGGGTGACAAAGTTGGACTTTGGAGCTTTCTTTTAAAGTATGAACAAGTACTTCACAGGCTGGCGATGATTAGTTGAGCCCTCGAGCCTTGAGCGGGTTTAATTTTTCGATCCTTCCTATACACGGTCTGACCACCGACGCTTGTTCCCTTAATTGTTTGCCTCGTAAGGCAATTCGACAGTGAATTTCGTAGACATGCCCGCATTTACCTTCCCAGTCCTTTCTTTTTAAAATAAAAAAGTTTGAGTGAGTTCGATTCATATTACTATCATGAATCAGGATATGATTCCGAAATCATAGACCATTTAAAAGAAATCATATCAACCACTTACTAAAGTTCTCATCAATCGGGACATATTTTCAAAATTATATGTTTCTTACAGGAATTGTTATAGAATACTCATCAACACAGCACTCATATTAATAATAGGATTCGAACGTATAATTATTTGTAAGAAATTAATCTGTCTTTATCAATCGAACGTTCTTCTACGTCTGCATTGGCTCTTTTCCAATCCAACCATACAACTTTCCCGCTAATCGAGGCCAAAGACTCAATATAATAATAATACTTTCCCGGTCCTTACAAGTATATTATAGTGTCATTGACCTCGAAGCCTGCTTCATTTGCTTTCTAGCACTAACCGTGTTTGTGTTTGGATAGAGTATTATTTGAAATAATTACCGTAACACTTTTTATGATGTGATATATGTAAGATAAAAAATAGTTAAAAATATAAAAAGATAAATTGAAAAATGTGTTTACGATACAAGCGAAATATTATTTAGAATAATTTGGCAATCCAAACACATATTGCACGAAAATAGTGGTACTAATAATAGTAAAATTTCGCATGTTTCAAAGCCTTTTGCGGCTTTGCTGCTGCAAAAAATTTTCCTTACTTTCTCTTTCATTGTTGTGAATAGAATAAATGCTTCCTTTGTACAGGTTCGTATGAAAGTTCCTCAGTTGACCTCAGCTGGACTAAGATGGAGGATACCAAGTAAAGGTAACGCAGTGCCTAGGGGAGTCTCTTGACCTCTTCTGCTGGATGATTAGAGGGATTCTCTTGACCTTGAATTCCAATCTCAAAAGCCCCCTCATGAGGTTTCTATCCATGTTACTTAGCATATTTCCAGGGAAAAATAATTGGAAAAAAAAAAACCATGGATGCAATGTGCAAACAATGTGCACCAACTTGGCGACAATTACATTATCCTATTACGCGGAATGAATCTGTGAAATCTTTAGAAAAGTACATGAAAAAACAAGACTTAGGCTGTCAATTAAATATTTGGACTGGGTTTCACTGAGTCCGAGCTTAGGTCCAGAATGGTAAAGTGATACTTGGGCCTACACCTAACTTTATAAGCTTTAATTCGTATTGCCCTGGGCTTAAAAGGGATTTGACCCAAATTAAAAAATTTCACACTTTTTTACACTAAGTCCCCCTTAGCGTTATTCTTATTACGCTGTACCCCTTCTGTTAAGTCACAAAAGCTTTTTCCGTCAAAAATTGTCAAAAGTTTCAATTTTGTCCTTATTTTTAACTTATTCCATTCTTCTTCACACTGCCCAAGCGTCTCCATTACGAATATTTTTAGTGGTGCAAAATTTTTTTTCTAGGAAATCAAGAACTAAATTCCCAAAATATTTCACTTTTATTTTATAAAATTACCAAATTAAGTAAACTCAAAACTTTGTTACTATCCAAAAAAACTTGACAGCAATTTTCTTTTAAACATTACATAGTAATCGTTTTTGGTAATCAATCTTATTAGTTTTTAATATTTGAAATAATTTTATGTTATATTTACAATAGATTTCAAATGCATGTAGATTTTTCAAGTGGTTGGAACCCATTTTTAACAATATTTTCCTCGAAAAAATGACCGATTCTTCATATCAAGTGTTATTTCTACTAATTAGTATTTTAAGGTCATTTATATCCTTTTACTAAATCGTTAGTGTTGAGTGCTAGTCAAGGGGAGGGAAAAGTGTAATAAAAGTAATGTTAAGCAAGAAACTGCAAATGGCACTAGATCTTACGGGAGCTCAGTGCACGTAACCCTATTCTTTAAAAGCTAATATTTTACTAAAAATATAATATTTCAATTAAAAAACTAAAGGTTTAGATAATTAATATAAGAGTAATTTTACTTACTATCAAACATTACTTATGAAGGCTAATTTTCACATAATGAGTAAGATATGACATAAGTACTAATATAATGATCAAGCATGTGATTTGCTAAAACTAAATTCAAAGGAAAGTGAATCGGGCTCATATCATGTTTACTCTTGTGTCAGCCAAGCGAAGCCCAATTTAATTTCTAACGTATATTTGAGGCTAATGCCCATCCAAATCCATTTGTCTGACATGTTTCACCCATCCAAGTTCGTTTCCACTAATCACTAGCCTTTGGGCCCATGGCCACCACTAAGCCATTAAAGTCTTGGTGGGTTGCCTCCCTCCAATTACCACATTAAGTGATCTCTTAAAAAATTTAAACGGGTGTATAGTACATCCGTCTGCTCCGGCGGTGGTTCAATCCCCATCGCTCCCCTAGACTCAGTTGGACCTCCCCCTTAGATTAGGATAGTGTAGGATATTATAGATAAGACGACAAATGACAAAAGAAAAAAGTTCGGTTCCAACTTTCCTTAAAGTAAGATAGAGTAGCAATAACACCACCGTTACCATAGGGGTAAAAAAATGTTCTACAACTTCTTAACAAGGCAAGAGATCAATTTACTTGTAAGATGTATCAGGTGATCAGGGAAACTACCAGCAGGGATTAATCTTCGATGGCAGCAATAGTACTGCTAGTCACATTAGATCCAATGGTCGCATTGTATTGCAGTGTTTTAGTGCTTGCGATCAAGTAATTATGATTTTGTGATTAACAATTTCCATTTGCAAATATGCGTCTGGTTGTATAACGCAAGAATCCAAATCAATGAAGTAGAACATATGCAGAGAACAATGTTATAATGTACCGTTCAAAGTGTTCCATATAGCTCAAGTGAGATTCATTCGGTGGAAAAACTTCTTAAGCATCATCATCTCCATTTCTTATTGCAGACTGGAAGAATTTGGATTAATCCATGTAACACTGCTTGCTTTACTGCAAGAGCTTAACACATTCAATTAGGTGCACTTCGTGGATTAATTAACGAAACTGCCTGCAAGAATGTAGTTAAATTAAGTTTCTGTGGTGTTAACATGTTGGTTATGCAAAGTTTTCACAGTTGCTAAGGACACAATTAAGCCTGTGGACAATCCATCTTGTGTGATTAACACATAATGGTCTCAGGTTTATTTCCCCAAAAAGAAAAAAAGTTGCAGATTTCCATATTGAATTTTCACTTATTTCACATTCTGAAGCCATTAGAGTTCAAGTCTGCAGCAAACTGCTTGTAGCAAGCAATTCATTTGTTGTTCAGTATGACAGATAAGTAATGCTTCAACCAATGGTCCTCCACTTATCTTGTGCAAGGTGTTAGACATAAAAGCAGGATTTTAGTTTAGACATGTAAATCATAAACAATAATTTGAGGCATACCTTATGATCATCGCAACTCCATAAGTGAGTAATTGTAAGTACGCATTATTAATATGGCTTCTAGGTACGACATCCTCGCGGAAGAATCATATAGCTTCTAATTACAAGGGTACCTGACCTGAAGCTCTCTAGCCTGCTATCTAACTTTCTCTCACCTACTCTGCTATTATGTTATTTTGTGATTGGTAAAATAACGTATATCAAAGTGGTGAGAGGGACCAGGAGGCCTAAAGTATTTATAGAGTCACAATCCCTCCTAGCATGGAATAATGATTGAGTTTAATATTCTTATCATATTTTATTTGTTAAACATAATGATAAAATACATATTAATAATCATTATAATTATTAGATAAAGTACCACAATAAATATCAGTAATACGTTCACTTACAACGAATATGGGACTTCCTACTTCCTCCAATTGTTCAGTTGTATTAGGATTCTGTAATTAGTTATTCATATTCATTTATATAGTTATTTATTCTTCTAATTAACAAGAATTATCTTACTAATATTATATGTGGTCATGTTCGCCGCATAAATATTCTAACATAAGGGACTACAAATGGTAACTTCAATTGATAATTGAGAGTAAAATGCTACTGATGCAATAAAAAAATTGCAATTAATCAGTTACAGATTGAGTAATCCAAGGACCTAATATCCTTTGCACTATTCTGAAGATTTGTTTGTCGGCAACTTTTCCATTTATATTACTAGTGACCACATAATGTCATTATTACTCTGCCATTTTATCTTTTTCGAACTTAGGAAATAACCAAAATTTTGCTGAGTTATGGACTCTATTGGGACATGGTCTATGCCAGACTCCAACAAAATATATTCAGCATGCTCTCGATTGTCAATTAGAGCAAGAAACAAAGACCCTTCAATTTTGCCATCAGAAACATGTCTGGAGCTTTACCTAATGGCGGCCAGCTCATAAACTTCTTCCCCCCAAACATTTTATTTGCTCTTTCGGCTTTTTTGGCAGATTGCTGCATGCAAGGTATACCCATCTCTCTCT